>NC_090937.1:968163315-968788315 GCF_040938575.1 Ambystoma mexicanum
AGACATTTTGTTTTGGTTCGATAGCACTGCGATAAAGGATGTTCACATTGAGAAGGAGAAGGGGAAGGCGATGACCGAGGAGCGGGAATTGTAGACTACGGGACAGTAAGGTTGGCTGGCGATACAGATAGGGAGTTGCCAGAGGAAGAGTGGGACACATTGGATGAAGTAGAGGATGAAGATAAGACGCCAGCAATTACTCCAAGGGTAGAGAGCTTGTGGGGTCCGCAGTTGAGGAACAGAATTGGGCGAGCAGCAGTGGCAAGGAGAAAGACAAGTGACAGCAAGAAGGTGAGAAGGGGAGTGGGCACCCAGTTGCCATTGTTAGATAAAGACCCCGGGAGGGTGCAGTATGTATCCTGGGCTCAGATGGACAAAAATAACCTGATCAAAGCGCTCCGCCCCTCCTGCAGGGGCTGGGAAATGCATATATGCCTTTGAGAAACAAACGGCCAGTGTCCCGTTAGCAGTGGCAGACATTCAAAGTTTGTAGCAATTGTGGTGGATCAGGCACGGGATGTTTGGGTTAAGGCTGGAAACCCAGCAGTAAAGATAGATGATGACGTACATGATGGGGTGCACTTTAACGACATCACGGCACAGGTGTGGGCTGCACTTCCGCAGACATACCCAGACACACTGGATTTGCAGTCCATAATGCGGTATACAATGGGGGATCATGAAGACCCCACACAATATATTTTGAAGATACAGGAGATGTGGAGGACAGAGATGGGAGAGCAGTGGGACCACTCAGTTCCACTTTTTTACTTTGTTATTAAAAAGGGATTGCACAAGGAAATACAGAAAGCCATCGATAAGATAATGGGTATAGAAGTGAAGGAGTGGGACGAAATACAAACTATAATTATGCATCACTGTAAGTGGATCAAAGAAAGAGAGAAGGAAACGGCACAGAGGCTACAGGTGGTGGAAGCGAAACTAGTACAGAAGAAGTTAGCAAAAATAGCAGTTGAAGGGATGGTACCAGCAGTGACTTAAAAGGACTCTGTGGCGCAGGGAGTGGTGCGAGTGGACACAAGAATAGCAGCATTCTAGCCAGGTGGAGGGCAGTTGAACGGTGGGTCTCAGTCACAGTACCCTGAATGGTACTAAGGGTCTCGGTCACAGTACCCTGAATGGTACCAAGGGGGTCAGCAGCAAGGAGAGGAGGGTTTCAAAGAGGAAGGAGGGCAGAGGTGGATTTGGAGGAACAGAGTCAGGAGGGGGGGGCAGTTCAGTGTTGGGTATGCAGAAATATTGTTAATTTTGTGAGGGAGTGTAGGAGCAGGATAGGTGCAGGATAACTTTTATATGCTCCACCGATCCCAACGCCAGAGCAGCAACACTTCCCAGTGCCCCCGATGCCCACTTCAATACTGTATGAGATAGACCCAATAACATACACAGCTGCGACTGCGTCCTAGGCCCCCTCAGGTACTGGTGCCCACCCCGCCCGGTGTCCCAACACATGCTGCACAGCCAGGCCAATCATATGGTGCCCAAATACCCATAAGTAGTTCCTAATGGGACAGTGTCACCTTACCAAGGAGCAAGTGTCATGGGGTGCAACCCTTTCACATTACCAGGCACAAAATACATATCCTGATTAGGACAGCCCACAGAAAGCTCTTACGTGCCCAGTCCTGTCCATGACTACCCACCCAGACGAGGAACCCTTGGTGGGCGCTGAGATAGGAAATAAACAATTCATCTTCATGGTTGACACAGGTGCCACTAAATCATGCATTAGTGAAGACGACTTCCCATTATCAGGTGAAAATCGCAACACGCAAGGCTTCTCTGGGGCTGTAGCAACAGTTCCTTTTACGCAAGAAGTACCCATCAAAATAGGAGGAAAAGTGGTGCGTGACCGTTTACTTTATTCGGAAACCTCCCCAGTAAATTTATTAGGGCGGCGTAACATCCTGAGCAAGCTTAATATGACCATCTCGTTTACAGATCAAGGAATAGTATGTTGAAGAGGGAATCAGGATACTGGGACCACCCCCCCTCCCACCAAGTTCATGACAAGACGGAAGGCCAGAAAACAATGCAATCACCCATTCTATTTCGGACAAATCCCAAATGCACCCATGATCGACAAATACACTGAGAGTTACCTTCTCGGTCAGCCATACAGACCAAGTGCGGTGCCAATTTATCCATGCGTGACTGAAGAGCTGCAGGCCATGGTCAGAGACACCTATATGGATCGCCTGGACTAAGCACCAAGAATTCACGTTGCGGACGTCATTAGAGACACCATGACATATCAGTGTTAGACATGAAGCACATGTGCAATCCACACTGCGCGGCACAAACATGTACTCGAATACATGAAGAACACGAGCGTACAGTTCTATAGTTAGAGGACAGTTACATATACATACTGTCATTGCTTTCATTATTTTAGCCAAATATAGTAGTGCAGAAACCACAAGACACAAGAGATCCTGCGCGAGCTTGCTGATGCCAATAGTCACGTGGACATACAGGAGAGCATATGGAACCTGATTAAACCACGTATAACTAACTCAGACAATAACAAGAACAATATAGAAACTGCATTATAAGGTTTAGAAAAATTACAGCAGGCCTCAAATCATTGAGCAGGAGACGAGCAGAGCTGATTCAAGCTGGTCAGGGAGCAAGACATGTGAGACAGAACCCACAGCCAAGATTAAGAGATATGAAGACATTCCAATCCCCAGACGACAAAGGGACCAGCTGCAGAGAAATTGAATAAATCCTCATAATCTGGAGCTGCAGAGCTCAATTTCGTGGTCTCTAGACACGTGATGCAGCTGAAGCAGACAATGGACAGTGATGTGATCGGTTGTGAGAAATGGGAGCCAATCCCAGGCAGTCAGACGCAGGTGTCAGGTTCATCACCCAAATCGGATAAGGTTCCACAACACTCCTCACCAGTTTCTTCCTGACTCGAAGCTGAGGATCCCTTCTTCCTTCCTTTCTTCTTTTTTTTGGTTTATCTTCTCTCCTTGAAGAGGTACGGCCTGTCTCGAAGGGAAGCTACTATGTCTGCCTGAGCAACTGGCAGACTAGTGGCTCCTTATCCGAGGCAGCCAGGCAGGGGAAAAACCTATGCAGGCAGAAAAACCTCTGGAAGGATGCTGTTTGGGTTGGTTCCAATAAACAGCTCCAGGTATGGGCTGGAAGTATTCAAAGGTAAGATGAATCTGATGAGAAGTCTTTGGTAAGTATGGAGGGACCGAGTTCCTTCCCAGACTCAGAATGGAATGTTCAGCAAGCACAGGGTTAAGGGGACCAGCGTGCAAGGAAGGAGTCACTGAAAGTCTCATAAGCTGGTGCATGGCCCTGCCAGAGGAAGAAAGGAGCCCCAATGAACCTGGAGATAGTGTCATGATCTCTGCTTCCAAAAGGCCAGGACTTACCCAACTCCCTTGGAAGCAGACTCATAACCCAGGTTCCGGGTGCCAGCCAGTCCCAATTGGGACCTTTTGGACCCTGTCCTGGCGCCAGTGGCGCCAGGCTCATAAATATGCCCAGTCCCAGCGCTGCAAGCGCCGGGCTCATAATGCTTGGGTGGACTTACCTGCAGCAGACCATGCTGCTTACTTACCTGCCAGTTGAACCCCTGATCCTCTTCTGTTTGGGACTACTTTTCCTGTTGGGTGGGGCAGGAGCCACTCCCTAGGTTCAGAACACTGGAACTCTTCTGGAAAGCAGGAACTCTTTTCTTACCTAGGCGTGGCTGTGGAAGGAGACACCTAAGCACTACAGGAGGCTATTTAAACCACACCCGATGGATGAATCTTGCTTTGCGTTATTCTGCATCCTCTGCAGCAGAACGCTCATCGTGTCTTCTGCATCTGATCCTGGGCCTAAAGGAAAAAGGCTTACCATCCTGAATCCAGTCTTCAGCAACATCTATAAAGACAAGAAAGAACAGGTTAGCACTACGGTCTTGAGTGACAGCGCATCTCTTACCTGGTCCATCGGCTGTCATCAACGCCTCGCGCAGCATTCCTGCATCTGAAAGACAAAGGCTTACCTACTCTTCGGCGCTGCATCCCGCATCTGTAAGACAAAAGAAGGTGCGTTTAAAGACATTGGGTAACGTTAAATACTCACGTGCCATTACCCCATCCACGCCGAACTCAGTGGGCATTCCGGCATCCTTCAGCAGCTCCGAACTGGTACCTGCAAAATAAAAGGACAGTTAGTGCGCATCGTGAAGCAAGCAACAAGCGCTTACTTATGCGCTTCCAGGCGCTTCTATTCCGCATACGGGTCCATCCTCAACTCACTTCAGCCAGTCAACCGCCATCGCCGGAACCCTGCAAAATAAGAGACAGCATACAAAAGACTTTTAAAGACATTTGAAATATTCGGAACTCACCGTTCGTGAAGTAAACGACGGACAGCAGTCCTCTGAAGTCAAGAGGCCTGCGCTACCGATCCAGTGAAGAAACTGGTTACAGCACCCTGCCCCGAGGCAGATGGAGAGCTCGGCGTTCACTTACCTAAGGTGAGAGCGTTAACCTTTGGGGTTCTACAGGAGAGGAGAATAGGAAAGAGATAGGGACACCCCAATAACCCCAGTTCATTAATCCCATATTTTCTATCTGCAGACATCTTACTCTTCGAGTCAGGCATACAGTGCACAGAGGTCCAGCCCAAAGAGCCAACCGGGTGCTACACATTACTTTTGAAGATACGGTAGTCGCCCAGTCAAGACCGGCGCCTCTGCGAGAATCAGGTGAGCGTTACAGAACGCAAAGCCTACCGCAAAACTCTCGCCCAGGCGCTATGGAAACCTCGGATACCGACCACCTAGCCCGGTTACTTGGGGAACTAAGGGCAGAAGTGCATGCAGCTTGTCAGGAAACGAATGCTCTAAGAAGAGAACTAATTATTTCCAAGGAGCGAACAGACGATCTTGCTAGACAATTGCTACAGTCACAAGCCGGACAGACCCCGTTACCCGCATCAGGGGCAAATCTTCCTTCAACATCCCCTATGAATCCAGTGCAGATCAACCTACCTGGGAATGTACCTCTGGCTCCGCCCGAACGATTTTCTGGTGACCCAAAGAGGTTTGCAGTATTTATCAATCAGTGCCGGTTGCATTTTTTATGCCGGCCAGCAGCCTTTCCAACTGATCAAGCTAAAGTAGCTTTTGTGCTTTCGTACCTTAGTGGCAATGCGGCAGACTGGTCGATCCCTCTAGTTAATCAAGATGATCCGGTTCTCCATGATTTTCAAGCCTTTCAGCTTAGTATGGAAAAACTGTTCGCAAGACATTCACAGGGGCAGGCCTTGGACAATGAGCTTCTTTCGTTGCGACAGGGTAATCAAGACCTTTTGGCTTATATTGCATCTTTCAACAGACTAATAGTGGAAACTCAATGGCCTGAGGACAAAAGGATTACGCTGTTTTATAGAGGTCTATGTGGAGAGCTCAAAGACGTTTTAGCCCAAGTAGTGAATCCCCCACAAGACTGTTCGGATTATATAGACTTAGTCGTTCAAATAGATCACAGACTGCAGAACAGGAAGGCCGATCGTTCCAAGTTTGATGCTCGAGTATTTTCCAAACCACCAACTCCTTCCAAAGGAGTAGACTCCGGGGAACCCATGCAAATAGGGGGCCTGAAAGGACCACTAACACAAAAGGAGCGGGAAAGGAGAAAACAGTTGCAATTATGCCTCTATTGCGGAAACTCAGGGCACTTTCTTCGAGACTGTCCGGTGAAACCAGCCAAGAAGGCGGTAGGAGCTGCAGTTACCAAGGTCACAAACTCTGAGCAGGGAAACGACCTCGCCCGACAAGAATAGAGGTCCTCTTGCCGAGCGTTAAAACCAGTTCCGTGACCTCGCATTTCGTGATACCTATGGTCCTCATTAGCCCTGATCATCCGGATCGATTACATGCGATTGAAGCTTACGTCGACAGCGGTGCCATCGGCAATTATGTGGATCAGGAAATGGTTTTGAGGATGAATCTAACTCTTTGTCCCAAGGCTGTAAAGGACGTCATTACTACGGTGGATGGTACGGAGATAGCCTCCGGACCAGTAACGCATACCACTCAAGAAGTGACGCTAGTAAGTCAAGATGGACACCATGAGAAGATCGTGTTCGATGTGATCAAGGCCCCTCAGTTCCAGATTATTCTAGGGATACCTTGGTTAGAGAAACACAATCCTCGGATCGATTGGCGAGCAAGAACGGTTCAGTTCCCAGAATGTGTCTCTACTTGTCACCCTCCACCTGGTGTTGCTCTAGCAGCAATTTCTTCAGAGACTCCCCAGTTACCTCCCGAATACCTAGAATTCCAAGATGTTTTCCGGAAGGATCAGGCTAACTCTCTACCTCCTCATAGGTCCTATGACTGCCAGATAGACCTGATACCTGGATCTACTCCTCCGTGTAGCAGAATTTATGCCCTCACCGAGCCTGAGAACCTTCACCTCTGACAATACCTGGATCAATACCTAGCGAATGGGTTTATTCGTCCTTCTAAGTCCCCTGCTTCTTCAGCTTTGTTCTTCGTTCCAAAAAAAGAAGGGGACCTTAGAACTTGTATAGATTACCGCGCCCTGAACCAGATCACCGTTAAGAATAGATATCCGTTACCTTTAATCCCTGAACTCCTGGACCAAGTCAGAAGAGCATGCATATATACAAAGCTGGATCTTAGAGGAAATTAAGGATAAAACCAGGCAACTTATAACTCCAGCAGAAATACAGAATTGGCATCTGCAGGGAAAGGACTTTGCAGTAAAGGACAACTTATTGTATTTCCAAGAACGATTATACCTGCCCAGCACAGATTTACAGAAAAAGGTGATCTCTTGTTATCACGAGTCTCTAATGGAAGGACATCCCGGTATGGCCAAAACCTCAGAAAAGATCAAGCGCTACTTCTGGTGGCCGTCTTGGAAAAAAGATATCAGAGACTTTATAATGTCCTGTGGAGTATGCGCCCAAAACAAGAGTCAAAAGGAAAGACCAGCCGGCCTCTTACGCCCTATTGACATCCCACCTCACCCTTGGCATACGCTTTCTATGGACTTCATCACCGACCTACCTCCATGCTCCGGATACAATACGATCCTGGTAATCGTGGACTTATTCTCCAAGATGGCGCATTTCATTCCACTCAAAGGCTTGCCAACAGCAACAACTCTGGCCCGAGAATTTCTCGAAAACATCGTCCGACTGCACGGTTTTCCTTCAGTGCTAATTTCGGATCGAGGTAGTCAATTTATTTCTCATTTTTGGCGAAGTTGTTGTCGGTCGGCTCAAATTGATGTGAGATTATCGACCAGTCACCACCCTCAAACCGACGGACAAACCGAGAGGACCAATCAAACTCTGGAACAGTATTTACGCTGAATGCTGCAACAAACTGAAAAAACTTGGAAAGATATCCTTTGGATAGCCGAATATGCCTACAACAATTCTGTCCACTCAGGAACTGGGAAAACCCCGTTTTTTCTTTTATACGGCTGTCACCCTCGAACCTCAGAGTTGGATCCACCCCAAGATCTTGGAACACCAGCAGTAGACTACCTGCACTCTACTATCACCCAAGCTTTTAAGGAAGCCGTTTCTCACCTTCAAAGGGCTAAAGAACAATACAAGAAAGGAGCAGATCAACATTGGAAGGAAGCCCCCCAATATCAAGTAGGAGATCAAGTCTGGTTATCCACCAAATATCTACCTCTAAAAGGACCACGCACATTCAACCCAAGATACCTTGGTCCCTATTCCATCACTACCATAGTAAACCCAGTAGCGGTCAAGTTGGACTTGCCCCCTCACATGAAGATACATCCGGTCTTCCACGTCTCTCTTTTAAAACCAGTGCAACCTCAAACCCGACTAACTAAATCCCCAAAACCTATCCTAGTTGATGGAGAACTCGAGTTTGAAGTCAAAAGCATCCTGGACTCCAAGATCTCCAAATCTAAGCTATTTTACCTAATTGACTGGAAAGGCTACGGCCCTCAAGAAAGATCCTGGGAACCTGCAGAATATGTCCACGCTCCTCGTCTAATCAAAAGATTTCATCAAACATTTCCTGACAAGCCAAAACCCCCGGGGAAGCCCGGTTTGGGAGGGGCCTTGAGGGGGGGTACTGTCATGATCTCTGCTTCCAAAAGGCCAGGACTTACCCAACTCCCTTGGAAGCAGACTCATAACCCAGGTTCCGGGTGCCAGCCAGTCCCAATTGGGACCTTTTGGACCCTGTCCTGGCGCCAGTGGCGCCAGGCTCATGAATATGCCCAGTCCCAGCGCTGCAAGCGCCGGGCTCATAATGCTTGGGTGGACTTACCTGCAGCAGACCATGCTGCTCACTTACCTGCCAGTTGAACCCCTGATCCTCTTCTGTTTGGGACTACTTTTCCTGTTGGGTGGGGCAGGAGCCACTCCCTAGGTTCAGAACACTGGAACTCTTCTGGAAAGCAGGAACTCTTTTCTTACCTAGGCGTGGCTGTGGAAGGAGACACCTAAGCACTACAGGAGGCTATTTAAACCACACCCGATGGATGAATCTTGCTTTGCGTTATTCTGCATCCTCTGCAGCAGAACGCTCATCGTGTCTTCTGCATCTGATCCTGGGCCTAAAGGAAAAAGGCTTACCATCCTGAATCCAGTCTTCAGCAACATCTATAAAGACAAGAAAGAACAGGTTAGCACTACGGTCTTCAGTGACAGCGCATCTCTTACCTGGTCCATCGGCTGTCATCAACGCCTCGCGCAGCATTCCTGCATCTGAAAGACAAAGGCTTACCTACTCTTCGGCGCTGCATCCCGCATCTGTAAGACAAAAGAAGGTGCGTTTAAAGACATTGGGTAACGTTAAATACTCACGTGCCATTACCCCATCCACGCCGAACTCAGTGGGCATTCCGGCATCCTTCAGCAGCTCCGAACTGGTACCTGCAAAATAAAAGGACAGTTAGTGCGCATCGTGAAGCAAGCAACAAGCGCTTACTTACGCGCTTCCAGGCGCTTCTATTCCGCATACGGGTCCATCCTCAACTCACTTCAGCCAGTCAACCGCCATCGCCGGAACCCTGCAAAATAAGAGACAGCATACAAAAGACTTTTAAAGACATTTGAAATATTCGGAACTCACCGTTCGTGAAGTAAACGACGGACAGCAGTCCTCTGAAGTCAAGAGGCCTGCGCTACCGATCCAGTGAAGAAACTGGTTACAGCACCCTGCCCCGAGGCAGATGGAGAGCTCGGCGTTCACTTACCTAAGGTGAGAGCGTTAACCTTTGGGGTTCTACAGGAGAGGAGAAAAGGAAAGAGATAGGGACACCCCAATAACCCCAGTTCATTAATCCCATATTTTCTATCTGCAGACATCTTACTCTTCGAGTCAGGCATACAGTGCACAGAGGTCCAGCCCAAAGAGCCAACCGGGTGCTACACATCACTTTTGAAGATACGGTAGTCGCCCAGTCAAGACTGGCGCCTCTGCGAGAATCAGGTGAGCGTTACAGATAGACAAGAGAGCCTGGATGGCGGGAACCCAGAGAAGCTAGCAAACAAGTGAAGAATACAAAGAGAGGGAGAGTCCGGCAGATCCAGCGAGCCGGCAGGGAAACAGGAGAGGGGATACGATCCCCCACAGAGAAACAGAAGCCCTTCCTCCAAGAGAACAGAGAATTGAGGGACACAGCGGCAGAATTCAAGTGCAAGCAAGAGCTCGGAGAGGTTAGGGCTAGGAAGTCCTAACTAGCGTCTTACCCGTCGCACCGAGTCCGGGAAGTGGAATGAATGTATCTTAGTATGGCAGCGACCATGATGGAAAACAGCTAGAACGTTGCCATACGTTCCAGGGAAATATGATGTGCTGTTCAATGGCGGCAGAAGGTCCATTGGCTCCATATGGGCCACGGTTTGACGGGCGTGACAGCAGGCTGCAACAAAATGTGCAACAAGTGTTGCGATGAGCGGGCCATGGTCTCATAGGCAAAGGTGGTGCACACAAGTTACAATACAGACACAATTGTTCACATCACCTTGAAAAGATGCACAGTGAGCTGAGAACTATTTCAGCTCCCATGCCTGGGGACGTCTGCTCTAGCCAATCACAGTTCAGCACTATAGGGGTGGGTATCAATGGGCAAGAACCAATGGTAAGTCTAAAACTCTGCAACAATGTTAGAGTTAGATTTTGGGGAAGGGACCGGCCAGCAACCTGACATGTAAGAGCTAGTACAATAACATGTATATGTACCTACATAGGTTATTATACTCCTTAAGGCCAATCCCACACTGCAGTAGGTTTCTGAAGAGCAGCCCAAGTAATGACGGAGTAGTGACCTGTTTTCTAGACACAAATGGCCTGCGAGCCAGTTACTTTATGACATGCTGGGATTTTTCTGAGTTCTTGTATCGATCCCTGTTGGTTTTGGCTGTAATAAACTTCAGTTTGAACTTGCCGTTGCGTGAGTCCTCCGTGTATACTGGGGGAGGGACTTGGGCCCACCAAGTCTGCGAACTCCCAGCATCGCTCTGGCATACCTGGGAGTTATCCCCAACAATGTGCTACTCCGGGAATGTGTGATGTGAGAGCCATGATGATAATACATGCCATAAGAGGAGAGGTAGCTGTTTGCGGTATTCCTGTTCACCCCGACATGTTAGTGTATGGGATTACAGTCTTTCTTAATGCAGTGTCCCAAGTTGGAATAGGGTGTTGGCAGATACCATCTGATTTTATCTTTAGACCTGTTGTGTCCCCTTAGCTGATTGGTGGTGTCAGAGAAGAGGATTGTGGTGATCGGGACTGATTCAGATGGATGTGAGTGGCGCACCATTTTGTGAATTTAGCCAATAGTACCTTTGAAAGAAGTAACAGAGACCAGTGATCACATTGCAGGAAATAATGGAGACACAATAAATAAAAGGGTAAAAATAACAAAATACAAAAATGAAGAGGGTAAAAAACAGGCAGAAAGTAATATGGTAAAAGTGAAAAGACATTTAAAAAGCACAAAACTAGGATTGTAGTTCTTAAAAGGTCCACAAGATGGCAGTCAGAGACTATAGAAACAGTAGATATATACATCTGCATGTAGATAATATGGGCGATGTAACAGGTATGTCGTAATTTATTTTGTAGTTATAAATGGATTTAGATGTTTTGTCAGCAATGAAATAACATATAACCAAAGTAACAGATGCAGAATTGTTTAAGGACAGGGTTGATGATGGAGAAATAGTGCTGGCTAATTTCAAACCCTGTGAGATAATGGTGCCATGGTGCAATGCCGCAGAGTACAGTGTTCCGTGATGGCTCTTGTAAAAATGCCCCCTTTCACTGAAACTGACCTAGCGCAGGTTCTTGAGAAGTTATGGACGACGAGTGCCCATGATGTAGGCCTCTTAGCGGGAGTGGCACACGTTCGAATCACACTTAAACAAGGTGCAGTGTTTTACCGGGTGAGGCAATACCCCCTGTACAAAGAAGCAGAAGAGGGGATAAGAGACACCATTTCCGCACTTCTAAATCAAGAGATTATTTTGTGCTCCAACTTTCCATGCAACCCGGCTATATACCCAATAAAAAAGACGAAGTGTTGGAGAATGATACAGGATCTCTGCCCCTTGAATGACATTGTACAGGCAGAATGTCTGTTAGTTCCTAACCCTGAAACCATTGTGTGCACTATCCCAAAGCAAGCAACAAATGTCACTGTTGTAGACCTAAAAAAGGCCTTTATTTTCCATACCCCTACACTCAGATTCCCAACACCTCACTACATTTACGCATGCAGGAAAGCGGTACGAGCACACAAGATTACCACAAGGGTATTGTGAATCCCCTAACATCTTTAACAGAATACTACATGCAGATTTGGGAAACATATGGGTACCCAGAACTATCATTTAATATGTGGACGACTTGTTAGTATGCAGTGACAATGAACAGCAGTGCCGAAGGGACTCTGTCATACTCTTACAGCTGTTAGCACATAAGGGGTATAAAGTGGATAAGGCTAAGTTAGAGAACTGCCTCCAGGAGGTTCGTTACTTGGGCCAATTGATATCCGTCCATGGGAAGAAAATAACACCAGAACGCGCTGCATCAGTGCACAGTGCTCCCCAGCCAAAAACTGTCAAAGAAATGCAGAAGTTCCTTGGGCTGTGTAATTATTGCAGAGCATGCATCTTCGATTATGCTGCATATAGGCCCTTGCTGCAAGGCCTTAAAGAAGCACAAAAAACAGACAATAAGATAACATGGACAGAGAACATGCTCACAAGTGTTAACAAGCTAAAAGAGGTTATTTCCACCGCCCTGGTAGTGGCAACCCCTGACTACACTCAAGAATTTCACTTGCTCTCCCATTCTGATGGTCAGACGGCAGTCCTTACTCAAAAGAGCACTATGGGCCACAAACCATTGGCCCATTACAGTGGAGTGCTAGATTCAGTATCGCAGGGACAGTCCCTTGTAAACCAGTGCTTGCTGCTGCTGCATGCACAATAGAAAAAAGCTCCACAATCATCATGGGATATTCTGGAAAATTGTATGTAGAGCATGCAGTATTTGCCATATTAGAACAATCCAAGTCCACATTAACCACACAGTGAGCATCCGAATATGAGGTTATTTTATCCAGCCCAAACATGCACATAGTGCGATGCAAGACAGTAAATCCGGCTACCTTTCTGACAGAGTTCTGTCCGGAGGAGGGCATTGCTAGGCATGACTGTGAGGGGGGATGAGTGGGACATACCCAAAGCAAAAGATAGCATGTTTGAGGGGAGAATACTTTTTGTTGACGGTTCAGCAACCATTGACCAGGGGACAGGCCTGAGACATGCGGGAGTGGCAGTTGTCCTTTAGGTAGATGGTGAATACGAAATAGGCAGCCCATGCATTATTCGACCCAGGCAGCAGAGCCCATAGCGCTCATTGAAGCACTTCTAGCCTCCCATGGGTGCTGAGTGACCATTTATTCGGACTTGGCCTATGCAACAGCAACAGTGCATTTCTAGGTGGAAAAGGAGAGGGTTTTGGAGGGCTGTTTCCAGTCCAACATGCAACATTGCTAGATAAACTGATTGTAGCACTTTTCCATTCCTCCAAGACAGTGGTTGTTAAATGCACCCCCCAAACAAATGACACAGACAGAGTTTCACTCTGCAAAACCGCAGCGGATGGGGTAGCCAAACCAGCCACTTATCTCCCAGTGCCTATCATCTCAGAGTATCCAGTAATTGCACAGGATGAGAGCATTTGCCAGCACCATACACTTCCCTTTCCAATAGCACAAATTATTGATTTGCAAGGACATGCCCCGCAGGAGGAGAAGGAGTTATGGCAGAAAACAGGGTATACACAATATCCCACAGACTTGTTATGTCGACAAGGAAGTACTGGTAAAATAGTTATGCCACACAAACTGTTGTTGGTCACCTTTGATCAGTTGCATCACCCGTCTCGTATGCCAAACCAGCATATTGGTGCATATATACAAGAGGACTGGTTTGTCCCCAATCTATAGGAAGTTCTTACCAAAATGGTCATAAATTGTATCACATGCCAGAGCTACAGAACTGGTCACACCCTAAGAAAGATATGAGGTGCATTACCTCACCCTACTGGGCTGTTTCAGGAGCTCCATATAGACTACGCTGATATTGGAGAGCAGCGTAATGGGAGTAGGTATATGATCGTAGTTGCGTTTCCCGTCTTTCAGTGGGTTGAGTCAGGTCTTTGTGAACATTCTGGCGCTAAATGCACTGCCAAATTCTTAGTAAGAGAGGTATTTCCAAGCTAGGGTTTTTTTGATGTGCTGCGGTTCAGACAAGGCACCCATTTCTTTAATGAACATTTTAAAGAAGTGGCCACGTTATTGGGCATCAAGCATTGGATGTGTACAATTTACCACCCAGGCCAACGGGGTTGTGGAGAGGATCAATGGATTGCTAAAGGCAAAATTATCTAATTTGTGTGCCACCCTTAAGATAAACTGGGTGCACTGTCTTCCTCTTGCTCTATTCAGTTTGCACACGCAGCCCTGTAAGGGTCATCACTGCATGAGGTGGGAACAGGCTGGTGGATGCATACTCCTTTATCTCCTGTAAGGAAGGCCTCTGATGCTCACAGGGCGGCGTCTGTTCTGGGTGAGGAATTTAAGGATTACTTGAATGTTTTGCCCCGAAATAATCTTGGACTCAAATAACCGGACAGACTCAAAGCATATGTCAAAATACAATTTTATTATCAGTTCAATAAAGGGAAACCAGGCTAACAACAAGTTGTAGTCCACACACTCACAGTTACATTTCAGGTACACAAAGGCTTTATACCTCGATGTGCGTCAGCTATGATGTCATCTTATGTGGCAAATAATAAAACCTGTCGGATGGAGGAATTGGTTAGGGTAACATATCTTCTTATAGGGTTTATAAGTGTTAGCAACCTTATTGGCTGCCCCTTCTCTGGGAGGCATTCCTCGGACTTCTCTCTAATTACCTATAACACAGATTATAGCAAGATAACAGTAGCGGATTGGCTTCTGCAACAATGTATGCTCACCATTGCTTAGGCCCTTTGATTTGTTGGCATTCTCTCCCAACCTTGGACACTCGGCTCGTTAGCAGCACATAAGCAAATTGAAACCCAGTTGCTGAGAACAATGTCAGACTAGTGCCCACTTGCCCAATTAGTCTACCATCCCTCATAAACCAAGGCCTCTCCTTTGTACTTGACCTTGCTGGATGTTCTTTTCTCTGTAACTTCAAGGGGAATTAAGGTACATCGTTATCTTCGCCCAGTGTTATATATAGGCCCCGTTTTCTGGTCTTCTACCACGTGTGAAGAGACCATGGGCCTCATTCCGAGATTGGAGGTAGTCATGGCGCTATTGGCACCATGGCTGCCTCCAATACCGGGTCCAACACCGGTCTGGTTCAATGGTGACTTACCGGTGCATTCCGACCCTGGAGGGACTGGTAAATCCCCATTGAACCAACCATTCCCCATTCCGATTTTAGCCCCCATAGGGCTCAATGGGAATGGGGAAGGCGCTAATTACGGGCCTGCTAATTGCAGGCCCGTAATTAGCGCCCTGGTCCCCTAACAGGACCCGTAAAGGACGTGTGGTCCGACCACAAGTCCCTTGCGGTTCCCGCTAAGTGAACTCGGAATTGGGCGGTAAGGGATTACCGGCACCGGTCTCCTTACCAGAGCCCGGTATCCCTTACCGCCCAACTTGTAATGACCCCCTATGACTTTGTCCATTTCACCTTCTATTTAGTGCTTATTTGATTCGATTATGTTGAGTGTCATTACTCTCTTCAGCCTCTGAAGACTTGGTTATTTCCTCTCACATATGCTTTTCTGCATCTTCAGTTGTCAATACTTGGCATTCGCAAATGTTCGCTCATTTACTCAATCTAAGAGAAATATGTCCTGCATACGTTGCTTATCCTCGTTGACTCCCCTTGTCCCCTTTAGTAGCTTGTCACTGTGGTATCCTTGATCTCTTGCCAACAGCTATTCTTTATTCATGCATGAGTTTGTATTTCCAGCTTCTGTCAGCCCTGATCTCCCTTTCCTTTGAGGTCTTTGATTACTATAATTGAGAGCTGGCATCCATCATTCCAACATGGCTGCTTTACCCGTGTTATATTTTCTACTGCAGCAAGCTTCTATATGGCTCATCTACCTTGCGTTTCTGCATATATACATTTACTACTCATCGGGTTACTTATCTTCTTACTATTTATGGTTTCTTCTCACTTGTATGTATGCTTACTCTTGTTTCTTCAATTATCTCTTTGTTCTTTAAGTAGTTGTATATCATTTAAGTGCATCATTGTATCTTCAGCTCCTCGATATTCAGTGGGGTCTGCAAATCTCCTGCTACCACTTCAGTTTGAGGGTACATAACGTCTCTCATACACTCAATGCGGCATTGGAATAATAGCAGGTGTCATACACAGTGTTTTCCTGTTACATTTCCAGTCGTTTAGAGGTGACAGGGTGGAGTCTATCGGTGAAGTGCACGTCTACTCCTCTACATTCCCTCCTCTGGTTGAATCCTCAACCACCTTCTCTTCCTCAATTCTGTTCACTTTTTTCCACTGAATGACTTCTTCAGGATGCATATCTTAGTCACCCCCCCTCAGGTCACCTGCATTCTTTATGTGTTCATCCACACTCCAAGTCGTATGGCATCATTCTCCAGTTGGTTGACAGAACACCCAATACCGTGCATAGTTCTTATGATCCTTAGGGTAACAGAACATTTCTCCTGGGGGTGCCAGAGGACTTTGTTTCAGGTGCTCACTGGTGGTGTTTTCAGTCTGTGTGTGCTCATCAGCCGCAGCATTCACATCAATCATGATCTTCCTCCCAATTGCTTTGTTTGCTGTCTTCCTGCACTGTCCTATGAATATTCTTATAAGACAGAATCCCAGTAACACTAACAATAGTATTGCTCCATGCAGTTTGAAGGCATTTGCCAACCAGGTTGGAACCAATGAAAGTGGGAGGAAAACCCATCTTCATCCTCGGTCTCGTCTACTTCATCCATCATCTTCGTATGCAAGGTTGACAGCATAGTTATTGCTTCCGTCAGGGATCCACTTTCGCCATCATGGGCAGGAATTAATATTGTGAAAAACCAGAGGGTGTTTCGCAACTTAGTTCCTGGGGATCCCGTATTCAGGTGGCCAGGGAAAGGCCATCACTTTGGATCCCGACATGGGGGTTTGATAAGCGAGGGAGGATCACTTGGGGTAGGAGTTCAACCTAGTCCCCGGGGATCCTGTATTCAGGTAGCTAGGGAAAGGCCATCACTTTTGGATCCCCAACATGGGGGTTTGACAAGTGAGGGAGGATCACCTGGGCAGGAAGTTTTCGGGGAGTGGGGATAAGCACCCAATGCTGACACATGGTATCCCCCTTTTTCCACAGCCCATCTAACCCCTATCCATGCTTATTTTATGGGAATCTACAACTCCATAATTCCTCCCCACTTTACCTTGACAAAAGTACTGCACCAAAGAAGATGAGGTTAGAAGGATTACCTCCCCTGACTTGCATTGGCCCTGTCCCTGTAATGAGGCCAGGCAGAGACAGGCACGTAGCTCTTACAATGTACACCTGCCACTTATTAACACTCCCTGTGAAGATAAAAGGTGGTGTGCACAGGCACACTGAGCGGGGCTGGGTACGAGAAGGAACAGCTCTTCCGAGGCTGATGCAAACCAGGCTGTGGAAGGTCAAAGGGCTGATCGACAGTTGAGAGGATCATGAGAAAGCCAGCCAAAATGTCCATGCTTTTGGGAGGCGTGAGTGTCCGAAGAGCAAAGCCGAGCAAGCGGAGGAAAGAAACCTTTAAGTTGCCAGTAAGTAGCCTGTGCCCCTCCTGGGTGAACGACACAGAGTTGGGGAGGAGCAGAAGAGGTGTTGGTAATGGCCTTGAGCTGCAGTAAAGAGATTAAAGAAATCCAATTAACATAGCTAGTGAGTTATCGATGGAAACAAAAATCTGATTGGTGTTAAAGGGAAAGTGACTGTAATTTGAAAGTTGAATGTTACGTGTGTGCCAATAAAATGCAGATGAAGAGAACAATTGATGAAAGACAAGGATACAAACTAGCAGAGTGGTCCTGCAAGATGAAGTTGCACATTCGAAAATCTCTGTGAAATGTTATGAATTTGAAAGGTTACAAGCGGAGATCAACGGAAACCGTGATAAGGAAAGAAAGTTGA
Source organism: Ambystoma mexicanum (assembly GCF_040938575.1). Taxonomy (NCBI): domain Eukaryota; kingdom Metazoa; phylum Chordata; class Amphibia; order Caudata; family Ambystomatidae; genus Ambystoma; species Ambystoma mexicanum. Next base: position 968,181,068 of record NC_090937.1, read on the forward strand.
ATAAGAGGAAAGTGATATTTCTGTGTAATATGCCAAGAGGGCAAAAGTAAAATATTAGAACTTTGGAAAAGGACCAAGAAGGAAAGTGAAAGAGAATAGGAACTACAAGTAACAAGGGGCATTGGTGCTGCAAGAGAACATTGTGAATTGAAGGATTGTTGAAAGAGAGGTTGAAGTGGTCATGCAGAGGTCTATGTAAATTCCTTGTAGTCTCGAAAGTCTTCGACAGTGAAAAGATATATGAGATAAAACGTGGGGTAAGGGATCCCTGCGAATGAGAGACAGGCTCGAACCCGGCAGAGGGAAGCCGGTGCAGAACTGTAAGAAATTGAGAATATATGAACTGAGTATTGATGGCAAGGCTGGTGAAGATTAAAGAAGTGATTGAACTACCAGAAGTTGAAAGCCTAGGATTGAACTGTTGAATTATACCAGTAAGCCAAGATGTGCAAGACTGACAGAACTGTGCCATCCACCCATCCTGTTTTATTTGAGAGACTCTCTAGATGCTGTGGGCTTTAACCTGGGGAAGGGAGTTGGTGTTGAAGCCATTCTGAAATTTCCTTTTGAGACACTATTTTCATTTTTGTATTCCCTCAACACATTTGTTATTCTAAGAAGGAGGGCAAGGTTAGATGTTCTTAGTATAGGCCTTTTTATTTTGAACAAACTGACATGGGCATATTTGTTATTGTTTAATTGTCAAGATTACTCCCATTTTAGAGATAGGGCCAGTTAGGAATTCTATCATCCCAATCAAATGTGTAAAGGCTTTCAAAACTTGTATCCATTGTGTCTGTGTCTACTGCTCGATACCATGCCTTCCTCATAAGCACAGCAAGAAGGCCTGATCTTGGCACACACGTCTCCTTCCATTGCTGTAATTAAGTCCAGGACATACCTTTACTGGAGGGTCATGAGTCTGATGGCCCTCAGTTCCTCTCTGATCGCATACAATCCTTTTATTGTTGTATTGATAGTTTGTAGCCGCTCCCACTTAGTGATCTGTACCACTTGGCGTTTGCTGCAGCTTAAATTCCTGGCATGAATATAGCTGTAAATATCACAGCGGTTCTGCTGAACAATTCATGCTCATCTGGAATGTTGTGATAAACTTCTATTGACTTTGCTGAAAAAAAGTTTTCCCTCTCATCGTATGAGGCTAAACGATCATTTCTTTCTCAGATGTGCATCCATTTTCAGGAAGCTGTCAATATGGAGATCACTTTGGGGAATCACCAATTCAGGAACATGTATGCTCACCAAGGAACAAGTTCCTCCCCAATTTTTAGGCAATTGCATGTAGGCCTTGGGTCCACAAGGCCAATAATGACCCATCAGCACAGCAGTTCCTCCATTCATTCCTGGTATATCAATTATATGATTGCAACCCTTATTTTCTCCAACTGGGATCAGGTTTTTGTTTCTGAAACACAATGTTGCATTCTTCATTCGTAGTATGGATACTGGTTGTGCTTCATTTTCAACCCAAGTCAGTAATTTCGAATACTTGGCCCATGACTGTAGGCATTCATGATTCACTGTTTGCATTATTTTTACTGGTCCTGTCATCAATAAATGGGTACTGCATGCTAGTATTCTGTGAGAAACCTGGGGGTATTCTCCCAAGCAAGTCCCGTGGAGCCCTTACTCAGGTGGCCAAAGCAAGCTTAACATGCTCAGATCTCAGCCCTGGGGGTGAAAGAGTGAAAGGGAATCACCTGGATGGGGGAACCCAGGGTCATGCTCGGGAGATTGCCCCAGGTGAGATGCAGTATTACACTGGAGAAAGGGATGAGGAAGACTAGGTCCCTGAAGCGTTTATGGGCTGTATCAACTCGACCTCCCTTCCATCCGATAAACTTCCTTTTCAAGAATCCATCATCCCTTCCGCCTCGGATGAAACCATTACACACCCCGCTGCCTTCAGAAACCATCTTTCCCAAAATCCCTGTTTTTCTGTTCCCTATCCGAATACTCCCAATCATTCTTTTTCCCGTCCCTATGATTATTATTTTCCGCACTCCCAACCTGCTCAGGTAAAATACTACAGTTCCCACAATTGCCTTTGTTTATTTAATGATCGTAGCTAGGCCCGTTTATCCCGCAAACCCTTCCAATCCCGTCCCGCTGATTGTCACTTTCTGAACTCCCAGTCTAAAGTGACCCACAATTACAATTCCACACATCCCCTATGTTCTGTTCACAATCCCAGTCATTGTCATCCATTTCAGAAACCTTCCCCATTTCGTCCTTCTGAAAATACCAACTGAACCCCTTCTTATAATAACACAGCTGCCCTATCCTCTCCTGTAGGACATTCGACACTCCAACCCCTTCCCTTTCGGACATGAATATTGGTTTACGACAGACTTGCAATAAGACTGTTCACCTGACATGTCCCGCCACAAGGGTCAGGCAATTGACTTAAATCACACACACCTGATGGCTCTTCCTAAAGGGATAAAAGGTGAAGCAGGAAAGCGCAGGACGAGCCAGGCAGGCACGGCAGACAGCACGACGTGATGGCTAACACAACGCAGCAGTTCAAGTGAAGGAGAAAGGAGGCAGGAATCGAGAGAGTGGCGAGGAGAGAAGTGCCCTTGTCCTTTTCATCCCAGGCTCGCAGAGCCTTCGAGGAAGAACCCCTAAGACCGCAAACAAAAGCACAAGTGTCTTGGAGCAGATTTCAACGGTACACAGTGCAAGACTATGCCGATAAGGAGGAGCGAGGAAAATTCCCGTGCCTGTGGTACCGACCTAGACTCCAGAAAAGCTAAAAGCCAAGCAGTTCATCACAGCTGGTGAGTCGAGGGGAGAATCGATAAGAACCGGGCTGTGTTGAGTGAGAGAATCGCAAAGTGGCAAGTGTGAACCAAGCTTAATGAACTGTGTAAAGAACTGAAACAAATATTGAAGGGGAGACCAGCTGCAGAGGAAAACCGGCACCACCTGGGTGCTAACTCGAGAGACTACAGATATCAGAAGGCCATAGGAGAGCCAGTGGAATAGGTAAAAGTGGTCATTCTGAGGGTCAAGCAAAATCCCCGCACAATTGAAAGTCTTTGATCTACAAGCTGTGTGAAAGAAAGGGAGGTGAATCCCACAAACAAACTGTGTAAAAAGAGAACACTGAACGTAAAGAGGGGTCAGCACCCAGAAGAGGGGGACCCAGGCGTGAGCCACTATCACCCTGATTGAGAGCCACAGTAAACCCGGTAAGGGGAGGCTAAGAATCAAGAGGGGTCAAAGCCTGAGAGAGGGGGACCCAAGGGGGAAAATCTGCCACCCTGAAATTGAAAGTGAAAGCAAAAGTTTAGAGACGGCAAGAGTGAACCCGAAGGAGGGATGCCAAAGAAGAAGGGATAAGCAAGGTAGAGGGAGATCCAGAGATGAAGCCCTCATCCGAGTACTGAAAGTCAAGAGGAGTCCGAGCCCGGCAGAGAGAGATCAAGGGGTGAAGCTACAATCCAGACTTCAAGTAAGAAAAGAACTGACAGACATAAATTAAGGAATATGATATGTGAAGGGTCAGCGCACAGAAGAGGGGGACCCAGGCGTGAAACCATCACCCTATCTGAACTGTGGATTACAATTTTTCATTTGGTAAAAGGAACTTTTGGTTTTCTTAGTTGACAAGTCAGGCCCCGAAGGCAAGAGACTTTCAAAGGAAACGAGACTTGCCATCGACATCCTGAGAACTGCCATAGAAACTGCTGTCTCGTGCTGGAGAAGCCGGGGGCAGTACTGTGCTCCAAACTCCCATCTTACCCCGTGCACAAAACGTGGTGAAAGGAGGCCCAGGCTACCACATCCTGACATATTATTTAAGAACACTTCTTTTCTTGAGAACTATCCCACACCACTTTTTGTAATAGTTGTGAGGTTTGGCAATAGGTTTCTTAGTATAGGCCCTTTTATTTTTACACAACGCCACTAGGACTGCCTTATTTTTCATTTGATTTCCAACGCTTGCTCCCATCTTAGATTTAGATTAGACGTTTTTCCAACCTGCATACAGAATTCATTGTTCAATAAACACCCTTGAACTCTGATCACTTGTGTCTGTCTTACTTGTTGCCACCATGAGTTTCTCTCAATTCTTTCTGACGATCTTGTACTGGTGGCAACTCGTCCATACACCAATAGCTGAGGTCTCTGCCAGCATGCTGGCAGTCCTGGTGTTTCCCATATATCTGCACAATTCAACCTCTTTTGTTCAGCAATGCTTATTTGTTCTGCAGTCAAGGATGAATATATGAGCATTCTGCTCAACCAACCTATGTCTACGTTTTTATGGAAGCATCTTTATATGGAAACAATGTCTTTGATCGTCATCGTACGGTTGCTAATCTTACTTCGAATTGTCCTCTTGTGCACGCTGCTAGATGGCTGAGACACTGCATCATGTGTGGGTTTTCCTCTTGCAATGAATGTTCTGGCTGCGTTCATGGCATAAGGGATGAGAGAACATACATAGCAGCTTTCATCTGACATCCTCCTCCCCACTTCTCTCTTGTGTTGATACCACATGTTATTCTTTAAATGAGCCAAATTGTCAAGATATGAATTTATACCTTCATTATCTTCTCCAACATCTCTTTTAGATAGAACAATTTGTTCAGAAATATCAGGAAAAATAAATCACTCGTGCCTTTGTTGGGGATAGAAAGAGAGGTCTCATTCTCAGGTATTTCAGTTAAATTATAAAACAATGTTCAAGAAACGTGAAGAGCATAAGAAAATAAAGACAACACATAAGGCAAAATCTAGTTGTAAGAAGTATTGCCATAGTATTTAAATGCCAAATTTACTCTTTTGGAGTAGCTGGTCTCCTTGTTAGTGTGTGTTTTATATACTGGAAAATTCCCATTTTTTTATTTACTATGTTCACCTTTAGTCACTTTTCAAATGTATACTTTTTATAACAGGAACTGGATTATTATAGCTAAATAACTCAAATTATAGGACTGTTTTTAGGATTTCCCAAAAATATAGCAACATCTGTCATTTCGTCACACCAGAGCTGGATATGTTTGGAGTATGTAAACAAAAACAGCATGCAAAAATGCGTGAAATGTATCAGGCAGCACAGAACGTATCGTGCAATTGTCTGTTTTTCAATGGTCAATCTACTTTTAGTTCAACTGAGAAAGTTCCGCAACTGCAGCAAGTCCATTCATTCCCAATTAGACTTGTCACTTTGTTCCTGAGTGTTTTTTATCGATTGATTCTTTTCCTTGCCCTTGGTAGCCGACCTGGTCAGCATTCGAAGAACTTCTTCTCTTGCTTCACTGTCACCAGGTGCAGGAGGGGTCGGGGTCTCTCCTTTGTAAAGCTTCACGTTCTTCAAATGCAGTCAGGATTTCCTCCATTGTAATTTCACAGCTGTAGGTGTGACCTCCGCTACTAGATATGGTCCCTCAAAACAGGGCTTGTTCCAAGTACGAAGAAAACTCTTAATTAGTACTTGGTCCACTGGGTACAAACTAGGCTACTTAAGTGAGTCTATAAAATCAGTTGGTTGGTTGTCTTCCTCAATCTTCTTCGACCCTTAACTCCGATTGTTGATCTGTTGAAAAATAAAAGAAACACTAGCTGTCATATATGTTAAACAATCATGCATCTCATCACCTAATGTTTTTTCTGGGCATCAGTTTTTACTCTAGTGGGAGGAGCAAGGTGTACGCTCATGCAGCGTCCAGTCACCAACTCATGAGCAGTTAGGGGATGATCTGAGCCAGGCTGGTTTCTCGGGGCAAATAGAGCAAAGGCTAGGCAATGTAGCCATCCCTTCTTTAGTCATTTTTATTTTAGCTATTTTCTCTTTGAGAAGCAGGTTTAATCTCTCACAGCCTCTTACAGACACCATTCGCCTGTGGGTGATAGGCAGAAGAAAACCTATGTTTTATACCTAATAAAAGAACTTTCTGTTCAAATAACTTGTTTACAAAATGCAGGCCATTATCAGACTGTAGGACTTCGCACACGCCCCATCTAGGAAGTACCTCACGCACAAGAAACTTAGCAGCACATGTGGCATCAGGGTGCGTGCATGGACCTGCCTCGATCCATCTGGAAAAAGCACATACTACTACCAGCATGTACCTGTGTCTGTATCCGTTACATATTTGTAACATATCCACATAATCTACATCTAGATGCTGAAATGGACCATTGTCCCTAGGGGATCGCTCCTCTAACGGTTCGCAAAGTGTGCCCTGCTGTACATTTCTGGCACACAATGCAATTTACAATAAACTGTGCCACATGTTCTACTAAATTTGGTGTGAACCAATCTTCTACAAATTTTACAGGAAGACTCTCTGGTGTTGTGCACAGGCTAGTGAAGCTGCTCCAGCGCCACTCTCAATAATGCAAGAGGCATAACTGGCTTTCCAGTACTATCTTTTCTCCATATAGCCTCAGTGGGGGATAAAGAACACCCCTGTCTTCTCCATAAATCCTGTTCTTCCTGTGGAGCTCGACCTTCCAGCTTAATTAACTATACAATAAATAACATATTAAATCCTTCCTGCATCTGCATGCATCGTTCAGATCCTTGCTTAACATCTTCTATTTAAAATCTGAAATATTTGGAAAATATGCTGCCCTTTTTGCCTCTATGTCTGTGGCTTAGTTAGTGCGAGAAATTAGGTCTGCGCCTTTAGTATAAGTGGCACATTTCACCACAGCGATAGCCAACGGGAGCTTTAGTACTTTAATGAGCTTGCCCAATAGAGAAGCATGTTGCACTGGAGGCAACCCTGCGTGTATATTTGTCGTCATGTAGGCGGAATAAGAATACACCGTCACTTCCTCATCTTCAAATCTCTCAAGTGCTGTGATAAGCACCACAAATCTGCAGCCTGCTCTGAACAATGTGAGGGCAAGCTCGCACTCGTCACTACTTTAAATAAATTCACCATTCGTTTTTAATTTCACTACTGCTATCCCAGTATGCCTTTCACCAGTCGCTTTGTCAATTTTGGAAACACCGTCAATGAAGAGAATTTCTCCTCCTACAAGAGCATTTTTTTCCAAGATGGGTAATATCATCATAAAACTCTGTATAGATTGTGCAGCCATGTACATAGTCCTCCTTTTTCTACTGGCTCTACTATAAATGTCACTGGATTCACTATTCTACATCTAACAATTTTGATTGAAGGATTCATAATAATCACTTCATATCCAGACGCTCTTTGTGTAGTCAATGTACCTTTCTCCAAAATGGCGAATAAGGAATGCTCAACAAATAATGTTATTGAGCATCCCATTGTAATACTGGTGGCTTTCTCAATCACAAAACTGCAGCCGCTAGCGCTTGTTCACAAGGATAATGTCCTTTCGTTACTGGGTCTTCTAAAATTCCTCTATAATAGGCTAATGGTTTGTGTCCATGACCTAATGTTGTCTTCTGTGTAAGTACTGCTGTCACCAGTTCTCCATTTGTGAGAATAAGTAAAACACTTCTTTATTGTCTGGTATTCCTAACACTGGGAAGTGCAAATTGCCCTTTTTAATTCTTTGAATCCTTCAGTATTGTCATCCGCACATGTTATCTTATTTTTACTTATCTGTGCTCCCTTGAGACCTTTTAAAAGTGGTTGAATATATGTACTGTAGTCAAAAACCCAGGCCTTACAAATAATGACATAGGCGTTGAAACTGCTGCATTTCCCTTTCTGTCCCAGGTTTTGGATTTCTCCCGATTGCTTCTGCTCTTTCAGGTGTCACTTCTCTCCCCTCTTGAGAGATAAGCTGGCCTACGTACAAGCCCTCTTCCTGACAATATTGTAGATTTTCTTTGTCTACTGTGTATCCTTTCTCTCCTAATATTGGCGTTAGTCGAACTGAGTCTTCCCTGCAATTTTCCTGAATCTCCCTGCACAATAAAATGTCATCTACATACTGAATTATCGTGCTCTGGAGTTGTACATTGCCCAAGTCCATCTGAAGGACCCTATTAAAGATTGATGGGAACTCACAGTACCCCTGAGGCAGTCTCTTGTGTTGTAGTCACTAATTTCTATACGGAAAGGAAGTCAAATCCTGTGAGTCTTCATGAAGGGAAATTGAAAAGAAGGCCTTCTTTAAATATAACTGTAAAATATTTGGCTTTATTTGGGATGTTACATAATATTGTAGCAGGTTTCTGAACCAGAGGAAACTCTGCTTCAACTATATTGTTTAGGGTGGCAGAGATCCTGAATAAATCTCCACGACGCCCCTGTTGATTTCTTGACTGGGTACAGCCTTGTTGCATGGGGACTCTGATGGTACTAATATTACCTGCTTTATTAAAGCAGAAATGATCTCAAATATGCCTTCATCTGCTTCTCAGGACATGGGATACTGTTTTGGACGTGGCAGAATTGCTCCTGGTTTAAGCTTGAGCTTCACTGCTCCTGCTCCACTCAATAGACCCAAATCATACGGACTGTTGGTCCATAAGATGCTTGGCACCTTAGTGTCCAAGTCTTCCTAGAAGAATTATGATGGTTTCTTTTTTCATCAATGCCATTCACTGTGGTATTTATGAAAATATACAAATTCATCATCTGAATATTCATCTGTCAAATCTGTAAGTCTGTATCCTTCCTTAAGGGTTATTGCTGTTCTCCATGTTCTTCCCTCATTATCTGTTCCATGAACAACTACCCTTTCTCGATTTACTGCTGCTGCCTCTAGCTCTATGGGAATGACCTGCCCTTCTCATCATCCATAGGTATTTCTGGTCTAAATAAAATTCATCAAGTATTGTCAGTATTTTCCCCTTCAGTTCAGGAAGCCATGTCAACAAAATATTTAATCCATACAAAAATATTCAGGAAACCATGTCAACAAAATATTTACTCCATACCAAAATATTTCTGGTTCAAAAGGGACCCCTCGTAATGCTTTCTGGACTGTAAAGGCTAATATAAATTCTCTCACATTCATGTAATGTATCCCTGGAGTCTAACACCCTATTCCTTTGTCAGTAAAGGATATAATTGTGTTTAAAATTCACATCCTAATATGTTAACTGGTGTCTGCTGAGAGTATAGTAGTGGCATTGACACGTCTTGTACACCTATACAAAGTGGTAATTCGTCAGTAAAAGGAACCAAACTTTTGGCTCCCGAGAATCCCTGCGCATTCATGGCGATCCCAGATATTGGGCATTTTCCCTCTAGATCACAGGAATGAGTTGCTCATCTATCCACAAGCAACGGAAATGTCTTGCCTCCTATCGTTACCCTGACCCTTAGTTCCTCTTGTGGGTCTGATGTCACAGATAGTACTGAACACATCAAGTCGCTCTGTGGGCCTTCCTATTGTGGATATAAATTCATCCCTGTACCAGTAAAAGGATTCCCTCCCGCTACTGTCACACTCCATGTCCTGGGTTGGACACTTGTGGAGATCCTGCATTTGGTTTCCATTGTGGCACCATTGCTTGTTGCACCAGTGTGTATTGTGGTTGCTGTGCTTGTGTTTGTTGCGTCTGCATCAGTGCTTGCTGTGGTTGCCCTGCATTTCCTGCGGGATTTGCTGTGCTTGCTGTATTTGTGGCGCATTTGTCTGATACTGCGTGTGATCCTGGGCATAATATTCCTGTGATTCTGTATTATACTGCAGAGAATAGCCCAGCCCCTCTCTTGGAGCTTGCCAACTCTGTTGCATGCCTCCTCCTCTACTTCTACATGTTCGGGCTATATGTTCTCTTCTCCCACAATTCCAGCATTACTGTGGCTGTCCCCCATTAAATCCTCTCCCCCCTGGAGGGTTTTGGAATCCTCCTTGCCCTCTAGGTGCATTCCCTCTACCTCCTGGCCAAAAGTTGTACCCACTCTGATCCATAGGGCGTACTACATTGCCTTGCTGCACTGACTAACGTTTGTGTAGCCACACCTTGACCACTCGTCAATACTTCTCCTTCTATAGCAGATTTTGACAATTTCTTCTTAACTAACTTTGCTTCCTCCTGCTTTCTATTCTCAGCTTTCTTCTTATTTTTCTCTTGTAACAATCGACAATGATGTACAATAGTCAGCTGTATTTCTGGCCATGGGTTTGCTTCCATTACTACCTGCTTCTTAATCTGTCCTTGCACTGGCTTGGGCAGTGTTTTGCGTTTGCTCGACCATGTGGGGAGTTCCCTTAGACTTACCGCTCCCCACCCCTTGGCAAAACGAGTAATTGGACTCAGGCAAAATATCACACTTAGACCATTAGGTAGGGTAAAAGATATAAATGGCTCTTATGGGCCCTTTATTCACACCATATATATAAACAATCCAAAAATAAGAAGACATATCTAGTCAGTTAAAAAAGGACACAGGAAAAGAGTTCATCACTGTTAGCAATGTAGCAGAAGACAACTTCATCTTAGCCCGTACAACACTGCTTAGTCCCAGAGCAGGTAGGCAAAGAGATCACGCGCAATAACGGGGTCTGGAGCGGAGCGTCCTCCCTCTCAGCGGAACTGCATCACCCGTGGGTCCAGATTCTAACTGTCTTTTCTAAGGAATAAGCTCTCCTCTTTATGGGGCCTAACCCCGCCCTCCTCGGTTATGACTGGCCTCGGCCGAAAAGCAGATCACAACTGGAAGGGGGCAAAGAGCAGAAAAAACAGCCAGAAGTGAAAAAAACTCAGCTACTCTCTCCTTGCGCTCTCCCAGGACCCCTTATCATTGAACCTGCAGTGCGCTCTGACTCGCTCTCAGTCACGTCCTTCAGCAGACAATACAATAACTATTCCCCACAGTAGTCCAGTCAGCAGCAATATTTATGTGACCTTGCTTCGCCTTCACTGCCGGGATGCGCGTTATTCTGCTGAGCTGTCACAGATTAATGAGTCGTATTAAGATAAGTTGGCTTAGACCAATCAAATTCTGAGCACGAGACTACAAGTGTTGGTTGAACAGAAAGCACACTTTCACTTATAATACAGGAGCCGCTTTCAAAGGACAAGATCAGACACATACTGTACATGATATAGGCTCAATTGAATACAAACTAACGTGTAGTCAGCAAAGAACAAACGCATAGTCTGTTGCTTGTCTCTAGCAAAGGTGACGAACAGGACATGATAACTTCCTCTTTCTAACCACAGAATAGCAGCTTCCTGTCTCAAACGGCTAAATTGAAGGGATGCCTTTTTCACACCAGTCAGATCAGATAAGCCAAGGACAGGAAGCATGATACCAAAAATACACACGGACGGTTGAACGTGTGCACAGATGAGTATCGCTCTTACCCTGCTCAGAAAAGCATTTACTAGAAAGAGGTTTAAAGTGGTCTAGGAGCAGAACACAAATGCTGCTCTGTCCTCAAGCGTAAACCCATGTTCCTTGATCCTTGGTTTTTTCTCTAAGGGAAAAAACCAAGGATCAAGAACATCGCATGACTCTTGATTTTGAACATAGGTACATCATGTAGGCAATGCAAAGCAAAGCACAGGAGAAGACTTTAACTTTGCAGGCCAAGGAAATGATGCACATTCTAGGCAGACCAAGACCCGCATTAATGTAAAAAGCACAGGCTGACGGGGTAGGAACACACACAGCACTGCTGAAGAGATCATGGGAGTTGGGAAGAGACAGCCATTGCAGTTCCCTGTGCAGAAGGCAGCCCGGCAAGGCCTGAAAGCATGAGTTTGAATGTGGAAGTCGTACCGTATGCATGTATTCTGAGACTAAAGGCGTATTTTATTATGTTACACCACTCCTGATCATACCATAGCTTAGTATAGACCAACATAACATAAACTCCATGTTGCTCAAGCTGGTATCTTAAAATGATGAATTGTACTTGACCTTTGTTAAATGTAAATCCTGCTTTTAGCTTATGCAGTAATGCTTTTCACATGTTTGGTAATATGTTACGTTATAATTGCTGCTTGAATAGCAGGTGTACTGAGAATTAGAGCTGGTAGAGAACAGAAGTAATATTAAATATATTGACTTGCTACCTTCAAGTGTCAGTTTCACATTTTTGAGTAATGTTTCATAATGAGGTCTCTGTGAGTCCAAATGAATTACGCAAACATTTTTCCTGGCTGTATTATTGGAAGTATGTCAAGGGGTGCAAACACTCAAGGGAACTGTCCTAGTGCTAGACTAAATTCCTGGGGGCATCTCTCGCCACAGAACACGACGTTTGATTCCCTGGGTGCGGGAGTACAGAAAATCACGCCCTATGTGGGCAATTCTGGCAGAGCCTCTAAAAAGACGTAGGCTCTCACTACGGGGATGGGAGATGAATGTCCAAGATGCACCGGCGCATATTGTTTTAGCTCATATTTCGCATAAACATTACAGGCAGTCCCCGACATAAAAGATGCTAAAATGGTGCCACTGCTTTATCCCACAGTTCTCTCGTCTTCTTGAATCTCTTGAATACATGAAGCAGGATCTTCATTCTCTGCCATTTTCCTAGTCATAATCGCACCTATGTCTGATGCGTCAGGATACTGTACTCTAAGCGCTCTCCATATGTCTGCTCTGCAATTATTAAATGGTGCTCCATCATATGTCATGTTCTATGCAGTTACACTCGCATACCCTGCTCATCTCCAAATGTCATCAGCTCTTTCCACTAGAATAGCTGCCAGTAGGCCTTTTATGTCACCCACTCCTAACGTCATTCCCGCTGTCATTCTCTCTAGCTCATAAATTCATTTTCTCACACCTGCAGTCAAACTAGGTAATTTACATTTCAAGTTCTCTTTGTCCATTTGTGGCCACAGGATATATTGTGGTCGTCCTCCCCCTTCCTCTAATAACGGGAATTGTGTCAATGTTACCCCTCTCCCTATGTTTGGATCTATCAAAAGGCTGCATGCGCCTTCTCTTGGCGCTTTCTCAATTTCCTCTCTCTTCTTCTGACATTATTGTACCCCAACTGGTATGACTATTATCTCTGTCCTCGTCATCAAGATCTAGTCTACTTAGGGACAGAGTTCTATGCTTGTCCATCAGTGTTTTATCCGCTCTATCTCCCGTTTCCTTTGGTGAAGATCCTGCGATGCTCCCCATAGCCTTATAGCCACCCTCCTCTCCCATTTGTCTATATAGAACCCCAATCATTTTCTGTATGCATTCTGCCTCATGCTTGTCTGTCCATGTCTGTATTCTTGATATTCCTTGCAACTCCGTGCAGGGCTGTTGTGATCCTCTCTATTCTTCCCATCACTCTCGTGCTTCGATCGGTATCATCCTTCTATTAACAATATGATCTATTTCATCATCTCTTTGTCTCCTACTCTTTCTCATTTCTTCTTCCCTTCTCATCCCTCGGTTCTCTTCTTCCTCTCGCCTTCTTTGGAACATATGTTTATCTTTGGGCTTCTATTTCTTCATGTTTCTTCTCTTCTATTCTCTCTTTCTCTTTTTTCTGTTCTTCATGCCTTCTCCGTTCTTCCTTTCCCTTTTCTTTTTTTCTCTTTCCTCTCTCTCTTTAAAATCATCAATGCCTTTTCCATCTAATTCAAGCAATATCTGTCCTCCCATCCACTTGTTTTGTACTATTGTCATTCCACTTGCTTTGCCTTTCTCTCTCTCTCTTTTGTCTTCTGGCTTCCTCCTCTATTTCTATCTGTCCTTTCCATCATTACGCTCTTTATGTTCATCATGCGTGGACATATATTTACGTTCTTTATTCTTACTTTCTTCCATACTGTCTTCGCTATTATAAACGGGCGGTGCGTATGTTGGATTAGCATACGCCGCCGCTGCTTTTAATTCCTTCAGAGGATAGGTCCTCTGTTTGTCTTCTATTGTGCTATTATTTTTAGAAGGAGAATAAGAAGTTGAGGGCATTACGTCCTCTTTATGCTGATTAAGCATCCACACCTTCTCAGTTGAATCTTCTATCTCACTTTGGTACATCTTCCATAATTCTAAAACTGCTAACCTTTTCTTTAGCTTCTTCCCCATGTATGTAGAATGCAATTAAGTTGTCATGCGTCACAGCACTGCCTTTGTTAATTACCCTTCTTGAGGCCATGGCATAAGTGTTTTATTAGTCGTGCCTTTTACCCACTCAGTGTGGTACTTCCTGATTTTAGGGGTGTATCTTGGTAATGTCCTGCCGAGATGTAAAATGGGAGTGTCTTCAATAATGACAAGTTGTTTTTAACTGTCAATACTACTTTTTTAATCATGTATTATTTAATTATTTAAACTATTTAATTGCTTTGCCCAGACCCAGCGGTCCGCCGGTTTCGCCTTATGACGCGAAAAAATCAATTGTCTGTGCGTGCAACATATGGGGGCAGGTGGACCCTATCAGCACAGCGGGATTCTGTCGAATATGCACTATCCAGACAAATGACGAGACAGTGAAGCATATATTGACTGAATGTCCACGGTTGGGACCTCTCTAAATCACCATGTTGGGGAAATTTGTTTATAACTTAAACATGATTATGTCAGATTAATTTTGGGCATTATATCTGAACTCGGATTTGGTTACTCTGCACTCAGCACTTTACTGGGTGTGGACAGGCGCCCTAAAATTCCTTTAGGTTTGTTAATCTTGGATAAGTTTAGACCGTGGGTGGGCACTGCAATCAGTCTTAAAACAGGGAGTTTACAGTAAAAGTGTGAGACATGTTGAAAAAAAAGATCGGTAAAGTTCCTAAAGTATTTTAATAGGAAATGAAGTATTAGCTATGGTTTTACCTGAATCTATGTTTTATTCAAATGGAATTGAATATGAATTTTGTGTGATTTGATGTGAAATAGTTGTTCTTATCATGTGATTTGAAAATATGAAATGTGTTCATTGTAAATTTATTGATAGAACTATATACATAAAATAATGTAATTATTTAATCCTGTTTTAACAATCACTTTGGCCAGCACAATCAATCGCCACCCATCTCCAACAAACCAATTTCTCCTAACATTTTCAAATGTATACAATGTCATCCATTTTATCTCTTTGTTTATAGTTTTTAGCAATTCATACTATCCTGTTATTATTATTGGTAATTTAAAGATCTTATTTTATCTTATTTTTTCTCAGATGTTATCCCTCCTAGGTTTGATTTGCGCCAATCGCTTGCTTTTCTAGGGCCTAATAATTTGTCGAATTTTATTGCTATAATTCTTAGTGTTTAAGCTTTCATCCTATTTTATCATCATTAATACAAAATGTGTCAATATATTTTTTACACATATTTTTTCAGAATCCTACGATTGCCTTGTCCTACCTTCCTGATAGACGTATCTCATCTCTATTTTACTACATTTTGGAGTGTGTCACGCACCCTTCATTGGCTGTAGCTGCAGGAATCCCTTAAATAATACTCTGATCTGGAGTTTGGGGCAGTCCCTTCTTCCTCCTTGAGGACAGGAATCTCCCTTTTCCTAACAAATCCTGTTATGTTCTCCCACTATATATCCATTTTTATTTATTGTGCATTTGTTAGGCGCTTATACAACAAGTACTGTGTGTTTTAAAGCGCACAAAGGGCAGCAGGAAGGGATCATGGGATTGAAAATGATATATACACTGGAGGATAAACACAAACCTACTAGGCCTTGTGAGTATTCAGAACGTGCAAGTGCAGAGAGAGAAGAGGGGAGGAGGGATTGGGGGGGGTAAGTGCTGGAGTATCCATGCTAGTGGGTGAGCAGCAGATATAAGTGCCAAGTATAGTAAGTGCTGGTGATATATACATGCAATACGGCCCCTCCCCTGTTATTTGCCACTTTCAATGCTTCTGCTTACATCGGTTATTCAGCTCAAGGACTTCGGTATCGACTCTTCTAAGGGGCAACTGCCAACCGTCTCTGGTCATACGTGTTGTAGCGCCACCCTCCGCAGGAAACTCTGCGGATTTCCAGATAATGGTTGGCCTCAGTTCCATTGTCTGCGACAGCGATAGCTTCAAGCGAAATTCGGCACTCCTCATCTTGTGAAGTCTTTGTTAAAAACACCTCTCGATAATGTCTTCATCATCAACATGACGACTCCGAGGTCCGGTTTCAAGAAGTGTCGGGATTGCGGGTCAAAAATGTCACTCACTGACCAGCACCGTATCTGTTTGGAGTGCCTCAGAGCAGACCACAACACCTCCATGACTGCAAAAGCCTTGAGGGAACGGAAGGGGAAGTTGAAGATAGGAAAAAAAAATAATAATCTCCTATCCGATCCGCAAAACCTTAGACCGCCGAGCCGAGAGGCGACTCTCCTCGGAGGAAGAAGGCCAAGCGATCCAGGTCGAGGAGTGGCTCTCACCACTTTTCTTCGCAGAAATCGATGAGAAGGCACCATAGGTCGCCTTCATCGACTTCTTCGTCAGACGTTTCCCCCAATAGGGTTGCATGCCCTACTAGGAAGTCCACTCCGGCCAAGTGGGAAGCCTTCAGGGTTGAAATGCTAAAGATTTTTGGAAAAAAAAAAAGCCATGCTCCTACCGAGCCTTTGAAAGAAGCCGGAAAGGAAAGGTCTCGCCCGAAATCATGCACGCCCTTGAGACTGGGAAAAAGGCACGATTTGCCTAGTGAGCCTTCAAGGAGGCCTCGATCCGATGTGACATCGAAGGATCATACGAGACACAAGGAAAAGTCGAGGTCGTCAACGCCATCAACACCTTCGATGCCGGCAGTGCCTTTGACACCCACCAAGCCCTCGACATTGACACGGAAGCCTTCGACGCCAGCCGCCCCATATTTGCCAGCGTAAATCGGCGCCGATAAAGAAAGCATTTACGATCAAAGACGTTGAAGCCAATTATTGCAAAACCAGACAAAATATATGCTCCATTACCTCAAAAGAATTTCTTTAAATCTCTTAATTCGATTTTTGAAGAAGAGGAGCGGTCTGAGGATGATGAAGCGCCATTTGGTTTACAGTACGGTACACCCAATGTACCAGAGAGTTATTTCTGAAGAGTTCAGACTCAAGGACCTGTATGACAACTTGCAAACAGCAAGTGGGGTAGATACCTCGTCCAAACTTAAATGTGGAAAGCCAGAGGCTGGGGAGCATGTGGATGCGTCCTACAGGCAGCTCATGTCGAAAGTGGTGGAATACATGGGTTGGAGTAGGCCTCCATTGCCTTACGAGCAGGACGACCTCACTGACATTCTGGACAAGGGTCCACAGTCTGATCCTATTTTGCCTTTCCATATGGCATTGCAGAAAGGAGTGGCTAGGAATTGGGAGACTCCGAAGTCCAATCCGGCAGTTGATAAGAACTTGACAAAAAAATACTGCCCTTCGAGTAGTGACCCCGACTATCTGTCAAAACACCCCACTCCAGAGAGTCTGGTGGTGCAGGCAGCTACTGCTACTTCCAAACAAGTGGCGTACTGTACCATCCGTCCTGATAGGGATGACAAACGCATAGCTGGATGGGTGAGGAAGGTATCTTCTGCAGAGAGCATGGCACTAAAATCTGCCAACTCCACTTGTGCCCTCGCAGTGTTTTCGTACACTCTATGGGATTGTATTTCCGTGGTGGCAGAGCACATTCCCGAAGGGGATGAAAGGGACGGCTTGAGAACCACCAGGGGGCGCAGAGATGCACTGACGCATCTCCTCTCATATCCTCCGAAGGGTGCCATCATTGGGACTTGAGCCCCCCCTAAACCCCTTAGAGTGAAGTGCCGACCCCCACCGCAGCCTTCTAACACCGCGGGGCACCCGAATACCCCAACTCCGGTCTCCCGACTTGGCGCCTTCGCTGCGCAGTGAGCCCTCGAAGACAGGAGGGAGGGAGAGCCCCGCCTCCCTCAGCGCCGTGGCTCCGCACAAAAACAACGGAGAGCCGCGGCTAAGGTTAGGCCTGCAGCTTCATCGGACAGCGTGGGGAGAGCAGCCCGCCCCCCAAACTTGACTGCAGCGTCTCCCGTGCCCCACAGAGCCCAGGGCTGCACAACGCCTTGGGCTGCTTCCCGCCATTGGGGCTGCACCCCGGAGCGGCGCACCGGGCTCGGTGGCTTGCGCTGCGCCCCCGGGCTTCGGCGCTCAGTGGATCCGGCCCAGGTGGGCCCATTGGAGAGCTGGTTTCCCCCCTGCGGCATCCTCAGCCCCCGCTTCTCCCAGGGGGCCAGCCCTCATCGGAGACCAGCGAGAGCAGAGGCCCCCGCCGGCGACTTGGAAGAGCGGGCGCCCCCCCCAAGGGGTGCCCACAGCAGTCCACCCATCCCTCCCCGCTTCGGGCCCTCCCTGGATCTGACGGTGGATCCGGAGACGTGCCGAGGGAGCACCGGAGCCCCCATTAGGTGAGAGGCTGCCCTAAAGTGCTGCATTATATTAGGGGCAAAGAGAGCCGGCCCCCGGACAATTGCTGTTAGGGCTCCGCCTTACCCCACATAAGTGAACACTCCCCTCCAGGGACTGCCCGTGCATATGCGACTGGACCCAACGTTGGGACAGGGGGGGGAACAGGCCCCCACTGGCTTAGAACTGGAGAACAGGCCTAAACAACCCCCCACCCTAACAGTGAGCACAGGGCCTGGACGGCAGGCAGGCAGGACCTCTTCAGAGTCGTATCGTGGCCCGGCGGCGGTGCCCATTAGACTTGGGGCTTTTAGGGGTGGATCCCGTGGAGTGGTGAAGATCCGGGGGAGGCCTATGAACTGGAAAGAATCCCTGCAGAAATTCCGACGTTTGGCCCCTGGCCCCCCGACTCTCTCTGAGATGGCGGCCTCGACGCATCAGGAACTAACAGACACTAGCACGGTCACCAAGAGTATGGCCGCCCTCCTCGAGGAGATCAGAGGCTTCAGAGCGGATATAGCGCTACGTCTGGACACCTTGGACAAAAAAGTGGACAATATAGATGACAGGGTTCAAGCGCTGGAAAACAATACGGCCTCGAATGACATCTTTGAGACGCAATTTGACATGCGCTTGGCGGAGCTTGAGAGGTGGGAAGAGAAATGTTCCCTAAAGCTTGACGATTTGGAGAACAGGGAACGTCGCTGTAACCTGCGCTTTTTAGGCTTCCCAGAGCGTGAGGGTGAAACGCAAGCAGACATTATAAAAGCTGTTAACGCGCTGGTGGGATCACTCTTTGAAGGGGCTAACATGAATGAACCGACTATTGATAGAGCCCATAGAGCAGGTGAAGCCAACAGAGGCCCCAGGTCCATTCAAGTACGATTCCACTACTTTGCGGAGAAAAGTAAAATTCTTGAACTGACCCGCAAGAAAGGCCCAATGGACTGGGAGGGGGCCCAGATCTCAGTGTATCAGGATCTGTCTGCCTTCACCCTGGCGAGACGTCGGCTCTGCTCCCCGCTGACGAAAATGCTCCAGACCAAAGGGGTCCGATATAGGTGGGGATACCCTTTTTCACTTTCCTTTGAGCTAGACGGCTACAAGTATGCCCTGGTCATGGAGGACGATATTCGCAGGGTGTCGGGGGAGCTCCTGGATGATCCAAATATGGAAGTGGGCGAGCAAGAACGCGAGAGAGCCCCAGCTGGCCCCGGGCGGACGAGGGCTCCACAGGAAAGGCGTAAGGTCCGAGTCCGGCAGGAAATTCAGAAGAGTGGCTCTGGCATCCCCGGATCTGCCCAACACTTGAAGAGCCCCCGGGAGCTCGACGATCAAGCGTGTACTCGATTCTGTGAGTGGGGATGCGACGCAACTGTTTATGGACTGGTATGGACAAGGGGGTGGGGGGGCTCGAGTTGTTGATTTTGAAGAGTTTAGGAGCCCGGAAGGGGGAGACAATGGTGGCTTGGATTGGCGACAAGATGAAGCCGCTAATCAACCAAGGGTTCAGGGGGGAGGGGTGAGGGGGGAGGGAAAAGTTGGGGTTTGTTCATTGGGGATTTAGTTGGGTCACGCCAGGTTTTCAGGTCGATTTTTCACTTATGGAATTGTTTCTGGGCATCAGGGTGCAGAGGTTCTGCGGGAGCATTGACATTTCACGCTCCACGGAGGGAGCCATGAGCCTTTACCATCGTTTTGATGGATGATCCGCTCCAATTCTTGACAGTGGGGTCTTTAAATGTACGTGGGCTTAACTCACCTACAAAAAGGTCGTTGGTGGTGAGAGAATTTTCAAGGCTACGGCTTCATTTCCTATTTGTACAAGAAACTCACTGGGTTTGGGGCAAGGAACCTAAGCTAAGGGCTAAAAACATTGATCAGGTGTATGTGGCGTCCTTCCGGGCTAGAAAACGCAGAGTGGCCCTCCTGGCCTCTCCCGGGGTCCACTTCGTGACCAAAGCTCAGAAGTCGGACCCGGAAGGACGATATATTATGGTCAAGGGAGAGGTGAGGGGCCGGCTGTTCACCCTGGTTTGTATATATGCTCCAAACGAGGCACAGGATAGCTTCTAGGAGGGGATGAAAGAGAACATGACGGCTTTCTCCGAGGGCACCCTATTGGTAGGTGGGGACTTTAACATGGTTCTTTGCCCCGAGAGGGATAGGAAGTCAGTAAATCATGTCCAAACTTGCATCTCCATAAAAAACTGGCAGAAGCTTTCCAAGAAGTCAATGGAGAACTGGGCTTGAGTGATACGCACCCCATTAAGCAAGGCCGAGACCCCGACTTTACCTTCTACTCAAAGCCTCATGCCACATTCTCCCGTATCGATTACATTCTGGTTGACTCCACGCTTCGGGGTGAGGTCACAGACTCGGGGGAGGAGATTGTCCCTTGGTCGGACCGCGATTTGGTTAGAATAAAAATGGGTATCCGGTTCCCTGTGGAGGTGCAACAACCTCCTCCTGCATGATAAGGAAGTACGCCAAACCCTTTTAGAAGCCATAAAAATTACTTCTCTGCCAATGACAATGGGGAGGTTGGCGTCATGGGTGTTTGGGAGGCATTCAAGGCAACCATTAGGGGCATCCTTATCGAGATTCGAGAAAAAAGAGGGAGAGGGGCCACAAGGAGAAACTATTGAGGGAAAAGATAGACACTATCCAACCGGGGGGGGACTGAAAACGCAGATGTTCCCCGGACAATGGGAGGAGCTACAAAGATTGCGCTCTAAACTGGCGGACCTCCAGGTGGGAGAAACGGAAAGGAAGCTGTCTTTCCTGAAACGGGAAATACATGGAAAAGGGGGGAAAAAGCAGACAAGATACTAACTTGGAGGCTCCGCAAGCTTAGAAATAGTAGGAGGGTGAATTCCATTTGCTCCCCGGAAGGGGAATCGACCGTGAGAGACAGTAAGATAGCTGAGCAATTCAGACAATATTATGAACGGCTGTATTGCTCGGAGTACGCAGGGGACGGGACCGAAATAGACCGCTTCCTGGACTCCCTCCCGATCCCAGGCCTCTCTCCTGACCAGGCAGAAACACTATAACTTCCCATAACCCCACACGAGATAACAGACACCATATCCTCTTTGAATAGTGGAACAGCCCCGGGGGATGATGGGTACACTGTTAAGTTTTACAAGACCTATCGGTCTACGTTGGCACGTTTATGGCCAGGATGTTTAACTCGGCACTGGAACTGGGCTCCCTTCCACCCACGATGATGTCCGCTCTGATAGTAGTGCTCCCCAAGGAAGGGAAGGACCCCTCTCAGTGTCAATCATACCGCCCTATATCCCTCCTCAACGACGATATAAAGATACTGGTCAAACTTTTAGCAAACAGACTGGCAAGACTCCTCCCTTCCCTAGTACACAGAGATCAAGTGGGCTTTATTCCGGGACGCCAGGGCTCAGATAACATACGGAAGACCCTGTATCTTATGCATGAGGCTTCAAGGCAGGGGGTGGAAGGCTATCTCCTTTCATTAGATTCGGAAAAGGCCTTCGACCACGTCGAGTGGCCTTATATGGGTAAAGTCCCCTGAAAAATGGGTCTGGGGGACAACTTCTGTGGCTGGGTTTCAGCACTTTACAATGGTCCCTCGGCGAGAGTCTTGGTTAATGGTGGCACCTCGGACCCTCTGGCCCTATCTAGAGGCACCCGTCAGGGCTGTCCCTGGTCACCCCTTCTGTATGCCTTGGCAATGGAGCCCCTGGCTATAGCGATCAGAGCTGACCAGGAAATCACAGGGATTAGATGTGACAATTGCGACTTTAAACTCTCCCTGTTCGCAGACGATATCCGGGGCTACCTGACTAACCTTCAGGACCCTCTACCCCGATTATTCGGACTTATAGACTACTATGGCACCTTTTCGGGGCTCAAGGTGAACACGTCTAGCATTATGCCCATGGGTCCAGGGGATCATGACATCGGGGGTAACTCCGAAATACTGGGAGTGAGAATAGAGCGGGTTTCCACCAGGTATTTGGGCACCACCATTCCCAGGGATCTGTCACAACTCTATCAATGTAACTTCCCGGGGATCTTGGCCAAGATTAGTAGTGATCTCAAACGATGGGCACCCCTCACACTCTCTTGGTTTGGGCGTATGGTCATGGTCAAAATGAATATCCTGCCCCGCCTACTCTACCTCTTTGCGGCTCTCCCCGTGGTGATCCCGAAGGCCTTCTTTGAGGCACTACAGTCCCGAGTCCTTCAGTTCATTTGGGCCGGTAAAAGAACAAGAGTCAAATTTTCTACCTTGACTCTTCCTAAGTCTCATGGTGGATTTGGCCTCCCGGACTTTAGACTTTACTACAAAGCAGCCCAACTCCGGGTGATGTTAGAGCACATGAGGGATGACCTGGGGACATATTGGACTTTCATTGAGGATGTCTACACCCACCCGAAAAAAGTCAGGGACCTGCTATGGGCCCCCCCTAAGGCCCTTCCCCCCACCTCAGAAAGCACCCAAGCTTAGCGGCCTTCTGGGCAGTCTGGAAGCCGAATAAGGACAACAAGCTGCTGTCATCCTGGCCGTCCCCTTTAACATCGCTGTGGGGTCCCCCCATCAATCTAGGCACCAGGGGCTTTCGAGACACACAGACATGGTCGGACTTGGGCCTAAAGAGGGTTGCTCAACTCTCTCGCAAGGAGGGTTTCATAAAATATGACCAGCTGACTGAGGCATTGGGTGACAACCCGCCCTCAGTCTTTGAATATTTGCGCTTGAAAGGAATCCTGACCCACCCTCGGTGGGCTGATAACTTCAAACGCCCCCTCACACCTTTCAAAACTGTCCTAGCTAAAAGCGCCTGCCGGAAAGGCTCTCTGTCTAAGTTCTATGGCACCTTGATAACGGCTAATCTGGAGGGTAGACAGCCCTTCAAACGAATATGGGAAGATAGGCTGAGCATGACGCTGGACGACCACACATGGACGGCAATCTTTAAATATATATTCACGGGTCCACTGTACACTGCTGCCATGGAACATAGCTTTAAGATACTCCATTCATGGCATTGCCCTCCAGCCATCCTGTCCGAAATGTTTAAAGAGGTGTCCCCTCTTTGCCCCAGGATATGTCAACAACGGGGCACTTGATTCCACATGTGGTGGGGATGCCCGGTCATTCAGGTGTACTGGTCGGAACTGCTCAGCTGGATTAAGGACATAGAGGGGTACTCCCCGACTTTACTTCCACTGGAAATCCTCCTGGGTACTCCTATGCTGGAGACAGAACAGCCTGCATTCCCGAGGGTCATTGGGGCCATGTTGAGGGCGGGGAGGCTAGCACTAGCCCAAAAATGGAAAAGTGTCTTAGCTCCATCCAAGGAGGAATGGCTTTGTAAACGCAGGTCGATCTTCACTTATGAAAAATTCACTGCGATAACAAATTATATCATGTCGGAATTTGTACAGGAATGGACCGCAGTGCTCCTTAACGACAGTTGCATCTCTATGCGTCTGTAAAGTACGACCCTTAACGCCTCCATTTCACACTTCTCACCACTAATCCCAGGGACCTAGTTTGGTCCCCCTACTTGCTGTGAACCGATCTGACCCCACTATATCGAATTGTATGACTAATAACATATAGATATTCGAATGTTCTCGCTGCAGCTTCTATAACCTGCATAACCTCTAGACCTGGTATGTTTAAAAAGTTGTGGGGGGTGTGGGGGGAGTAGGCGGGATAAGAGTTAAAGATAAAAAAAACTGTCATTTATGTTTGTTCAATGTATTGCTGGCAGGGATTGCCCGTGCACCCTACCTTATATGTATGATGTCAATAAAAACAAAGTTAAAAAAAAAAAAGAAAGAAAGGGACGGCTTCTTAGTTATTATTAAGGACGGCAAAGAGGCCATGTGCGAGTCCCTTCATTCAGGTTTGGATTCTGTGTATAGCATCAGCAGATCCATGGCTTCCAGCACCGTGCGTGGTTGAGAAAGTCTGGGTTTTCACCTGATGTGCAATCTAGACTTCTCAACATGCCTTTAGAAGGGTCTCACCTTTTTGGCAACAAGGCTGATGAGAGCCTTGAGAAGTTGCAGACCTCAAAGGCGGCAGCCAAATCTTTAGGCGCCGCTATTAGGCAACCTCAGCCTTTCCGCCCTAGTGGGCAACCTTGGGGGTAGATCTTTTCACTACTACTCCTCAGTTATAAGGGCGAGAGGAATGGCCAGTCAAAGATTTCCTCATATTGGACTAGGTAGAGGTGCAAAGCCAGCTCAAGCAGCAGCCTCCTTAGCATCAGCCTCTGAGGTCTTGAGTCACAGTTCACCAGTGGGGGTCAGACTGTCTCAGCATCTGGAAGAATGGCGAGACATTACTTCAGATGCTTGGGCTCTGGAAACTGTAGCCCACGGTTACCGCCTCCCTTTTATAAAGAGACCTCAGAATAATCCACCGGGGAACCGCTCTTTGAGGATTCCGGATCCGCTCCTTGTGCAGGAAATGTTAACCCTGCTAGAACCAGTGCCTGTAGCAGAGAGGAACAAGAGATGGTACTCCCCATATTTTGTGATACCCAAGAAGGATGGCAGACTGAGACCCATCTTGGATTTGAGATACTTGAACAAGTTCCTTAGGAAGGACAAGTTCAAGATGGTCACACTTTCTCAGATCCTTCAGGCCCTCCAACTCCAGGATTGGTTGGTGTCATTTGACCTACAGGATGCTTGTGCCACTCCATCTCAAGCACAGAAAATACCTTAGGTTCACGGTTGGCGGTTCTCATTATCAATTTCGAGTTCTGTCATTCGGACTGACCTCCACCGCAAGGGTTTTCACCAAACTGATGGCAGCAGTGGCAATCCGCCTCAGGAGAGGGGGGATTCACGTCTAACCCTTCCTGGATGATTGGCTAATCAGGTGTGTTCTCCCGAATAAGTCCTGGATCATCTCAACATCACCTGCCACTCTGTTCACAGACTGGGCTACTCCATCAATTACAAGAGGTTCCATATGACACCTTCCCAAAAGCTCCAGTACATCAGGGCTGTGCTAGAGCTCTCCACCCAAGGTGAGGGCTCAAGACATTCTTCAGATGGTGACCAAATTTCAGAATGCCTTCGATTTTCTGAGGTTGCTCGGCCTCATGGCATCCTGCATTTTTCTGCTGCTAGTGGCTTGCCTGAGAATGAGATCCCTTCAATGTGCTCTTAGAACGCAATGGTCCCAGTTCTCAGGAAAGTTGTCAGACCGACTTCAGATTCCAACCAGGGTCTCACAGGATCTTCTGTGGTGGGCCTGAAAATACAATATTCTGACGGGAGAACCCTTTTGGCAGCCATGGCCGGAGATTAAAATAGTGACGGACGCCTCACTGACGTGGTGGGGAGCCCAAGCCAACGATCGTACAGTCTGTGGTCGTTGGCCTCCATTGGAGTCCAAACTACATATCAATCTTTTGGAGCTGAGGGCAATCAGACTAGCTCTGAAGGCCTTTCTGCCTTCTGTACGGGGAAAGAATGTCCTGATAATGAGGGACAACACAGTGGCCATGTACTACCTCAACAAGAGAGGCGCTGTTGATTGGCGCGTGGAAGCAGTCCTAATCCACGTCGCTCGGCTGAGGCTGCTTGCAATACTGGAGAAAACATCCTGTTAATTGCTACCAACTGCTGAGAAACACGAAGAAAGCAACTTCGGAGAGTTTGCTGAACGGAATTATAACTTTGTTGGTACGAAAAATACCTGCGTTTGCCTATTAGACCAACCCGACGAGTGCAACACCCGGGCCGGTCACCATCTTGGAACGCCACTGAACGCAGCCAAGACTTTGCGCACCAACACGTGGGGTGCAGGAAGACCCCTGCAAGCAAAGGAGGAGAAATACAGACGCAGTGGACAAAGCTGTGGAGGCATGCACCCCTCTCTGACCCGGGAGACCCGCCAATGCATTCAGCGGCACTGCTCTGAACATCGCGGAGGGGGAAGACTGAGAGGAGCGCTCCCCCGTCCCGCCGGGAAGCTGCCCGCACCAGATCCGCGCCAGATCCACTTTTGACTGGGAGCTGAAACTGCACCCTTGAAGGTGAGAGCCACCGCAACTTGGAGGGACGGATCATCATCCATAGCAGTAGGCTATCCCCACGCCAACGCGCTCTCACCGGCACAACATGGCAATTCGCTTCCAACCTGAACCGGGGGAGATGCCACTCCTGTGTTACCATCAACCATAAAGTTGTAGTCACCCGGAGCCTGGATTAGAGGGGAAACCACCCGTCCAGCACTGCACGGACCACTACCACTCGCTGGTGACGGATCCCATCATACGGAGACTGGAATAACAACAGACTCAACGGGCCACACAATCAGTGCCCCGTGGGACATAAGCCACTGCACTTCATATATCCTGCAACACGGTTCCCGAACGGGAGACTGAATTCAACCAAAGCAGCCCGCTGCATGCTCACATTATCAACAAGCACAAACAGCACGTCTTAGGGAATAGTAATACGAATAATATTTGTTTTATTGACTCATGAATTAAACTGCCAATAAATACATGCCCTACCTTGGGGGTATATCCGGGAGCTGGGTTAGAGTTGGGAGGGACCACCCGCACTGCACCTACCGCTCCATCAAGAGTGGCAGAATACAGACGCCACAGATTAAGGAAAGGCAGCATGCAATAGCCAGAAGTTTAACTTAGGAATCAGATACTAACTTAACAATTGATGATATGCTAACTGGGTGACTAAGCAAGGGGCACCTAGAGAGACACAGAAAGAACCTGCATTGCCAGTAACGAATACTGAGGCATCCAACAACGCTATCCACCGGAGGATTGTGAGATATCCACTACACCCACAGGAAGAGCCACCCACAAAATGGTGAAAGGGCAACAAAAAATTGAGGCATATGTCGGTGCTAAACCAAAAGCAGCTAAATCAGTGCCCGACACGTCAGAGGGAGACCAAGGTGCATCGTCGGAATCAGGAGGAGTGACCCTAGAGACTCTTATGACAGCAATTCAAGACACACAAAAGGTACTGGAGATCAGGATCCCGGAAGTAGATGTAGATGTTTCATTAGTATGCGCAGACCTGGGAAAAGTGAACGAGAGGGTGGCATCAGCCGAACAAAGGATAAGCAATTTGGAGGACGTAGTGGACATGCTTCGCAACAAAATTCAGGGCCTCGTAGGAGCCACTAAGACCCTTGAGGTCAGGGCAGAGGATGCCAAAGGACATTCAAGGAGATGCAACATTCGATTGGTGGGGGTCCCGGAACGGATGGAGGGAGACTGCACAGAGCTTTTCGTGGAAAAAATAATACTACACACGTTGCGACCCCAGGGCCTTTCCAAGTTATTCACTATTGAGAGCGCACAGGGTTCCAGGCCCCCCCCACCTCTGGGGCGCCTCCACGGGCCATCACAGCCAAGCTCCTCCACAAAGAAGAGCGTTTGATTCAGTAATGAGGAAACTCCGGGAGCACGAATTGCGGTACATGATGTTTTTCCTGGCCAAACTAAAAGTGCTAGCAGACAACCAGTCGCACTTCTTCCTCTCGCCAAAGGACGCTTTCGACTGGTTGGAGGCCAGGTGTAGCCAACCCACTAACTCCAACACACGAAACGGCAAAGGGGATAAAAAATTATGATGATACGCAGGACTACGACTACTGTGGACGCATTGATGGCACACCACTAGATGGAATCAAGGATGAGGAATGGAGATGACAGCAGAGTTGACAGCCAACGCTGAGGCCAAACCCCCTTACTGCGACTCCACCGACCTCGCTGACACAAGCGAGACCGAGGGACCAAGCAGTCCCACTTGTTTCTTTTTCTTTTTCCTTTCATAAAGTTGGTTGACGGAGTCCCGTCACAGTTCGAGGCGGGGATTTTCTCATGGGCCATACAAATTTGGGGAGCACGGTTAAGGAGGGCATTGGGAGCGAGGGACGGGGGAAGGGAGTTATTGGAAACGAGCAGTAGATACAAAGCAGGCATACAACGGCGAACAGGCTACACTCGAAATAACAACACATACCATAGCAGGCACGGACAGAAAGGTTCTAGAGGTAGAGAGGATCACACCCAGTCTCATACTGAGACGTCTGGGGGAACAACTAGGAAGCAAGGCAACTTTAATAGCGGGGGCCAATGCAAGATCACAGGATGAATGTCGCTTAAGATAGACACCTGGAACGTACGGGGTCTGGGTAAATGATCTAAATGCAACCAAATCAAACTATTCTTGCATAGACATGGTATCCAAGTCGCATTATTGCAAGAGACACACATGACCAAAGACGATCTCAATGAGTTATGGCTGAACTGTGGAGGCACACTGGTAGGCACCTCATACTCATCACACTTCAGAGGGGTTCTCTTCTGGGTCGCACCCTCAATACCACTACAAGTGCAATGGACACTGGGCGATGAAGAAGGACAATCATTTATTATAAAGGTTACACTAGAAGGTCACACCAAATGTATCGTGAATTCCTAAGCATCCAATTTAGACAACGAAGATTACTTTCAGAATGTAGGCGAATTACTAGGCAAACACAGATCAAATATCCTTATTTGGGGGGAGACTTTTATTGCTACTTAGATCCCAACATAGATCGGACAGGGACAGGAATCTACCACCGCCCCCGATAAACCCAATCCCTCAACAGAATAGTACAGGAACTGGATCTACAAGAACTCTGGAGAGGGACACATGGAGATGACAGGGAATATTCATACTTCTCACCGGTGCATGAGTCACACTCCCGAAGATGCATATAGATTCTTCCAGACAGAATACTTTTTTTTTAAATTATTTTTTTTAATTAGTTTTATATCAACCGAACCAACAACAAACAACAACCAAACTTGCAGTACATGTTACAACATGTCAAATTTTATACAGCACAATCATTGGTGACTGCTTTTCCCATTCCCTCCCCCCCCAAGCCTACATCTCTTCGCAATCTACTTCTGCAGTTTACGAAGGGGTTTCCTTACTCGTGTTCTCCGCCGGGTCTTGGTCACTTGACCAATCTTGCGTGGACCCAAATAGTGTAGCTATTAGGTGTCTCCAGCTAGTCCGGGTTTATGCTTCTTCACCCCCCCCACCCCCATGTTTCTAGCATCCTGCCATACTACAGTTTCGGCTGCTGCCCATTTCTGGAGGTCTTACCACCATACTTCAATCCTAGGTCTGTGACACGCCTTCCACCCCATTATTGGGGTGTCATATAAGCCCTGTGGGTTATATACAACTGTATTTGCTGTAACCTCGCATTTCTTGACACTTTCTTGAGGTACCCTTGGGCCCGCTCCCACATTCCATCACTCATCAGGGCACCAACCTCCTCCTCCCAGTCCTGTCGTAGTTGTACCACTTCCTTTCCCACTTTGGACATTACCAGCTCATATAACCTGTATATCTCGTGCCCTCCCTCTGCTATATCATATATTATTTCTATGGTGGTATCCGGTTCTTCTTCCAATACTCTTTCTGACCATGTTTCTTTAATCCGCTGGACCACCCTGTGATATGTAATATATTGTCCTGCATGTAACCCCGTTTCCTCCACCAGCGTCCCAAATTCCTTTATCTTTCCCTCTTGCCAAATATCTCCTATTGTCGCTATCCCCACCGGTTCCCAGTGTTTCCTGATTATCTTCATTAACTGCACCTCTTTCCCTGCTAGTACCACCAGTGGCACCTGCGGGGAACACGGGGTCGGATTTTCCATTATCTGACAGGCCTTGCGCCATATTTTCCACCGCAATGTCATCATCTTTGGGTGCTCTTTCATGTCTGGTTTGGATAGCCATATGATTTCCTTCAAGAAGTATGGGGCACAATCCTGTCTAAACAACCTATATTCTGAGGTTGGGTCTTCTGATAGCCATTTTGCCACATATTGTAGCTGGCTCGCTAGATAATACATTTTGAAGTTTGGCAAGTTTATGCCCCCCTTATCATACGCATTTTGCAATTCTCAAAGGGCGACCCTGCTCCTCGTCCCATGCCAGAGGAACCCCCTACACATGCTGTGCACCTTGTCAAAGAATCATCTTGGTATCAGATATGGTATATTCCCAAAATAATGCAGTAATCTGGGTAGGACCACCATTTTCAACATTGCCCCTCTCCCCATCATCGCCAGAGGGAGCTTTGCCCAAAACGTCATGCTATTTTCGATGCCCTTGACCGCCTTCTCTGTATTATACTGGTGCTCTGCCTCAACCGTATGGTAGATGTCTATCCCAAGGTATCTAAATGTATTAACCTCCCACAGTATTTGTAGAACTGGCAATTTCTCTCGTGGAATACCGACGTATCTACCCATAGGGAATATGCATGATTTTCTGGGGTACACCGCTATGCCTGACAGCACCGCAAATCATTTCCATTACTTCCAGAACATATTGGAGGTTTTCTTCTGGGTATTGTAAATACAACAGCATATCGTCAGCGTACAAGGAGATCAAGTGTGGTTCTCCATTCATGTTTATCCCTATCGTGTCATACTGTTGCCTTAGATATATCGCCAGGGGCTCTAATGCTAAAATATACAGCATGCGGGACGACAGGCATCCTTGTCTAGTACCCCTGCTAAGTTGCCACCTTTCCGATATTATCGCTCCCGTTTTAACCCTGGCCAATGGTGCGCTGTACAGCAATTTGACCCATTTAAGATACCCAGGTCCTATCCCATAACTGGTCAGGGCTGCTATCAGCCATGGCCATTTAACTGAGTCAAATGCTTTTATTGCGTCTAGTGATACAATTGCAATTTCCGAAGTTTCCCCTTTTGTGTGTTCTATAACTCGGTGTAGTCGCTTGAGGTTGTTAGTTATATTTCTATGTGGGACGTACCCAGTCTGGTCGGGGTGTATTAGTTTGTCTATAATCCGTTTCATCCTGTTTGCCAGCACCGCCGTGAGCATTTTACTATCTTGATTAAGCATTGACAACGGTCGAAATGATCTGCAGTCTTTGTCCGGCTTATTGGGGTTAGGGAGTGGTATAATAATCGCCTCTCTCAAGGACTCCGGCAATCTTCCTATTTTGAATGCCTCATTCAACATTGCCAAAAGCGGGGGGAGCACCTCCTTTCTGTACAGTTTATAAAATTCACTAGGGAGACTGTCGGCCTCCGGGGTCTTGCAAGTGGGTAGCTGCACCACCACCTCCTCTAGTTCTTCCAGTGTTTCCCTTATGTCCCTGTGGTCGCTTCCCCCTTCATCCCCATACAGCTGTTGATAGTACTTTAGGAATTCTCTATTCACGCCCTCTTGGGTATCCACTACCTGCCCATCCTCCTTCTCTATTGCCCTGATTGTTAGTCTTGGAGTGTCACTTTTATATAACCATGCTAACACCCTTCCCGGTTTATCTCCTCCTGCATGTTGTATTTCTACATATCTCTTATAATTTAAGTTGCACAGTCTCTCCCAGTGTTCCGCACATTCTTGTTGCAACCTGCTTATGGTTTCAGTGTCCTCTTAAGTATTGCCTTCGCGTCTCATCCCTCCTTTCTAGTCCTTTAGTCTTAGCTATGGCTATCCCCCTCACTACCACTTTAAAGGCTTCCCAAAGTGTACCCGTGTACCCGCCGACTCAACACTACCAGTGTTGGTCTCAAAGTAACTGACTATTTCTTCTCTCAAATCCTCCCTGAACAATACATCTTTTAACGCCTCAGCTCTGAGGCGCCACGTCGGTATCCTTGCTCTTGGGGGTCTATATTGCCATGTGAGGGCCAGTGGCGAATGGTCTGACAAGACCCTTGCCTTGTATTCTATCTGTACTATTTCTGCCATCAGCTTTTGCATGACAAACATGTAATCTAGCCTAGTATGCAAATTTTGTGGGGCCGAGAAATGTGAATACTGTCTGTCCTGCAGGTGGCGCATCCTCCAAGCGTCCTCAAACCTGAAGTCCTTTAACAATGACTGCAGTACCCTAGCAGCTGGCGCAGGTCTGTCTATTTTGTTATCCGATCTGTCTACTCTCGGGTTTAGCGTACAGTTAAAATCTACCCCCCAATTTACTCCCCAAATCACCGCCTCCCCCAAGTACATGCTCAGTTTGGTATACAGTTTGGTATAGAGGATCCTAAAATATGCCACTGTGTCCTGTTTTGGGGCGTAAATCTGCTTCCACTGTGGATTGTAATAACTGGAACGGAACATGCAGCGCCACCCAGATGATCACCCCTCTAGCATAAGCCGAATATGTCGCGCCAACCACCGTCTCCTTCCATTTCTTCTGGATAACTTCTAGTTTCTCTTTCGTAAGGTGTGTCTCTTGTATCAGGGCTATGTCTATTTTCTGTCTGCGCAGGTACATCATAACCTTATTCCTTTTCAAGTAACTATTGAGCCCCCTAACATTCCAAGTTAGTACTTTGAGGTCCCCCATTATCCAATGCCTTCCCGCCCCTCCTTGTGTGGGTCTGCAGGTTTTACTTGTAAGCCATTGCGCATGTCTGTAGGCTCTTTCCCAAACGTTAACTCCCCCCACCCCCTCCTTTTCCAACCCCAACCCCCAACTTTCCCTCCCCTCTTCTACAAACCCCCCAACACCCCCACCCTTCCCAGCCCCAACTGGTGCCCAGCTCCATCCCTGGATCTCAGGCCTACCCGCATTTAGTACCTCTTCGGCGATGCCGATACTAGGACTCAGCAGGGTGTTGCCACCCTATCGTCAACCTAACTATCCTATCTATTGGGGTTTAAGAGTGCATCCTTCGCGTCTCCTGTTATCTGCCACATTATGTTGTGCCCCTTCCGTGTTATATTCTCAATCTATTGCCCCTTAATTTCAACACAATCTTACTCTATCTTATATTCAAGTCCCAAAGTCACAGTATATACAGCACCTTGGTCTCAGGATCAGGCTTCACTTGTCCGTACCATCCTCTTTCTGACTGTCCGCTCCCTCCGGACAATTTTGGGCGTCCAACCATTCTGTTGCATCTTCCGGAGTCTCAAAGAACAGAGCTCTGTTTTTGTGGAACACTTTCAGCTTTGCTGGGTACATCAAAATATATTGCAGGCCCGCATCTCGCAATCTCCTCTTCACTTTCCCGTAATTCAGTCGCCGTCTCTGCACTTGAAGTGTGTAGTCATGATATGCCGAGATGTTCGCAGATGCCCTCTGTATGGTGTCCCTTTTTCGGAAATATTCCAATATCTTCTCTCTATCTCGGTAGTTCAATATCTTGGCAATGATTGGCCTTGGGGGGGCTCCTGGGGGAGGTCTCCTTGTGAGCGCTCTATGCGCTCTCTCCACCGCAAATCCTTGCGTAGGGCCCCGCCTCCTATTTCCTGCAGCAACATGTTTTCAACGTAGTCCGTCGGGTTAGGGCCTTCTTCCCCTTCCGGAAGGCCTATTATGCGTACATTGTTCCTCCGGGCATGCCCTTCAGCTTGCTCCGCTCTGTTCTCTAGATTGCTGACCTGTTCATTCAGAATGTGGATCTCCGAGGCATGAGATGTTCGGGCTGTCGTGTTTGTTGTCACTTCATTTTCCAGCTCATCTGTGCGTTCTGCTATCTTCTGTACATCCTGTCTGAGTAGGTTAACTTCCTCCTGTACTGCGCCCACTTTGAGCTCTAGCGCTGCTTTAAGTTCCGCTGTGGCTGCCTCCAGCTTGCTCTCCCACGTAGCCTTTAAATCCGCAATTGCTTCCAGGATCTGCCGGTCATTGCGTGTTGGGGTCGTGACCACCTGTGGGTTTTTGTGTTAGGTCTCGACCCCACTATCTGTTGTGGGGTTTTGGTGAAGTCCTCCAATGTGGACTGCTTCCCCCTGGACTTGGGAAGTTTGAATGTCATCTTGGTGCCTGGATTCACACGAGCTCTAAACACTGCTGCTACTCAGTGCAGGCAGCTTTCTTGTGCTGTGTCCTCCCGTGCCCTTCTTAGACTCTTATTTGCAGGCGCTATACAGCACCATTAGGTTAGTTGTTGCCCCACACTGGGCAGTGTCCCAATTCCGCCAGCGCACACAGGTCACACATATGAGCCCCTGCGCCCTTCGTGAGCAGGGCGTTCGGTTAGTTGGTGCAGTCACCTTTCAGCTCTCATATTCCATTGTGCTCTGTCATAGTTCGTTTCTGTTTGCACAAAGTATCATGCCCATGAGGATACCTCGCTCCAGAGCCTGCCCACAGCCGCCGAGCCACTCTGTAGCCATCACGGGGCTTGGCCTCGGTCTGCCTCGGAACCAGCTGTGTTATGCCAAGAGTTGAGAGCAACACTGCACTTTTCTTCTTCCCATGGACAGTGCAGCTCACTCCTTTGTCTGGCGAAATCGCCCATGTTGTGCTGCTTTCAGAATCCTTTGCTTAACAGGCTTCCCTGCGCTCAGGCAATCATGTCAGTTTAACTCCTTTGTCTGGCGAAATCGCCCGTGTTGTGCTGCTTTCAGAATCCCTTGCTTAACAGGCTTCCCTGTGCTCGGCAATCATGTCAGTTTCCCTGCTGTAAAAGTCTGGGTTATGTATCCCCTTGTTTGCTACTGTTGTCTCTTAGCCACGGTTTATACAATACAGATTCCTTCTGCTAGGGTCTGTTCTGTGACACTTCCTCGTTAGTAACTTGCCTCCTCCGTGAAGTTGCTTCAAACCCTCAGTTGTGTGTTTGTACGATGTAGTTCGGCAAACTCAGCTCGCTCACACATCCTCCGATGAAGTCCTTTGTTCTGAGCCCGATGCCATTTTGTTACTACTCGTCAAAATCCTACTGGACTTTCTTTGCTTCTAGTTCACCGGCAGTAATACGGTTTCTTGCCATTGTCGGTGCCTTCTCTTCCTTGCATATTCGCACAGCAACTGTTCCAGCTGCAAGCAAAATAGTACATTTTAGATGCATCTCCGATCCAGGATCATGCAGGATCAGCAGGAGCACCAGGAAAGAACCTCCTATTGCATGGCTCCTTAGCCACACCCCCCCTCCAGACAGAATACTTAGCGAAAATAATCTCTGACCATGCCCCCCTGGTAACGGTATTGCAGATAGGGCGAGCCGTCCAGCGATACCGACTTGGAAACTGGGAATAGACCAACTCAAGGATAGAGCCTTCAGAGAAACAATACGAGAGGAGATAGTCTCTTTTTTCTGGGCAATAACGAGGGGTCAATGGAAGAGGTGGGTGTTCAATGGGAGGCCCTAAAGGTAACAATCCGAAAGGTGTGTATCTCGAAAATGGTAGGAATAAGGAGGCTGCATTTTGTAATGGAACACGCATGCCGTTCAGAGGAAGAATTAGCCTTGATGGCCCTGGATGTAACCAAGGCCTTCAACTCAGTGAAATGGGAGTGGTTGTTCAAGGTCCTGGAAGGTATAGCGGTGGGCCCCATAATGCTACAATGGATTCAGCTATTATACACCAATCCCCAAGCGAGGGTGTAAACAAGAAAATGGATATCGGGGAAATGGACACTGGAAAGAGGCATCTGACAAGGATGGTAAGTGTCTCCAATATTATTCACCCTAGCCCTGGAACCCTTGGCAGGGTACTTTAAGCACTACATAAATTAGACAGGTATTAAAATCTGCAGTAGAATACATAACATCTCTATACGTGGATAACGCATTCATATACGTAAATGACCCCAGGACCCATATCCCGAGATATTAGAGGTACTCCACAATTTCAGGAAATTGTCGGGCTATAGCATCAATGAAGAGAAATCCTTGGCGTTCCCCCTGGGGACCTTGAGAGCTCTACCAGTGTGCTCGCTTCCACAAATAGGCATCCGTTGGGGACCAGAATCATTCCGCTATCGGGGAATCACTGTCTTCCATAATTTAGAGGAAACATTTAAGTTCAACACTGGAAGAGCACTGGCCAGCATATGGGAATATATACAATTCTGGAAAACCCTCCCGCTTTCACTGATGGGGAAGGGTAGCCTTTTGTAAAATGGTGATATTGCCCAGATTATTGTATTATTTTATTAATATTCCATAAAAAATTAAAAAGGTGTTTTTTAAAATGCTGGATTCCTACATTGGGTAACTACTGTGGGGTCCCCAAGAGGCGACGGGTAGCACTAACCAAGCTGAGGAGGACTCATGAGGAAGGGGGCCTTACACTACCAGATTATGAGATATACTACACCGCGGTCTAGCTACAGACTATCTCTAACTGGGTGAACACACCAGAAGGCGACTTGCAACGCCTAATAGGAGAGCTCCCTAGAAACAGGAAGGGGATTGAATTATTATGGGACCCATCCATAATCAAAGTAAAGAGTGTGATCTATATAGTGCCAAGGGAGAGCTGGGCTCAGACGCTTAGGAACTCACGAGGTACATACCCGTATAGCCCGAATCTGCCACTGGGCTTTGACCCCGAGATCAGAGAAATTCTGACGGACCTCGGTTGGGCTAGATTGAGGAATGGAGGGTGCACAACTATGGGCGATCTTTATGATGGAGGGAGCTTATTACCATTTCAGGAATGGTACCAGCGATATGGTATGCCCGAGGGAGCCTATTTAAGCTATGCTAGAATAGTCAGAAGGAAAGCCACCCTCTGGACAGATACGCCTGCAGAATCTGAACATCATCTCCTGGTACACCAGCTGCTGAGCACCGCTAATACCCGGGGTTTGATCTCACATCTCTACCAACACGTAAGGGAACATAGGACACTCCCAGAACTTGCCATAAAAGTGAAATGGGAACTACATATGGGAAGACAGATACCGTAAGAACAATGGGTCAGGATCTGGGACCAGACCCGCAAGGTGTCAAGGAACACCAGGTTTAGACTCATCCAATACAACTTTGTCCACAGTGCATACATGACTCAATGCAGGCTGCACGCAATTAACCTGCAACAACCACACACCTGCCCATGATGTAAGGGAACCATGACAGGTTTTTGGCACATGGTCTAGGAATGGCAGAAGATCAAAGTATTTTGGGAAAAAGTGGTGAATAAGACTAACGCCTGGACAGGATGTACATACCTGTGCACACCTGAAACATGCTTATGGAGCATACAACCAGGGGGGAAATGCACAAAATCCAGAAAACGAAGAGTGGCCTTTCTTCTCGTACTAGCTAAACACAGAATTATGATCTCTTGGAATCACCCGGGGGGCCCTTCAATCCAATTGTGGCTAAAAGATGCAGATAGGTGGGCGACGGCGGGGATGGAATTACCCAGAGATCACACCGCAGCAGACGGAGAAGCAAATAGTAGTATGGACTGGGGGAAATTGTTAAATTATATAATGTACACCACTGACTTGCAACCTCCATGAAGTGTGTGGCACAGAGTCCGACATATAATACAATGCAATCTATCCCCCACTGAACCCTGCAGTTCAAACAGAGAGGCAGATCCGACCTATTGTGAATAAATAGAAAGTCCATACCCAAGTGAGACACAGAAGACAGATTTACCGATTTTGAACTCTAAACTCTTATAATCAGAACGTCCACACTATGCTCGAGATGCCCTTTGCCTAGACTTTTTTTTTTTTAAACTTCTCTTTATTGGCATGAAGAGAGAGCAGACAACCAACGTATTGTACAAATCACATAACTTGTAGATAAATAAATGTTATCACAAATGCAAGGGTGGTCAGCAGAGGTAAGCACTTGGCAATTCAGTTCAGTGTGTTACAAGATAAGCAAGTCTACTCCATAAGGAAAGGGGGGATGATAGAAGCTCAATATCTGCCTTGCCGTTCAGATAGCTGCAAAACTCAGACCAGACATTTCTGGGGCGAGAAGTCAGCGGAAGGGTATTGATGTAGTCCTCCTCACACATTTGAGTCCAGGTGAGGGCCTTTAGCCACATCTCAAATGAAGGGGGGGAGCAACGTTTCCAACACAGCAAGATGCATTTTTTGGCCACCATAGTTGCAGCATTTAAAAATCTGGACATCTTTCTCAGTTCGGGCTCATCCCACACACCAAACAGGACCGGCAGCGGTGCAGGAGATATGTGGGACTCTGTTATCTCAGAGAGGGCTTCTATGATGGCTTTCCAGTAAGGGCCCAGTGCTTCACAAGCCCAGAACATGTGTATTTGGTCTGAGTTCGTAGAGTTACATCTGGGGCAAGTGTGGGCCTGGCTAGGTGCAAATCTGGCCACCCTGTGTGGCGTGTAATATAGACGATTCAGGAGCTTATATTGCATACACCTTTATCTGGCATTTAGGGAGGTCTTGCGAGTGTGTATGCACATCTTTCTCCACGTAGTGTCAGTGAGGGGCAGGCCCAATTCATCGCTCCATGCATTGCGTGCCGCCTGAGGTATCTCCGAAGGGTTAGCCATTAGCAATTTGTAGAGAGAGGATATAGTGCCCCTTGTCCCGGCCGAGTTGGCTATATAGTGAATTTCGGGCGAGTCTGGGGGTTCGTCAGGATAGGAGGGCCACCGGGAGCGGACTGCAGCCCTTAGCCTGAAATATTGCAATAGTTCCAGTGCCGAGCCAGAGTGCCCGGGGCGCCATGTTTGCGGGGTGATAAACATCCCTTCGGGGGATATAGATCGGACAGTGCCCGGTAGCCCAGGTCGTACCAGTGTCTCACCAGGAGTTTGTCGTTGGTGGGGTCGAGGCCTGGGAACTGCCAATAGTATGGATATTGGTCGGATTGTGTGTGTAGCATTTGTCTCCACGCCATGGTTGTTGCTGCTACGGGGTCAGCGGGGGCGTCAGTGTGAAATGTATGGTGGAGAATGAGAGAGAGGATGTTGACTTTGTCGCATGCTAATTTCTCGAGTTTCACGTGTGGGGAGGATCAGTGAATGTATACCAGTGTGTGGCATGCTGAGCCTGTGCGGCAGTCTAGTATCTAGCAAGGTCTGGGGCAGTGAAGCCCCCCTTCTCATACGGAAGGGTCATGTTCTGCCACTTTTTACGTACCGCGCCAGAGTGCCACAGGAATTGGGCGCAAGCAGTGTGTAGGTCCTTGAAGTATCGTATCCCTGGCCAAATCTGCACATTTACAAAAAATGTAGAGCATTTTAGGGAGGATTATCATTTTTATTAGGGACAATCTGCCCGATAAGGAGAGCGGGAGATTACGCCACTTCAGTATCCGGGTCTCCGCAAGCTGTGCCGCGGCCGTATAGTTGTCAGATAGTAATGAAGGCTTAGTGAGGGACACCTGAACCCCGAGGTACCCGATACCCCCTGGTGACCAGCGGAGGG
Organism: Ambystoma mexicanum; assembly: GCF_040938575.1. Lineage (NCBI taxonomy): Eukaryota > Metazoa > Chordata > Amphibia > Caudata > Ambystomatidae > Ambystoma > Ambystoma mexicanum. The sequence goes on from NC_090937.1 coordinate 968,220,458, forward strand.
GGAATTTGCATGGTGGTTGGGAGGTAGCCACCGTGAGCAAGAAAATTTCAGATTTAGTATAGTTTATGGTGAAGCCCGAAAATGGGCAGATTTTCGTTATATCACGTATGATCGGGTCTAGGTGGGCAGCCGGGTCTCTGATATAAAGGAGTACATTGTCGTCGTACAACGAGATTATCTCCGGAGTGTCTCGCAGGCGTATACCTTTTTGTGTATATTTGTCTCTGACACCATCGGCCATGGGTTCGATAGCAAGCGCAAAAGGTATTGGGGAGCACGGACAACCCTGGCGGGTGCCTCTGTGGAGCGCAGGGGGGCGAGACCTTAGAGTTGACCAGAACTCTGGCTACTGGGTTTGTATAAAGCAGTTTGATAAATGATATCATACGCGGGCCGATTCCCATTTTGTGGAGAACCGCCCACATATACTGCCATGACACCATATCAAATGCCTTCAGAGCATCAAGGGTGACCACTACAGCGCTTGCACTGGGATCGATCCTGGACATAACATTGAATAAGCGGCAAATGTTGAGGGCAGTGGATCTACCGGGGACAAATCTGCTCTGATCTGGGTGAACCAGGTGGGTCATTATGGGAAGGAACCTGCTCGCAATAATCTTGGCAAATATTTTCATGTCTGTGTTGATTAGAGACAAGGGCCTGTAGGAGCCGCATTCGTCCAGCGGCTTGCCCGGCTTAGAAAGAACGGTTATGATAGCCTCCCGCATGGACTGGGGCAGGATATTCATCTCAAGTGATTTGTTCCAGACCTCAGGGAGTCTGGGTGCTAGGATGGCGACATGCTCCTGATGGCGAAAAATCTGACGCGAGACCGTCCGGGCCTGGTGCCATGCCCTTTGGACAGTTCGAGATAGCCTCAGTTATTTCATCAAGGGTGAATGGTGATTCAAGTTGGTCCCTGGTTGCGCGAGAGATGATGGTCATGGGGATTTGGTCTAGCAGGAGGTCTGTATCTTGTGGGCTGTGTTCTTGCTGGGGGCCATATAGGGTTGTGTAGAACGCGGTAAATGCCTCAAGAATGTGTTGGTCAGACCAGCATAAGACGTTGCTACCGTCCTTGATGCAGTCAATTCGAGCTATACCACTCTGCGCACGGACCAGTCTGGACAGCGTCCTTCCAGGTCTGTCTCCCTCGCCATATTTCCGGGCTGCCATAGGCCGGGCGTAGTACTGAATCTCCATACGAGCGTGAGTTTCAAATGTCTCCAGTTCAGACCTGATCTGTGCCAGTATGGTCGGGGAAGGGGCTGAGGTATATTCCCTCTCGAGTTCTTTTAGCTTCGCTTCCGACCACTGCAAGCTATTTTTGATGTCTTTGAGGGCCCCGGCCTCCCTGGAAATGCACATCCCCCTGATGAAGACCTTGAACGCCTCCCACCGGACCCCATCAGTTGTATCGTGTCTTATATTGCAGTCAAAGAAGGTGTTAATATCCGCCAGAATTTCAGCCCTGAAGACTATGGCCCTCATTACGACCCTGGCGGAAAGTAACTGACCTGACCGCCATAGCGTAAATAGCGTTTCCGCCATTGCACGACGGAGTAAAGTGCGGCTAATTCCGACCCATCGGGCACGAGCACTACGCCATGGCGGAAGTGCAAAGTCCGCGATGGCGGAAATGTCCCCAAAACGCCCCTCACCGCCGTCGTACGGCGCCCTAGGTGCAATTCCGCCACCCATCATAGCGGTCACCGTAATGAGCGGCAATCGGAAAATACGGTGACCGTAAATATACGGAAACGGAAGTAAAAACATGGTCCCGGAACGGGAAACAGCACGCCGTACACCTATAAAATCAGAATTCCCACACAACCATTAAAAATACTACCCTGAGACACATCCCAACCCGTCATCCACCCTAGTGAAAACAATAAAAATGGGAAAAGTAGCGAAAAAAGCGTGCGACCGCAAGCGGCAGGTCCACTTCTCCCGTGAGGAACTCACCGTGCTCACAGAGACCCTCCAGGAGAATGCTGCCGTCGTCTTCTCGACGCAAATGACCAGGACGGCACTTGCGAACAAGAAGACCATATAGGCCCTGGTGGCACAGCGGGTAAGTGCGGTGGGGACCGCACCCCGCAACCCACAGCAATGCAGAAAGCGATGGGACGACTTGCGGATACGCGTACGGAGCATACTATCCGCCAACCGTAACATTGCCACAGCTACCGGGGGAGGATCAGAATCACCCATCAAGTTGACCCCCTGGGAAGAAATCTGTGCCTCCACCATTGGAATGGAGAGTATAGAGGGAGTCGGAGGGATGGAGAAAGGAGTGCAGACATCCGAAGAATCAGGTAGGTGGCCCAAATAAAACAATGCTAAATCCACAATGTCCAATCATGTGAAGTACCATGTGTCCACATAGTGCAACAGAAACACATGGCCAGGAGAACGTCCACATACATTGGCCTGATAGCGCACTTTAAAAGTCACATTAAATACATAAATAATTAAAAATCCTAAAAACACCCTCTACACGTGCAGCAGGCACACCCTAACTGCAGGCTGCAAAACAACTGCATCCGCAATCCACACAAAAATGAAACCACCTCCAAGGCCCTGACCCAAATCACCCTCAGGTACCACCCCAATGCATGTGATACATTGCCATTCCAATTTCCACAGACCCATTATTAACGCTCGCCCTCCTTTAGTCCACCACAGGGTCCGATTCAAACGACGAGCTCCAGGACACCCCTACCAGCACACCTGCAAAGAGGGCCAAGACCAACGGCCAAAGACCCTCCACCTCAGCTGCACGGATCAAGACACGGCAGCAGCACAAATCAAGTGGCAGCACACAGGAGGGGACTTCAACAGGCACCCCAGCAGCCAGCATGCCCACAACAGCACCACCACAGGTCCCCCCAATGGATGCCACAGAAGGCACTGCTTCTGGTGGCAGCAGCACCATAGGTGACACTGCATTAATGGCAGCATGCTCCAACACAGAAAACGGTGATGTCGATGTAGGATCCATCCATGACCTGTCTCAATCCCCCTGTTTGTTTCATCCCGTACACCATGAGGATACCACGCAGGGGCACCCACAAGACGACGACTGGCCATCCCCCACAAGCCCTGTGGCAAGGCAACATGAGGTGATCAGCCCCTCTGTGACACCACCGCAAATGGCCATGGCACAGCAGAGGCAACAGTCCCTCGACCAGGTGATCGTGCAACAGCAGCAACTGGCCACGCTCCTCAAGGACCATGCTGATGAATGTGGGGGTACTAAGGCAGCCATAGAAACATCAACTGAGACACTTAGGGCAGAAATGGAGAGAAGTACAGAGACACTAAGGGCACAAATGGAGAGAAGCACCGAGAGCCTGAGAGTACAAATGGAGAGAAGCACCGAGAGCCTGAGAGTACAAATGGAGAGAAGCACCGAGAGCCTGAGGGGGGAACTGCATGCGACGTCCAAAGACGTATGTGCTGAACTTGCCGCTGTGCGCCGTGTGCTCACTGAGCTCTCACAAACCCTTAGGGACATGCATGGACGTGAGCAGGCAGAGACATCATCCGTTGCAAGTTCCGTCCAGGGCAGCCCCCAACGTAGATCTGGGAGGAACCTGCGCTCCACAGGCAGGGGTGCCCCTGATACCCGGAGAGGGGGCTTGCAATAGCGTCTGCCCACTGACAATGAGCATCTTTGGACACTGGTGTTCGGGGGGAGGTAGGAGGGTGGAGGGGGTGTGTTGGGCTCACTTGGGTGGCGGGTCGATGGGGTGTGTAACATAATTTCACATATGCTATAAACATTGCACAATCATCCAATGAGATGTGTGGACATTGATCTTTGTGTACGAGGCCTTTATAGGCGTACAGTCCATATTGTGCATGTTCCAGACACACACAGTGCCACAAGTCCCGTGTCCATGTATCAGCCACCAGGCGTGAGTGCTAGAAGCATGAATCTATGAGAATCTGACGAATTTCACGGCCCTCCTGTGCCTCGCGGACTCCTTGAGGTGCTGCCACATCCCCACCCTCATCATGACCATCTTCAGGTGCTTGCAGTTCTGCGTCAGGGGGCATGGGCACATTTCTACGTACGCACATGTTGTGTAGCATGACACATGCCATGACCATCTTTGCAACCTTCTCATGGCGGTACAGGAGTGCCCCGCCAGACCTGCTGAGGCAGCGGAAACGAGTCTTCAGTAGGCCGAATGCCTGTTCTATGACTACACGGGTACGTGAGTGGGCATGGTTGTAGTCCTCCTCATGCTGGTTCTGTGGGTTCCGGAGTGGTGTAAGGAGCCATCTCTTCAGTGGATACCCGGCATCACCTGTATGTGGACAATAAAGGATGTTTGTGGAATGACATTGCTACGTACGCACCCCCCCCTTCCTGCCAGGTCATTGCCGCATCACATACCCCACATTATCATGCATGAAATGAGACTCACCGAGTAGCCAGGATCTGTTCCCTGCGTGTCGCTCCATGTAGCGTGGTATTGTAGAGTTCCTCAAGACCATAGAATCATGGGTTGATCCAGGAAATCGGGCACAACAATGTGTAATGATCCTGTTGGAGTCACACACCATTTGTACATTAAGAGAATGATATTGTTTTCGGTTGCGGTACTGGGCCTCCATGGCATGTGGGACAACCAATTCCACATGGGTGCAGTCGATGGCACCAATGCAACCCGGTATGCCGGCAAGTGCATGGAATCCCACTTTTGTGTCGTAATTTCCTGCTCCGAGCGTGGTAGAGAGATGTAGTCGTCTGCGTGCTTCAGGAGGGCATCGAGCACTTGCAATAGTGTCCGTGACAACAGTGGCTGTGAAATGCCATGCAACTGTCCGACTGTGTGCTGGTAGGTGCCTGTGGCCAGGAAGTGGAGTACAGACACCACCTTCAGTAGGGGTGGGATGGCGGTTGGGCTATCTATCATGCTGACAAGGACAGCGTGTGTCATGTCCACAATGGCGGTTATGGTGTCCCGGTCCAAACGGTAGAGGGTGTGGATCTGCTCATCAGTGAGGTTGAACGGATGTGCTCGGAGGCGTGGGATTGCGGGCTGCCTGCGTGGTGGTAGTGGCTGTGCTGGTGGGCCTTGCTGGCCCTGCCTTGCCCTCCTCCTCCTCCTGCGTCTCCTCTGTGCGGCCGGTTGTTGTAGTAGTTGGTGTTCGTCTTCTTCTTGAAGTTGGAGTACTTGCAGTGCAATCAGGTCCCCCAGGGCCAACATCGCTAGTCCTGCCGGTAGCATTTTGGAGTGGGTGTGGTTGTGGGAGGGGGTTGGGTGTGCAATTTATGTGTTTTCAGGCTGTATAGCCTCCACCTGTGGTGATTCATTCCACCTGTGCAAGCTGCAATCCCCTTTGGGCGAGCACGTCCCGCACACAACGCTGCAATTCGACGCATGGCATCTTGCTATTACAATCATGTATTTAATTCCGATGGCAGTGAAATATTGGTTCATATGTTCATTCTGCTATGGTCCCATTGTTTCACATACTATCTTTGCAGTCGCGAACAAACTTGTGAAGGGTCAGTGGAATGTAGTACTCGATTGACGGTGGACCCTCATGCAGCACTGTACCGAGGTTCACCGACGGGCGGGGCGTCCCATTTGTGAGTGAAGCCAGTTGCCATTTTCACACACTGCCGCACTACATGGATGGATTTGTGATTTCAAGCGGTCACAGATGCCTTTTCGACGTGATGTTGCAAATGAGGAATTCGAAGCACAGCGCTTTCGGTTTTCAGCTAGCGGCGAGGAGATGCCCACAGGTCTGACTGCAGATATAAAGTTCTATTGTTTAATGTCCTTCGGACAGGGGCCATGGCGAGAATGCAATGATTGATATGAATAGTATGGGATGCGCAATAGCGTAGTGGACGATAAGGCAGGACGTTCCCAAATACATGTCACTTCACAACACTGGAATTCCGGGCTGGAGCACAGTGGATTTTGCAGACTGCATTACGCACAGACTCAATGGAAATTTCACATGTTATGTGAGTAAATAATCAGGCGTTTTCATACCGGGATGAGGGAATGATGTATGGATGCATGGACAGATGATTTAATGGAGAGTTTGCCATGTACAGGGCTTTTTGGAATCTATCCACTTCCCCTGCGCTATGTGATGCAGGGCTGCCATAGTGGGACCATCGTCTATCTGCCCTTGTTGAACCCTCCCTGTCTCGACGCGCCTTCAAACACTTGTGTCTATGCACGTTACTAATCCCATCTAATGGATTCTGTTTTAACAGACGCATGCACACAAACACTCGTTTGTAATAGTGTTTTCACCTCGATTTATATAGTTATGATTCGCAAGTGATTTTTGGGTGGGAATAATCCTTTTGAGTGGGCTAGCATGCATATGGCTGTGGATTTAGTGTGATCATTGAAGTGAGTAATTCAAATGAAGTTCTGATGCCCATACTATTCTTTTTCATTTCATTTGGGTGACAGGTATCTCCTCCCCTTTTGCCGCTGCCATCTGTATGCCACTCCTGCAGATGGCTTTTACTCCCGACACCTGCTGCTTCGTGTTAATCAATGGAGCACCATTACGATCTTATGGGACGATCGCCAATGGGCCACATGCCCTTACGCAGTACTAGTGGCTAGGAGCAACATATCGACCTTTCAGCTGGACTAGTGCCTACCTAATGGGACGGCCCTGCGGTTCTAGGCGCTTCCATGTTGCCTTTTTGGACGTGAATGTAGCCCCTGTGTACCATGAAGGAACAGGGCGTCACACAAGAAGAAGCTGGTCATTTATTGCGGATGCAGCCCACAATAATGAAATATATTTTGGAGTTCATGACCTAATAGCTGTATGGGCTTGGTGATTTTGTTGTGCATTAAATTTTGATTATGATATTGACCGTGTAGCGTTATTCTTTGCAAGTAATGTAGCATATTCCTATTTGTGGAGCGATGTATTGTGAGAAGATCTGCATTGGGTTCCGGCTTCTGAGTATAGTTGCGTGGTACTGTACTGGGCGCGTTTGCCTACGAAGCCCAGTGAGCTCAGGGATAGGGGCTGCCATTATGACTGTTGTAATGATGTCATGCTCAGGGGCGGGGGATTAGCTTTTGTGTAACAGATGCCGGTCAGCCAGGTGGATTGGTGGAATGATGTGATTATCAGAATATGGCTGGTCACAGGTGCCTGTGTTTGCGTGCGTTTCTTGGAGGGAGACTGAGGTCATGTCCATTGGAATAGCTTCTGTATTCGTGCCATCTGTGCCCTGCAGCTCCCATTGGCCCCTCTTGAGATGAGCCTGGCTGCTCAGTCACTCTGCCAACTTGTGTGGTACATGCTTATGCTGATGGTTGGTTTGTTTACTGGCAGGAGTACAGGGCTGGTGCAGTCTCACTCAGGATACTGCTTTGAATGTTGCCTTACACTGGTGTCAAGCGATGGGGGGCCTGTTTTTGTTTGTCTCATATTTCAGTTCATGTTGCTGGACTTGAACCTTCACATGCCTGTGCTGCATCAGTACGGCAATGGTGCCATGGCAAATGTGGATGGCCACTCACAAGGCACTTGGAGCCCCTAGATTCATTTGTTCGTTGGCATGCATGGGTGACTTGTACATTTCACTGGTTGCATTGTGACTTCATTGCACCTACGAGGAGTTGTGCAATGTGGCCAGGGAGTGGTGTACAGGCACTCAGTAGGGCCTTTTACGGTTGGTTCGCGATGCCGTACTTCTCACCATGGCGGAATGGTACTTTCCGCCATGCTTGATGGCGTTAGGTATATGTCCGCTAGGGTCAGAATTCGCGTACCGTTGCGCCATGGTGGTAATTACGGTTTTGCATGGCGCGCGTGCGCGTACTTGGTGCAGTTAGCGTTGGCGTTCACTACGGTGTCGCTAATGGCATCGTACTTTACGGTGACGGGTCATAATCGCACCGAGCGCTATTCGATGGCGGTATTGCATTTCCGCCATCGTTTTTCGATTTCCGCCAGGGTCGTAATGAGGGCCTATATCTCGGAGGGCCTCAGCCTTGAATCGCCAGGCAGAGCAGGGAGGCTGGTCATGTCCTATTGTGATGGCAGCGTTACCGGGGAGTGATCCAAAAGTGTGCGCAAAAATATCTGTATCTCTATGGCCTTGCTCACCATTCCAGCTGATATGAGGAACATGTCTATCCTAGATAGGCTGTCATGTACCGATGAGTAGAAGGTGTGCTCTCTCGCCAGCGGGTTGAGCACTCTCCACACATCTTTGAGACCCAACGCGTCCATGTGTGTATGAAGTCTATTAGCTTCGCGTGATGCGGCTCTACGGGCGATCCCTGATCTGACGAGCTCATTGTCTAGGATTAAGTTCATGTCCCCCCACCCATATGATTGGAACACCGATATATTTCAAAAGTATGGTGATGATTGTATCGAAGAATTCAGGGGCGTCAAAGTTCGGGGCATAAGTGTTCACGAGGAGGCCTTCTATGTTGGCGAGTAGGCAGTGAAGGATTACATATCTGCCTTCGGGGTCAATGTGGCTAGTGCGCAGTGAGAATTGGACTGATTTATGAATCAAGGTAAGTACCCCCCTGGATTGGGTGGAATATTTCGTGTAGTACCTGTTGGTGCCCCAGGTCGGGCGAGGTATGTCGCTAGGCGCCCCAGGGCATGTGTTTCTTGAAGGAGGAGTATTTTAATTCCATGTCTTTGGACATAGGCGGTTATTCTATGAGCTTTGGTGAAGTGGCTCAATCCCCGGACATTCCACGTCATGATATTAAGTGTCATAGTGCAGTTTTATGGGACATCCCTGCAGTAATATTCTTTACCATTCAGTACCTTGCGGGCACCTGTCGCACAGGCATATTGCGTTGAAGTCGTGTACCGCTCTTTCATGCCATTTCCTTGTAACCAAACCCCAACATTACCTCCCCCCACCCTCACTGCTCCCCCACAACTTGCAGTGCAGTCCCCCCCTCCCCAAACAAAGTTGCCACCAATGGGGCCGACATACGCCAGGTGGCAATAGTCGGTGGGCTGGACCCAACGTGGATCCAACAGGGGCCCACTAGCAGCAACCACAAAAAAATAAAGTTAAACATTGCAACTGCAGCTGGGTGCACTGGTGCCGTGCGGCTGGCATTTTAATTATAATATAGGGCAGATAAGCTGTCCGGGTCCCGTTACTGCGGTAAACGGATTTTTTTTTTTTTTTTAACTTTGTTTATTTTAAATCAAGGCAGAATGATAAATACAGACATTATATGCAAAGGTTATCTCAGCAAGTTGACCCCCAGTCTTTAGACCCCCCCTGTGTCTTCTCTCTCTATCCTCCTCCCTGGGTTATCAGTCCCACAGGCTCTGCGAGCGGGCTCCTCCCGCCCGGGCGGTCCGGCTGGAGCCTCAGCGGTCATGAGTCTTCCTCCGGGCTCTCCTGGTTCGTCAAGATCCAGAGGGCTCTGGCGGGCTTATAGGTCAGGGCGGGGAAGCGCTGGTCGAATTCCAGGACTGGGGCCCAGATGTTCTGAAAGCGATGTAGCATCCCCGCTCGTGCTGCCGTTACCTTCTCCGCTATCAGAATGTCCCATACTTTGGTCCACCATTGGGCAATGTGGGGGCCTTTCCGGGGATTTCCAGGTTCGGGCCACCACCGTTTTCCCTGCCAGTAGGCAATGAGTCAATAGTTTCGCTCTGGGTCCGGAGCGCGGGTAGATCCCGGGAATTGGAGCTCCTAACAGGATCGGTTCTGGTTTCAAGGGAATCATTGTTCCGGTAATCAGTGAAATAGACTCTAGACAAGCTTTCCAGAATGGTCGGATCTTCGGGCAGTCCCACCACATATGGAAGAAAGAGCCAGGGAGGCCGCATCCTCTCCAGCAAGCGTGGTCTATCTGGGGGTTCATATGGTGGAGTCTAAGGGGCGAATAGTACCACCGCAGCATGATTTTGTATGCGCATTCTCTGTTGGTGATGCAGGTGGATGCGGTATGTGTTCGGGTCCATATGTCCACCCAGGTTCGATCCTCTATCGGGTGTCCCAGGTCCGCTTCCCATTGGGCCATACATCGGGTTCTTGTGGTTAGGAAGTCGCTTAAGAAGCGTCTGTAGAGGGTGGATACGCTGCCGCGAGTCGGAAGGTCTCCTAGGGTGAGTTCCAGGGCAGTGGGAGGACGGGTCGCTGCTTGCAAGGTTTGGGGGTGTGAGCACCAGTGGCGTAGTTGGATGTAAGTAAATCTGTCACGTTCCCGAAGTTGGAACTTCTCCTTACATTGGGCGAAAGTGAGCGGTTTCTCCCCTGTATACAGCTGGTCTATGGTTTCTAGCCCACCTTTGGTCCAATTTTGGAAATTGCGGGGATGCATGCCCGGTGCGAACATTGGGTTGAGAAAGACCGGGGAGTGTGGGCTCAGTCCTCTTGGGACTCCCTTTCGTTTCAGCGCCCAGTCCCAAGTGCTAAGGGTGTGTTTGGTCGAAAGCAGGAGCTCTCCCCCATGGGACCTGAGGGGGGGCGGGATGTGTGGCAGAAATCGCAGAGGCAGGGGGGTCCGCGACTGTTCCAGCTCCACCCATCTCGGGCGGTCTGTCGTATTTTGCCAGGCCTGGACCCGGGCCAGTTGGGCTGCCACTCTGTAGGCCTGAAGGTCTGGAACCCCCAGTCCCCCCAGTTTGGGACTCCCCAACATAGTTCTGAGAGGGATTCTTTCTTTCTTACCTCTCCAGATAAAGTTCAGCATTTTCCTCTGGATCCCTCGGAAAATCGGCGTGGGGATTGCCACTGGCAGTGAGGCGCATATGTATAAAAATCTCGGGAGAAGGTTCATCTTGCATGCCGTAATGCGTCCAAGCAGCGAAATCTCCTGGGTCCCCCATCGCTTCAAGTCGCCCTCCAGTTCCTTGAGAAGTCGGGGAAAATTGGATTTGTACGTCTCTTTTGGATCAGCCGGAATGTAAACCCCCAAATAGGGGATGGCGCTCCTTTCCCATACTATCGGGCACATCCTAGTCAGCGGTTCTCGCTCTGCTGGGGTGAGGCCAATGCCCAAGGCGGAAGATTTATCGAAGTTTATGGTGAGGCCCGAGACTTCGCCATAGCTGGTGATTTCGCGAATCGCATGTTCAAGCGATGAGGGGGCCTCCGAGATCGTAAGTAAAATGTCATCCGCATATAGGGCAAGTTTATGATGTGAAGGGCCGCTTGTTATGCCCTTGATTTGGTCATTCCGCCTAATTTTTTGTGCGAAGGGCTCCATGGTGAGTGCAAAAAGTAAGGGCGACAGCGGACAGCCCTGCCGAGTCCCGCATGACAAGGGGATTGGGGCCGAGAAGTGGCCGTTGATCCTCAGGCTTGTTGTAGGTCGGTCATAGTTGGCCAGCACCATCGTTCGGAACGCCGGTCCGAAGCCAAAGGCCCCTAAAGTGTGTCCCATAAACGTCCAATCCACCCTATCAAACGCCTTAGCTGCATCGAGGGCCACCAGGATTAGTTTTTGGGAGTTCCGGGAGGCGAGGTCCACCAGGTTCAGGGTTCTCCGGATATTATCGCCTGCGGTCCGGTGCCGGATAAACCCAGCCTGGTCTGGATGAATGATGTTCGGCAGGATGCGATTCAAGCGGGTCGCCAAGATTTTCGAGTAAATGTTCGCATCTATGTTTAAGAGTGCGATGGGTCTATAAGAAGTTATGCTTCTTGGGTCTTTTCCAGGTTTGGGCAGAAGGATGGTGGTCGATTCCTGCATCGATGGGGTCACCGCCCCCGTTTCCCTGAAGGAGTTGAATAGGGTGGTGAGATGGGGGGTCAGTTGCGACCTGAATAGCTTGTAGAACCTGGTTGAGAAGCCATCCGGGCCAGGGGCCCGTGTTTTGAGAGATTTGATGGCCTCCTCAATTTCCTCCCCCGTGATGGGCTCCTCCAGTTCATCTCTCATTGCGTCGGAGAGCTGGGGCACCTCTGCCTGCCGAAGGTATTCCTTCTGTTGTGCTGGGTTTCGTGGGGTTGCCTTCATGATTTGGGCCAAGTGCTCAATCGCGAGGCGTTGCTTCTCGGGTTCTGAGTATAGTATGACCCCGTTGGTGTCTCGCAGGCCCATGATCGCGATGCTGCGTCTCTGCTTGGCTAGTTTGGCCACCAGGAACCTGTTCGCTTTGTTGCCCTTCGCATAATACGACTGTTTGACCTTCGCCATTAGTTGGGCGGTTTGTTCCGCGTAATGGGCTTCCAGTCTTTTCCGTGCCGTGCGAATGGCCCGTTGTGTTCTGGGGGACCAGCTTTTTCTCCTTGTGGAGTGCCTCGGCCTCTCTCAATTCAAGCTCCAGGGCCGTCCGGGTTCGTCGTCTATCTCGATGGTAGGCCGCACCCTGGGCTATCAGGGAGCCCCTGATTACTGCCTTCATGGTGTCCCAGTTGTTTGCTAATGAGGTGTCTGAGGCCGGATTTTCCATGAAGAAGTTCTTTATTTCCGTTGCGATCTTGTCTCTGGTGGCCATGTCGTTGAGGATTGGGTCGTATAGCATCCATTTGCGCGGGGTGGTAGGGTCAGGGTTCTGAACCCGAAGTTCCAGGAGCACTGGGGCGTGGTCGGAGATCGCTCTTGTGCCGATAGTGACCTTCTTAACTGAGGGGAACGTGTGAGGTGAAATCAGGAATAGGTCAATCCTTGAGAAGGTGCGGTGGACATACGAGTAAAAGGAGAAGTCCTTTTCATCAGGGTGAAACACCCGCCATGAGTCTATTATCTCCAGGGTCCTAAAGAGACGAAGGAGGCTGAGTGCTTGGGCGAAGTTGCCTGGGGTCGGGGGGTGTGATCGGTCTTTAGTGGGGTCAGGGACCCCGTTGAAGTCCCCACCGACGATCGTTTGGCCCTCCACGAAGTTGGCGAGCGATGTGCCCAAGGCGTCATAAAAATGTGATTGTCCAGAGTTGGGGGCATATACTGAAACGAGGGTGTACAAGTCTCCCATCAGGAGACATTTGATCGCTATAAATCGGCCTTCTGGGCATGTCTTTGTTTCCAGAATCTGTGGGTTCAAGTCTTTCCTGAAGAGAATCGCCGTGCCTCCTTTTTTGCTTGTGCCAGAGGCAAAGAATTGAAGCGGAAATAGCCGAGACCGAAGGCGGGATACATCAGCGGGCAACAGATGGGTCTCTTGAAGCATAGCAATCGCGGCCTCCTCGTCGCGGAGTTTTAATAGAATTGCCTTTCGCTTGTTGGGAGAATTCAAGCCATTAACATTCAGGGAGAGGATCCGAAGCGACTGAAGGTCCTCTGAAGGCTCCCTCTCCGTTCCCTGCGTTAGGAGGGGGGGGTCCTGGGGTGGAGGTTCAACTGCCATAACTGATGGAAGCACTCACAAAATCATTCTGCACTTGAGGTTTTAACGCGAAATCCCAACGGGGGATCGCAACTTTAACAGGGCGGTAGACCGACTTTGTCAGTACGGTCGTACCTAAGGCCAACAGGGCCAATTGTCCCATACTGTGGGTTCCCAAGGAACAGAAGATGAAAAGTATCCTTGGGGTGGGTATGAGCCATGGGAATGCCCCGCCGTCGTCGTGTACTTAAAAGAGGTTGGCAAGTAGGTGGCGGGTTCTAATTCAGACGAGCATATCTGTGTCCCGGCTAGCTCGTTGACGGAGCCTGGGACCGTGGAGGCGTCCACGTTCATCACTTCTTGTTGTTTCGTTGTATCGACGACCAAGGCGTGCGTTTAGCTTTCGGGGAGGGAGGCGGACCAGGGTTCTCAGTCCCCTCTAAGAGTGGCGTGGAAGGGTCCCGGGGAGCGGTCAAATGCAAGATTTTCTCCGCATCTTCCAGGTGGCTGATTCGGCGTAGGGTGCCATTATATGTGAATTGAAGAGCTGTCGGGAACAGCCATCTGTAACGGATCTGTTGCTCCTGGAGGAATAATGTCAGAGGCCGAAGTGCTCTTCTTTTCTGGAGCGTAAGTGGCGAAAGGTCCTGGTAAATTTGAAGAGGGGTGCCCTGGAAAGTGATCTCTTCATCTTGGCGGCTGATCGCTGATATCGCTTCTTTCGTTGTAAAGAAGTGGACCCTGGTGATCACGTCTGGAAGGGGGTCCGAATCTGTCCCGCGGCGCTGGCGAAGCCTGTGGGTGCGATCCAATATGAGCTGAGATTTGTCCAGATCTGGAAGTAGAGCCTCAAAGAAATTTGCCACGTAGTCCGCTAGCTTGTTATCGGGGACGGAGGATGGGATGCCCCGGATGCGGAGATTATTGCGCCGGGCCCTATTTTCGAGATCTTCCTGTTTAAATTCCATAATCTCGCATTTGTGATGCAGGGAATCGATCGATTTTTGCATTTCCCCCAGAGCGGTGGTGTGCTCCTGGGCATGATCTTCGATCTCTCCGAACCTCTGCTCGAGTTCTGTGACTCTCTGATCTGTTTGGTCAACTTTGGTGGCGAGTTCCGAAAGGCAAGCGCGGAACTCAGATTTGATGTCCGCCATGAAGGCTATCAGGTCTCCTTTAGTGGCAAGCTCGCCCCTGTCCTCTTGCTGCTTCTGTAGGGTCAGTTTGGGAGGTTCCTGTTTCTTGGGTTTCTCTGTAGCCGTAAACATGGCGGAGATATCCGTGCCTTTGCTCGCTTTCGTTTGTCTCGACATGTTGCTCACGCCAAACAGTTCTAGTCGGGAGGCTAGCGGCAAGGCCCAGGACGGTGGGAGATGGCAGCTGGAGAACTCCGTCACCCTGGCCTCCGCTCCGGGTCAGGTGTAGGTGGGTGGGTGGGCAGGGGCGCCCCAGGAAGGGTGGAACGGGGAGAAGGACTTCGGCAGGGTTGATCCAAGATGGCCGCAGTGGTCCCGACTTGATCTGGAAAGTAGGGAGGGGAGTGGAGGCCTGCTCTCGGTAGCAACCCAGGAGGAATCCAGGCCGCCCAACCGAAATCAGGGGATTCTATATTAGGTACCGCTCCCCCTCTCCGGTTCTTCTGCCTCCCAAGGTCCCGCTACCGGCAGGTGCGGAGCGTGCTGCTGAGCCCCGGTATGGCGGCCATCTAAGTTTCGTCTGTCGGGTACGGGAGAGAAGTTCAGCTTCAAATTTCTAGTAGAACGCCGCCACGGTCGAAGACGGTGTTTAGCCAGGTTATGCCATGTCGGTTCCGGTCGCTGTAGATGGCATAAGCGACACGAAACCCCGCCTAGAACCACCAGAATTCGGCGGACATCCCACGGGCGGCCTCAGAGGAGCAACCACATCGATGGCGCTCCAAGCCACGCCCCCCGGTAAACGGATTTTTAAATGCCATTCTAGGTGATTTTGAGACGTGCCGGGAAAAGGATGGCATACAGGACGTTGCGCTCCCTAAGCAACTTTTTGACACCAAGGAATTGACACCTCTCCTGCTGCACCGCTATTGAGAAGTCTGGGGAAATTCTGATGGTGTGGCCCTCAAGTCGTAGGTCTCCCCTCTCACGCGACAGCCGGAGAATGAGGTCTCTATCGCGGTAGTTGAGTATTCTGGCGATGACCGGCCTGGGGCTGTCGCCTGGCTTGGGTCTCGGTGATAGGGCACGATGAGCTCGCTCCACTGTGAAATATGGTGAGAGGGCCGGATTATCTAGCAGGTCTTTGAGCAATTTTTCTACCGCGTCCTCCATCCGCCCTTTGAGAGCATTCTCGGGAACTCCGATGATGCGCATGTTGTTTCTGCGGGAGCGAGACTCCAAGTCATCACATTTCATTTTTACACTCTTCATGTCTCGCGACAGGGAGGCCACAGTGTCTTGGAGCTTGTGTATTCCATCCTCGTTGACAGAGATTCTACTTTTGGCCTCAGTAATCCTAGTCCCCGCCTGGTCCACCTGTCACGCCCCGATATATTTTGAACACACCTCACAAAACACACTCTCCCCTGAAGACTTGCCAGCAAGGATTGGGACAAGGTCAACGACGCAGAGTTTTGCCATCTCAACACTGGTTTCCATTCAATCGATGGCAGTTGCCATGGAGACGCGCTACGAGCATTCTACAGCGTCTCCGTTGCCGGCAACTAAAAGCTCCTCCTCAACGTGCTCGATCACGTGACGGTTGACGGAGTCATGTGATCACCAGTCAGCGTTTAAAAGGGACGCGCTGACTACCTTCGACGCTTCACAGCTGATCCTGTTGGGCGTACTATGGATTTCGAACTAGTTGTGCTACTGGACTTCGGATTGAACTTTGGACTCTGATTTGGCTTTTTCCCTCTCGGTATAGTTGTTTTGGAACTTTGCCTCTACTGGTTTTGACCATTTTTCTGTCCCTGGATTGCTGTCGGATTATCCCTTGTCATGAACTATGTTCTTGGACCACTCTGATTGATCTACGTTCCTGTCTTCCACGTCAGGTGGTGATTTAATCCATCCCGTCATCCTTGCTGGCTGCTTCTGACACATTTCCTTTATTAAGTCCTGACCAACTTCGCAGGGTAAGCCTTGCTCCAGATTTATTATAGTCACCTGCAAACTTGGGGTTCTTTGTTTTGACCTAATCACGTGTTTTCCTTACAGCGGTCATCAGGGGCACCTTCCGGCATCTACAGGCATTCCTTGTTGCGACTGACGAAGATCACCACCTGTGGCCTCAAAGATCGCTCGGTGCAGTAACTTTCCTATCTGCCCGAGTGGTACTTGGGGACAGAGGTCCCATCGGCTACACGACCAGCAAGTCTTGACAGACTGTGAAGCCTTTTTTTTGGTCGTTCAGACGATGGAACCTACTGCCGGGGACCCTGTGGCTGCTTTAATGCAAGCTGTTGCCTCCCTTAGAACCGAAGTAGCGGCTGCTACTACCGCGATACATCATCGTTTAGACAATATCCAAAGTACCCGCAACCCTCTACCGGCAGATGCTGAATTCGGGGATTTGGCAACACCCCCACCAGTTCCCATTATAGCTGTAACCCACCTACTCCTGTGGTGTTACCTACACAGTTTCCATTGGCACCTCCAGAGAAATTTCAGGGTGATCCTAGAAAATATCGCACTTTCATTAATCAGTGCAAACTTCATTTTCTTTGCCGACCACTAGTGTTCCATGATTCCACTACAAAGGCAGCCTTTTTGTTATCCCATTTGACCGGGGTTGCAGCTACCTGGGCTAATCCTTTTCTTGAGAATAACCATCCAGCCCTTTATGATTTTGATCTTTTGGTAAGTGAATTGGCCAAAGTTTTTGACACCAGGTACAAAGCCCAGTCTCGGGATCTGGAGCTCTTGGAACTAGCTCAGGGCAGACAAACCTTAATAGAATACATCACACGCTTTAATCAATTATCAGCTGAGACTTCATGGCCCGAAAATAAGAAAGCTGTAGTATTTTACAAAGGTTTGTGTAACACTATGAAGGACGCCCTTTCTGTAATACCTTCCCTTCCTGATGCATATCCTGAACTAGTAGATTTAGTTCTTCAAGTAGACGCTCGAAAGACTGAACGTCGGGCGGAATCTGGCTTCTCAGGCAAATCCTTACCTTCTCCACCGGATAGTACAAGTGAACCCATGCAAATAGGTGGTCTACGAAGTCCCATCACTCAGACCGAAAGGGAGCGTCGGAGAACCGACAATGCATGCTTCTACTGTGGACTCAGTGGTCATTTTGTCAAAGAATGCCCAAGACGCCCAAAAAACAAATCCTCGGGTTTTCAGAAAGCTCGTCCTTGAATATGGGGGACAAGACGAGCTTGATTCATAACCCCAGAGTTCCTACTTTTGGCCCAATAAGACCAGTGGTCGTTCAGGCGGTTCTTCAGCCTGATAGGGATTGTTCACACACAGTACACATAGTAATTGATTCAGGGGCCACTGGTTGTTTTATTGATATACCTTTGGCCAAAACATTGAACCTTCCTTTAATAACCAAGGCACATCCCGAACCAGTTCAAACAGTGGACGGTTCCTCTCTCGCTTCTGGTCCAATTAAACAACAAACTGCCCAGATGGACGTAGTAATTCAGGGAAACCATAAAGAACAATTGTCTTTTGATTTGATATCCACACCACAGTTTGGAATAATCCTAGGTCTTCCCTGGTTGAAAAAACATAATCCCCTCATAGACTGGGGTACAGGACAAGTTTCGTTTGAATCGGATATTTGCCAACATTTTTGTCTATCGGAAGGTGAAGCAAACAATCCTGCAAGAGCACTTGGGGCCCTACATTTAGCTCCTGATGAGGAGAACGGTACATTTGAAACAGCTCATACAGTGGGCGCCACATTGTCAGGGGTACCCCCAGAATATCATGACTTTCATTCGGTATTTGATAAAACATCAGCGGAGATACTGCCTCCTCACAGACCGTATGATTGTTCTATTGAACTAGTCGATGGGGCATCGCTCCCCAAGGGACGCATATATTCATTATCACCATCTGAAGAAACGTCCCTTAAAGAATATATACATCATGCACTACAGTTAGGACATATCAGGCCTTCCTCATCACCCGTTGCCAGTCCCATATTCTTTGTTCCTAAAAAAGAAGGCGATCTCCGTCCCTGTATAGACTATAGACGCCTGAATGCAATCACCATTAAGAATCGTTATCCTATTCCACTCATCTCTACCTTGTTGGACAAGTTAACCAAGGCCTCCATCTATACCAAGTTGGATCTCAGGGGAGCATATAATTTGGTTTGTATGCGACCAGGAGATGAGTGGAAGACTGCATTCTGTTCTCGCCATGGACTATATGAATACTTGGTGATGCCTTTTGGCCTTTGTAATGCCCCAGCCATTTTCCAACGACTGGTAAATGATATATTCAGTGATATTCTGGATGTTTATGTCGTAGCGTATTTGGACGACATATTGATATTCTCTCAAACAGTAGCTGACCATGTCATTCATGTTAGAGAAGTACTCACAAGACTTAAGAAGTATTCCCTTTACGCTAAACCCGAGAAATGTCTGTTTCATACAGCTGAAGTCGAGTTTCTGGGTTTTCATATTTCACCGGGGGGATTAACAATGAATCAATCCAAAGTTCGAGCCATCACAAATTGGCCAGTACCTGTTAATCTGAAACAACTGCAATCTTTCCTAGGGTTCGCAAACTTTTATCGAAGATTCATTGCGAATTTTTCCTCCATGGTCGCACCATTAACTGCACTGACCAGTCCGTCAGTACCGTTTCTCTGGACTGATGCACATCAAACAGCTTTTGACTCCCTTAAAACCTCGTTCACCACGGCCCCAGTTCTGCAGCACCCAGACCCAGAGCTTCCGTATATAGTAGAAGCAGATGCTTCTTCCTTTGCTTTAGGGGCCGTTCTATCCCAGCCTTGTCCTACTACCGGAGCATTACACCCGGTGGCCTATCATTCCAGGAAGTTCACACCTACTGAAATTCATTATACGGTCACTGAAAAGGAACTATTGGCCATTAGAGACGCATTGTTGGTATGGAGACACCATCTTCTGGGAGCAAGACATCAGGCTATCGTCTACACAGACCATAAAAATTTACAAGATCTAGCATCCCTGAAATGTGTCAATAGTAGGCAAGTTCGTTGGCACCTCTTTTTTTCTGCATACGATTTCATCGTCAAACACAGACCTGGTTTGTCTCATGGTAAAGCTGATGCTTTGTCCCGTTCACCTGGGGGGATATCTCTCCCTTCATATCCTGATACTCTGCTAGGGAAAGGCCATATTGTTTGTACCTGTACTCCATCTCCTCCTATGTTAAAGGTCATACGCCAATGGGTTATACAACATCCTCAAGTATTGGATGATTGGGATACCGTTATGCAGGATGGATTGCCTTTTGTTCAAGGAAAATTGTTTCTCCCTACCAGTGACTCTCGTAACCAAGCCTTAGAATGGTCACATAATGCTCCGATCAATGGTCATCCAGGTCAGCGACGTACTCTAGACTTGTTGAAACGCTGGTGTTGGTGGCCATCGATGCGACGAGATGTGGAGACATACGTCAACACCTGTTCTATATGTGCACAATGCAAGACCCGGAAAGGTCGTCCATTAGGGTTGTTACATCCTTTGCCCATACCCCCGAAACCATGGCATACAGTATCCATGGACCTGATAACTGATCTACCGCGAGTACGAGGCTATGACACAATTTGGGTGTTTGTTGATTCATATACAAAAATGGCCCGTTTCCTACCATGTAAAGGCATTCCTACTGCTCCCTCATTAGCCCGTATGTTTTTTGAATCAGTTTTTTGTCTGTTCGGGTTACCGAATGTCATTGTATCAGACAGGGGATCCCAATTCACCTCACGCTTCTGGTTGGCCCTTATCAAACTGCTAGGTATAGATGCTCGTTTTTCATCGGCATATCATCCCGAAAGCGATGGGCAAACTGAGAGAGTTAACCAGGTCCTGGAGCAGTTTTTGAGGTGTCTAACTTTGCAATTCCAGAACACCTGGTTAGACTCTCTTCACTTTGCAGAATTTGCCTATAACAACGCCCTGCATTCGGCCACTGGTTTTTCTCCGTTTTTTTCACTCTATGGCCAACATCCTCGTACTTTGCCCTTTCCTGACTTGAATCCTGTCAATGTCCCTGTATCAAGTATCAGTACCCCTGCGGCAAATGATTGTATCAGAGATCTCGCATCCGTTCATGCACAAACCCTTGTCCATCTCCAAGAGGCCCAGGCGTCTATGAGTGCTGCCGCTAACAAAAAAAGAAAAGAGGCCCCGTTATATAAACCAGGCGAACGGGTTTGGTTGTCTACACGGCATCTCCACATACCGGGATGTCGTAAACTGCTGCCCCGTTTCGTCGGCCCGTATAAAGTTTCTAAAGTTCTGAACCCGGTGGTCTATAGACTAGCCGTCCCCACTTCTTGGAAGTTACACCCCGTTTTTCACACTTCTCTCCTTAAACCTTGTACTGTTGATACACGCATTTCTTCTGCCCCTGGCCCTGTTACTGTGGTTTCTCAGGAGGATTATGAAGTGAGCTCTATTCTGGGATCCCGGATAGTCAGGGGAAAGTTGCAGTATTTGGTAGACTGGTTGGGTTACGGTCCTGAGGAGAGGTCCTGGGTCCCGTCCTCTGATGTCCATGCCCCATTATTGGTGTCTAGGTTCCATCGGGAAAACCCTTCCAGCCCACGGGGTCGTGGGCCTTTGAGGGGGGGCTCTGTCACGCCCCGATATATTTTGAACACACCTCACAAAACACACTCTCCCCTGAAGACTTGCCAGCAAGGATTGGGACAAGGTCAACGACGCAGAGTTTTGCCATCTCAACACTGGTTTCCATTCAATCAATGGCAGTTGCCATGGAGACGCGCTACGAGCATTCTACAGCGTCTCCGTTGCCGGCAACTAAAAGCTCCTCCTCAACGTGCTCGATCACGTGACGGTTGACGGAGTCATGTGATCACCAGTCAGCGTTTAAAAGGGACGCGCTGACTACCTTCGACGCTTCACAGCTGATCCTGTTGGGCGTACTACGGATTTCGAACTAGTTGTGCTACTGGACCTCGGATTGAACTTTGGACTCTGATTTGGCTTTTTCCCTCTCGGTGTAGTTGTTTTGGAACTTTGCCTCTACTGGTTTTGACCATTTTTCTGTCCCTGGATTGCTGTCGGATTATCCCTTGTCATGAACTATGTTCTTGGACCACTCTGATTGATCTACGTTCCTGTCTTCCACGTCAGGTGGTGATTTAATCCATCCCGTCATCCTTGCTGGCTGCTTCTGACACATTTCCTTTATTAAGTCCTGACCAACTTCGCAGGGTAAGCCTTGCTCCAGATTTATTATAGTCACCTGCAAACTTGGGGTTCTTTGTTTTGACCTAATCACGTGTTTTCCTTACAGCGGTCATCAGGGGCACCTTCCGGCATCTACAGGCATTCCTTGTTGCGACTGACAAAGATCACCACCTGTGGCCTCAAAGATCGCTCGGTGCAGTAACTTTCCTATCTGCCCGAGTGGTACTTGGGGACAGAGGTCCCATCGGCTACACGACCAGCAAGTCTTGACACCACCCGAGTCTTGAGTGAGGCAACATTTGCGTTAATGTCATCAAGTTTTTCATGAAAGGAGGCAAAGTTTTTGGCCATTTACTCCATCAGTGCAGTAAGATCTGGCGCTACCACCCCAGGAAGGGAATCAGTGGCGGGCTCCTCTTGTAGGGCCGACGTGTGGCCCGCCTCAGTCCGTGGGACCCTTTAGCAAACTTGTCCGTTGTACCCCCCTTAGCAGCACCTTTGGAGCGGTTCAACATCTCGGGAGGAAGGAGTCTGGTTGTGGTGCAAGCACACAGGAGGAACGGGTGGTGGTGAGGAGGCCAGAGGTCACGGCGTACTTGAGGGGTTTCATGCCAATGTCCCAGTGTCACAGATTATATGGGCCACAGGGCAGGGAGATAGCTGTGACGGGGCTGAAGTGAGATGTGCGGGCTGTGCCGCGGCAGCCAAGGGCAGTTGAAGAGTGTTGGCTACAGCTAGATGATGGCTATGCTGGAAGTGTTTAGACCATCTGTATTACGCCAGCAGGGTCCGTGCCGACCAACACCGGGGCTCGCCAGTGGGGGGGCAGGAACTATTCACCGCTCTCTATAGGGGCCAGGTGCTGAGAGCCACAATATGGAGTGAGACTTCGTGTGGCAAGCGGGCAGTTGATCTGGTCAGGCAGGATAGAACTCCAGAGGCTTGTCTTTAGCCCAGGGGTCAGCAGGACTGAGAGGTAGTAGAGATAGCGGCTCTGGCCCAGGGAAAGCTGCGGATATGTTCAGGAATGGTTTATGAAGGGCAACGTCACTTGGTTGGCGTAGCCAGCAATGGACTCGGGGCCCTGCAGTCAGTTGCAGCAGTCAGAGGCACCGCCGCGTGTACTTCTCCCTGCCTCTCACCTGGTCCGCCGCGGGGTTGCGGGATCTGCAAAATCCTCTATGTCCTCAGCGCCAGAGAAGGCGGCGCGGACCGCAGCTGCCAGGCGCTGGCCCCCGGCACAGCAGGAAGTGGCCGCACTGCCACCCGCTCCGCCCGGAGTCCCGGCGGCCGGCCACAGCAGCAGTATCGGGTCCCCCTTTCAAATGCAGCGATGCCTCCGGAGGGCGGGATTCGGGGGCCGCCGCCTCAACAGCCACGGAGACGGGAGCAGGATCGAGGAGTCAGAGGCCAGCCAGGCGGGGGGACCCAGAAGTCAAGCGACCGCCAGGGCCAGGGAGCGCACAAGGACCGACACCGCCGAGGGTGCCACAACAGGGTCCCGGGAGGACGGATCGAACCCAAATTTGCACAATGTGCGCCATGCAATGGTGGAAGCAACTCAGCCAGGCGATGACCTTGTAGAGTATTGGAGACCGCAGATGTGAGCAGATAGGTGCCGAGGCCGCACGGAGCTGAAAGGCTAGGCAGCCATCTTGGGCTGCTCCACAGCGCCACCTTTGCCTAGACTTTTGATGCAAGCAATCTCTGATTTATACCTGCTTTCGTACTTAACCAGAATAACTGTTGATGTGTTGACTTGATACTACCCCACAGTGTGCATTGAGATGCAAATGCTACCTTCAATGAATCGCAAATTTGATGTATACTGTATGGTGACCATCTGCTCACTAATAAACAAATTTAGATAAAATAAAAAAAAAAACAAGGTGTAGGGTCACTACCACTGTGCAGAAAGGCAATACAGCTCTGGTGCTGGGCAATTCAAGAAGGAATCTCCCTATCGGCAGTTTATCTAACCAGAGAGGAGAACACAGTCGCCCACGAGTGGGATCTAGCTCAGGAAGTCCTTCAAGAGATCGTCACCCTTTAGGGAACCCCTCAGGTAGATCAGTTTGCGGCCGAGGGCAACCGGAAGTGCCAAAGATATTGCTCAAGGGAATTTCCCCCAAGAGGCGCTCTAGGAGACGCGTTCATAGTGGGCTGGGAGTTTCCACTCCTGTACGCGTTTCCTCCAGTCCCCGTAATTTCTTATGTAATCAGGAGGTTGAGAAGGTTCAGGAAACGCATTATCCTAATTGCCCCTGATTGGGCCTGGAGGACGTGGTACCCGGACCTTCTAGACATGTCCATCTGTCCTCCGATGCGTCTTCCACAAAGAGAGGACCTTCTCTTGCGAGAGGAGGGTCTCCATCCAGAGGTTAAGGCTCTCAACCTTCACGCTTGGTTTCTGAAAGGCTGAGATATAAGGATTGGGACCTCCCGGATGACGTTATGGAGGCGTTGCTCCATAACGTAGAAGAAAAGGCAACACCGGTCTCCCTCGTCCTCTTCTTTGACATCTTCAGAAGAGGTTATCACCTGCCCTTCTAAATATGATTCCCCGAAGAAGTGGGAGGCCTTCAGAGCCTCAATGTTAAAAATCTTTGCGAATGCGGCCCAGACTCCCTCAAAGAAGTCTAGTGAAGGCCATGTCCCTGTTCATACTAAAAGTAACAGGGGAAGATCTAAGACAAAAAGATCCGAAGAAAAATCGCCAAGGGCGTCTTCGAGGGGATCCGAACCCAACACCTCACAAGAAACTCCTATCAGTGCAAAAACCGGAGTCAATAATCGACAAAATGGCGCTGGATACTCATCCACCATTCAAATCATCATCGAAGGCTTCCTCGAGGCCTCTTTCAAAGACGTCGGAGTCCAAGGTGTCGACAGCCCACTCGAATACTCTTAAGTCAAGTACGACTTCAACAGTGTTGAGGGTTACTTCGACGGCGTTGATAGCTCCTTCGACGATAGCGAAGGCTCCTTCGACTGTATCGAAGCCGTTACCGATAACATTGATGCCAACGACGCCCTTGTCGACATCTTCGTTGATTCCTATTACTAAATCGACTTCTGTGTTGAAGGCAAAGTCTGTGCCACCGGAGAAGATTTTTCATCCGGAAAATAGATAGGATTTTTTCAAATCCATGTCCTCCATTTATGAGGAAAGATCCTCAGAGGAGGAGGTTATTTCAGCGGCTGGTGTAAAGTTTGGAACAAGGGAAGTCCCTGAGGAGTTGATTGACCCTCAATCAAAAATGGAAGACCTATATGAGTGCCTGCAGACAGCAAGTGGTCTGGACACATCTCCAGGGTATGAGTTTGGAAAACCTGACCCTGATGACCATGCAGATGCAGAGTACAGGAGATTAATGAGTAGGGTAACAGAATGTATGGGATGGAACAGAAATTTCCCTACTTACCAAGAGGATGACATGACAGACATCCTTTTGGAGGGACCTCAACAAGACCCCATACTTCCTTTTCACATAGCTTTGCAAAGGAAGGTGATGACTGAATGGGAAAACCTGGAGTTAGCTCCTGCAGTTAATAAGAAATTCACATCTAAATACAGGCCCTCTTCTTCAGACCCTCAATACTTAAGGAAACGCCCATCACCTGAAAGTCTAGTGGTTCAGGCGGCCACGTCTACTAGGAATGCAGCATACCCTACAATTCCCCCAGACAGGGATGATAAAAGAATTGATGCATGGTCCCGTAAGATTTTTTTCTTCGCGTAGCATGGCATTGAAATCTACAAATGTAACTTGCACCCTTGTAAGATTTACATACACCCTGTGGGACTGTATGACAGCAGCAGCTGAGCACATCCCTGATGGTGAGGAACGGGAAGGTTTCCTAGCCATAGTAAAGGATGGAAAGGAGGCTATGGGGGAACGCCTCCAATCAGGTTTGGACACTGCTGACAACATTGGTAGGCCCATGGCATCGAGTACTGTGCTACGCAGATTCGCGTGGCTGTGAAAGTCAGGTTTTGCACCGGATGTGCAGGCCAGTCTTCTCAATATGCCATTTGACGGCTTGAGATTGTTCGGCAGAAAGGCGGATGAAAGTTTGGAGAATCTGCAGATCTCTAAAGCAGCAGCAAAGTCACTTAGTGCCGCAATACGACAACCTCAACAACGCCCCTAATCAGGCTCATCTTCCTGCGGGGTTCGTTCCTTTCGATTTTATTCCTCATTTGGAAAAAGGAAGGGGACAGGCCAGTCAAAGAGGACAAAGGAAATTTCCTCGGGGGCGAGGAAAAGGTGCTAGGTCTGCCCCAGAAGCGGCAACTGTCCCATCAGCCGCTACTGCAGCTGCCACAAAGCCACTCTGAGGTTTTGACCCACAAGACCCCGGTGGAAGGCAGAATCTCTCAGCATCTGAAAGAATGGCGGGGCATTTATTCAGATGCTTGGGCACTGGAAACAGTATCCCAAGGTTACTACCTTCCCTTTCAGAAGAAACCTCAGAATCACCCTCCGGGATACAACTCTGCCAAAATTGCAGACCCACTCTTTTTGCAGGAAATCCTAACCCTGCTAGAGAAAGGTGCAATAGAACATGTACCTGTAGCGGAGAGGAACAAGGGTTGGTACTCCCCATACTTTCTCATCCCAAAGAAGGACGGATGATTGAGACCCTTCTTGGACTTAAGAAACTTGAACAAGATCCTCAGGAATGACAAGTTCAAGATGGTTACCCTTTTTCAGATCCTTCAGGCTCTCCAACTCCGAGACTGGTTGGTATCATTGGACCTTCAGGAAGCTTACTTTCATGTGCCAATCCATCTCAAGCACAGAAAGTACCTGAGGTTTGCAATTGGCAACTCTCACTATCGGTTTTGAGTTCTGCCATCTGGGTTGACCTCCGCCCCGAGAGTTTTCACCAAGCTGATGGTGGCAGTGAGTCTCAGGAGAGGGGGCATTCACGTTTACCCCTACCTGGACGATTGGTTAATCAGGGTACGTTCTGCAGAACAAGCCCAGGAACATCTAAGCAAGACCAGCCACTACCTACACAGACTGGGCTTCTCTCTGAATTTCAAGAAGTCAAATATGATACCATCACAGAAACTCCAATTTATCGGAGCAGTCCTGGATACTTTCTCAGGCAAAGCCTCGCCTCCCGAAGAGAGAGCTCACCACATTCTGCAAATGGAATAAAGTTCCAAAATGCCCAGCATCTGCCGGCCTTTGATTTTCTAAGGTTGCTCAGTCTTATGGCATGGTGCATTTTTCTGGTGCCAGATGCCAGACTGAGGATGAGATCCCTACAGTGGGCCCTCAGGACTCAATGGTCCCAATTATCAGGGGAAATGTCAGATCCTTTGCAAGTTCGGGCCAGTGTGGCACAGGATCTTTGATGGTGGGCTTGCAACAAACATATCCTCAAGGGAGAATCTTTTTGGCAACCATGGCCGGAGATAACGATAGTGACAGATGCCCCACTCACATGGTGCGGAGCCCACACCAGCGATCTGACAATCAGCTGTTGTTGGTCCCCATCGGCGTCCATACTCACATCAACCTGTTGGAGCTGAGGGCAATCAGACTAGCACTGAAAGCCTTTCTGCCCTCTGTACGGGGAAAGAATGTCCTGATGATGACAGACAACACAGTGGCCATGTACTACCTCAACAAGAGAGGCGGTGTAGGGTCACTACCACTGTGCAGACAGGCAATGCAGCTCTGGTTCTGGGCAATACAGGAAGGAATCTCTCTAACAGCAATTCACTTAGCCGGAGAGTAGAACGCGGCGGCGGACGCTCTGAGCAGGCAGAGCACAGTATCCCACGAATGGGTACTAGCTCAGGAAGTCCTTCAAGAGATCTTCGCCCTTTGGGGAACCCCTTTGAGGAACCCCTCAAGTGGATCTGTTCGTGACCAGTGCCACCCGGAAGTGTGAACTGTATTGTTTAAGGGAATTTCTCCCAAGATGAGCTCTAGGAGACGCGTTTGTGGTGGTGGACTGGGAATTTCCACTCCTGTATGTGTTTCCTCCAGTCCCCGTGATTCCTCAAGTAATCAGGAGCTTAAGAAAGTTCGGGAAAACCATGATCCTAATTGCCCCGCATTGGGCCAGGAGAACGTGGTACCCGGATCTTCTAGACATGGCCATCTGCCCTCCAATACGTCTTCTACAAAGAGAGTACCTCCTCTCACGAGAGGAGGGTCGGGTTCTCCTTCCAGAGGTCAAGACACTCAGCCTTCATGCATGCTTTCTGAGAGGCTGAGATACAAGGATTGGGACCTTCCAGATGAGGTAATGGAGATTTTGCTTTCGGCCAGAAGGCCAGCAACTAAATCTCTGTACTGGTGTCATTGGAACAGGTTTAGTAACCGGTGCAGGGATAAGAATGTGGACACTTTTCAATGTAATATTCCTACAATATTGTCTTTTCTTTTACATTTGGCCTTTTTGGGGCTCCAAGTTGGCACGATAAAAGGTTATTTGGCTACGCTATCCATTTTTAAGCGCTCCTCAGAGGAGGAATCTTATTTCAAGATACCTTTAATTGTACAGTTCTTAAAAGGGCTTACTGATGTGTTTCCTCCAATAGCCTTTCAAGTACCTGTGTGGGATCTAAATTTAGTGTTGAAATTTCTCGCATGCATTCTTGTCCGTTAAGGCTCCTTAGTCTAAAGACAATACTGCTAGTGGCAATTACTTCAGCCCGCAGGGTGAGTGGTTTATAGTGACATTTCCAAACGTCACATTTTCTAAATGCCATTTTTTCAACACCAAAATGCCGGAAAAAAAAACATTTGAATGTTTTTTTTATTTTATTTTTTAAATGGGGGGTTCCCCCCAATCCCCTGTTTTTTTTTATAGACACTTTTTTTTTACTAACGAAACAAAAATAAAACATAAAATAAAAATAAAACCATTAGGATTTTTTTTTTCAGCATTTTTTTTTCGAACAAATGCCACTTCGAAAATGTGTTTTCAAAAATGTAACTGGATACTGAGTGAGTTGCAGACGCTTTCTAGCAAACCTCCTCACACCATCTTTCACGAAGATAAAGTTGTTCTTAAGGTCAAACTCTCTTTTCTACCGGAAATTGTCTCACATTTTCACCTGTCACAAAAGATAACATTGCCTGCCTTTTATCCTCCTGCTCACGCAAATAAGGAGGAAGAAAGATTACACAGATTAGATCCTGAGAGGGTTCTTAGTTTCTATATATCGAGATTGGCTACATTTTGTCAGTGTGACCAACTTTTGTGGGATATACTGGCCGTAAATTAGGGCCGACAGTGACAAAACAAACATTGTCCAGATGGATAATTTTAGCTATAACTGAATGTTATAGATTGGCTGGGAAAGATCCTCCAGATGGGCTGAGAGCTCATTCAACCAGGGGCATGGCGACTTCACAGCTCTTCATAGAGGTGTACCGGTACAAGATATTTGTGCAGCAGCCACTTGGTCATCCATGCACACATTTGTAAAGCACTACTCCCTAGATTCGACTTCTTCACAGGAGGGTCTCTTTGCACAATCAGTACTTCATACTGTGCATGATTAATATTTCTGGTGCTCCCTCCTCCAATTCAGACTGCTTTGGGAGCCTATCTAAGATGAGGAATACATGGGAGGACACAATCCATTCGAAGAACACATTACTTACCAACTGTAACGTTCTTTTGACTGGATGTTTCTCCCACGTATTCCTCATCGACCCTCCCAGCCTTCCCCACAGTACAGTTTATGTGTTTTACACTCAATGTTCCTTTAGAGCTTTTGGTCAAAGGGACACGCCTCATCTACTAATTATTATTATTTTTTTTAAACTTTTATTTATTGGCAGGAAGTTACGACAGGTACAGCATATAATTTGCAGCGAAATACAGAAACCAATGGGAACAGGAAAAAAATGAAAGACACATTGAAGCAGTATATCATACAGATGTTCGACCAGGACGTGCTGGGGCGGGGGAAGCTGACGACTCAATAGAGTATACGCCGTCCAGAGTTTAGGTAACATCAGTAGGCCCCGGCGGGGGGTGGAGCTCCCCTCGGCTCCGTCCCTATTGTTTAGGTAACTGCAGAACTCAGACCACACATTTCTGGGACGAGATGTCACTGGGAGGGTACCAATATATTCCTCTTCACACATTTGCACCCAGGTGAGGGATTTCAGCCACATCTCGAGGGTGGGGGGGAACGACGCTTCCAACATTGTAATATACATCTTTTTGCCAATATAGCACTTACATTTAAATATTTTGACATTTTCTTTGCATCATCACCAGTCCATATACCCAACAGTAGAGGCAGTGGGTCGAGGTCTACTGGGGACCCAACCATCTCAGAGAGCGACTTTGCCACCTCTGTTTAAAACGCCCTCAGCGCGCACAAGCCCAAAACATGTGTAAGTGATCGGCCTCCTTAGATTTGCATTTAGGGCACACGTGGGTTAGGGTATGTGTGAATTTCGCTACTTTGTGTGGTGTGTAATAAAGACTGTTAAGGAGTTTGTATTGTATGCACCGGAATCTGGCATTGAGGGAAACTTTGCACGTATGTGCACACATTTTATTCCACATCTCTTCAGTGATTTCCAGCTCTAATTCCCTAGCCCATTCCTCCCGTGGTTTGAGGGATACACCCCTGGGTTTTCCCAGCTGTGTTTTGTACAGTGAGGATATAATGCCCTTACTGCCTGCAGAGTTTGCAATGTATTGAAGTTCGGGTGAGTCAGGGGGCTCGTCTGGGTATGAGGGCCACATTTTACGGACTACCGTTCTTAGCCTGAAGTATTGTAGGAACTCTAATGCCGAGTTAGAATGTTCGGGTCGCCAAGTCAGGGGGGTGATGAATTTACTGTCTGGGTATAGGTCCGCTAGTGCTCGATAACCCAGGTTCTCCCAGTGTCGTAGGACATGTTGGTCGTGTGTGGGGGAAGAGTCCTGGGAATTGCCAAATAGGGAGCCACTTGTAATATGGGCAATGTTCATGTTGAGGGTAAAATGTAGAGTTCCACGCCTTGATCGTGGCTGCAACTGGATCTGCCGGGGCGTCCGTTCGAAACGTGCAGTGCAATATTAAGGTCATAATATTGGTCCCCTCACCAGCTAGCTTCTCAAGCTTAACGTGCGTGGGGCGGATTCACATGTGCGTACCAGTGTGTAGCATGTTGGGCCTGTGCTGCGATCCAGTACATCGCTAGGTCTGGGGCCATGAAGCCCCTTTTTCGTAGGGTAGGGTCACATGTTGCCACTTCTTGTGGACAGCCCCGGAGTGCCATAGGAATTGGGCGCACACCGAGTGGAGCCTCTTGAAATATTGCTTCCCGGGCCATACCGGTACATTGGCAAAGATATAGAGGAGCTTGGGGACCGCAAACATTTTTATAAGGGATAATCTACCCGCAAGCGACAATGGGAGGTTGCACCACCTAAGCATTTTGGATTCAATGACCTGCGCCATTGTCGTATAATTATCTGCCAATAAGGAGGATTTGGTTAGAGACACTTGAACCCCAAGCTTCTTGATGCCTTCCGGGGACCAGCGTAGAGGGAATTCACATGACGGTTGCAGGGTAGCCGCAGTAAGCGGAAATATTTCTGATTTGGAATAATTGATGGTAAAGCCGGAGTATGTGCCAATCTTGGTTATATCACGAATAATCGGGTCCAAATGTATGGATGAATTTCTGACGTACAGAAGTACATCATCAGCATATAATGAGATGATTTCCGGGGTGTCCCGCAGGCGAATGCACTTGCGGGTATGTCGGTCCCTGACGTGGTCTGCCATAGGTTCGATGGCGAGCGCAAATAGGATAGGGGAGAAAGGGCAGCCCTGGCGGGTGCCTCTATGCAACTCAAAGGGGGGAGATGTGAGGGAGTTCACCAGGACCCTGGCCATTGGTTCTGTATAGGGCGGTTTTATGTAGGAGATCATATTTGGTCCCACTCCCATTTTGTCGAGCACAGCCCATAGGTATTGCCATGAGACCATGTCAAAAGCCTTCTGGGCGTCTAGTGTGACTGCCACCACATCTGCCCCAGGGTCAATCCTGGACATTACATTGAAAAGACAGCGGATATTAAGTGTAGTTGAACGGCCGGGGACAAATCCGCTTTGGTCTTCGTGGACCAGATGGGACATGAGCGGGAGGAACCTATTCGCTATTATTTTAGCAAAGATTTTTATGTCAGTGTTTATAAGCGATAACGGCCTATAAGAACCACATTCGTCTGGGGGCTTCCCTGGCTTGGGAAGGACGGTTATCAGGGCTTCTCTTAAAGAGGGAGGGAGGGTGGCCAATGGGAGAGATTCGGTCCAGACCCCATGCAATATGGGAGCTAGAATGGCAACATGTTCCCGGTAGAACTCGGAAGTACGTCCATCGCAGCCCGGGGCCCTGTTCTTTGGGAGGTCTGAGATTACCTGGACAATCTCTTCCAAGGTGAATGGGGCATTGCTCACTTGTGTTTTGGGAGATAAGGGTCATTGGGATGCATTCTAACAGATCATCTAGGTCATGGGCTGTGTGTTCCTGCTGGGGGCCATACAAGTTGGTGTAGAAGTTTGCAAAGGTGTCGATTATGGCCTGATCGGACCAGTGTCGTGTGCCTTGAGTATCTATAATGCTATCTATACGGGGCCTACCTCCCTTGGCCCGTACCAATCTAGCCAGGGTTCTGCCTGGTCTGTCCCCCTCACCATACCGCCGCGCAGCAACCAGCCGAGCAAAGTATCGCACTTCGCTGAGTGCATGGGACTCATATAGTTCTAGTTCAGTTCTAATCTTTGCCAGGGTTGCCGGAGCGGGCGCGGAGGCCTGCTCTTGTTCCAGAGTTTTGAGTTTCGCCTCAGAATTACCCAGGGCTCGTCTTATGGCTTCGAGTACCCCCGCCTCCCTCGAGATAGACCTCCCCCGAATGTACACCTTGAACGCTTCCCGGCGGGTACCCTCAGATGTTTCTTGTGAGTTGTTGTTCTCAAAAAAATTGTTTATATCCGATAGGATCTCAGCTCTGAAGACGATGTCAGACAGGGCATCAGATTTAAAGCACCAGGCAGCGCGAGCGGCTGGGGCAGTCCCCAATTGGACATGCATCCACACCGGTGAGTGATCAGAGTGTGCGTGCGAGGATCTTAACATCTGCCACTCTACCCACCCAGCATCCCGACACCAGAAACATATCAATCCTTGAAGAGCTATCATGTACTGTGGAGGAAAAAGTGTAGTCTCTGTCTTGGGGATGAAGTGTTCTCCACATGTCGCGTAAGTTTAGGGACCTCATTTGTGTATAGAGTTGTTTGGCGGCTCGTGACGTGACCCTGCGGGTAATGGTTGTTCTATCTAGGACATTGTCAAGTATAAGGTTCATGTCTCCACCCTAAATAATGGGGACTTCCAGATACCTCATGAGGATAGTGGTCACTCTATTTATAAATTCCGGGGAGTCAGTGTTAGGGCCGTAAGAGTTGACAAGCAGGCATTCCTCGTTAGCCAGAGTACAATGGAGGATCACATATCTACCCTCCGGGTCAATGTGTGAAGTGTGAATTTTACTGATTCATGGATCAGAGTTAGGACACCCCTGGATTGGGTGGAATATTGGGTATAGAATCTGTTAGGGCCCCAAGACTGTGCTAGGTTTGATGATAAGAGTTTCAGGGCATGCGTCTTCTGCAGTAGGAGTATTTTTACTCCATGTCTTTGTGCATAAACTGCGATCCTGCGGGTTTTAGTGAAATTGGTTAACCCCCTAACGTTCCATGTCATCATTTTAAAAGACATGGGCCCTCATTACGACCCTGGCGGAAATCGAAAAACGATGGCGGAAATGCAATACCGCCATCGAATAGCGCTCGGTGCGACTATGACCCGTCACCGCAAAGTACGAAGCCATTAGCGACACCGTAGTGAACGCCAACGCTAACTGCACCAAGCACGCGCGCGCGCGCCATGCCAAACCGCAAACACCACCATGGCGCAAGGGTACGCCAATTCCGACCCTAGCGGACATGTACCTAACGCCATCAGGCATGGCGTAATGTACCATTCCGCCATGGCGAGAAGTACGGCATCGCGAATCAACCGTAAACGGCCCCACTGAGTGCCTGTACACCGCTCCCTGCCCACAAAGTACAACTCCCCGTAGGTGCAATGAAGTCACAATGCAACCATTGAAATGTACAAGTCACCCATGCATGCCAACGAACAAAAGAAACACAAGAGGGGCCAATGGGAGCTGCAGGGCACAGATGGCACGAATACAGAAGCCATCCCAATGGACATGACCACAGTCCCCCACCAAGAAACGCACGCAAACACAGGCACCTGTGACCAGCAATATTCAGAAAATCACATCATTCCACCAGTCCACCTGGCTGACCGGCATCTGTTACACAAAACCCAATCCCCCGCCCCTGAGCATGACAACATTCAAACTGTCATATAGGCAGCCCCCATCCCTGACCTCACGGGCTTAGTAGGCAAACGCGCCCAGTACAGTACCACGCAACTAAACTCCGAAGCTGGAACCCAATGCAGATCTCCTCACAATACATCGCCCCCCAAATAGGCATATGCCACATCACTTGCAAAGAAAAACGCTACACGGGCCAAATCAGAATAGAAATTTATGCACATCAAAGTCACCAAGCCCATACAGCCATCAGGCCATGAACTCCAAAACACTAATCACCATTGTGGGCTGCATCCGCAAGAAATGACCAGCCACTACTTGTGTGTCGCCCTGTTCCCCCATGGTACACAGAGCCACATTCACGTACGAAAAGGCAACATGGAAGCGCACAGAACCGCAGGGCCGTCCCAATGGGGAGGCACTAGTCCAGCTGAAAGGCCGAAATGTTGCTCCGAGCCACCAGTACTGCGTAAGGGCATGTGGGCCATTGGCGATCGTCCCATAAGATCGTAATGCTGCTCCACTGATTAACACGAAGCAGCAGGTGTCGGGAGTAAAATCCATCTGCAGGAGTGGCATACAGATGGCAGTGGCAAAAGGGGAGGAGATACCTGTCAACCAAAAGAAAAGAAAAAGAACAGAATGGCCATCAGAACTACATTCGAACAACTCACTTCAATGATCACACGAAATCCACAGCCATATGCATGCTAGCCCACTCAAAAGGATCATCACCACCCCAAAACCACTTGCGACTCATAACCATCTATATCGAGGTGCAAACACCATCACAAACGAGTGTACCTGTGCATGCGTCTGTCAAAACAGAATCCATCAGATGGGAATGTTAACGTGCATGGACACAAGTGTCTGAGGGCGCCTCGAGACAGGGAGGGCTCAACAAGGCCAGATAGACGATGGTCCCACTATGGCAGCCCTGCATCACATAGCGTAGGGGAGGCGGATAGATCCCAAGAAGCCCTGTACATGGCAAACTCTGTATCAAATCACCTGCCCATGCATCCATTCATCATTCCCTCATCCCGGGATCAAAACGCCTGAATAATTACTCACATAACATTAGAAACATCCATTGAGTCTGTGCGTTATGCAGCCTGCAAAATCCACAGTGCCCCAGGCCGTAATTCCAGTGTTGTGAAGTAACATGTATTTGGGAACGGCCGGCCTCATCGCCCACGTAGCTATTGCGCATCCCAAACTATTCATATCAATCATTGCTCCCTCGCCATGGGCCCTGTCTCAAGGACATTGAACAATAGAACGTTACATTTGCAGTCAGACCTGTGGGCATCTCCTCGCCGCTAGCTGGAAACCGAAAGCGCCGCCCTTCGAATTCCTCATTTGCAACACCACGTCGGAAAGGCATCTGTGGCCGTTTGAAATCACTAATTATTCCATCGAGTGCGGCTGTGTGTGAAAATGGCAACTGCCTTCACCCACGAATGGGACGCCCCGCCCGTCGTTGCAACTCGGTACAGTGATGCATGAGGGCCCACCGTTACTCGAGTACTACGTTCCACTGACCCTTCACAAGTCTGTTCGCGACTGCACAGATAGTATGGGAAACAATGGGACCACAGCAGAATGAACATATCAACCAATCTTACACGGCCATCGGGTACAAATACATGATAGCAATAGCAAGATACCATTCCCCGAATTGCAGCGTTGTGCGCGTGACGTGCTCGGCCAAAGGGGAGAGCAGTTTGCACAGGTGGAATGAATCACCACAGGTGGAGGCCATACAGCCTGAAAACACATAAATTGCACAGCCAGTCTCCTCCCACAACCACACCGAAATGCTACCGGCAGGACTCGCGATGTTGGCCCTGGGGGACCTGATAGCACTGCAAGTGCTCCAACTCCAAGAAGAAGACGAACACCAACTACAACCAGCCGCACGGAGGAGACGCAGAAGGAGGAGGAGGAGGCCAAGGCAGGGCCAGCAAGGCCCACCAGCACAGCCACTACCACCACGCAGGCAGCCCGCAATACCACGCCTCCGAGCACATCCGTTCAACCTCACTGATGAGCAGATCCACACCCTCTACCGTCTGGACCGGGACACCATAGCCGCCATTGTGGACATGACACAGGCTGACCTTGTCAGCATGATAGATAGCCCAACCGCCATCCCACCCCTACTGAAGGTGGTGTCTGTACTCCACTTCCTGGCCACAGGCACCTACCAGCACACAGTCGGACAGTTGCATGGCATTTCTCAGCCACTGTTCTCACGGACACTATTGCAAGTGCTTGATGCCCTCCTGCAGCACGCAGACGACTACATCTCCCTACCACGCTCGGAGCAGGAAATTACAAACACGAAAGTGGGATTCCATGCACTTGCCGGCATACCGGGTTGCATTGGTGCCATCGACTGCACCCATGTTGAATTGGTCGTCCCACATGCCATGGAGGCCCAGTACCGCAACCGAAAACAATTTCATTCCCTGAATGTACAAATGGTGTGTGACTCCAACAGGATCATTACACATTGTTGTGCCCGATTCCCTGGATCAACCCATGATTCTATGGTCTTGAGGAACTCTACAATACCACGCTACATGGAGCGACACGCAGGGAACAGATCCTGGCTACTCGGTGAGTCTCATTACATGCATGATGATGTGGGGTATGTGAATTGGCAATGACCTGGCAGGAAGGGGGGGGGGTGTGCGTACGTATCAATGGCATTCCACATCATACGTTTCTCGTCCACATACAGGTGATGCTGGATATCCACTGAAGAGATGGCTCCTCACACCAGTCCGGAACCCACGGGACCAGCATGAGGAGGACTACAACCATGCCCACTCACGTACCCGTGTAGTCATAGAACAGGCATTCGGCCTACTGAAGGGCCGTTTCCGCTGCCTCAGCAGGTCTGGCGGGGCACTCCTGTACCGCCATGAGAAGGTTGCAAAGATGGTGATGGCATGTGTCATGCTCCACAACATGTGCGTACGTAGAAATGTGCCCATGCCCCCTGACGCAGAACTGCAAGCACCTGATGATGGTCATGATGAGGGTGGGGATGTGGCAGCACCTCATGGAGTCTGCGAGGCACCGGAGGCCCGTGACATTCGTCAGCATCTCATTGATGTATGCTTCTAGCACTCACGCCTGGTGGCTGATACATGGACACGGGACTCGTGGCACTGCGTGTGTCTGGGACATGCACAATATGGACTTTACGCCTATGATGGCCTAGTACACAAAGATCAATGTCCACACATCTCATTGGTTGATCGTGCACTTTTTATGGCATATGTGATGTCATGTTGAACACCCTATCGACCCGCCACCCAAGTGAGCCCAACACACCCCCTCCACCCTCCTACCTCCCCCCCGAACACCAGTGTCCAAAGATGCTCATTGTCAGTGGGCTGTCGCTATTGCATGCCCCCTCTGCGGGTATCAGGGGCACCCCTGCCTGTGGAGCGCAGGTTCCTTCCAGATCTACGTTGGGGGCTGCCCTGGACGGAACTTGCAACGGATGATGTGTCTGCCTGCTCACGTCCATGCATGTCCCTAAGGGTTTGCGAGAGCTCAGTGAGCACACGGCGCACTGCGGCAAGTTCGGCACATACGTCCTTGGCCGTCGCATGCAGTTCCCCCCTGAGGCTCTCGGTGCTTCTCTCCATTTGGACTCTCAGGCTCTCGGTGCTACTCTCCATTTGGACTCTCAGGCTCTCTGTGCTACTCTCGATTTGTGCCCTAAGTGTCTCAGTTGATGTTTCTATGTCTGCCTTAGTGCCCCCACATTCATCAGCATGGTCCTTGAGGAGCGTGGCCAGTTGCTGCTGTTGTTCGATCAACTGGTCGAGGGACTGTTGCCTCTGCTGGGCCATGGCCATTTGCGGGGGTGTCACAGAGGGGCTGTTGTCCTCATGTTGCCTTGCCACAGGGCTTGTGGGGGATGGCCAGTCGTCGTCTTGTGGGTGCCCCTGCGTGGTATCCTCATGTTGTACGGGATGGGACAGACAGGGGGATTGGGACAGGTCATGGATGGATCTGACTTCGGCATCCCCGTTTTCTGTGTCCGAGCATGCTGCCATCAATGGGGTGTCACCTATGGTGCTGCTGCCACCAGAGGCAGTGCCTTCTGTGGCATCCATTGGGGGGACCTGTGGTGGTGGTGTTGTGGGCATGCTGGCTGCTGGGGTGCCTGTTGATGTTCCCTCCTCTGTGCTGCCACCTGATTTGTGCTGCTGCCGTGTCTTGATGCGTGCAGCTGAGGTGGAGGGTCTCTGGCCGTTGGTCTTGGCCCTCTTTGCAGGTGTGCTGGTAGGGGTGTCCTGTAGCTCGTCGTTTGGATCGGACCCTGTGGTGGAGTAAAGGAGGGCGAGGGTTATTGATGGGTCTGTGGGAATTGGAATGGCATTGTATCACATGCATTGGGGTGGTACCTGAGGGTGATTTGGGTCGGGGCCTTGGAGGTGCTTTGATTTGTGTGTGGAGTGAGGGTGCAGTTGTTTGGCAGCCTGCAGTTAGGGTGTGCCTGCTGCACGTGTAGTGCGTGTATTAGGGGTTTTTAATTATTTATGTATTTATTGTGGGTTTTAACGTGCGCTATCAGGCCGATGTGTGTGGACGTTCTCCTGGACATGTGTTTCTGTTGCACTATGTGGACGCATGGTACTTCACATGGATGGACTGTGTGGATTTGGCATTGTTTTATCTGGCCCACCTACCTGAATCTTCGGATGTCTGCACTCCTTTCTCCATCCCTCCGACTCCCTCTATGCTCTCCATTCCGATGGTGGAGGCACAGATTTCTTCCCAGGGGGTCAACTTGATGGGTGATTCAGGACCTCCCCCGGTGGCTGTGGCAATGTTGCGGTTGGCAGAGAGTATGCTGCGGACGCGTATCCGCAGGTCGTCCCATCGCTTGCGGCATTGCTGTGGGGTGCGGGGTGCGGTCCCCACCGCACTTACCCGCTGTGCCACCAGAGCCCATATGGCCTTCTTGTTTGCAAGTGCCGTCCTGGTCATTTGCGTGCAGAAGACGACGGCAGCATTCTCCTGGAGGGTCTCTGTTAGCACGGTGAGTTCCTCACGGGAGAAGTGGACCTGCCGCTTGCGGTCACACGCTTTCTTCGCTACTTTTCCCATTTTTCTTGGTTTCGCTAGGGTGGTTGACGGGTTGGGGTGTGTTTCAGGGTAGTGATTTTAGTGGTTGTGTGGTTTTAGTGTATTTATAGGTGTACGCCGGGATGTTTCCCGTTCCGGGCCCATGTTTTAACTTCCGTTTCCGTATATTTCCGGCCACCGTACTTTCCGGTAGGCGCACACTGCGGTGACCGCTAAGAGGGGTGGCGGTATTGCACCTAGGGGGCCGTACGGCGGCGGTGTGGGCCGTTTTGGGGTCATTTCCGCCATCGCGGACTTTGCACTTCCGCCATGCCGTGGTGCTCGTGCCCGATGGGTCGGAATGGGCCGCACTTTGCTCCTTCGTGCAATGGCGGAAACGCTATTTACGCTGTGGCGCTCCGGTCAGTCGCTTTCCGCCAGGGTCGTAATGAGGGCCATGGTGTCAAATTATGGGACATCCCAAATAACGGATCTGTCTCTGCATTTCACCATATGTGTTGCTGTGACGTGAGTATGCCTCTTTTCGAAACCAGTCACCTCCTTCCTGCCGATTTTCATAAAACATTCCCCAACTACACCTCCCCCCTCCCTCACCGCCCGGTACAAACTAGCAGTGTGATAGTACCCACCCCTGGTGTGAACGACTGCGTGCCATCCCCAACTTGGCAACGCTTGACCAATAGCCCAACAGGAGCTTAGACAAAAACACTCCGCCTTAGAAGGCATTGCAGCTGCAGTGGGGGCCGCCGCTGCCGTTTGTTTCACATTTATCAACAAGTATATAATGAAACATCAGCAATCATCGAACGGTTGGTAGTGCTTAGGTTGCAAAGAACAAACGCATCCTAGAGTAACTTGATCTTATACAGAGAGCACCTTGGGCAGGCGCTAATCAGTAAGGCATGGCTGTTGGTGTAAACGCCCAGTGTATACCGTTATGGCAAAGCAAGGCAAGTATGTCGCCCCTCTCCACAAGTGATGCCCCCGGGGCGATAACGTTAGAGCCAGGATGGGCACAGAATGGGATGGATCGAGGAGGACAGAGCGAGCTAATGAGGGGGCAGATCACAGAGTGGCCACATCCGGTGAATTCACATGAGGTTTGTGGGAACTCTCGTCTTAGTCATCATTTTCTAGTGGTTCATCCTCCGGATCAGAGAGCGGAATCTGTGTGCTTCAATGAACTTTACTGCTTCATCTGGGACCGTGAAAAAGTACAGTTTATTACGATGGGTGAATTTCAAGCGCGCCGGGAAGAGCATGGCATACTCTATTTTCCTTTCTCTGAGCATCTTCTTCACGCTGTTGAACTGCCGGCGCTCCATTTGTACGTTAACGGAGAAGTCCGGGAAAATTCGGATGATTTGAGATTCTAGTCTCAGTTCTCCCTTCTCGCGGGCCAGGCGTAGTATGTGGTCCCTGTCCCTGTAGCTGAGGACCTTAGCAATAATTGGCCTGGTGAAGTCACCCGTTTTAGGGCGGGGGGCCAGTGATCGGTGAGCACGCTCAATCGTGAAGAACGGTGACAGTTGGGGGTGGTCCAGGAGGTTTCTGAGGAGGTCTTCAACAGCTTGTTCCATTTTACCCTTGAGGGCGGACTCCGGGACCCCCACGATGCGGATGTTGTTTCTTCGGGATCTTGATTCTATATCGTTGCATTTCGCCTTGACCTGCTTCATATCTCGCACCAGCTCTGAGACCGTATTTTGGAGAGAGTGCACCCCGTCCTCGTTGACCCCGATTCTGGTCTCAGCCTCCAGTAGTCTAGTCCCGTGTTGGTCTAGTTTGGTTCTCATGGAGGCCACGCTTGCATTAATGTCATCAAGCTTCTCATGGAACGAAGCAAAGTTCTTCGCCATGGTCTCCATTAGTGTTGTCAGATCGGGCTGAGGGGGGTCAGGGGGTGGATCAGAGTCTTCATGGTAAGAGGCAGACCCACTCTGCTCCTGTCTGGGAATCGACTTGGCATATTTATCCATTGCTCTCGCCTTGCTGGTACCGCGTGATCTGCTTGACATGTTGGGGGAGTCCAGTGAGGTCAAGTGGATAGGGGCCTCTAAGGCCTTTGGCAAGGTTTACATCGAAATGGCTGAGAAGGGGGAACCACGTCCCACCGGAGGCCAGGTCGAGTGCGGAGAGGGTCGACGGCAGGTAGCTTGCAGGGTTAGTCCGGTCCGGAGTATCTATTATGTCATTAGGGTGGGTACCCCTCAGGCAATCCCAAGCAGGCGCCCCGGGCCAGGTACAGAACAGGCCATAGGGGGCGTTATGTAATGTGGGTTATATCTCTGGCTCACCGGGGCCCCTCACCACGTCTCAGAAGGATCACAGTTCGCATGTACCGGAATTGGCAGTCAGTGCAGGCCAGGATCGCCGGTTCGGTGAGGAAGAGGGGTGCCATGGTGTCAGGACCCCCAGACGACTGGATGGACCGCTAGTTGGGGAAGGGAGCAAGTCCCCGATTTCCAGGTGATACAGGCAAGAAGGATGGGGGGCGCGCCACTGTCTGCGCAGTATTGGGGAGGCTGACGCGGTGCCCCAGGCGCAGAATTGGCTAGATTACGCCCACAGTTCAGCAAGTGTGTCCAGTATATGGAGTTCAATGGAGGGGAGGCCGGCGTCGTGAGGATCCCCAGGTGCAAAACTGCACACAGATCAATGGAAGTACCACCAGGCAGGAGAGTCCTTGGCCAGTGAGGGCTGCGCCGGGAACGGGTGGTGGTGGTAGTGGTCCACTGGAGCGGGAGCACAGCTGGGCCGGATCGCCAGAAGGGGAGGATGCGGGGTGTATTGTACTCGGCCCCCCAACTCCTCACCTGCAGCTTAGGGTCAGCGTCTTGGGTCTCCTCCGGATCACCCTCCAGAGCATGAGGAGGAGAGGTCCGGGCAGGCAGCTGAGGAAGGGGACGCGGTGGATGTCGGCGGGCTCTGCGGTCCAAGATGTCCCCGCCCGCCGAGCGGGGCAACACCAGGGGAGGAGGAAATGAGTCAGCTGGGCGCAGGGCGGGGGCCGCGATCACAGCGGAGCAGAGGTCAGAGCTCCAGCGGCCCCTGCAGCCGGGCACAAGGCCACACCAACAGCAGTCCGAGCGGCTCCGGCTGCAGGAGGAGACAGCCCCAGGGGCTCCCAGACGAGGAGGGGCAGCCC
Organism: Ambystoma mexicanum; assembly: GCF_040938575.1. Lineage (NCBI taxonomy): Eukaryota > Metazoa > Chordata > Amphibia > Caudata > Ambystomatidae > Ambystoma > Ambystoma mexicanum. The sequence continues at coordinate 968,262,790 of NC_090937.1, forward strand.
GGAGCTCAGGCACCCCACGCTCCAGCCGGTGCAGGCTCCGGTGCGAGTAGGAGGGGCCCAGGCCGGCAGCCGAGGGTAGGAGCCCCGGTGGATGATGGGTGGCCACACGGCCCAAGACGTCCACGCCCGCCGAGCGGGGCAGCACCAGGGAAGGAGGAGATGAGACTGCTGGGTGCAGGGCGGGGGGCCGCGATCACACACGGAGCAGAAGTCAGAGCTCCAGCGGCCCCTGCAGCCCGGCGCAAGGCCTCAACAGTTGCAGTACGAGCAGCTCCGGCCGCAGGAGGACAAAGCCCCAAGGGCTCCCAGGAGAGGAGGGGCAGCCCGGTGCAGCGGCGGGGCTCAGGCACACCGCGCCCCCTGGCTGCTACAGGCCCCGGGATGAAAGGCGCGGCCTCAGTAGTATAGGAGGGCTGGGCCCGCGATAGCGGCACGCGGCTCGGTCGAGGCCGCAGCAGGCGAGGCAGTCAGCCGGGGAGAAAGGATAGGGTCCAGGTTCAGCTGCAGGGCTCCGTTTTCGTTCGGGGACACGTCTATTTGTAGCTCCGAATCTCCTTTATAAAACACAGCAGTTCCAAGCGTAGGATTCAGTAGAAGGTTGCTGATGTTAACAGATCTGTGGCAGTAGGGCACAGAGCTAAAAGCTAGGCAGCCATCTTGCTGGCTGCTCAACACTCATCTACTAATTATTGACTACAATATACAAAAAAACAGAACTGAGGCCAACGGCTTGAGCCATTTATACAGCTGATGACGTCGACGCTCAAAGGATACCGCTGATGGACATCGACGCTGCAGACTCGAGCAGAGCGCCCTCTGGCGGAGAGAACATTTTTTTCTGAAGCAGCAAAGCTGAAGGTAAGGATGTATCTAAGATGAGGAATACGTGGGAGGAACATCCAGTCGAAAGATCGTTACAGTTGGTGAGTAATTTGTTCTTTCTATGTAAAACACCAGATGTGTTATTCTTTCTTCTATCCTCAGCTAATCTGTGGCTCCAGATTGGTACCATTAAAGGCTACTTGGTGGCGCTGTCCATTTTTAAGCGCTCGTCAGAGGAGTGTTACTATTTCAAAATTCCACTGGTGACGGGGCTCACTAATGTGTTCCCTCCATCTCCCTTCGAGGTTCCGGTTTGGGACCTTAATCTGGTTTTTAAATTCCTAATGTGTGCCCCCTTTGAACCTCCGCACACATGTCCTTTAAAGTTATTACCCTTCAAAACCATCCTGTTGGTAACTCTGACATCAGCCAGTAGAGCGAGCGAGTTGTGGGCACTTTCATCCAAGTCACCCTTTACCATCTTCCACAAAGATAGGGTTGTTTTAAAGGTCAAACCTTCTTTTTGCCCAAAATCATTTCTGATTTTCATTTAGATCAGAAAATGGTTCTCCCTTCTTTCTATCCCCCACCTCATCCTAGTAAGGAGGAGGAAAAACTACATAGGTTAGACCCTCAGAGAGCGTTAAGCTTTTACATTTCAAGAATGTCTAAGTTACGAATTGATGACCATCTCTTCATCAGATATACAGGACACAAGCTAGGTCAGGCTGTTACCAAACAGACCTTATCCAGATGGCTAATTCTGGCAATATCAGAATGTTACAGGCTAGCAGGAAAAGACCCTCCTGAAGGTTTAAAAGTAGATTCCACCAGGGGCATGGCTACATCTACAGCCGTTCAAAGGGGCATACCAATTCGAAACATTTGTGAAGCAGCAACATGGTCTTCCATCCACACATTCACTAAGCATTATTGCCTGAATTCTTCCCTTGGTCAGGATGGTACTTTTGGCAGGGCAGTCCTTCACTAGGTCTGTTGAAAATGTATGAATTATAATTTTACTCCCTCCTCCAAACCAAATACTGCTTTGGAAGTCTGTCAAAGATTAGGAATATGTGGGAGGACACAATCCATTCGAAGAACAAGTTACTTACCCATGGTAACTTTCTTTTGACTGGATGTTCCTCCCACATATTCCTCATCGCCCTCCCATCCTACCCCTCCGTAGAATTTCCTGTGCTATTACAGCTTCCGTTCCATCAAGGCTGAGTATGGTCACTCCCGTGTTTTACGGGTATCTCTGTTGCAAGAGGAGGAAAAACAGAACTGAGGCCAACGAGCCCTGCGCATGCTATATATGCCTTCGATGACATCTTCCTCGACGGAGGCCTTCGAGGGACATCGACTTGACGCCATTGATGCACAACGCCCTCTGCCAAAAATGTTTTCCGAAGCAGCTGAAGCTGGACAAGTGTCAAAGATGAGGAATACATGGGAGGAACATCCAGTCAAAAGAACGTTACCAGGGGCAAGTAACATGTTCTTCTTCTCACTTGTATGTATGCTTACTCTTGTTTCTTCAATGATCTCTTACTTCTTTAAGTATCTGTATATCGTTTCAGTGCGTCATTGTATCTTCTCCTTATGAGATGACTTTGCACTTGTCAGGATCTCTTTACAGCTCATCGATATCTAGAATTGTCTGCAAATCTCCTGCTACCACTTCAGTTCAAGGGTACATTTGATACGGTTGTCTGAATGCGTAACGTCTTTCATACACTCGATGCAGTATTGAAATAAACCAGGTGTCATACACAGTGTCTTCCTGTTAATCATCCAATAGGTCGGAGGGGAGGGGTGTGGTCTATCGTTGATGTGCATGTCTGCTCCTCTAGATTGGGTACACCTTTCTGATGTTCGAAGGGCTCCGAATGCCACACCCCCCACTAGCGAACACAACAGTGACACGTGGGTAGTGCTTCTAATAGTGAGCATACAGATGCAAAGTAATTCAACCGATGTACATAGGTATATGAAGTACATGCAGAGTTTCACTAATTGTCTATTCTAATTGAATACAGTGTTGATTTGTGTTTTTACTTTATGTATTAGTATATTTTCACTGTTTTGAGTGATTCATCTTTTTTCTTCCTTTTTAATAATGACATTACAATTACTTATCAATGTGCCTATTGTTAATGTGTGACATGAAGCTAAGAGGAGACCTGATAATACTGTTTTTTTCTCCATATATATGTGTGGAATGTATTACATTGAAGATTTTTTTGTATTTTTATGCTTCGTTTCGGTGTATATTTAGTTTGTAATTTTATATAGTTGGAACATATAAGCGGGGGGATATCCCAGGGAGGTGTATCATGGGTGGGTGTACATATCAGAATGAGAATGGGGATGGTAACACAACACTAGGAATGAACACCAATATGCTAATAAATGGGAATGTGATCGAAAAATTAATACAAATAAATGATCAGATGCAAAATTATATGTGCCATATGCCAGCATATTAAAAAGTTTTAGACGGCAGATTAAAAATAAAAAATATAGAGGATTATGTTTTGACAAGATAGAGGATGTGTTGGTACACAGAGATGAGTAAAAGCTGGTACGCAGACATAAGCTTGTTGGGGAAACAGAGGATAAATGGGAGTTGTTATATTTGCTCCTTAATACTACACGCGTTGGGAGTCCCCAGGTGCTAATACCACAAGAGGTTCCGCTCTTGGATGCTAAATGTCTTGTCCATCTAGCACATTGTAGGTTTGCGAAGCACGTTCCAAGAGCACAGCATACACCTTATGACTATGGACCCAGATGAACAGCATTGTGCCCTCATTGCCAGAAACCCACAGTGCTTACAAAGACCATACATGCAGTTGGAAGGAGTGAAGTGTATAGCTAATTGGTGAGAAGACACTGTCATGAGTTGTATGGCAGGAGGACCCATAGGATATAGAAAAGAAGGGATTCCGAGGCTAAACAAAGCATGTCAAGAGTACCGGGGGGAGCATGTGGCAAAGCTAACATGGACTGAGGCAAAGGAAAAACCAGTGATGGGGCGGAAACAACAACATCAACTGTGCTTCTATGATGCAGATGTCGTCCCCCTGGGTCAAAACGACAAGTGCAATGTGACAATAAACATTCCAGACCTCAAGAAACAAACATTATCAGTGATGGATATGTACTCGATCTGTGGCCAGCGGGCCTTCCTGCACCTCCCATCATCATGGAGGGGCATATGCTTGCTGACCACGCTGCACTCGGCTCTTCTTGTGGTACTTGAAGCAAAGATAACCATGAGACCGGGGAGCTTGGTTACCCCCGGGCGACCACCAGGGCAAGCCGCCTCTGCATTACCACTGCAGCCCCCTATCTTCCAGAACCTGCCAGAGAAAAAGGCGAACATATTTTCAAAAAGTGAAAAAGAGGTCTAACTATCTATCGAAAAATCAGCTGAATTGCTTAAAGAAATACCTAATCAATATAGACCATACAATAAAGAAGAGACATTTTTTGCTTCTTTGATACTACCAGGAGTACAAACAGCAGCCAACCCAAAGGGCTGCAAAGTTAGGTGGGAGCTGATAACAGATGGCGAACGACACTTAACTTGGATGAAATGGATACAAAGTTGAACTGAGATCCATCCGGTTAATGACACTGTAGAACCGGTATGTCGTTGATCTGCTTACAGCCATAGTTTGTAATAGGAGAATCCTTCTGGACCGGCGTACTGTGAGAAACCTGAGGGTATTCTCCCAAGTAGATCCCGGGAATCCCTTATTCAGGTGGCCAGGGACGAACTGGCCCGCTGTTATCCCAAACCTAGGGGTAGACAAGTGGGAAAGGTTCACCTGGATAGGGGAACCCAGGGTTGTGCTCAAGGGAATACTCTAGGTGAGGCGTGGTATTCTACCGAAGAAAGGGACAAGGAAGATGAGGTCCTTGAGGCTTTGATAGGCTGTACCATCTCAACTTCCCTTCCTCCTAAAGAATCTCCCCTTTATGAATCCCCTTCTAACCCAAACCCTGTCAAACTCGAAAACCACAACTCCCACAATCCCTGTTTCCCAGTGGTTTTCTACCCAAATACTCCCAGTCATTCTCCTTCACGTCCCTCTTATTATTTCCCGCACTCTAAATCTGCTCAGACAAAACACTACCATTCCCACAATTCCCCCTGGTCATTTTATGATAATAATCCCAGTCATTCCCATTTGTTTCACAAACCCTACCAATCTCACCCGTCTGAATTTACCAAAATCCCTAAGACGAACAATATCATTCCTCACGACCCCCCCTTTCTGCCACAAACACTTTCACACATTACGAAAGACAACGGACAAACAACAAAGCCGCTTCCCTGACATGTCCCAACGCCAGGGTCAGGCAAAGTCAGGCAAGTGACCAGAATCACACACACTTCATGGCCCTTTCCCTTCCCCACAGGGATAGAAGGTGGAGCAGGAGAGCACAATACAAGCAAGACGCACAACGAAAGAGCTGACTCAGCACAGCAGTTCAAGAGGAGGAGAAAGACGGTGCGAACCAAGAGGGTGACAAGGAGAGAAGCAACCTTGCCCTTTCCGAGCCAGGCCCGTGAAACGTCCACAGAAGGAATCATAAGACTGCGCACAATAGCCAGCGTGTGTTGCAGCAGATGTCAACGGTACATGAGGCCCTCCTCCACTGATAACCAAGCCGAGGGGAGACGCTTGCCATCGTGGTACCAGCCTTGAATTCAGAGACTAAAAAAGCCAAGCGGTTCATCACAGCCGATGAGTCGAGGGGAGAGCCGATAAAAAAAAAACTGTTTGAACAGAAGTAGAAAACAGCTAATTGAAGAAAATACAAAGAACGGTTGTTTTGATACAAGATGGGCAATCCAGTTACAGAGGAGTCAGACACCACGTGGGTGTTCACTTGAGAAACCCTGGGTGATTAACATATGGTTGAAACTACTGTTACCGGAAGGCCTTGGGAACAGCGCTAGAAGAGGGTTGAAGTGGTTATACAGGGGTCTAGCAGAATCCTCTGTACAGTCGAAAGTCTTTGACTGGCAAATGAAGGTAAAGCTAAGGCAAGTGAATCCCGCACTGTGTGAATTGCAAAAGTTGGCAAGAGTGAACCAGACGGAGGGATGCTGATAAAGAGGGGGTGAAGCCTGAAGTCCCAATAAATAGTAGTGTGTTGACAAGAGTGAACCCGGCAGAGGGATGTCCACAGTGAACTGTTTAAAGCGACATTAAGATTCGTGAATGGCACAGATGAGATTGTGTTGAAAGCGGTAGTGAACTCGACATAGGGAGGCCGTCATTCGCGAGGGGTCTGAGCCCGGAAGAGGGGGACCCAGTGAAAAAGAACCATCACTCTAAGGACAAGTAGAAAAGACATTTTGTTTTTTTGTTTTGAATATATCAAGACCTCGTAAGCAAGAGATTGAAACATCAAAGGTCCCGATATTGCTGGGAACTTTCTAGGGATCTGAGTCCAGAAGAGGGGCATACAGGGCTGAAAAGGCATCAATCAACTTACAGGCAGAAAGGATCTTTTGTTTACTATTTTGGAACACGTCAGATCCTCAGAGGCAAGTGACTTTTTGTAGAAAAGAGACAACCACCGAAGGCCCTGATAGTTGAGAGCAGAACTGTTAGCTTGTGCTGGGAAAGCTCGAGATTGTGCTGTGCTCCGGAGTCCTACCTTGTCCTGTGCTCAAAGCGTGGGGAAGGAAGACCTGACTACCGTATCCTGACAAATTATTTGTGAACACTTCTTTCTATCCTGTGAACCCGAGCCCACACTCTAGGTTTGTATTAAGCGTAAGGATTGGGAATAGGTTTTTTTCTTTGTATGGGCCCTTTTATTTGACAAGACACCACTAGGACTGTGTTATTATTATTTGATGGTCGTAGCTTGTTCCCATCTTAGATTTAGATTAGGCGTTTTCCTAACCCGTACATACAGTTTAATAAACACCCTTGAATTGTGATCACTTGTGTCTGTCTTTACTGTTGCCACCCTGAGTTCCTTACAGTACCCCCAAACGATTCTGCGAATGGGTCTCTCACAGAGATAATAGAGGCCATGCACACCCTTGGAGAACATATGCAGACGGAAGCAGGGATTCATAAGAGTGATTGGTTCGATTACTTCTTCTCATGGGCACAGTCATGAAGATATTGGTGCCAGTGGTGGTGTTCATACTGGTGATTTTCTGCACTTGCCAGTTGGGACTTTGATGCTGTGCTAAAGCAATCCTTAGTAATGCAATGATGATGGTTTCAATTGGGGTAAGCAGTGCACCTTGCGTTAAAAAAGATGGACAGGTACAAACAGATGACCCAAATGTCCCCCCCCATGGTGAGGAAAGAACAAAGAATTTACCTGCCTGGAACAGTTACTATGGCAGCCCCTGATCCTGAAAATTATGAGGAGCACTGGGTTGACTTAGAAGGAGATGGGGGCTGTATGTATCTCAGTTGCACTCCAGAGCAGTACCCCCAGGCAGGAGAAAGTTTTCAGTCAGTATGTACAGCGTGGGTGCTCAAGAAAGGGACATGGAGGTGTGAGGAGGCTGATAGGATGGCAAGGGAGTTTGTTACAACAGAATTAACGAAAGTGGTGAATGTTGGGAGCAGGGCAGAGGTCCCAGGCCCCTCTGCGATTTAAGATGAGGCAATTATAGAAGATGTTGTAGGGGAACTGGGAGAATGTAGGGGGTGTAGGGATCACCCATAGAAACTGGATTTTAGTGAAAATGTAGTGAATCCTGGTACTAATATGTGTGGAATAAGACTCAATTTTAGAAGTTAAACGCCATCTTGAAATTGAGCCTTGTGTCCTAACCATGTCAGTACGCTAAATCCCGTCCCGAGGGTTAGAAAGGTGTGCATGCGCCTTATGCTCGCAGCCAGGGCAGCCCTTCAGGAGGTTAATTCATTGGAGATATACAGTTCTCCATTGTATTTTATCATTAGTGCATGTAACCCAGAAGGATTGTGCCCTGCAAGGCCATCAGACGGCTGGAGTTGAGATTTGAACAGTTATCCCATGAGAAGTGGTATGAGGGCTTTAGGCCTTCACCAATTCAGATCTTTAAGTTATAGCGGCTAGGGACCCCCGAGCCCAGAACATGAGCATTTTAGTACACCAACCAGCCTAAGACCCTTGGCCATAAAACTGTACATTGGCCAATCGATCAAGAAGATCAGAGAGCAGTGACGGGCAGCCCCCACCATCGGTTCATGTGATTTGTGCTGCGAGGTGCCAGGGGAGAAGATAACAAATTTAGGCCTGTGGGTGGGAAAGTTGTCAAGGCGACGGCAATCACTATCAAGGAGGTAGCAGTCACGCCTATTATTAAGAAGCCCGGTCTCAGTGCTAAAGACCCTGCGAACCTGGGGGCGCTGTTGGCTAGAGGGAAATTGAGTAGCCCCGTAACACTGTAAGAAATAACCAAGGCCATATCGTCCCTCGCATCTGGGAAGGCCCCCATCCCGGATGGGCTTGGAATCGAATTATATAAAACATATAATGACATTCTTGCCCCCGCTTACTAAAAGTATGGAAGAATCGTGTAACTGTCCTGATCCCTAGCAGGACCCCCATAAAAAAGACATGTAGTGTAGGCAGAGCCTGGACACCAAGGGTTGCTGGCTGGCACAAGTGCAAGTTGCAGTCTGTTTATATTGACAATTGCCATCTCCAAAATGGCCCCCGGAGCAGGATGCCATATGAGAACCAAGATGGCCCCTGGCAATCTTTATCTGAAGTATCCTTGGTGATCTAGTGGTGCTGGGTGCAGCCCAGGGCTATACAAGCCCCGCCCTGGGCCATACCCAGTGCTTAGCATTTTCCCTGGCTGAAGATTGCAAGCAGCGTAATGCTTGCTGTCCACGGCAGACTCCACGTGTACCACGTCTCTGCTGTAGTACCATTGCTCACCTGATCAGGATCCTAAAGCCGCTCCAGTCAACATACTCACCGTGGGAGTCTTGGAATTCAAATCGAAGGGCTCTGTTCCAGCGCAGTGGCTTGCATCGCCTAGAAAACAAGAATAACACTCAGTAAGCAATTGTCGGCATCCAGAGCTTCCCGGCACGCCCCAATGCCTCCCTCCTTGCAGTTTCATGGCATTCTGCTTCACTGCAGCTGATTCCCGCACCGGGGACACCATTATGAGAACCGAAAAAAAGGAACTGAAAATGAAAAGAGAAACACATTGGAAGTATACATAACGGACATTCAAGCAAGCTGCAAAACGAATTGCAAAAGTCACTTTATATAGCGTATTGCATCTGAAGCAAGGAAGGACATTTAAGATATTTGAACTATACGCTTATAAAGCGCAAAACAGAACACTTACCTTTTGGCCTCACGAGCGTTGCAGTAGTGCTGGGCCTCCTTCCAGTGAAGTAACTGGGAGAAAGATGACCAATTGACGTTCTGCACATTACTTGAATAGAAAGGTGCGCCTTCTCCTGCACTGCCTACTAGTCAGTACACCGTGGGGAGGCTTGCCGTGGTGGAGGGAAGCAGAGAACACAGTGGCTTACCCTCTTCTCTTTATCTGCTCACCTATAGATACCTCCCAAGGGCCCTGCACCATAATCATCACATTCAAGGCTTTCCAGACCTCCAAACCACTCCCAATTTACCTGTATGCTGGGCGATTAGCCTTTGCAGCAGAAAAGTGCGAAGGGAGTGGTTTGGGTGAGCAACATATCATCCGGAGCCACACAGGGGAACGATCCAGACCAGGCACTACTGCAGGGCACCAGCGGTAAGCATTACAGAACGCTAAGCCCACGTGCAAACGCCCTGCCTGAGTGTCATTGCATTAGAGGTCTATCAGTTAGCCACATTGCTAGGCGAATTACGGGCAGAAGTACATGCTGCTCGCTCAGAGACCAATGTAATGAGGAAGGAGTTAGCGGTCAATAGGGAGAGAACAGAGAACTAGCAAAGCACCTCACTAGAGCACAAGCCGGGCAGACCCCCTTACCTGGTGCACTTGATGGCGCTGACCACCCCAGTCACCGTCCCATTAGCCCCACCTGAGAGATACCTAGGGGATCCCCAAAAGTACACCGTTTTCATGAATCGGTGTCGGCTTCATTTCCTGTGTCACCCAGGGGCGTTTCTGACTGACCAAACCAAGGTGGCTTTTGTCCTATCTTACCTAAGGGGGCATGCAGCCAGTTGGTCAGTGCTGCTGGTTAACTGGGATGACCCCATTCTGTACAATTTTGCCGGTTTCTAGCAAGTATTGGATAAGCTCTTCGCACGCTGAACTTGACAGGTTTCCCAGGACCTGTTAGTGTATATTACCACATTCAACTGGCTTGTGGCCGAGACCAACTGGCCCGAAGACAAGAGAACAACTCTATTTTACCGGGGTCTCTGAAGCGAATTAAAGGACATCTTGGCACAGGTCGTGAATCCACCTGAACGCTGCGCAGAATACATTGATCTGATCATCAGCTACAGGAATGACGGTCTGACTTGTCTCGTATTGAGGGCCGGCCTTTGTATGTATGTCCCCGGGAAGCTCCATCCGGAACCACAGAAAACCCACCTGAGCCCATGCAGTTGGGCAGCATAAGAGAGCCATTAACCAAAGAAAAGCGAGAGCGACGTAGGAGGCAACAACTCTGTGTGTATTACGGTAAGGCAGGACACTTTTAAAAATATTGCCCAAGCAAGACACCCCGGAAACCACTGGGAGATGTTGAAGTAAGCATATCAGAACCAAAGGAGCCGTCAGAAAACTCTATGGCTCGACAAGATTAGGAATCGGCTTGTCAGGAAAGGAAAGGACGTCAACGGTCTTGCATCTTACAACACTGGTAATCCTACTGTGCCGCGAACAGCCTCAACGAATGCATGCTTTGGAAGGATACATTGATTGTGGAGCCGTAGAAAATTATATGGAAATCACTGTGGCCCTACGGATAGGTGTGCCCATTCAACAAAGGTAAAAGGCAGACAACATTGTGCCTGTGGACGGAACACAGCTGTCATCTGGACCAGTGTCCCAATGTACAGGGGAGGTTGTATTGTTATGCCATGGCGGCCACCGAGAACACATAGTCTTTGACCTAATAAATGCACCCCAGTTCCAGCTCATATAAGGAATGCCCTGGTTGGAGTGCTATAACCCGGCCATAGACTGGCAAACCCATTCATTGACTTTCCCAGCAGAGTATGATCAGACATGTTATCCAGCTGCGTCTGTTGATGTCAAAGTTCGGGAACTAGAAACCGGACCACATAACAAGGAACACAGGGTGGTGATTAGTATCATGGGACAACTGCCTCAGGAATACGAAGCCTATCAGGACATCTTTCAGAAAGACCCATCCTACCTGAAGGAAGCTATCGTTCTGAAAGACAACACAAGGACACTCAGATAAGACAACTCCAATATACTCAAAGTTCCCCGTAGTAATACCAACAAGACAAGACAGGGGTCATTCGAAGTAGCATCTCCAACCGCCTGGAATGCTTTGTCACCTTCACTAAGAACGCTGGCCTCAACAGAACTCTTTAAGAAGAAGCGGAAGACCTTGCTCTTCGCTTAGAGAACTGCTTGTAGACACTTCTGCCTATTAAAACTTTGTGTTGTGTTGTGTCGTATTTTCATGTTCTTTGTTAGTTTGCGCCCATCAGCCCTCGGGTACTAGGTGCGCATTACAAATAACATAACATAACACCTTGCCACCCCACAGGCCCTATGACTGCCAAATCGACCTGGTCCTGGGAGCCCGAGCTCGATGCAGTCGCATATACGCACTTACTGAGAAGGAGAACCAACATCTACGCAGTTATTTAGACCAGTACCTAGCCAATGGGTTAATTCGACCATCCAAATCACTCGGCTCTTTTCTTAGTCCCAAAGAAGGAGGGAGACCTCAGAACTTGTAGAGATTACAGGGGATTTAACAAGATTACCATAACAAATTATATCCTTTGCTGTTAATTCCGGTGTTACTGTTTTTTTTTTTTTTTAAATAGTTTATTCATTTTATTCAAACCAAACAACAATACAAACAAACCCAACACGCAGTGTAATTTACAACAATTCCAATAAACACCATTTGTATTTCCAGTTTGCCACTGCTCCCCAAGTCCCGCCGTCCATTATGAGCCTATTTGTACTTCTCGTTCAGTATCTGCTACATGTGGCTGGGTCTCACTATCTTCGGATTCAATCGGGTCCGATATAGATCCGAACAGTTCCGCTATTAATAGTGTCCATGCCATCAAGGTACCTACTTCTTCCTCCCCACTCATGCTGCTCACCTCCTGCCATACTACCGTTTCAGCCTCTGCCAATTTCTGTAACTCCCTCCACCACACCTCCACCCGTGGCTTGTGACACTTCTTCCATCCCATGGCGATCCTCCGTTTTGCTAACACATATGCCAAGTTTCTCAGTTTCTCAACATGTTTAAGTTTCCGTGGTCTGGGGAACCCTCCCAGCAAGCAGGCCCAAGCTGTATCTATGACAAGCGTGACCCCTTTTGTCGCTAATTTTTGTGCCACTCCACCCCAGAAAACTTCAATTACTGGGCATGACCAAAACATGTGTGTCATGTCAGCGTTTTACATGTCACACTTAGGGCACGCCTGTCGCCCTGCGTTCCGGAACTTGGATATCTTCAGAGGGGTCATGTATGCGTTATGTACAACTGTATTTGTTTAAGTTTGGCGTTTCTTGACACTTTCTTGTGATATCCCAAGGCGCGTTCCCACACCCCATCTCCCGTCGGGGCCCCTACCTCCTCCTCCCAATCAAGTCTCAAATGTGTCAATTCCTTCCCCACCTTGGTCATCACCATCTCATACAATCTAGAAATCTCATGCCCCCCTTCCGATATGTCATATATTACCCCCACAGTAGCATCTGGTTCCTCTGCTAACACTGTTTCAGGCCACGCTTTCCGAATTTTCTGGGCCATCCTTTGGTATGTAACATATTGACCAGTATGTAATCCCGCCTCCTCTCCAAGTTCTTCGAAATCTCTAATGGTCCCCTCTTGCCAGATGTCCCCTAACGTCACCAGTCCCACCGATTCCCAGTAGGTTCTGATAATCAACCTCAGCTGCTTGTCCCCTCCTGCTAATGCGACCAGCGGTACTTGCGGGGAGCACGGGAATGGGTCCTCCATCATCCGACACGCTCGACGCCACATTTTCCACCCCAGCATCATCATCCTAGGGCGCACCTTCATGTCTGTTTCAGGCAACCATATCATTTCCTTTAAGTAAAATGGGGTACAAACCCGTCCAAACAACCTACGTTCAGGGGTCGCTTCGTCGGAGAGCCAATTGGCCACATATTGTAATTGACTTTCTATGTAGTAGACCTCAAAATTGGGCAGCCTGATACCTCCCTTTTCATAGAAGTTCTGCAACTTCCATAGCGCTACTCTATTTCGGGTAGCATGCCACAGGAAGTCTCTGCACACACTATCCAGTTTAGCGAAGAACTTCTTGGGTATCATATGTGGGATATTGTTAAAATAATGTAAAAGCCTAGGTAGGACCACCATCTTAAGCATTGCCCCCCTTCCCATCATAGCTAGGGGCAACTTCTCCCAAAACTTCATGCATTTCTGGATTTTCTCAACAGCTACCACGGTGTTGTGCTCATGTTCCTTTTATGCGGTGTGATACACATCTATGCCAAGGTAACGGAAAGAACCAATCACCCAGGGTATCTGTAACACCGGCAACCTTTCCTCCGGGGTCCCCTTGTAGCTACCTAGGGGGAATAAAATGGATTTTTGGGGATTTACCGCTATGCCGGACAACCCTGCATATTTCTCCATCACTTCAAGGATATGTTGAAGATTCTCTTCTGGGTATTTCAAGTATAATAATAAATCATCCGCATATAAGGATATTAGATGCCGCTCCTCCCCAACCTCAATACCTATCATATCGTATTGTTGCCTGAGGTATATTGCTAGGGGCTCCAGGGCTAGAATGTAAAGCATCGGGGACCAGGGGCACCCCTGCATGGTACCTCTACTAAGCTGCCATCTCTTGGATATCACCGATCCCGTTCGAACTCTGGCTAACGGCTCTCTGTATAGCATTTTCGCCCACCTGATATAACCCGGCCCTATTCCATAACCTCCCAGGGCTGCCAGCAGCCATGGCCACTTAACAGAGTCAAAAGCTTTAACTGCGTCTAGGGATACAATCGCCATTTCGCCTTCCTTTCTATCTGCCCATTCGATCACAGGGTGGAGTCTCCTATGATTATGGGTTATATTCCTGTTGGAGACATAGCCTGTTTGATCCGGGTGGATTAATTTACTAATTACTCTCTGCAATCTGTTTGCCAGGACAGCCGTCAGTATCTTGCTGTCCTGGTTCAGCATCGACAAAGGCCTGTAGGAGCTACAGCTATGCCCCGGTTTGTTGGGCTTGGGAAGCGGTATTATGATCGCCTCTCTGAGTGACTCCGGCAACCTTCCTATCTCAAACGCTTCGTTAAGCATGTCTAGCAATGGGGGTAGCACTTCTTCTCTATATACTTTGTAAAATTCACTAGGGAACCCGTCTGCTCCTGGGGTCTTACTGGTGGGCAACTGCCTCACAACCACCCCCAGCTCCTCCAGGGTAATTGGTGCATCAAGCTCTTCTCTCTCCTCATCACTTATTTTAGGTAGTCATATATCTTCTAGTGTTTCGGTTATCTCCTCTTGACTACTCCCCTCCTCGTCACCGTATAGCATCCTATAATAATCCGCAAATTCCCTGTTAACTCCTTCTTGAGTGTCCACTACATCGCCATCTTCTCTGACTATTGTTCTGATCGGGGGTCTAGTGGTCTCACTCTTGTACAGCCACGCTAAAAGCCTACCCGTTTTATCCCCTCCTGCGTGTTGTCTTTCTACATACTTTTTGTAATTGAGCCTTTCCCAATGTTCCGCACATTGCTGTTGTAGTTTAAGTGCTAGCTCAGTGTCCACACTGTCACATTCTAATGTCCTTTCTAGTTCATCTTCAAATCTTTGTAGGTCAGCCAGAACCCCACCTTGCAGGCCCTTTGACTTAGCTATGGCTGCCCCCCGCATCACCACTTTAAAAGCTTCCCATAGTGTACCCGCTGAGTCAACACTTCCAGTATTCGTCTCAAAATAGTTAATGAGCTCATCCCTTATGTCCTCACGAAAGACTGGATCTTTGAGTGCGTCTGCTCGGAGGCGCCACGTCGGGATCCGCGCCCTCGGGGGGCAGTATTGCCACCCAAGGATCAGTGGCGAGTGATCCGAGAGGACCCTCGCCTTGTATTCTATTTGAGTGCTCTCTGCCACCACATTCGGCGTGGCAAAGATAGTCCAGTCTCGTGTGTAGCTGCTGCGGGGCAGAATAATGCAAATATTGCCTATCAATGGGATGTTTTGTTCTCCATACATCTACCAAGCCGAAATCATCTAGTAACACCTGCAATGCTTTGGCCGCTGGGGTGGGCCTATCAAACCTGTTGTCAGATCTATCTACTTTGGGGTTCATTACACAATTGAAATCCCCGCCCCAAATTACCACGCCTCCCACGCACATACTAAGGTTAGTGCACAGAGTCCTGAAGTATGCCACTGTATTATGGTTAGGGGCATACGTATTCACGATGCATACCTCTTTATTCTCCAACAGCCCTCTCAAAATAACCATCCTCCCGTCAGTTTCCACCATTTCCTGCAGTAGCTGAAACGGGACATGAGGTGCTACCCAGACAAGCACTCCCCTGGCATAAGCGGAGTACGACGAACCCGCCACAGTCCCTTTCCATTTTTTCCCAACTAGCTCCAGTTTCTCCCGCGTCAAATGCGTCTCCTGTAACAGTGCAACATCTATCTTTTGCCTTTTGAAATACAGCATTACTTTATTCCTCTTCATATAACTGTTAAGTCCCCTGACATTCCACGTCACTATCCTGAGATCTCCCATAGCGCTTTGATATCTTCCTCCCTCGTTCCCAATCGAACCCTCCCGGTCATGTTATGCAGATACAACCCTTCAACTCTTCCATGTAGGCTCATATTTAAACTTGAACTCCCCAAAACTATGTACAACCCAAACTTCCCACCTCCCTTCCCTCCCCCAGCCCAACCCTTCCCCAACAACGCCCCCCCCCCCAACTGTTGCCTAGCTCTATCCCTGGATCTCAGGCACCCCCACATCTAGCCCCGTCCAGCACAAACTTATGCTCAGGGCTCAGTAGGGTAAAGTCGCCCTAATGGCCACTTAACTATTAGTATTTCAGGGGAGAGATGCCTTCATCCTATTGCTCCTATTCCCAAATGTATTACGCATTGTGTTAACTTTATGCTTTATACAATTCCCCTACTATATTCCAGTCCATGACGGGCACAGGGCCCGAATGCTATCCAGTGTTCAACTAATCTCGTTTCCCGGTATAATCTGGTACCCCCAATGTCCGCGGCACCAGTGTTTTAGCCGTCCTGTTCCTGCCGGTCGTGGTCCACTTCTTGTTCCGGGCAACCCTGCAGATCCAGCCACATTACCACCTCTTCGGGAGTGTCAAAAAAGAGCGCTCTGCCCTTATGTAGCACCTTCAGCTTTGCCGGGTACAGGAGCATGTATTTGATGCCTGCTGCTCGCAGCCTCCTCTTGACGGCCACGTAGCTGTATCTCAGTCTCTGCACCAGCATCGTATAGTCCGGGTATGCTGTAATGTTGGCGGATGCTCTCTGTATTGTCCCACCTTTGCGAAAATATTCTAGGATCTTCTCCCTATATCTGTAGTTCAAGATCCTTGCGATGATAGGGCGCGGCGGAGCCCCAGGTCGCGGTTTCCTCATCAAGGCTCGGTGCACCCGCTCCACCGTGAATCCCTGCCAAAGCTTATCTGCTCCTATTTCTTGTAGGATCAAGTTTTCCACGTAGTTTGTAGGGTCTTGACCCTCCTCTCCCTCCGGCAGGCCGACCATCCGTATGTTATTTCTCCTCGCTCTTCCCACAGCTTCTTCCACCCGATTTTCGAGGTTAGCGACCTGCTGTTTGAGCACATGAATTTCCTTCGCGTTAGTCGTGCTGACACCAGTATTGGTCTTTACGGCACTCTCCAGCCCACTTGTTCTCTCCGCCAGCCCCCTGACATCTTGCCGTAACAGGGTAAGTTCAGCCCTGACCGCATCAATTTTGCCTTCCAGGGCTGTCCGCAAGTTCGCCATTGCCGCGACCCACTTGGTGCTCTGCTCCGATATAGCCTCCAGGATTTGGTGCTTGTCTCCTTCTGGGGCTTCTTCAGCAGAAGTCGCGGACGCGCCCTGCTTCGATGTTGTGGGGGTCTTCTGCGCTTTCGCGAAGACCTCCATTGTAGGTTGTTTGGTCTTGGCTCTCAAACTTTTCACTGACATGGTGCAACCTTGTCCACGTGTCTGACTCCGGCCCGGTGCCGCTTAGTTGTTGTTCGAGTCGTTGGAGTCTCTGTATATCAGCCTACACCAATTGTTACACACAAAATTGTTATTCAGGTGGATTGTAACTCTCCGCGTCACAGCCACCTCTTAGCATCCGTGCCAGTCATCAGCAGGGTGCCGTCATCAGCATCTCTGGTGCTTCTTCATAATCTTTGCACCTATCAAAGGCCGATGGTACATACAAGATGCATATAACCATTTGCTGCGTCCCAGACCTTACGAGGCCGCGTCACGGTCCACCAGTGCAATCCTTTGTTCAGGATCAGTCGCCATTTTGTTTCGGGGATACAGGTCTCATCGCCACTTGTTGTGTCCGTATTTGCTCATCCACTCCTCGGTGCGGATTTGGGATGTAATCCCTGCATGCTAGAAGCTTCTATCTTACTGCGGGAACGCTGTCAGTCTTCTTGTCCGTTTCGTGTATACATCATTCCGGTCCAGTGGGACCACCAAGGCCGTGCCGCCTATCTCATGGCCCAGTGGCCCAACGCTGTGTACATCCTCTCGGGCTATTCGTGGGCTTCTCGGTAGTCGGCCACTCGCTGTTTCATCCACCGCTGCACGCCAGCAGTCCAGTCACTGCCCGCCTGGCACCCGATTTCAAGTGCCGCCGGGGGTTCCTTTGTGTTGGCAAGCCGCCATCTTAGTTTCGATTGCACCGCTCCCGGATCAGGACACAAAGTGGCCTAATTCAATCTGTTGTGTCCACTTTCTCGTACCGATACGCTCATCTGCCGCCTGAAGTATTCACACAGATACCGTATCTTTTTCGGGTGGAATCGGCCGTCAACACATGCGTTTTGCTTCGAATCAATAAGTCGGATCACGGAGCTCCAAGGAATCGCAGCCTACTCCATGGCTGCTTGGCCACGCCCCCCGGTGTTACTGTTATGTTATGTTACTTGGCATTTATATAGCGCCTTATGTATCATTGGGGTGACCTCAAAACGCTGGTAGTTTGAATGCCCTCAGGAACCGTAGTTCAAGTCAGTAGAGAGAGGGAGTGACGTATGGTGCGTGGGTGCACCGGATATGTGTGCAGCTGGTGTGGTTGTTGCATGATAGCTGCTTCTTAGCGTTAGGTGTGTTGCTGAGGAATCGGTTGGATGTGTTCAGTCTGGAGGGTGGACACTCAGAATGAGTTCTGGCTGCGTTAGGACTGAGGAGACGCCTAAGATAGCCAGAATGTGCTCAGCTAGCTGTATTTTATTAGGGTGATGGTGTTCGTGGGGTCATGTTTGTATGAGAATAGCTAGGCCGAATAGCTGTGTTCTAGTTGAATGATGGTGTGTAGGAGAGAGTAAGCGTAGTAGTGTGATATGGTGGTTCATCAGGGAAGCGCTTGCGGCCAGGCATGGGAGCAGGATGGGGGCGTACATACGTATATAAAGCGACAGGAGGGATAGGGTAACATGGGGAGACAGGTACAAACGTATATAAAGCGACAGTTGGATAGGGTAACATGAGGATACAGGTACATAGCAGTCATTCCATCTGCTTCAACCTTTCCATCCGCTTCATTGTTTTTTTCCGATTCCATCCACTTACATCCGTTCCATCCACTTACATCCGTTCATCCGTTTCATCCGCTTCATCCATTGCATCCGCTTCATCCATTCCATCCGCTTCATCCATTCCATCCGCTTCATCTACTTAATCCGTTCCTTCCGCTTCATCCGTTCCTTCCATTTCCTCCGTTCCTTCCATTTCCTCCGTTCCTTCCACTTCATCCACTCCTTCATCCGTTCTATCCATTTCCTCATCCATTTTATCCACTTCCGTCCATTCCATCATCCACTCCATCATTTCCATCCGTTCCATCTACTTTGTCCGTTCTATCCACTTCATCCGTTCCATCCACTTCATCCGTTCCGTCTACTTCCTCCACTCTATCCACTCTGTCTACTCCATCCATCCACTCTAGCCAATTATCCATTCCATCCATCCATCTATCCACTCCATCCATCTATCCACTCCATCCATTCATGCGTTCCATCCACTTCATCCGTTCCATCAATTTCATCCGTTCCATCAATTTCATCTGTTCCATTTACTTCCTTCACTCTATCCACCTTATCAACTCCATCCATCCACTCCAACCATCCACTCTATCCATCTATCCATTCCATTCATCCATCTATCCACTCCATCCAGCTATCCACTCCATCTTTTCCATCTGTTCCATCCACTCCATCCATCACATCCGCTCCATCTGTCACATCCGTTCCATCCACTCCATCCGTTTCATCCACTCCATCCGTTTCATCCACTCCATCCGTTTCATCCGCTCCATCCATTCCATCTGCTCCATCCGCCCTATCTATCATCCATTCCATCCACTCCATCCGTTCCATTTGTTCCATCTGCTCCATCTGTTCCATCCGCCCTATCCGTTCCATCCGTCCTCCTGTGGGATGTTTTTACCCATGCATCCAAGCCCTACAATAAAACTGTGCAGTACTGGCATGGAAAACATCATGATGGCCAGAACTCCCCAGAGAGTGCACAGGGAAAACATGAAGAATAGGCTGCCACCCATTTTTGCCTATGTTGTGAGCACAGGAGGGCACTGCCTAAAACCACCAGTGGGCTACACACACAGTAGCCTGAAACCATTGGGAATGGCAATGCTGATCGCCAAAAAAGCAACTCAGAACTGTGGGGAATTCATTTTCTTAATCCCAAAAATGGTTGCATTACCAGTACTCACCACTATCAGAAAGCCAGCGTTTTAAAACCACCAGACTTTTGTGTAAAACTGCACAAATGAAACAAAACCAGACCAAGGAAAGACTTGCTAAGAGGTGGAAGAATGTAAAACCATATTCTGAAATGACTTGAAGGAAGTAATTATTTAATGTATAGGTACAAATTGTCAGTTTGATTTGAATGTAGAAAACTGGGAACAAAAAGTGACATTTAGCTGAAACCTGGCTTAATGAAACTGGATTCTGCCTGACAACTACCCCCGACAGGAGTTGAAACCTGCTCAGCCACTCCCCTTGCCAAAAGGAGTTGTCACCTCTCTGATTAGATTAGGGGTGGAGCAGCTGGGGACTACAGGGAGTTGAACAAAGGCCTGTCCTGGACTCAGGCAAATGTTATATTGGGGGACCGTAAAGTGGCTTCCTCTTAGGGGAAACTGGGAGAGGCAGTGCCTCTGCTAGCAGCTGAGCTTGGGGGAAGTGGACAAACCAGTTATTCCACCCTGTGATGTGGGAAGCCACACCCTTTTTTGACCAGGGCATAATTTTAAAAAGATAGATAACTCATAGTGCGGACTTGTCAGAATTATATAAGTAATATCATTATTTTTGTGATTTTTCTGTGAACATTTTGAGAGGCGTTAGGACCCTGTGGTGTATTCTGGGGGGTTGCTAGCGGAAAATAGGGTCTCACTTCAAATGTCTGCATGTTAAAAATCTGACACTTCATCAATTAATGTCCATACTCCTTGCGCACATGTGTGTAATTTTTGGTAAATGTCCGATATTGCAAAACCAGTTAAAAAGCGCAAAATGTTGTCATTTTTGAATGCAAGCCCCCAGGAAGATCAGAGGCGGACAAGCATGGACCATAAGGAATATATAATGTGCACATGTAATTTCAACAAATTGTATATCTGGGAAGAATGTATTTGAATCAAATATAGATTTGTGGGCAAACTGACCAGGGGAGGATCCTCTGACCCATAAACAGACTTCATCATGCTGACAATCCATTTCCTTCCACCAATCATGGGAGAGGGGAGAATTGGGCCAATGACAAGTAGAGAGGGGCAGGCTTAGCAAGGCCCAGGCACACACCCATTTTCAAAACACATAAAAAGAGACTGCTGGGACAGGTAGAGACCTTCAATTCCATTTGCTGCGGAGCATGCTGACCGACGACTTCACATCCAGAGATCCAGACTTCAAATCCATCAATCTCCAAAGACCAGAACTTTACTTCAGAACTTAAAGCAAGGGCCTAAACCCACAAACTGAGAACTCTTCTCAGCAGGCCTCAGCAACCTTAAAATCATTTGCAAACTATTCCACAGCCGGGCGAGCTGTTTGAATTCTTTTGCCAAGAACAATTGCCAGAGACCAGACCAAAGATCCAGAGTGACCCAGACCGCTGTGAGCAGAACCAGAGAGCTGACCCAGATCACTGTGAAGTGGCGAGACCAGAACCGGAGTCCAGTCCAAAACCTGACCAGATCCGTGGCGAGGCCTATTTCAAATTTATATTGTGAGTACCTAGCAGAACTGTGCAGAACCAATCTCTTAGTTAAAATAATCTAATCCAAACTATTTTAACCTAAGTAGAACTGCCTCCTAGAAATCGTGTCATCTGTCATTTTTAAAGCTGCACAACTGTCACCTGTCAATTCTGCAGCTGCAAGCTGTCACCTGTCATTTTGAGTTTACTTTAAATCCGAAAAACTACCTTTATTTAATTGTCTGTATCTCTGGAACCGTTTGGGCTAGGAACGAAATTTAACTTTCATCTGAAAGCTTAGAATCTAGCAGCCTAGAACAGACTTCCTACTCCTTATACTTTTACCGCATTCGCGATTCTCGCACTCGCGAAATTTACCGCGATTTGGCCCGATTTCTTCATCTGTAGAAATCAGCAGCTTTTTGCTTCTCTTTGCTAAAATTCGTTTGCAATCTGCTAATCATTCATAGAGTATTGTTAAAGTGAGCCTGAACTAATACCAACACGCATCTCCCACTCACCCTGAATCTCTAGAGGGAATTAAAATCAGTTGGCACATTTTCCCATCCATTGCCATCACATTTAAAAAGCATTTTGGGCCTGTGTTTCAAACTCCTACCTGTTTCCTCTAAGCTTGCTGGGGGGGGAACTGAATTTCGTATTGTATTTGATTGCATTCCTGAGAACTGTGTGCTCCTCTTTCCATCTCCTTCCATTTCTTACATTGCATAGGGGAGGGGGGTGAATTGCCAGAGAAAAAGTGATTATCTTATCTTTTGCTAAAATCATATCAAGTATTTCTGTACTGCATTTTATTCCTCATTGCTTTTCCCCTTGAAATCATAAAAGTAATTTTGCTACTTGATCCATCCTATACTAACTCCTCATTGATTATAAAGAAGTGTGCTAGTGTCAGATTACCCATTGTCGATTAACATTATATTTATAAGGGCGATATCGATCATTAATTTATTATAAAAGCGTGGTATCTATATTTTGTTTTATTTCTCAAATAAACCTTTTAAACTTGCAAAACAGAACTACTTCTTGGGTCAGTGGGGCAGGGGGATTCTAAGAGAGGGGTGTTATATAGGGGTAGTCATCCAGAACTCATGAACTGGACATAAAGATATATCAATAAGGGTTTCCATTCAGTATCCCAGACTAGGCATTGACTTAGCTGTAGTGTTGAATTGAATCCTCTTACACTCCGTTCCATCCCCTCCGTCTGCTCCATCCGTTCCATCCGCCCCCTATCCGTCCTCCATTCCATTCACTCCATTTGCTCCGTCCATTTTTCCGTTACGTCTGTTCCGTCCACTCCATCCGTTCCATCGACTCCATCCGTTCCACCCGCTCCATCCGTTCCACCCGCTACACAAGGCCAGTGATCCGCAGCACTGTGGGCACAGGGAGATGTTGGTGAGTTTGTGTGCTGGCCCTACTCCAGTCTGAGAGACTTATTTTGGGGGGGCTCCCCCCTAATCTTCGGCCGCTGTGCCCTGCAGTCGATGCAGGTGTCATCCATAGAGGGATGGGGGGGGCATTCACCGCCTTCACCCGGCCTGGAGGGGGATGCCCGGGGACCAGATTCACATGCGTTGGGGGCGCTTATGGAGCCTCCCACCTTGGTCTGTTGGTGTGCGCAGTGGAAGATCGCGCGGACCAGCAGCAGTCACCGGTCCCCATGGCTGGTGTCAGGTCCGTCGTGGGAGCCGGGTGAGAGGAAGGGATTACAGGCGGCATCAGAGGCTGGTTGGACGTTGTATCAGGATGCCTCCACTTCACGCAGCTGATCCCCCCGCAGCAGTGTGCTCTCCGCCCTCTGCTCCGGACCCAGATTTCCGCCCCTGCAGGCTGTGGTGGCTTGAGGGCGGGCAGGCAGCTTGCCTCTTCACACCGGCCAAGATGGCGGCTGTCACCTCGCCGACGGTCCTCAGCCCGACTTTTCAGGCACTGATTCGCCGCAGGATTGCAGCGGGTGCCACACAGACGGTACCACCTCGGTATCGTCTCGGTTCTGGACTGGATAAATGCCTGGGCGCAAGGATACAGCAGGATATTGGCCACGGCCGCCGGGAGCCGATGTATATAGATCTTCATGCGCGGCTCACGCATGCGCAGTCCCGTACCCCCATTATTAACATCACAGTGGCTTTCGTGGGCTTAGCGTACGCATTTTCTGTGTTGCAGGTGCCACAGCGTATCTCGTAATGCTTTTTCTTTCCACAGGAGCTACTGAGGGGTCGCATACACGCATCCTTGATATTTGAAGTGCCTGTGCGTTACGCGCCCCGTTCATTTTTTCACCAGGGGTAATATTGAGCCTTGCTAGACCACACTAGTACGTTTTCCATCACGTACCCTGCCCCCTCACTCCTATTGCCCAGGACAATTGCTTATTGTGCCTCCCATTGTACATATCCATCTGTACCATGGTTGGGAAGGCACCAAGAGGGAAAGGTGGCAGAGGTGGCCAGGGTCGGGACGTGCAGAGAGAACTGTGCCTCACCCCAACAGGGTCAAGGAGCTGCAGGTGATGCTGCTGCCACCACCACCCATGGTCAGGGAGCTGCAGGGGCAGCTCCTGTCCCCAACAACCAGGGTCAGGGAGCTACAGCAGTATCTGTTGTCGTCCCCCCCAGGGCAGCTGATGTCCGTGTATCCAAGGGGAAGGGATGTTCCCGCAAAACACCTGACCCCAGCACCCTGGGTCAGGGATCTGCAAGGTTCTCCAGCATGGGGTCTGGCATGGATTCACATGCTCATGAATATTCCCCGTCGTCAGGCTGGGAATCCTCGGTACAGAAAAAAAAATCAGTATCAGTTTCGTTTCTGATCTGTCTTTCCTAGTAGTAACCAATCACTGATCTCTGGGTCATACTGCCCACAGCCAATGACTGCCCTCTCCCTAAGCCCTGCCTCCAGCAGCCATCCTCAGATTTTTACCGCACGTTCAAGTGTTGGGAGTCCTCGTGCTTAGCTCTCGAGCTTTTGCTGCGTTTTCACGCTTTTTCAAAGAGAATTTCTCATTTTTCGGTTAAATTGAGCCTCAAGCTCCACCGTCTTTACATCCGATCAACGGGGACCCGTTTCGGAAGTTTCTACGCCCCTCAAGGGTGAAGGGTTCATCAAACAACGCTTTTGGAGGGTTCCAGAAGTTTCTGAGGCCTACACCGGACATGGCCCAGGAGAAAGGGAGCTTGAGGCCTGGGAAGCTGTTAAGGGCCTGCCCTGGATGCCAGCTGCAGAACGTGTTCAAGGAAGACGAGCATTCCTTATGCCTCTACTGTCTTCACAAGGACAAAACACATGTGGAGGAGGACTGCGTTTTGCTGGAAAATGTCGGAGCAGACCATGAGGGACCGCCATCTTCGTCTCGCCAACTGGCTGGAGGGAAAGAGCCCGTCAGGTGAGAAGAAAAAGAAGAAATCCGAGCGGTCTTCTAAGTCCTGTGAGGGCACCCCGGCGATGGGGGCCCTACAGAAGGCTAAGCACTGTGAGTCCGCGGGCACCGGGAGCACCGAACGGTCGGGCTCCTCGGCTGCCAGGCAGGGCGCACCCTCCCCGACACCATCGGCCACGAGCCAACGCTCTGGTTCGGGTAAGAGGAAATCCGAGAACCCGGCCAAGCTTCTGGAGAGGCCCTGGTCGATCTCGAAGATTTCGCCTTAGGGGGAGTGAGGCGGGGAGCCCTCCCCCAAGGTGAAGGCCACAAGCATGCAGTCGGTGACTAAGGCCTTGATTCATCCAGCCAAGGCCTCTATCGTGGAGGTCGCAGCAACCCTGGCGCAGCCTGCGGAGGTTACACCTGTGATAGCGGCCTCGGGGCCCAGAGTCTCCCTGCCACCTCGGAGGGAGGCATCTTTCAAGCCCATCGAAAGAACCCCCACGAAAGCCCCGGCAGAGAAAGAGGGGGGGGCCAGTGGCCGTCGTGGATTCAGACACAACCTCCGAGGAGGAACTTGTTGAAGCCCCTGAGAGCCACGACACGGGCATGGAGGAGGACCAGCCCGTCGAGAGGCATCCCGACGAGGGGGGCGACGGAAGCGACGGCGGCGCCGATGGGACCCCAGACCAACCGTCGCAGCCAGTGCCGCAGGACAACTCGGCAGCCATTTTGATGGCAATTCAATCCTTATGCTCTGAAATAAGGACAGGATGCCTTAACCCCGACGGGGGAGCGGGAACCAGGCCCGACGGAGGAGCCAGAGGCAGGGCCGTCGGGAAGTCCACCACCCAAGAGGAGAAGAACACATCCTCCTGCACCCTTCCAGCCCTCGAGGCCTGCTCAACCCTCCTCCCCGTCCACGCGGGGATGACACAGGCACGGACACGGCCATGACGGGCACGGACGACGAGGGTGGCGACGGCGGGGTAGACCTCCCGTCGTCCCCCCCTCCCCGGGCTTCCCCGCCCGACGAGATTGGATCCTTCCATGCAATGATCTCCAGGGCATCCAAGCTTTTCCAGCTCTGCCCTGAAGAAAAGAAGAAGGAGGGGTTCCTCTATCAACGTCGAGAGACCAAGAGAAAGACGGTCCTCGCGGTACCTCTACTGGATGACATCTGGGACGAGGGGCTCTCCCTCCTCAAGAACCCGTCCACGACGCCGGCAAAAAGGGACCAATACGAAAAGAAGTACCGGGTCCCCGACGCGGCTCCTCTATGCCTTAGAGCACAGCCAGCCGACCCTGGATTCAGTCGTCTCGGCGGCGGCAGGAAGAAGGCGGGGGGCATCGGCATCGACATCGACTTCACCGCCGGACGGCGAGGGAAAGAAGCTTGACGCGACGGGACGACGAGTCATCACGTCGGCGGCGACAACGATTAAGGCGGCCAACGCCCTGGCTATCGTTGCCCGTTACGACCGGGAACTTTGGTATAAAATCGTTCCCTTGTTGGACTTCCTGCCGGACGGCAAGAGGGCAGAAGCCCTGGAAATCCTGCAAGAAGGCGAGTTGGCGTCGGACCACGCCATAACGGTGGCGACGGACATCACTGACACCGGTTTCCGCCAGTTGGGCAATGGTGTTTGCCTCAGACGGCGCGGATGGCTGAAGGCGATGGATTTCCGCCAGGACGTACAAGCCAAAGTGCTGGACATGCCCTTCGACGGGAACAACCTGTTTGGGAAAACAGTCGATGAGTCCCTGCAAGCCATCAAAATGGACACGGAGACAGCCCGGGCCCTGGGAGTTCTCCAGCAACGACGGCCGTCCTTTCGGAACACCAGAGGCAAGCAAGGGGCCTCCAAAGGTTCCAGCAGCGGCTCCTCTACCTACCGTCAAGCGGCCCGTTCCACGTCGCAGAAGCCCTATAGAGGACGGGGCAAGTCTGGAGGTTCCCCCGTCATAGCCAGGGAGGTCAAGGCGGCAAGGCGGCCTCGAAACAGGACTGAACCGACCGCAGCGTCAGGCCCCCACCGAAGCACCCCGGTGGGAGACCGGCTGGCGAAGTTCGTCAGCATGTGGGAGTCCATCTCCACCGACCGTTGGGTGCAGGATACTCTGGCCCAGGGGCACGCCCTCGAGTTTCTAAAGAAGTACCCTCGCGTGCCACCCGTGGCCAGGAAGGAAAACCACGTACCCCAGCTGCTCCTGGAGGTAAGGGCGATGCTCAAGAAAGGTGCCATCGAGCTCGTCCCAAAGAGACTTCGGGGCTCCGGGTTCTACTCAAGATACTTTCTCGTAAAGAAGAAGAGAGGAGGTTGACGTCCCATCCTGGACCTGCGGCGACTGAACAAGTACATCAAGGCTCAGAAGTTCCGGATGGTCACCCTCCAGCACGTGCTGGGACAGTTGGAGGAGGACAATTTCCTGTCGTCATTGGACTTGGAGGATGCCTACTTCCACATCCCCATTCTAAAAGGACACCGGAAATTCCTCAGGTTTGTGGTCCAAGGATGGCACTACCAGTTCAAGGCCCTCCCGTTCGGATTAAAGTCGGCACTCAGGGTATTCACCAAGTGCCTAGCACCAGTGGCGGCGTGGCTACGCCTGCAAGGGATCCACGTCTATCCCTACCTGGACGACTGGCTCATCCGAGCAAGGACAAGGGAGCTCGCCGTAGAGCACACAGCGAAGACCGTCCAGCTACTCACGGACCTGGGGTTCTCCATCAACTTCCCCAAATCCCACCTGGTCCCTTCACAGGTCGCCCTGTTTCTGGGAGCCAAGCTCGACACAGTGGCACAGCTGGCCTCACCATCCGACGAAAGCACGAAAGCCATCCTGGGCAAGGTGCAACACCTGCTAGCCACAGACGTAGCCAGGGTAAGATCCATCAAATCCCTTCTCGGGATGATGTCCTCCTGCATCTATCTGGTACGCCTGTGCAGACTTTGAATGCGTCCACTGCAAAAGTTCCTCGACGCACGCTGGATCCAGGCGACGGGCAGCTTCGAGGACAGGATACCGCTCAACGAGACCTTCCGACGGGCGATCCGGTGGTGGGGCACTCGCACTCATCTGACGGCAGGCGCAGACTTTCAGACCCCAGCTCACCAGATAATGGTGACGACCGATGCCTCCCTGGAAGGGTGGGGAGCACATAACGGAAATCTCCACGCGAGAGGCCTTTGGCTCCCGGAGGAAAAACAGCTTCATATCAACATTTTTGAGCTCCGCGCAGTGTTTTGGGCCCTCAGGTCCTTTCTTCTGTCCCTCAAGGGCAAGGTGTTGAGGATCTTCACCGACAACACCACCACAATGTTCTACATCAGGAAGCAGGGTGGAACGAGATCCCCAGCCCTGTCCAAGGAATCCCAGGATCTGTGGCACTGGACCGTCGACCAGGGAATGTTCCTGGTACCTTTTCATCTGGCAGGGATAAAGAGCACCATCGCTGACTCACTCAGCAGGGAGCTGTGCTCGTGCCACGAGTGGGAGCTACACCATGATCAAGTGGATCGACTCTTCAGGCTGTGGGCAGACCCTAGGTCGATCTCTTTGCGACGGCGACGAACTCCAAGTGCCAGAGGTTCGCCAGCAGGTTCCCCCAACCGAGGAGCATGGGCGATGCCTTCTCATTCCCCTGGGACAACCTGTTCCTCTATGCTTTCCCGCCGTTGCCACTGCTACTCCGGCTCATCAACCAGCTCAAGAGGTCCCGGTGCAGGATGATCCTCGTCGCACCGGCGTGGCCGAGACAGATCTGGTTCCCGGACCTTCTGGACTTATCGGCGTCCCCACCAGTCAAACTGCCCATGGACGCGGATCTTCTTCCAGAGAAGGAGGCGCCATTCTTCATCACAACCCGAAGTCGCTGAACTTGCAGGCCTGGCTCCTGCAGCACCAGAGTTTGGGGGATACGATATACCGGCCGACTGCAGAGAGGTTCTTGCAAAGGCCAGGGCGTCCTCAACTCTCAAGTGTTACGGACACAAATGGAAGAGGTTCTCTATCTGGTGCCGGGCACAGAAGATTAACCCTTTACGGATTACGGCCCCTCAAGTACTGCCGTACCTACTGTCGTTGGCCAAGGATGAACTAGCGCACGCCTCCATCAAGATACATCTGGCTGCCATCTCCAGATACACCAGGACAACAGGACGGGTGTCCTTGTGGTCTCATCGCCTGGTGAAGGAATTTATGAAGGGACTATTCCGCTCGTTCCCGCCCGTGAAGGCCTCAGCCCCGGTGTGGTGCTGGTGCTGACTAGGCTCATGGGGACCCCGTTCGAGCCTATGCATACGGCGCCGTTGAAGTTCCTATTGTGGAAAACAGCTTTTCTTGTGGCCATCACCTCCGCACGGCGCATGGGATTTAGGCCCTATCTTGAAAGCCTCCATACTTGACTTTTCACGACACGAGGGTGGTGCTCAGGACGCACCCCTCCTTCATGCCCAAGGTGCCGTCGGACTTCCACCTCAACAAGCCCTTTGTGTTACCAGTTTTCTTCCCGTCGCCTTCGTCGCCGGCCGAGAGGACTTTGTACTCGCTGGATGTAGCTAGATCGCTGAAGTTCTACGTGGACCGCACAAAGAGTTTTCGGAAGACATCACAGCTTTTTGTGAACTTTGGACCTGTGAATCAAGGGAAGGCTCTCTCGAAGGCTTCCATTTCCAGATGGCTCTCCGGCTGTATCATGCAATGTCACCGGTTGGCAAACCGACCGCTGCCCGGCCGTCCGAGAGCCCATTCGACCAGAGCGATCGCTGCTACCATGGCGTTCTTGTCTGGTGTGCCCCTGCTGGACATCTGCAGGGCTGCTACGTGGAGGTCGACGCACACCTTCACGAAATTCTACTGCGTCGATCGGGAGTCCAGGGAGGAGTCCAGGGTCGGCCAAGCATTGCTGCGCAACCTGTTCGCCTGAAGGGCCTGGTGAGGAGGTAAGAGTTGCTTAATGTTGAGTTTATGTATTGCTTAATGTTGAGCCTTTTGCCACCTCCCGTGGTTGTGCATGTGTGTACTGCTATGAAATCTTATATTCATGAGCATGTGAATCCATGCCAGACCCCATGCTGGAGAAGGAACAAGTTACTTACCTGTAACTGTTGTTCTCCAGCATGGGTCTGGCATGGATTCACATGCGAACCCTCCCACCTACTGCTCTGCGGCTCTTCACTTGGTCATACTGCCACTTTACGTGCTAACAAATCTGAGGATGGCTGCCGGAGGCCGGGCTTAGGGAGAGGGCAGTCGTTGGCTGTGGGCAGTATGACCCAGAGATCAGTGATTGGTTACTACTAGGAAAGTCAGATCAGAAACGAAACTGATTTTTTTTTTCTGTACCGAGGATTCCCAGCCTGACGACGGGGAATATTCATGAGCATGTGAATCCATGCCAGACCCATGCTGGAGAACAACAGTTACAGGTAAGTAACTTGTTCCTCATCTGCTCTCCCAAGCACCCAGGTTGAGGCACCTGCAGATGCAGCTGCTGGCCCCAACCGCCAGGGTCAGGGAGATACAGTAGTATCTGTTGTCACCCCGCCACCAGGTACACAGACACACAGGGGCAGCTGATGTCTGTGTGTCCAAGGGGAAGGGACATCCCCGCAAAACACCAGACCACAGCACCCTGGGTCAGGGATCTGCAGGGTCATCTGCTGTCCCAAGCACCCAGGTTGAGGCACCTGCAGATGCAGCTGCTGCCCACAACCACCAGGGTCAAGCAGATACAGCAGTATCTGTTGTTCCCCCACGCCCCAGGTACACGGACGCGCAGGGGCAGCTGATGTCCGTGTGGCCAAAGGGAAGGGACATAAAGTTAAAGGCCCTGGACCCAGCTCCCAGGTTGAGGGACCTGCAGGGCCAGTAACTGACCCAACATCAGTGGGTGATGGCATGGCCCAGGCCACTAGTGGTCCAGCCGCTAATGCCCCGAGTGGTCCCAGAAACACACGGTCTGCACCACCTTCCAAGAGGCAGAAGCGTGCAGAACAGGGAAAGGCTCAATCCCAAAGCACAGCAAAGGAGACCGCCACGTCGAGGAAGAGGAGCTTCAATGATGAACAACTCCAGATTCTCGTGGACCGCGTGCGTGACCACCACTGTGACATGTGCACACAGCCAAGGACCACACATACGCCTGCTCAGCGTATGGTGCACTGGCAGCGAGTCACGGGTGGCATCAACGCCTTGGGGAATGAGAGGTGCACCACTCGTGAGGTCATGAAGCGGTGGAATGACCTCCACCGTCTAACCAAATCAAAGCTGGGTGCCAACCTCGCTTCTGCTCTGGTGACTGGAGGTGGGTCCCCACAGGAGCTGGAGCTCACGCCACATGAAGAGGCCATGAGCGATTTGATTCATGTGGATCAGCTGCAAGGCATGAGAGGCCTGTCAGATTACGAGGAAACGTCCGGTGAGTGATGAAGCGTATGCATCCTGAATATGTGTCTGTACATTAAATAAATGTGTAGGATTGTGTAGCATTTCTGCCTGCATTTGTATGACTGCCATGGGTGAACCATGTCAAGGTGTAATGACCCATGCTTAGTGTACTGCAGAGTGCATACAACTGGTGTGTTACACATTGGTTGAACATGGCTTAGGGACAGTAGTCATCCACAACCGTCAGATACCAAAAGACATTTCTGGCATGCCAACACAACGTGGCATCTGGCTATGTACTTCAGTAATGTTGGTGACTCAGCTATGCCAGTCAAGTGTTTGTGTCTGAAGCACATGCTACACATCATGCACTGCATGTAGTAGAAATTCCATCCACACATGTCCATAGGGGGTTTCATGCTACCCATACATTCCATGAACACCGTCAGCGGGTGGGACATTGTGCCAAGAGTGACATAGCATTTTACTACACTCTGCAAATCCCTGCCTCAGCTATGGCACTGACCCCCCTGTAAGATATCGGTCTGAAGTCATCCATGTTGACCTGCCACATTCAACACACCTCCAATGTGGCAGGCACATGTCATCACTCTCTCCACATCAAACACCTGGGACACCACACTCGGGGCATGTCCAATTGTGTGCACTCCCTGTGCCAGTGGTACACTGGTGTTAGATGTAATTGTAGTGGACTTGCCTGTAATTAGGTGTGCACATGTTCTCCTGTAGGTTAATGTTATGTTGCATATCCACTTGATGAGTCACAAATGTCATGTTTTCGTTTACTGTGGCAAGTCTGCATACGCCATGATCGCAGGGATTTTTGTACATAGTGTGTGTATGCAAATTATGGCATGTTAACATGCATGGCAATGTGTTGCAGGACAGCATTGTGATGACAATGCATATAGTAGATGCAATTAACATGATTCTTCATGTCTTTATGTGTCCATGTTCAGGTGATGAGCCACCAGATTCAGGGGAGGAGGTAGAGGAGGAACGGGAGCCTGCGTCCCTAGGGACACCAGTGGAGGACGTGTTGTGGCAGCCCATGAGAATCCACTGATGCTACAGTCCATCCAGGGCATGACTCAGAATGAGTCAGACTCCAATGATACCAGTGGCTCTGGTGGTGAACCGGATGTCCATTCCTCTATGCTGACGGAGGTGACTGCATCAATTGTTGGAGCTGTTGGAGCCTGAGCATCTGCAGGGGGTCACATGCCCAGTCAGTGTTGCCACGTCCATCTGTGGTTGTTACGGCTGGAAGGCCACGCTCCACTGTATTGGCTTCCGGTCCTGGGATGGATGACCAAGGGAGGGCTTCAGTCCTGCAGCCACAGACAGCGGCTTCACATCAAGGGCCATCCTCCCTTGGGTCCGGCTGATGTGGGGCACGCACACGTGGTGGATGTGTGGCAGCTGGGGAGA
This sequence comes from Ambystoma mexicanum, assembly GCF_040938575.1. Lineage (NCBI taxonomy): Eukaryota > Metazoa > Chordata > Amphibia > Caudata > Ambystomatidae > Ambystoma > Ambystoma mexicanum. The sequence continues at coordinate 968,295,496 of NC_090937.1, forward strand.
CAGTGTGTGAGCAGTCCATGTATAGTATTGCACAACAACAGGGTGTTTCCTATGAGATGTTGGCTCAGGGCATGAATAGGGTGGCCAATTCCATGTTCTCCCGCCAAACACAGATAGAGCACCAGCTGCAGGCATTGCGGACCACATGCCGCTCACACAGGCTGCACATGGAAGCCAGCAACAGGAGCCGACGGCTGAAATGAGGTCTCTGCAGGCATCCCTGCTTGCAGAGGGTCAGGCCCACAGGGAAGCCATGAGGCAAGAGTTTCTGGCCCTCAGAACCTCAATGGAAGTGCTAGAGACAGCCCGCAGATGCAACTGTTGAGTCATACCATCTCAGAGGAACTCTGTGCATCCCGTGAGGTGTTGCATGCGGACCTCTGAGGATTCATGTTGCAGGTGCATTCATCTGGGTCCCACCTGGCCGCTGCCATGGAGGACCATGCTAGGGATCTACGTGGTCAACCTCCCTTACCACTTCCACCTTTGCATTCTACACAGGAAGGTGGCGACAGCAGCGGCAGCCCTCCCAATCCATGATAGCCATGCGGTCCATGAACCCATGGAGGGAATTGTTTTTGTCAACATCCACACATGTGGGTGTTGACATGCACCGTCCCCCCCGCCCCCGCGTTCCAAGATGGAAATGTTTTTCTTTTTTCCCCAACCCCCCCGGCCAGATGTTGGCATGTCATTTTGTTTTGCCCTTTCCTGGTTGTGGTTTTTGTTATTTTTTGCATTGATTGCCTTTGAGGTATGCCATTAACTCCTCTGGGACTATACATGTGCAGTGGTGTACGTGCAGGCATGCCTAGTGAAGTCCTCTAGCATGTTTACATGGGGGTGCACAGGATGGCATGTGCAGGTAATCATAGCTTTGTTTTTCCATGGCACGTGTGTGCTGTGTCAATTATATTGCACAATGGGTGTTTTAATATGTTTGCCCATGTTTTTCCAGTAATCTGTGATGTGGCGGTGACTGCTATCCCGGGTGAGACATCCTGCACCATTCGAAGTCCACACGCCTCAAGCCTTCCACCAGACAATGTCCTTCCTTTAACAAATTAGGAAACACACTTACTGGCGAAGGTCATGTGGGATTTACAACATAAAGACACTGTTATTTGGTAAGCATTTGCACTGTCTTGGTGTTGGGCATGCTTCATTGTTGGGCATCTTTGCTGCATGTGGTAATTTGATTGGAGCTCATGTCACTGTGTAAGCTACATATGTGGATACCTCAATGGGCGCACCGACTGTGCTGTGCAGCATGTCATTATACATTGGTAAACCAGGCCATGCACTCCCTGATCTGTCATTTCCTTGTTATTCACTCTCTGTGCCACTTTCCCTGGTGCAGTACACTGTACTCCTGTACAAATCAGTGTCAATAGCCATTCACCCTGTGTCGCTCCTGCACTCTGTGTTGTATGCATATTTTCTTTCTGGTGTCAACTGTGATCATGTATGTGCATGTATTTTTTGCTGTTACTCTACATTGCATTCCATGTAGGTAGAGCGTCTCCCGATGCTGTGCATCGTATGCAAGGCAGGTGAGTTCCACAGACAGGTGAGTGCATGGTATTTACTGACACTTTGGTGGTGTTTGCATGGGAACGGGGCACTATGTGTGTTCACTCTGGCTTTACTAACCTTTACCTCTGTCACTATTGCTCGAGGGTTGTATTACTCACCCAGGGGTGATGCCAATGATGGTTATGATCTTGTTAATCTGATAGAATGCTGGGGACACGGTTTACTGATTATGATAACTGTGCTTTCTGACTGTGTGTCCACCTTTAATGGTTGGTTGTGAGCGTGTAGCATGGTCAACAGTTTGTGGACTGTGGCAGGGGCAGATGTTTGAGCTGAGGTGTGCCTCATTCAACTTTTATCAGGTATAATGAGTGGCACATCTGATCCCTATCAGGTTTTTTTTCTCAGATTTGTCGGATCGAATTTATGGTTCAACTATTAGTGTGTGCTACAGCATTGTCATTCCACAAACATGTTGCTATGTCAGCTGGTATGTGCCTATTTGGTCTTACAGCATTTCAGGTTTTGTATTGTTAGTGGGTTTTCTTCCTTTTCTGAAGCATGTTGCAACATGGTGTATGCAGCTTGTAGTACAACAGATCTGGGTGCATGGTGGTGAGGCATTGGAATAGATGCAGTATTACACCATAGGTATGCAGTAACAATGAAGTCTGCATTGACCATGTTATGGTGGTTTACAGTGTACTTTTAACATTGTTTGTATGTTTAGGATTTTGTATGTTTGCTTGTTGTTTTTGGCTTACGTCTTCCCTTGACCCTCTGTCGGTGTGCAGGAGTACTTTGAGCCATCAAGCAGGGTTCTGGAGGAGGAGCCAGAGGTGAATGGATTATTCATTATGAAGACATCCACTGTATGTTCTCCTAGGCCACCTTCAGAGTACCTTTGTTATGCGCTCGCACATTTGTCTTGATAATACATGTGACTGAATCAATCAACTACTGGGGGACACTTAATACACAACCTTCCGCACATCAACGCACCCTGACACTCACCATTATTCATTCTCCTCATTCACTCATGTCTCCCCTGAAGGACTCAACCAAGTTGACAAGTTTATGAAGGTGTCATCCCTATTGGTGTACAGCTGCGCATACAGAAGCATCATTGCAAACTTATCCTCTAGGTCTAATGCTCTTGTTGATATATGCATACTCTCCTTTACTGGTGTTTCGTTTCAATCCTCCATCAGGCACTCACTTCTGCACACTATTGCTAATATGACATATGTACAGCCTTCCTGACCACCAACATACTGGTGAATAGCTTGATAGCCTTCCGGGAGAAACTGCTAGCGAGGTTGGTCCACACACAAATGTACTCCCATTAGGGCATTCTTGTGGATGTACGTGAACACTAGTGTGCATTGTAACAGTTCGGAGCAAGAGTCACCAGAGTCACATGATGAATGGTCGCATCCATCCATTCATAATGCCCTGCTGTCCTCGTCGTCCTTGATGTCTCATTTGCTTTTCACACAGTGATGCATTCCATCCTCATTTTGATGATTCATGAACCAACACTGGACTTCCTTATGTCATTCCTGTAAATATATTCCATGAGAACCCCATACTGTTTCCTTCTTCTGTCCTACTTCAGCCGCCACCTGTGGCATCATGCAGGTGTCCATTCATTTACCATGCATCTTTGACTTATACATTTGCCTGGTGCTACGCATATTTGGAACAATTTCATTATGATTAATGTGCTATGATGAGGACAGAGTACTCTTCAGCACTGTTAGTAGTGACACCACTGGCACCCTTATTCACCATGTCTGCCACACAGCCATCCTGGGCTGGTGCCCTCAAAATGACCTTGGCGTGTGCGCCATTTACAAAATTGCATGTCCCTATTAACTCCACTGCAGCCTACTTGTGCCACTGACTCAGTCCTTCCTACATGTTCGCACTCCATGCACACTCATTCCAAGGCAGGGATGTAGCCTTGATGTTCAACTACCCCCTTCCATGACTGCCACATGTTCATGTGATTGTGAATGAGTCCGACTTGCAGGTCTTGATGCACACAGTAAATGTACACATCCACAACATCACACAGAGGGGCAATCTTCCACATGCTGTGTTACTCGCCAGGCTACACTAGTGCTACTGCCTATTGCACCAAATCCATGCTTGTAATCCACACCCTGTGTAATTCATTTGTGACAAGGGTGCAAGTATTATGCTTGATGTAAAGGCCAGGGTCCACATTTGTCATCCACTGATTGTCCTCCATTGGCTAGCTATGGCAGACAGCGTCGGTTCATAGGAAGTATGCATTGTGCACTGTGACTTGTGAGGCCTGCTTACTCCCTAACTGCTAATGTTCAGTCCTCAATGCTGTCCCTCCAGAGCCATTTCGTCATGTTACTCTGACCTTTTTTAGGTGATCCAGTTATTGATGGAGATTTTTTCAAGGGGATCTTTATCGTCAGCAGGGGCCAACCTCTGGGATACCCATCCTGCCGCACTCTGGGGACTCATTTCCTTACTTTCCATGAACTACCCATGTGTTTCATGTTATACTCTACCTTCTCTCTCACTCTTCCCTGCTAAGCAATCCCTCTGCTCTCTCACTCTCTCCATTCTTTTTTTGATGTGCCTCAAGGTCTCACATGCCCCTGTGAAACCTAGCTATTTGTGTGGCAGTTGCCTCTGTGATGTGGACTAGTGTCATCATCACTTCACTTGGGGAATGACCCGAGAGTTGCATCTCTCAGAACTGACCTGAGCATCCACTGACTGGTTGCACTTGAGCCACCCCTGAACTTGTTGCCACCCTCCGAATACCACGCCCCTCGGAGCATCTGTGCACTTGCTTCTTCTAATTGCACAGTGCAGGAAGAGTGTCTGTCTGTTTCATCCTGTCCTCAGTCCCTGCATGATGGCACATTGATGCACTTGTGAAATTACGATGATTCACTGTCTGACAGATTCATTGTTACATCCACTGTTGATAGTATAGTATGGCATGCATTTACTGTTCCTGTCCATAATTTTCTGTATGAGCGGGTGTTATTTTTGTACTTGTTCCATACATGTTTGTGCGCTTTCAGACACTTGTATTAGCCTTTTATCTATCTCCTTTGACATTACATACAATAGCACACTCTGGTGATGATTTCACATGACATATGGGACGTTTTATGTGACACACGGGCGATTTGCTGTCTAGTTTGGCATTGTAGTAGTGGCATGCTGTCTCTTCTATGTGTTTATTTTGGAAACCCAAAATTAAATTCGTTTTAGTTCTAAGGGATGCACACAATGTTGCACTTCCAGGGACACATTCTCAAGGCGATTTGGTGGGCACAGATGATTGGCCCTTTGTCATCATTGCATGGCACCTGGAATGTGCCAGGGCTGTGTGCACTCCATAGAGGTTGGATGTTAGGTGAACATGTAGCCACAAGCTGGGTAGGGGCAGCCTCGCCACGTGCCATTTGACCCGCCAGGCGCAAGCAGCGTGCATGTGGTTGGGGATGTGGGGGCACCACCATGTCAACAGGTACACCACGCCATGTTGCAATATTGTGCAGGACACATGCTGCCACAGTGATCCTGCACACTAGTGGTGGTGCACATAGCTCCTCACCACCAGAGTGGTCAAGGGAGCGGAAACGTGACTTGAGCACTCCAAATGTACGCTCCACTATGGCCCGAGTTGCAATATGGGCTGTGTTGTATCTTACCTGGGGCGGTGTGGCAGGGTTCCGTATTGGCGTCATCATGTAGGTGCTCAGAGGGTAGGCACTGTCCCCTGTAGACGGGGACATTTTGGGCATTGGTGTTTATTTGTCTGTGCGTAACATGAATGCATGTGCAGGGGCATTTATATTCACCAATGAGCCATGTGTTGCCATGCCTCCCTATTTCCAGGGCACGGTTTGGGGTGACATTCTGAAAATGAAACTATCATGGGTGGACCCTGGATAGTTTGCATATACAGAAGTATTGATGCCCTTGGTATCACATACAACCTGCACATTGATAAAATGCCAGTGCTTGCGATATATGTGCTCTGTAGCCCTAGGTGGACGTAGAGCCACATGGGTACAATCGATGGCACCAAGCACTTTTGGTAAGTGCGCCACCCCATAAAGTCCTGGACCATGGCCTGCCTTTCTGCAGGTGTTCTGGGCATGTAGATGTGCCTGCGGACTGAGGGGCATGCAGTCATTATTGCCAACACCTGGTCTAGGCAGCATGACTGCGTGGGCTGTGAAATGCCCCCAACTATGGCAGTTGTCCACTGAAATGACCCAGTTGCCAAAAAATGCAGTACATTGAGCAACTTTTCAAATGGGCTCAATGCTTGGGAGCACAGAGTGGGTGATGTAAGGTCATCTTCCCACTCTGTAACCAGTCTAATATGATATGAGGTGGAAACCTATACCTGCCATGGACCTGATCATCAGGCATCCCAAAAAGGCTGGTCCTAGGTAGAAAAATCTGGGCTCTGTCCATCGTCCTCCTCCTGCGGTGTCCCACGATCACTGCTGCGACAAATGGTACGTTCATCGTAGCTGTATATGTGCGTTGTTTGATCGCGCTCGCTTTTTATGCATTTGTTTTTGTGCGCGTTTACATTTACGCCAGCTATCCTATGGCGGCAGTGTTTCACTATTTGCACATACTTTTTTCCATGTGCCGGCGAGTCATGTTCAAATCCATGAATATGTGTTTTTAGCGCACGTATGGGCATTGCGAGTATTTTACTGTGGGACTTCCCTCGTCACGCCCATATTTTCACTTGTTGTTCCCCATTCCACGTGTTCCGCCCCCTTTTTAGGTGACTGCGCAGACCCGGGCGGGCCTACACTTGGAGTCTCTCGCAAGGCGTTTGTGGTGTTGCAGTAACGTGTTAGACCGGTGCGCATTCCTCGCAAGTCCCTGGTAAGCCCCGCACATTGTGTTCCATGAATCGACAAACGGGCGATTTCACGCGAAAGCCCCCTATTTTCTGTGCAAATCATTCCATGAATCGGGCCCTCTGTGTCTCTGCTGCTCTTACTCCACGCGCTTCATTTTCCCATTCTCTGGGAGCTATTGCAAGACCGCACAGTATACCTTTTAGAGGTTGCGTGCTGCTTCCCAGTGTGAGGAGTCAGAAATGGGTTCAGGGAACAAGGCAGTTATGTTTCACAAGTAGAGATTTATTAAAAGAAAATGGGTTGGAAAAATACCTCTCGCTCTGTGCTAAAGAGGGACTTCCCTGCCTAAGAGATAAAAACCAAAGATCCATCTGTGTCAGAATGTCGATAACTTAAAAACTGTCCTTGTGCCCAAAATGTCCTAACCTGAACCTTACAATACAAACAGAAACAACAAATTGTGCAAGGAAATATCTCTAATTGTTGTTTGCAAAATGTGTTCAAAACCAAAAGTATAGGAAGGACTCCTACAAAAATGTTCTCCAAGGTAAAGACCCTTGGATCCAGAGGGTGGTCCCCTTTCCCTGGATTCTTCAGTAGGATGGGAAAATGTCTGTTTAGTTAACAGTTGGGAAAACTGTCTGTTTAGTTAACAGTTCCTTTGGGTCTTTACTGGACTCACAAAGTTTTTGTTTAAGCAATAAGTTCTGTAGTAGTCTTTCTGTAGTATTTCTTGTCACTTTGCAGATCACCAGGTATACTCCCCTGCCAGGAATATTTATTCAATTTCAGCTGCCTCATATACTCGCCTGCCAGGACTTCTCTTATGGGTGTCACAGTTCTTCAACTATATTACAGTAGCATATACTGTGAAGTGCTTGGTATATTTATCCATGGTAGTACTTGCTTGAAATCCTCCTCCACACTGGAATAATAGGTCTGTACTTGATAGGGGTTTGCATTGTACTTTGCCTTGTCTGCATTCAAACATTCTTATTGGGTGTAGAATGTGCACTTTGCCTTGACTGCACTCAAACAAACTTCAGGTATTCTCTGCATCAGCAATCTCGTACCATTCATACACTTGTTGGCGTGCTTGTCGGAATGCCACGGTGTCCCCACCTGCTTTGGGCAGACTCGCTGGTTGCTTCCAGCATCTGCAATTCTGCTTGCGCTTCTGCTATGCGATTTCTTCACCCACTTTCCAGTTTACAGTGTGTGGATGTTCTTCCAGCGGTCTGCGCTGCTCCGCGGTCAAACTTTGGCTTTACTTTGGCCCGGATGGGAGAACGCTGCTTCTTCGATGAAATCTCGAACCTACAGGAGCTCCTGCATGACTCCCAGTGTCTCAACAACCCTTCTTGATCGATTGCTGCATTTCTCTTCCTCTCCCAGCTACCTTCTCCACTACAGTAGCCCTGTCTGTGTACAGCGAGCCATGCTTGAGCCTCAGCATGGGGTTCACCGTCTTCTCCTGCACTGCTTGACTCAGTAGTGCGGTTCGCACCATTAAATGTCCTGTGCACTGAAGGTTTGAAAAAACAACTAGCCTGCATGTTGTACTTCGAGCTCCTGTCAGTTTGCACAAACCCCCTCTTCCTCGTCTCAGTACCTGAGTGGTTATGGGAGTTTGAGTCCATGGACGCCGTTGGAGTTTTAACTCAGATTGTTTTTCTCTGAGGTATTACACAAAGGCACATTAAAAACAAAAGGGGTTATGCGTGAATTGTGGGTGTTTGGGTTATAGCTGGGAGGCCTGACCAGAGTAGTGTAGTGAAGAGGTTTCTTGACTTCTTCTACAAGGGGGAAACGTTAGCAGGCAATAGGCCATTAAAGTCTTGGGTGTCAGAGGGTCTTCCTCATGGGAAAGGGAGGATACCATGTCTCATCCAATGAAGTCATGACAGCTCCCCGGTAGTTGTCTCCTCCTATGTGACCCTCCCTCATATAACCGCCCCCAGTGCCCGGATCAGGAGGCGGCTGCTGTCGCCTGGTCACACGGGAGGAGTTTATGACCGGGGAATGCGTAATGACTCCATTAGATTGACCACACCAGCTCCACACCACCGAGCCAAGGATTCCTGTTGCCTGCTTCCTGTCTTCAGCCGATGACGGCCTTCAGTTTCTCTAGACCATTCTCTGTGTCTCCTTTGCTTTTCCCGGGCTGGGATGTCTCCCGTGCAGCTCTCCTTCTCTCGTCCTTCTGTTTTCATGATAGTCAAGTGAGCACTCCCCTGCGGAGCACTAGAATGACAGTTCCCTGGGTCACTCTTCATGACTCCTAAGGCCCACCTCTTCCAAATACTTGCATTGGGAGTAATCTTTATGCATCTGATCTTCTTCATCTCAGTTAGTGAAACTGATGTGATGTTACAATAGCACATGGATGTATCAGTCGGGGGTGAAAGGGTAATAAAGGTTTCGACAAGGTTTGGGTTCTGGTAATGTGCCGCCTATCACCCAGGTGATCATCCTGATCCCCAGTAGGGGAGTCCCTTCCCATGAGGTTGTCCCACATTAAACCACCCCTAGGGGGAATATTGGATAGCGGCCAGCCTCACCTCCCTAGCCTCATGAGAAGAGGCTCCCCCTTGGGGAGAAAAGTTATGACACCTTGCGAATCATCACCTCGCCCAGATGGAATCTCGATCCATCAAGCTTCAGGCTGCAATTTTGTTTACTCTATTAAAGAGCATACTGGCATGGGGTGAATTCCCAGACTCCTGGAAGTAATCCTATATAATATCCATTTTTAAAAAGGGTAACACACTCGACCAAGCAAATTACTTTCCATTTGCCCTGTTATATGCTTCCATACTAGTGGAAAACCTTGAATATTGGGCAAGGTGAACCAGCCATCTTGACATATGTCAGTGGGGTTTCTGTAGCGATGTGGGCACCACCCTAAATGGCTTTATTTTATTCTTGCTCCAAAAGAGTTGCTGGTGCCAAAAAATACCACTCTATTGTGCTTTGACAAACCCATCGTCAGCCTTTGACAAAGTGCATAGAAACAAGCTTTGTTTAAATTGAATGGCTGGAGATTAACAGATGAACTGACCAGAGTGGACGAGCAGTGATCACTATCCCAACAAGTGAAGCCCTTTTGGGCCCTTTGCCAAGGATGTGTGTTGGCTCCTGCCCTTTTCAACCTATACATTTCTGATGCTGGACACTTTATAAAGAAAAATAACTAATTCCCCCTATATTCCCCCTCAGTCGAGTTACACTGGTTAGTCTACTCTACATTAATGACCTGGTAATTTTTTATTAGAAAGCTATCGGTCTTCAGTGCTGCTTGAAAGTCCTAGGTACTTATATGGAGTCAAATGATCCAGAAATTAACTGCAATAAATCAAAGGTCATTGTTTTTTCTCAAAGAAGAAAATCGGTCCCATTTAGTTGGACTAACCTATTTGGGATTTACAATTTACAAAAAACTCAATATACGATTACACATCCAAAGGCTGCACTTTAAGGGCATCTTGTTTGCGGCTCAATTGGAAAAAAAGAAATTTTAAATATGGGCGTTTCTTTCTATTGCAAGTGTTAACTTATTATAAAACCAGGGTTGCTCAGTGTTTGCTCTATGGGGCAGAGATGTACATATTGCAGACAAACAAGTCTGGCACAAGTTGAAATCTTTGATTTGCCGCATGGGGCTGTCACTCCCCAACTGTACTCCTATTCCGGTCGTGAGATGTGAGCTTGGTATCTCATCTTTGTTGGTTCTCATTAGATGGAAAATGCTATTGGGTTACTGCAAATTTATCAATCCTGTATTAAACTCACAATGTGTGACCTTTAACACGCTTCTGGAAAAAGCTCTAGTGAATTAAATTCTAGGCAAAAAAACTGAATTGCTCTTAAAGGGTTCAAAGAATATTTTTCAAAGAATACGTTTCAAAGAATATTTAGTATCAAACACTACATTAATTATGAAACTGTTGCTCAAGGCAGATACCACGGAGGATATGCTAGACAAATATAAATTGTTTATCATGGGGTTATAGAGTAGAAGCAACTGAGCATCATTAATAGGTATCTTAGAAGTGGTCGGTGCAAGAAATAATCTTCTCCATGCAGACAGATTTTGCTGCTTTTGTGGTAACCCCAAAATTGTAGAGACCTTGGAACGTTTAATTATCTATTGCCCAAAGCTGAAGTCAGATAGACCAAAACACTTTAGGGATTTCATCAACACTGAACACTATATTCTACCCACGGTTCTGTGGGCGACAATTCACTCAGGGTGTCAATTGTCATTAGTAGAGCTGGGTGCCAGCCCCAGCCGCCAGACTTCCCATCCAACCGCAGCCCCTCATTGATTGGCTGGGACAGGACAGGAGTGCTTCCCGGCACATGCTGCACAACAGCTGATGCAAATTCAAAGGTAAGAGATCACATAGAGTTGGTAGGCACTGCCTACCAACTCTTTGTGCTCCACCAGCACTTGCTCCCCTTGCCATCTCCCATCATGCCCCTAGCCTTCCCCCCACCATTCCAAAAACAATGGCAGTGCGCCTCCCCCTGGCAAAGAACCACCATCCTCTGTTCCGTGTCCCAGCCCCATCCCCAAAACACAAGCGCTTCCCCACCCCCTAAAATGCCACCTTGTCCTTTTCCTTGCCACAGTTTACCACCCTACCCAAAATATCAGCGTTGTGCCTACACCCCAGTCGCAGCACATTTAGCCCCTTTTCTTGCCACGTCCCCTTTAGCCATTCTCTTGCCACCCAGTCACGTTTAGCTCCTATTGATCCCCCAGCCTTTTTCTTGCCCCAGACCCTTTTAGCCCCGCCTCTTTTAAGCACTGTTCTTGCCATAGTCTCTTTTAGTCCCTTTACTTGTCCCCCAGTCCCTTTTTCTGCCCCCAGATTCTGACACTGGCCCCTCCTATGTGTTGCTCTGCCTTTCCAATGCTCATGTATGGCCCCAAGAGCCTGGACAGACCCCCATGCTCGGCCCTACCCCTGAATTACCTGGTTCTCTCAGGTATAGTTCTAAGTTATAGTTACCGTTAGATTTCTGTTAGACATTTTTCTGGCTGTATTGATGTATGTATTTTTAAAGGTGGTATTTATATGATTCATGAAATATTTTTGCTTTTCGTTATTAGCTAATTTAGGATTCAAGTTTCCATCTACGTTTACTCAAATGACACCCTTGGTTATTTTATTATGAATGACGTATTGATTAATCACGTTTGTTTTTTCTTTGTAAGGTTTATTATACCAGTTCACTAATTTATATTTAAAAAACTCTGCAAAATATCAGTCATATATAACAAATTTGGACATGCTTTTCTTTTGGATCTGAAGCGTGCTCTGGCGGTTATTTCGGGAAAACAGCTCGAAAATGTGGTCTCCTTTACCCCCAGCTGGAACTGTGGTAGACCCCTGTCGCACCGCCCCTCTTAGACCACAAGTTTGGTCAAATTTTGAACAACGTGCAAACGTAGCCACTTTAAACCTCAGTTCACATGTAGTCAGCATTAGATACTATTTGGCACTATGTTTGCGCGACAGTTTGTGTATGGGGTGTTTTTACTTAATCCATGGTTGACTTCGGCTGCGATAAAACAGGAACATTCGGGCGCATGCTTTTACTAGATGGCTGGCGTTGTGGCAGCACCGCAGCCCCTCCCCCTTGCTTGTCACGGGCAGCAGCAGAAGCAGTAGACAGCACGGGCAGGGTTAAGGCTGAGGAATGCAGGCGAAAGGAATGTGCATGCAGATGAGAGCAATGCTAATCTCATGCTAATGAGCCCTTGGCTGGGCTGCTTGGGAACCAGGCTGGGTTATTGGCTCTCCCTCGGCCCCAATCCGGACAGCTCTCGCAGCGCAGGGCTGCCGGAGCCCGGGAGGAAGGACGCAAGCAGACATGGTGGATTGAACACGAGTGGATTTTTGTTTTCTCCTCCCCAAAAACAAGATTTGCCCCCTTTGCAAGCGGTACTTTTTTCAACGATACTTTGGTCGGGAGGGAGGGCTAATTTATTTTCCCCGCTTTACTTGGCAACCTCGACCCCACTTCCTTTCCGTACTTATGGAGGAGTTTGGAGAGCCTGATCATGCCTAGGAAAGGGACTGGACAGCTTCCTTTACCAGATGGCTGGGAAGAAGCAAGAGACTACGACGGCAAGGTTTTCTACATTGACCACACCAATAAACAGACCAGCTGGATCGACCCGAGGGATAGGTAGGAAGCATGAGAGACTAACGACGTGATTGTAGGGGGCGGGTGCACGGGCCACTTGTATTATTGCTGAGGACACATGGGGTCAGCCCACCGAGAGTATACGAGACCACATCACGTTCTTGCACTTGACACAGCGTGGAATTCCAGAAGGTAGCAGAGCTTTCTTGTTATTCCCGAACTTAGTATTTTTTTCTTTGCATTTTGGGACGTGTAGTTCTGTATTTTCAATTGAAAATGCAGGACTAGACGAATACAAAGAAAATACAGCACTGAACTATATGCACCCAACGAGGAAACTAGCGAGCTCAGCAGCACATGACGGGAGATGTCCAACACATACACCATATGCTACAAGTGGAACCTCGGCACATAAACTAGTGGAGCTTGGACCTGTGACACACACTGCACACGTAAATAGGGATCAAGCACACTGTTTGGATTAAGTGTTGTCATCTCTATTGCTTCTGGACGAGCACTTTTTATTTATTTGTAAATGTATATAGCGCACAAAACCCAGAGTTATCTAGGCGCTTACGAGATTGGTTACAGACATTTCATCTTGGTTACAGGGGTTTGCATTTTTTACAAGGAAAACAAATTTACTCAGGTAGCAGTCTGCTTGATAATTGCTAGATTTGGCACTTGCGGTACTCCATGATTTCTCTTGACACGTGAAGCTCCGGTCCAAACTCCGTACACAAACACACGTCAAGTGTTTCAGCAGAAAACAGTGCGCAGGGGGTGAAGGGGACTTACAGTTGAAGGATTGAGAAGTGAAAGCGACAGGGAGCCAGAGAGAAAGAAAGGGTGGGGGAATAGCAGCCAGCAAAGTAACTGTGGGAATGTATCCAGCAAACTCGGTGGTTGTCCCGGTGTTGTATGCTATCCTGCCTCCCATGGTAGATTGTGGGAGGCAGTGTTCGGCAATCTTCGGAGTCACGCCCACTTGATGGCTACAGCCATACATGCAGCCCGAAATGAAAAGCTAATGTCATAGCCCGCCCTCCTACATTTCTGTTCCTGGGATTGGCCAGTGATCTGCGTAGCTCCACCCCTGTCCTTGAGTGCCCGTGTCCATCATTTAAGCAGTTCTCATATTTTATTCTTTTTTAGTGGCCGCAGTGTTGCCATGTCCGCTTATTATATTATAAGTGACTTTGGGCTTGTTTTTGCCCAAAGTCGCTTATAATATTAGCAGGTTGCTTGTCGCGGTTTTTGTCCGCGTTTTTCCTTAATTGTGTGCTTATTGTTCCGCTTGTTTGCCAGTCTGTCTGACTTGGCCCCATTTACAAAAAAAAATGAATATGAAAGGCGAACATGCCGTCTTGCCTTAAGCTGTTATGCACACGCTGTGAGGCTCGGGCTGATTGCCTTCCTGATGTGAACCTGCAAGTACTCCTTTCTTTTGCATTGATGGGCTCTTTCAATATGAGAGACCCTTTGAAGACGCATTACCTAGCCAAGAGGTAAACACGGGGTATTTACAGCAACATGTAGTTTAGTCATGATGGAAACAAGCATAGACAATGACAATAGTTTAGGGTTTTGTGTAGGCATGGGAAAGGCCCTTGGTAGGCACTGCTATCTTTAGTTGTATGAACGGCACCAGGTGCAAAATGGTGCAAGTACCAGGGCATCTAATGGCAGTGCCTGGCAAATGCCTGATAAGTTTGCAAAAGCCAAAAACTTTTAACATGACTAACTGAAGGACACACACAGTGCTTTTAACTTGATTGGCTGAACGCAGACCAGGTTAAGACATTTCTATTACACCAGTAGCATTTACAGCTCAAATTCATTCAGCATTGAGTGCAAAGTTTAATGTTAAGGCTTGATTAAAGAGAGCACAAAGAGTTCCCATGAGAAGGTGTTTTGGGCGGGGAGGGTCAAGAACAGGGTTGGGCAGTGCCTTAAGTGGCACTACAAATCGAGCCGGGGCTCATCGAGGGGGCGTGGCCTAACAGCGGGGGTCTTGATGGCCCGTTAGGCCACGCCCCCTTAACGAGCCCGGGCTCAATGGGCTACTGCCACCCCTGCCAGGCAGCCTTTCGTATAGATTAGCACCCTCTCCCCTATGGGGAGAGGGTGCTGATCTCTGCATTTATTTTGTGTAGGCTTGCCTGGCAGGGGACAGCGCCTGCCTATTCAGCCTTAATGGTGGTGCTGCCCCTTGCCAGCTGGGGAGAAAGCTCCACCATTAAGGCTGAAAACGTGAGGCCACTGGAAGCAGAGGCCTTTTTCCTAAATACTGAAACTCCCGCGAATGCGCGGCAGCTCCAGTATTTAGAAAGCAAGGCCTCTGCTTTCAGCGGCCTCACGTTTTTTCCATAATGGTGGCGCCGGCCGACGGGAATCTCTTGATTAAAGGGATGCCTCGCAGGTGCGGCGCCACCATTATGGCTGAAAGGCATTTTTTTCTGTAGCCTGAAGCTCTCGCAAACGAGCGAGCGCTTCAGGCTGTAGAAAAAAATGCCTTTTCGTGTAGTGGCCGGGGCTGCCAGGGGAGATTACTGGGCCCCGGCAGGGCCCCGCCTCAAAACGAAATTTCAGAGCCTGCCGGGGCCCAGCCCCGGCAGGCCCCGGCCCACTTAAAGCCCTGGGGTTGGGGATTAGCATGGCAATGAACAGTCAATGGGTGGGCTAGTGATTTACTAGAGGAGTAAGTCATGAGGGAGCCAATGACCAGAGGGGTGATGGACTATATGAACCAAGGACCAGATGACAGCAATCAACCAGGTTTCCCAATACCAGAAGGACGACAGTGGGGGGGCCATGTCACGCTTGTCGCCATGAGCTAGTCCTGGATTATCCCTTTGCATACTGGTCCTTGTAGGCCCATACTTATAATGGGAAGAAATAAAATACCAGTCCTAGCATTTAATAGGAAATGCCTGGACTGGCTCAGTGTCATGAAGTACATGGGGCTACTTGGCAGGTACCTGCAATGGAGCCAAGGACCAGAGGTGAGCGACGAATCAAGCACCAGAGCAGCCAAGGATCCAAAAAGCCAATAATGTTGCTTTTATAAGTCGCACACATACAACAAATTAAAATAGACACCAATTGTTAGAAAATAACAATTTTAATAAATGCTTTTTGTTAACATATGTTTGAGCTCTCTGTATGTATTCTTTGCGTTATAGTTATTTTTCAACTTCTGAGACCTTTCCACCTTATTTTAGAGGTGCGCTTGTTTTTGCAGCTTATTTGGTTGGGAGTCAGCTTGTTTTGGGCATGTTTTAAAGGAACATTCAGCTTATTTTTTCCTTCTGACCTGGCAACACTGAGCGGCCGTGGAGAGAGGAAGGGGAGACTGGGAAAGAGGGGGTTTGAAGAAATTAAGTCGCATGGAGTAGAACCGAGCTCTACACTGCGAGGCTGTGGTGGGAATACAGGAGCTCGAGGCACACACGGGACTGAGCAGGAACAAAGGAGGGACCCTTCTGCACCAACACAACGAAAGCACAGTATTTGAAAGGCTACCGAGCAGGGGAGTTGCTAGGTCTGGAAAAGACCCGGGGCTAAGCTGATGTCGGAACTGTTGGGACTGGGGGCTAGCTAGTCTTTTGGCTGTAGCTCCTGCGATTCTATCCGGGGCTACAACCAAAAGACCAGGGGCTATAGCCCCCTTAGCCCCCCCCCTAGCAACGCCCCTGCCACCGAGGATTACAAAAGCCCTGTACAGTGGTTTAATTGCTGGGATCAAAAAATAATAAAAATCACATAAATGAAAAACATTTTGACTTTTCTGTTTCATGAAACCAACGTAACATTGTTTACTCCCCCATGTACGTACACACATTAACACGGAAGAATGCCATGTTAAGAGAGGGCTAATCACCATATTGCTGAAACGAAGCACCTGAATGTTTTATGGAAATGCTTAACTCAAGGTGGTCTGTTTTGGGGGCTTCGTGCATGGACAACATTGTGTGATGAATGTCAACTTAACTATTTCATAACTTGTGTGTTTTATCACTGTTCTATAGCCAAAACATTAATGTTAAGAAATATTATACCAAGCAAAAGGAGTGTTTAGCGAACAATGGTTTCACACCTGTCTGCATCAGGCGTGCCTGTAAATAAGTGAACACAAGGTAGGCTGCAGTCTTGTGGCAGGATGGATGCCATACTCCCACTTGTCATGAATCCTCCTTGCATGTTAATTCCACTCTCTTTATCACGGAGAATGGTCATCATGGTTTCCACAGTTATGTTGCCTGTTTGAAAACCATTATAACGCACTTCAGCAGGGCAGTTTCTAATCCATTTGGTGCCCAGAGCGAAACACTAGGAATACACCCCCCCACATCCCATCCCGCACCCCAGCCCCACCACACCCAATGCGCCATCCCCACCGCACCCCAGCCCCACCGCACCCCGCGCCCCAGCCCCACTGCATCGCACCCCACCCCACTCCCAAACTACACCATTAAGGGACTCCTACCCAAAGTCAAACAGTCCGTTACACAAGGAATGAATTGCCATTTGCAACAGTGGGCCACTTTTTCATTGGTGCCCAAGACAATTGTCTGCTCTAGTCCCACTTAGGCTGCAGATAATGAGGACTGGGCACACCAAGAGAACATGAATATGGCACAGGATGCAGTATATGCAACCATCAAAGAACACAAGATGCTGAAGGGGGTTTGGAGGCAACCTAAGCCAAAAGGGCAATGACAAGGAGACGCCCGAACACAATAAACAATCACTTTAAAATTCTTTCAATGGGAATCAAGTGTATGCTTTGATACAGTAAAGTCTGACTGTTGACTTGTTATAAGGAGACATGGAACCGGATTATTCATTTATTCATGCAATGTTTGTCGGGTACCTATTTATTTATGCAATGTTTGTCGGATACAGGTATCCGACAAACATTGCATAAATAAATAATCTGTGTCCATGTACCCGACAAACATTGCATGAATAAATAAATGAACCGGGTCATGGCTTAAAGAATATTTACTCGGCAACACTGATCAAAACTATTATCAGCATAATGAAGTAACTCATCACCAGTGCCATGGAAGTGGTTTAAAGTGGAATTGTTATAAAGTTTGGCAAAGAAGCAGCATGAAAGAAATAGCGCCGCTTTATTTTGGGAGAGGCAAAGCTGCCTACAGTGGACGCCCACGCCCCACACTACCTCCCCTCCCAACACAATGTCAGCACGAAACCATTCAGTGACCAATGGCCCACCATTAGCAGTTTCCTGCCTGCATTGTGATGGGAGGAGCTGGTTTTAGCTGCAGGGGGACCTGAAGTGTTTTAATTGTTGTGCTTATGCCCCCCCCAAGTGGCGCTAAAGTGGTCGGAGGAAGCCTCTGACTTCTGTAATGTTACGTAGTACTTGTGACATTACAGTCGGAAGGGGCAGCGCCAGTACCTGACCCACAGAACTTTCCCCACGGCAATGCGCCGCCCCACAAACTGGGGAATTTTATCCCCTCCAGAGGTTCCAGTGTAGCGGGGTAATTGCGAACCCCCCTGGCGGTTGCGCCCCGGGCAGCTGCCCACCTTGCCCGGGCCAAGAAACGGGCCTGCACCTCAGGGTTAACAATTTCTCCCAGTGCATGGATTAGCATTCTTTTTTATTTATTTTTCCATTTGTGCTTTGGTTTCCAACAAACCTTGTACACGAACATGAATATTTAAAAGTCTCCTATGCACAATTAGACAAACAATACAGGCCATAAATACAAACCATCTCCCCAGATAATACAAAATCATACACAAATATAAACTAGTCAAGTCACACAGCATTCTTGTTGCAGCTCAATTAAGCCTACACATTTCACAATATCAGAACAATGAAGTATCTGTTAAGTATAAAAGCAAAATTCTATAACTTTTTCCCCAAACCTTTTATTCAAACAAGGATGCGAGACATACATAGACAGTAAAATATGGCTGAATGCATAATGCACAACATTCCCGGGTCCAACAAGCCATCCCACCACCGAGGCGCTAATGCGAAAATGCATAACCTTGTTAAAATAAAAAAAAGTACCACACCAAGGACATCACATCAAGGAATAGTTTGAAAGTAGAGACGGTTTAAAAGTTAGGGAGGGAAAATTCTGGTAATAGTCAACAAATGGGAGCCAGAAATTTAGATACCAAGGCAGCGCATTGTTTTACACATGCTGTAACTTTTTCGTCGACCAAGATGTCCCATACCTCCATCCACCATTGTGCCAATACTGGCCCCATAAGAGCCTTCCACGATCGTGCTATTTATATTTTAGTTGCTAAAAATTGGTGTGTCGCCGATTGTGCTCTGCAACCCGATTTAGGGTACACATCTTCCACTGAGCACCGCGATAGGCCAACTAGTGGAGCCAGGGGTAAGTCCACTGCAGTTCTCTCCTTAATGTGAGACAGTACAGCAACCCAAAAAGTGTGGATCACATGACAGGACCACCACATATGAAAGTAGCTTCCCAAGGCCGCACCCCCTCCAGCAAGCCGAATTCAAAGCAGCATTCATTTTATGTAAAGTTAGCAGAGGCCGGTACCATCTGTAGCAAAGTTTATGCATACATTCTCTATTGGTTACACATCTAGAGGAGGCGTGGTTTCTAGCCTAGATCTCTTCCCATAAATCCTCGACAGGAGGTCCCACATCCGCTTTCCAAATGGCAATGTAGGAGGATCTGACGGTTAGTAAGTTGCCTCCCAAAAGTTTATAAAAGCATGAGATTCTACCCCCATCTATGCCATACTGTTGGGTACATTCCAATACTCTCACCTTCGCAGGTCACCTGGCTCCTCACAGTTGTGAAATCCAGTGCCGAATATGACCATATCTAAATCGTTCGCCTTCGGTTAGTGAGAATTGAGCCTTACATTCGGACACGAGAGAGGAGAGCCCTCCTGGTACAGCTGATGCAAGCTATGCAGACCCCCATTATGCCAATTTGAAAAACTATTCCCTAAGAATCCTGGGGAGAATTCTGCATTACCAAAGACTGGAGAGCACGGTATGAAACCCGATTCACCCACTTCTTCATAAAAGCCACGTGCCAGTAATACAGCAAGATTTTTGTCGAGCTCAAGTGTGTGTCAGATCGGGGAGTTTAGTATTGTCGATAAAGGGTAAGAAAGACAACCAGCAGGAGGAGTTGACTTTCTCAAGAGCTACCCATCTGGGAGGGGACCTCCAAGCCAAAATGTGCGTAACCCGAGCAGCCACATAATACCTGAGGAGGCCCAGAGCCGCCATTGCTCCCCTCCGGGCATCGCTTAAAACCTCAGCTTTTGGAACTCTAGGCTTTTTGCCCACCCAGATAAATTGTAGGACGCTACGCTGCAGCATACGTACTTCAAGATTGGGTATCTTAACTAGCAAGGCTTGACAAAGATACAAGAATCTGGGTAAAAGATTCATTTTTACTGCAGCGATTCGTCCCATCAGTGATATTTCCTGCTTACTCCAACGTTTAAGATCTTCGGCAAGATCCTTAAGCAACCCTGGGAAGTTGACCCAATATACATCCTGCGGGGAAACAGGAATCCTCACCCCCAGGTACTCAATAGTGTCAGATGCCCACGGAATCGACAGGTGGATCTCGCAGCGGCAATGACTTGCTTGGGCAATTGCACACTTATGGCAAGGATTTCTAGTAATTGACAGAGAAGCCAGTTCAAATCATCTTAATTCAGACATGACAGCCTCAAGGGAGGTTGGTATATTAGTTAACATGAGCAGGACATCATCGGCATAAAGAGGCATTTTGTGTTGCACCCAAGCTACCTCAGTCCCTGTGATCTCCGAGTTGTCTCTGATCCTTTGCGCAAATGGCTCCATTACAAGAGCAAAAATCAAAGGAGACAGTGGACAACCCTGCTTAGTTCCATGAGCGATAGGGACAGGGGCAATTAACCCTTATTCGAGTAAAAGGTCAATGGTAGTTAGCCAACGGGCCAAATCCAAAAGCAAGCAGAACATCACAAAGGTAGGGCCAGTGCACTCTGTCGAATGCTTTAGTAGCATCCAGTGTGAGTACTCCCAAGGCAAGACTATCCTCTCCTGGCTAGGTCAAGGATTTCCAAGCCTCATCTGATGTTGTCTTGTGTGCTTCGCTTTGGAATAAACCCAGCCTGATCCGGATTTATCAGTTGGGGTAGAACCGTCCCCAACCTCGAGGCCAACACCTTAGAGTACAACTTGGCATCCAGGTTCAAAGAAATTGGCCTGTACGGGTGACAATCCTGTGTGGGATTCCCCAGCTTAAGTATTAAAATTGTAGTTGACTCCATCGAAGGAGTAACCCTCCCTAAATTCCGGGAACAAGTTGAATAAGTTAGTCAAAGGTTTGAGTAGTTGTGGTTGAAAAATCGTATAAACGATGCTGAGAAACCATCCGGACTAGGGGTCCTGTGTTTAAGAGAAACTATTGCTATTGCCACCTCTTCCGTGGTTACAGGAGTATCTAAGGTCTCCTGACCAGTAGACGAGAGCCTGATTTGGTAGTCTGGCGTAAGTCGCAGAGATGGGGGGGCGGGCCTGCTTCAGATTCTGTGGGTAAATATCATTCAGAAACCTTCCTTTTCGCCGATTCCTTGTACTGAATATTTATGTCTGAGTCTACCAGCACTGCTGTAGTATTTGTTGTATGTATGGCCTTCAATTTATGAACCAGAAATGTATTCACCATATTACCCATGGCATAATAAGATTGCTTAGCACGAATAATCGATTTGGCCGTATGTCCTGCTAAGTGTGCTTCTAGTTTATTTCGCGCTACCCGTAGGCCCTTCCTGGCCATGACAGAATTGAAATGCTTATGAAGCATTTCGGAAGCGCGCATCTCACCCTAAAGTGCCTACCTTAGGGTTCTATTCCTATAAGTGCAAGCAGTTGTGTGAGCAATCAGTTCCCATCTAATCACTGCCTTCATAGGGTCGCATACCGTGGCAGTCGGAACGGTAGCAGTGCTATTTTCCCTAAAGAAATCAGTTATTGCTTTAGTTACGGGGTCCTTTGAACACCAAATCTGAGAGGGCCGGGTCGTGCAGCTTCCATGGGGGCCTGCTAACGGGGGACAACCTATCAACTGAAAGTGTACACTCAACTGCTGCATGATCTGAGAGTACATGGGTAGCAATGAGTACCTCTGATACAAACGCAATCAGAAGGAACAAGTTACTTACCTGTAACTATTGTTCTCCAGAATGGGTCTGGCATGGATTCACATGCTCATGAATATTCCCCGTCGTCAGGCCGGGAATCAAAAAGAAAAAACAGTTTCACTTTCACTTACAAACTGTCTTTCTCCGATAAACCAATCACTGAGCTCTGGGTCATACTGCCCCCAGCCAATGACTGCCCTTCCCCCCTAAGCCCCTCCTCTGGCAGCCATCTTCAGATTTAATAGCCCATAAAGTGGCAGTATGACCAAGAAGAGCCACAGAGGGACAGGAGGGAGGGTTTGCATGTGAATCCATGCCAGACCGATGCTGGAGAACAATAGTTGCAGGTAAGCAACTTGTTCCTTCTCCAGCATGGGGTCTGGCATGGATTCACATGCTCATGAATAAAGAATACATAGCAGTACAACATTACACAACCCCAGGAGGTGGCAAGGCTCAACAGAAGCAAATACTCTTCCCTCCGGAACAGGCTCACCTTCAAGCGAACAGGTTTGCGTAGCACTGCTTGGCCAACCCTGGACTCCTCTCTGGAATCCCTGTGGACGCAGTAGAATCTTGTAAAGGTGTGCGTGGACCTCCACGTAGCAGCCCTGCAGATGTCCAGCAGGGGCACACCAGACAGGAACGCCGTCGTCGCAGCGATCGCTCTGGTAGAATGGGGTCTCGGACGGCCGGGCAGCGGTTGGTTTGACAACCAGTGACAGTGTGTGATGCAGCCGGAGAGACACCTGGAGATGGAAGCCTTGGACAAGGCCTTCCCATGGTTCACAGGACCAAAGTTCATGAATGGTTGAGATGTCTTCCGGAAACACTTTGTGCGTACCACATAGAACTTCAGCGCACAAGCCACATCCAGCCAGTGCAAAGTCCTTTTAGCCGGCGACAAAGGTTTTGGAAAAAACACAGGCAACACCAAAGGCTTGTTGAGGTGGAATTCCGACAGAACCTTTGGCATGAAGGAGGGGTGCATCCGCAGCACCATCGTTGTGTTGTGAAAAGTCAGCTAAGGTTGTTCGCAGGAAAGGACCTGGACCTCACCTACCCTCCTGGCAGAGGTGATGGCCACGAGAAAAGCTGTCTTCCACGAAAGGAACTTGAGAGGGGCCTGATGCATATGCTTGAAGGGAGCCCCCATGATCCTCGTCAGCACCACGTTGAGTTCACACGCCGGGGTAGGGGCCTTCTCCGGTGGTAATGATCGAAACAGTCATTTGAGGAACTCCTTGACTAGAAGGTGGGACCAAAGAGAAGACCGGCCTGGAGACCTGGTGTAGCGGGAGATAGCCGCCAGAAGCACCTTGATAGAGGCGTGCGTCTGCCCTGCCTTGACCAAGTACAAGTACGGAAGAATCTGCGGAACTAAGATATTTAGAGGGTTGGTCTTCTGCGTCCGGCACCACGTTGCAAAATGTTTGCACTTGTGCCCTTAGCAATGAAGAGGCGACAATGCTCTGGCCCTGGTAAGGACCTCCCTGTAGTCCGCCGGCAGCTCGTACACTCCAAACCCTAAGGCTGCAGGAGCCAAGCCTTCAGGTTCAGCGATCCTGTGTCGTGATGTAGGATTGCGCTTCCTTCTCTGGGGAGCAGATCCAAACCACCTGCAGCTTGACTGGGGGTAACACTGACAGGCTGAGAAGATCCGGTTACCAAATCTGACTCGGCCACGCCGGGGCGATGAGGATCATCTTGCATCGCCACCGTTTGAGTTGATTAATGACTCGCAGCCGGAGAGGCAACGGGGAAGGGGAATTCCGGCAGAACAGGCCTTCCCACAGAAAGGAAAACGCGTCCCCCATGCTCCTCGGCTGGTGGAACCTTCTGGCGAATCTCTGTCATTTGGAATTCATCGCTGTCGCAAACAGATCGATCTGGGGTCTGCCTCATTTGAGGAAGAGGTTGTTCACTTGATCATGTCGAAGTTCCCACTTGTGGCAAGAGCGCAGCTCCCTGCTGAGGGAGTCGGCGAAGGTGTTCTTGACTCCAGCCAGGTGAAAAGGAATGAGGAACATCTCTTGGCTGACGGCCCAGTGCCACAAGTCCTGCGCCTCTCTGGAGAGCGCCGGGTATCTAGTACCTCCTTGCTTCCTGATGTAGAACATCGCGGTGGTATTGTGCGTGAAGACCCTCACCACCTTGCCCTTGAGTGACAGAAGGAACGACTAGAGGACCCAGAACACTGCCCGCAGCTCCAGGACATTGATGTGGAGAGCCCTCTCCTATGGTAGCCACAGGCCTCTGGCGTGGAGACGTCCGGTGTGGGCTCCCCAGCCCTCCAGGGACGCGTCTGTGGTGACTGTCTCTTGGTATGGGGGGATCTGGAAATCCGTGCCCCCGGCAATGCTGGAGCGCACACCCCACCACCTTATCGCTCGACGGAACTCCTCGTCGAGAACAATATTGTCTGCAAAGCTTCCAGACACCTGGATCCACCAAGCGTCGAGGAATTCCTGAAGGGGTCCTATCTGCAACCTGCAGAGCCGGATCAGGTTAACGGCGCTGGTGGAGCTGCCGGCGCCGTTAACCCTCTACCGCCTCATTACGAGGTCTGCTCGCGAGTCCCTCTAAGGACGTCTGGTAAAACCAGGAGTCCTTAGTGGGACCCGCTAGCAGACCAGGATGCTTACAACAGGCCCGTCATTAACGGGCCCGTGGTTAGCATACTCCCTATTCCCATTGAGCCCTATGGGGGCTCAAATGGGAATGGGGATGTACCGGGTCCGGGTTCCTGGAATGGGGGAATACCGGGCCCTCCAAGGCCGGAATGGCCCGGTATTTCCCCATTCCAGGAACCCGGATCCGGTACCCGGTATGGCGGTAGCCATGCCGCTAAAAGCGGCATGGCTTCCTCCATACTCGTAATGAGGCCCATGTCTTAATCCACTTAATCATATGAGATTGAAATACACCAGTTAAGGTCTAGGAGAGTTCTAACAAAACAGATAGGTCTTCACGGCCTTCTGGAATGCCGGAAAGGTTTTAATCTCACAGTTTTCTCTGGGTAGTTTATTCCATGCTCTTGAACCGTAGACGCCGAATCTGCGGTCCCCTTTGCTCATATACCTGGTGTGGTGTATATGAAGCAGATTTTGATCTGCTGAGCGCAGTTGTCAGGTAGGAACATGTCTCCTGATTTTATCTGATAGATATCTTGTTCCTGTCTTGTTAACACACCTATAAACCAAGCAGAGTACCTTAAACTCAATTATCTCCTTTACTGCCAGCCAATGTAGGGCTCTTCTTAAGTTAGAGGTTGGAGCTGATTTTTTACCTATACGCCAGCCTAACCGCTGCATTTTGGGCCACCTGCAGTCTTCGCAACTGATAAGCTGGTATACCCGACAGCAATACATTTCCATAGTCTAACCTCGAGTTGACCAGAGTGCCAATGACTACCGCTCTGTCCTCATTCGCAATGAATGGTAGGATATGTTTCAGTAGGCGTAGTGAGTGGAAAGCTGCTTGTACCTTCGCACTAACTTGAGCTCCACTTCCCATGTTATCCTCCCAGACGCAGCCTACATTTTTTATTTTCTTGGAGAAATTCAGCTGTGTCCCCAGGAAACATAGGGAGTGTAAATGCTCCCTCTGCAGATTGTGCTTTGAAGCGAATAGAGTCTTTTCTGTTTTGCTGACATTCAGCAGTAGCTGGATCGCACACATCCAAGCCTGTATTTCTTGTAGGCACCGGTCAACTATTTCGTACTTCTCCTCTAGATTCTGTATCCTCAAGAACACCTGCGTATGAGTGAAACTGTATGCCGTGCTTCCTCAGAATGTCCATGAGTAGTTTAACATATAAATTAAAAAGCAGTGGGGAGAGGGATGTCATGAACCATCAGACATGCCCCTTCTGGACCTCCTGGTCCTTGACGCGTCGGGGCTTACACTCTGTACTACTTCCAACATGGCCGTACACACAGAACGCTGCCTACCAGTCTTCACGTCCGAGGCAGCATGTTCTATAAAATGGCCATGCCCCCGCGGCCCGCGCGTCTCAACGCTACTGTTGCTGTGGCTAGACGTGTGCTCTGAAGTTCGCCTTGCGGAATTCTGTAGTTTCCTGATTCCTAGACCCTCCGCTTTCCCTTCTATCCTCCCTCCTCCTATTTAGCCTACTTCCCGGATTCCGTGCACCCGCCTCCAAGTGCACTTCTCCTTTCCTGGTCTTCCTGGAGTTTCCTCATTTTTTCCCGGACGTTAAAGCTGAACGAACACTGGAAGCCGAAGACGGCAGAGCAGGCTTGTACAAGACCCGATCCGTACGGAAGAAAACTCCTCTGGATTCCATCAAGCAGCGAAAGCAGGTGAGAAAGGGGGAAACCTGTGACAAGGGACGATCCCTGCAGGACTCCACAGCTTTGTAATCCTGAATCTAACAAGAAATCTCCAAATCCTACTCTTTGTTCTCTTCTAGAGAGAAAAGATTCAAACCATTGAAGAGCTTGTTTCCCTACTCCACCCACTTCTCTCAGACGTTTCAGCAGGGTCCCATGGACAACCGTATCAAAGACGGCGGACAGGTCCAACATGACCAACAGGGACACGCCCCCCTGATCCGCCGTCTCCAATAGATAGTCCCAGACCGTCAGCAACGCCATCTCCATCCCAAAACCTGGTCGGAAGCCGGATTGCAGTGGATTGCAGATTCTCCTGATCCAGATGTTCCTGCAGCTGAGCTGTCACAATGTTTTCCAGAATTTTCGATGGCCATGACAATCCTGCCATTTGCCTGTAATTCTGGAAATTCTTAGGGTCTAAATTTGTTTTTTTTTTAGCAGTGGCGTGACCACAGATTTCTTCAGAATCATCGGTACTACCCCTGATGTAAGAGATTTGTTAACAAATTTTGTGATAAATGGGGTAATATCTGGAGCTATTAGTTTAGCTACTGAAGATAGAATAACGAAGAGTACATCATTAGTAGCCTTCAACGCGGAGAGCAAGGTGCAGACCCTTTCCTCAGATACTTTCGTAAACATAAATAGCTTCTGATCCGCCCCAGTGTCTTCATCATGAAATATGCATTCTGGGCTAATCTCCTCTGTTACTTCCAGATCCTCTTGGGGATGTAATGGTTTAATTTCCATAATCTTTCCTTGTATTAGCTCTATTTTATTTATAAAGTAATTATTAAAAGCATCCGCCTGTGCTTGTGATGATTCAGGTGCTGCTGACGCACACCCAGGATTTGCTAACTGGGAAATAGCAGCGTACAATTCCTGTGGCCTGTTCATGACTTTGTCAATTTTCCCTGTTATAAATTTAGCTTTGGCATCAAAAATGGCTTTTCCATATTCTCTTCAGGCGCTCTTGACCTGTTCTAAAATGCTCTCTGTACGATGTCTTCTCCATTTTTTTCTCGAAAGATCTCACCTGTACCCTTTTCTTGGCCAAATCTGGCGAAAACCAGGGGTTACATGGTTTTGTTTTGTTGGAGAGGGGCCTGTACATTAAATAGCATAGCCATGATTTACATGCCTTTATTGAAGAACTCCTCACATGGAAGAGCCTCTTCAATCTGTGCCAAAGCATGTTTCAGAGTTTCCCCTGAGATTTTCAATAAATCTTTAAGCTTGTGGAACTCCCCCATCCAATTTTCCGTGTGCACTTCCAGAGTTTTCTTATGCATTCTCAGTTCAAATACTATGGCATAGTGGTCTGTCCATGATATTGCGATTGTCTCAACATAACAAATTATCTTCCCTCGATATAGCAGGACATCAAGACAATGGTCCTGGCAATGTGAGGGGGATGATGCTAAAAGTTCCAAAGCATGGGCTTCCAGGGTCTCCTTTAATTCTCTCCCATCCCCAGATGTCACCTCCTCAGCCCATATATTGAAGTCCCCCAAACATAACAGCTTGTCATGCTTATTCCCCGTGTCTGCCAGAAAGAATTCTAATTTCTCCAGGAAAGCCTGTGCTGGGCCAGGAGGTCGATAACCAAAGAGAATTTTTATAGTTTTATTTGGAGAACACTGAATAGAAGCATGCCCCATCTGACTTGATGGTCCGCACCGTGGCAGTCTTCAGTGTCAACAGCCATTGCACCTTGCCCAGCATGGCCACTATCCTCTCTTCCAAGGGGGCGGTCAGGCAGGAGACCAAGTTGAGCCTGGCCCCCAGAAATAGCACGTTCTGTGATAGTATCAAGCAGGAATTTGGATAGTTGACGGAGAACCCCAGATCTGTCAGCAGCTGGACGGTCCTCTCCGTGTGTTGAACTGCTACTTCCCTGGACTTGGCGCGGATGAGTCAGTCATCAAGGTACGTGTACACATGTATCCCTTGTAGGCGCAGATGGGCCGCCACTGGTGCCATGCACTTTTGTGAACACCCTGGGTGCCGAATTCAGTCTGAAGGGAAGGGCCTTGAACTGGTAGTGCCTTCCCTGTACTACGAAGCACAGGACCTTCCGATGCTTCTCGTGAATGGGGATGTGGAAGTATGCATCCTCCAGATCCAGCGACGACAAGAAGTCCTCTTCCTCCAGTTGGCCAAGCACGTGCTGCAACATGACCATCATGAACTTTTGGGACTTGAGGTATTTGTTAAGGCGCCGCAAGTCTAGAATGGGCCTCCAGCCCCCAGTCTTCTTCAACAAGAAGTATCTGCAGTAGACTGCGGAGCCCGCAGTCACATCGGAACCAGCTCTATAGCCCCCTTTTTTAATATGGCCCGTACTTCCCGCAGGAGCGGAGGGATGTGCTGCTCCTGCCGGGCCACCAGTGGTATCCGCGGACACTTCTGCTGGAACTCTAGAGAGTGTCCGTGGGTGGGAGCGTCCAGCACCCATCGGTCGGTGGAGATCTTTTCCCACTCGCTGGACCAGGTCAGCCCCTTTTGCCTTTGAAAGGGCGGTCGCCACCAGCTCGATCCTCAAGGATGACTTAGTCTGGACCACCTGGGCCTTCAGGGGCAGGTTGGACACCTTTCCATGCGCCTTGGTCTTCTCCAGCTTTTCCCACAGCTTCCCTGGGTTAACCGATTTCCTCTTTGAGGAGGAGCTGGAGCTATGACTAGCGATGGAGGCAGATGGCGAAGATGAACGTGCGCTGCGTATCGTGGTACCCACTTGTGCGGAAACCCAGACGGAAACAAACTTGCGGTACTTGGCCTTGTCTTGGGCCCCCGCGGATCGAGCACCCTCAAAGGACTTAGAAGCCAGCTCTTTGGACCGGCCGGTCCTGGGTAAGGCATGCCCCTGCTTGCCGCACAGGGTAGAGGCCTTGGCGTTAAGCCATGCCACCAACCTACTGTGACTGTCCTTGATGGTTCGCTTGGAGAACCCAAGGCAGATTTCACAATATGCTTCGCTGTGGTCCAGATGGAGACAGTAGAGGCACTGAGAGTGTTTGTCCTCCACAAACAAGTTCCTCAATCCGCAGCTGGAGCAGAGCTTGAAGGGGGAGCCTCCCTCATTCTTCTCCTCCGACATGGTCCGGAGTGCGATGTAGGCCCAATGGCGTTCTGGAATCTTCCATGAAACTCTTTCATGAAATTCTTGCCCTTAAGGGGCGTTGAAAGACGCCGACAAACAGATCCCTGCTTGCCGGTCAAAGGAACGAAAGAACACACAGGCTCTATTTGACAACAATAGAAACCTTTTATCGGAAAAGCGCAAAAACGTAGAAAAGCTCTCTGAGCACAACACGAGGACTCCCAACACTTGAACGTGCGGTAAAAATGTGAAGATGGCTGCCAGTGGAGGGGCTTAGGGAGAGGGCAGTCATTGGCTGGGGACAGTATGACCCAGAGCTCAGTGTTTGGTGTATAGAAGAAAGACAGTTTGTAAGTGCAAGTCAAACAGTTTATTCTTTTACCGAGGATTCCCGGACTGACAACGGGGAATATTCACGAGCATGTGAATCCATGCCAGACCCCATGCTGGAGAAAGGGAGATATGAGCCAGAGATTGATCCTTGAGAAAGTCCTATATGCGTGTAAAATGTGTGTTGTCAAGTGTTGTTGTAGCCTCCACAAGTAAACCAGATTAATTTCCCTCAGAACTTTAATTAAAGACTGGGCCAGTTTAAAGTCTGTAGCAGAGGGTGGGTGTGATTAATCATGGGGTCAGGTACTACATTATAATCCCCCTGCCCCCACCACCAAGATCACTTGTCCATCTGCAAAAGCAGTCCTTTCCGACAGAAAGTCAACCAGGAATCCACCCTGCTTCTCACTGGCGGAATAAAGAGATATGACAGTAAACAGATGACCGCCTAACAAGCCCTTGACCCCCTATAAAATGACCCCCCCCCCCGGGTCATTCTTCTCTCCCAACTCAACAAAGATCCCTGTTCCACCTTTATTAGTACTGAAATAGGCAAGATATTGTTTAGCAAAGTGTCTATTGCGCAGTCTACGAAAATCAGTGTGACACAGGTGCGTCTCCCGTAACAAGGCTATGGAACATTCCTGGTCCCTCAATCTCTGCAACACAGATTTAAGGGGGAGTTCAATCCGTGCACATTAAGAGCAAGTTCTTTAACTCTGGCCCAACGGGGAGTCCGCTAACACGACCTCAGTGATAAGTGGAAATAAGAGATAAGCTTAAACTAAGCAGGTGTCACACTCTACAAGTAGCGAACTGATCATGACTCTTACCATCCCGCATCCAATTTTACCTCAACATTTACGAGAACCCTTCCAAAAAAGCCCATCCCACACCCACCAACAAGAAAGACTCGTATAAAAATAAAAACGGTTCAGAAAAGGAGCTATTATCACAGACCGGGGCTATTGCCTGCTGTCGCCAGACCAAAACACAGTTACAAATCAATAGAGAGAATATTCATGCCATCGCCAAGTCCATCCGCTCACAGAGTCTAGATCGTCCAAACAGTTAAAGTGAGGAGAACCATCTTGAGGAAACCTGTGGAGAACCATCTCCGGTTCCGGAAGCACCTCAAGACCTTCCTCTTTGCTTCTGCCTTTGCCCCCCCTGCCCCCTGCTGATTCTACATTCCCTCGGCACCATGCACCTGGCCACCCTCTTTCCTCCGGGCCCAGGTACCTGCTCCTCTTGCCACCCGCATGCACTGCCTCCGAGCCACCCCTTGCACTGGGGTCTATATCTGTACCCATACAGCCCTTACCCCTTTGTTTTGTTCTTCCTGCACTTATCAGACCTACCCAGCCTGCTGCCTTAAAACCAGCACTGCCACTTGCTGGCTGCACTCCCTCTGTTTGTTTCCTTTTTATTTATTAATTTATTTATTATTATTTGTTTTTTTTCCTCCTTGCTCCGCACTCTCCTTTTGATCCCCCTTCCATGCACTTCTCCCTCTCCCCCTCTACCATGCACTTACTCGTTCTCAATGTCACTGGGCCTAGTAAGATCGTTGTTTTTGTTTCTCCTCTGTTCCCCTTCCCTTGCCACGCTCTGAAACACTTGTGTATGAGCGCGATAGAAATAAAATATCAATTTCAATTTCAACCATAACCTATAGAGATAAGTAAAAAAAAAAGCATCCAGAACTACTTCACCTGCGTGGGGCCAATCACCTTCATTTTACTCCCGAGTGGCCCCCAGGGATTCGTGCCTTACCAGCTCTTGACCACAATCCCCTCTGTGGCTTAGGGACCCAACCTCATGAGGGCCAGATGGCCATGATGACAGTAAATCCTAAGCATCCTGATGTGATGTTATTGACCAATGTTTCCCCTCCATAGTGAAGAACAGAGCAGTGGAGAAGCCCCATCTGAAATGAATACCATTCTCCCTGAGCCACACAGTAAGTGGACAAAGCATCCTGCGCCTCTGGATTGTGAAAGTCGCCAGATCCTGGGATATCTGAAGGTCGGCACCCCGAAAAGTGAAGGCTGGTCTGCACGTGCTGCTTCCATGATGCGCTGCTTAAACGTGAGGAAATTGACACTACTGAGAACATCAGGTGGCTGGCTTGATCCATCCGAGAGAGACCCTCAAAGACTATGGGAATGGTTCAGTTCCACCTTGGCATCCTCAGACAGTCAGAGAGGAGACCGGAAGAAGGTGCAGACCTAATTCAGCAAATCTGAGTCACTTACAGATCTAGGTATGCTGCGTAGCCTGACATTGTTACGTCGTGAATAATTGTCGATGTCCTCCTGCTTGTGTTCCAGGGCCTCACACCTCGGAAGGCATTGGTAAGCATCGCAAGACTCCAAGGTTTGCTCAGAAAGAGTCCTCAAAGTCCCTAATGCACTGTTCTGCCTCCGTCACGCGTTTGTCAATTGTCACAACTTTAGAGGAGAGCTCGGCAACACTGTTTTGGAGTGCCCGCTTCAGTTCCCTCAGCAGGTTAGCCAGATCCGGTTTGGTAGCTGGTAGAGCCATGTCCTCTCCCCTCTCCTGGGGACACTGCACCAGCAGGACAGCGTTGTCAATCTTCTTAGGTCCTTCACAGGCATGTACCAAGCATGCAATATCACCATCTGTAGGGGTATTTCCCCTCTTTGCCATCACAGCCTCCAGGTAACAAATCCAGGGACCGCAGGTAGCCCAAGCACCAATAAAGAAAGATCAGGCAGTATGTGATCTGTGCACAGGGACTGAGGGGTCTTAACTACAATGCTCGTGAAGAGAGATAAGGCAGCATGTAATCCATGCACAGGGACTCCAACAGATACCACTATCACCCATGTAGTAAGAGTCACCGCACACCCAGGCACCACACACCAAGGACCAACCAAAGCCCTCAAGGAGATGCTCCGTATGCATCAAGCAATGAGTCAGGCATCTGGCAAGTCCTCACGGGAAGCCTCCAACTGCCAGAGCACTCACCAGCTGGGCAGAAAGCATGTAATTCAAGGCAGCTCCCAAAGGAAGAGAGGAGAAAGATGCAGAGAAAAAACAACAGGTACCCCAAAGGAAAAGCTTGGGTCAGACAGCTTAGTGCAAGTTACAGTCCCAGACCCACGCATCTCTACCCTGGAGAAGAGGGTCAGCTGCTCAGTTTATGGCGAGCAAGGGTTGCAGGCGCCATGTTGGAGTTGGTGCGGTCCCCGCTCCGCTGATTCCAGGATTCCCAACCCTGTCCAGCGAGGGCTGCGGGTGCCGAAACTCGGTCCCTGCATGCCTCGAGGCTTCACCTAGCCAGAGTGAGGATTTCTAGGCTCTGGTGACGCTTATGACGGCGCCATTAACACTGAAGGCCCGGCGATGTCCGGAGACTGTTAAGGAGGCATCCGTGTGTGGGCCTCCTAAGCCACACCCCCCTCGATAACTTTTAAACATGTTTCACAATGGATATTTAAGAAGCAAATGGTTGTAAATTTGTACCAATACGCATCTTTTTTTTATTTTGGATAAAATCTTATTATTGGTTCACGGTCTGCTACAGAAATAGAGAATTTCACCTTTGGCTCTTACCCACCTTTAAAGACAGCAAAGATCAAAAGAAAAAAACCTCTCCAAACATCAACCATGCCACCCAACGTTGCTAATCCATACAGTGACTAAACCAGTTTCACATTTTAGAAAGAAATCAACACAGAAATTCTCACCACATTAAACAACTATTCCAAGGTCAAAAATGAGGTAGAAGGGATTAAGGAAAAAGAGTTATGAAGGAAAAAAAGGCAAGGCACTTAAACCTTTCCTGGAAGAAGAGGAACAACAAAAAGAACAGGAACATAAATATACCCGTACAGCCATACCCCCCACTTGCTGAAGTTAGTGTCTGTGCTACACTTCATAGCCACGGGCACATACCAACACACTGTGGGTGAACTGCATGGGATATTGCAACCCTGTTTTTCGCGTGTCCTGTTTCAGGTTGGAGACCACATCATCCTACTCAGGACTGCTGACCAGGTCAATGCCACTAAAATTGCCTTCCATGCCCTTGCAGGCATGACTGGATCTCTCTTCTGCCTTTGACATGGTCAACCATGCCATCCTGCTCAGCTGTCTCCGTGATCACTGATCAGGCCCGGCTTGGCTGACCTCTCTCCTCTCCGATCGACACTCCCAGGTCTAACTAGGATCCTTGCTCTCCTCTATCTCTACCTGTGGTGTTCCCCAGGGGTCTAACCTCTCTCCCTGGCTGTTCAATTAATACCTGGCACTTCTTGCCCACCGCATTGCTGCTCTCTGCCCGAACTTTCAGTGCTATGTGGATGACACTCATTTCAGGCTCCCTTCTGCCACCTCTTCTCCCTTTCTCATCTCTGACTGTCTGTCCGCTATCCAGGTGTGGTGCGTCGCCAACGACATCTGCCTTAATGCCAGTAAGACGGAGATTCTCCTCATCGGCACACCTGCTCCCTCGTTTACTGTCGCTCTCTGGCCAGCCTCTCTTGGACCTCTTTCTGCTCCCACCTGTGAGGCTAAAAACCTCGGGGTCATCTTCGACTCCCCACTCTCCTCCTCTCCTGACATCTCTAAGAAGTCACACTACCAGCTGCACCTCCTCAGAGGTATTCTTCCTTTCCGCTCCTTCTTCCAGAAGTTCACTGTCTCTAGAGCTCTGGTTCTCTCTAGGCTGCACTACTGCCTCTTTCTTAATCTGCCTGCTTCTACTCTGCGCCCTCTGCAACTCATCCAGAACAGGACTGCAAGGCTTGTCTTTGGCCTCAAGCCCAGGGATCGTATCTCTCCAGGACTGAAATCTCTGCAATGGCTCCCAGTGGCTGCGAGGATTAAGTTGAAAACCCTCTGCATTGTCCACAAGGCATTCTGAGGCTTGGGGCCTCAATACCTTCAACTCTCTCTTCCTAAATATCTTCCTTGTCGAGCTCTTCGCTCACCCACCTCGAACTCCCTCAGGGTCAGTCGCTTCTCCAAGCAACGAGTTTGTGGTAAATCTCTTTCTTCGGCTGGGGCCTCCCTCTGGAACAGCCTCCCTGAAACTTGAGGAGAACGAGCTCCAGTTCCGGAAGGACCTCAAGACCTTCCTCTTTGATTTTTTTCTCCCCCTTTCCCCTGCTGAACTCCTGACTGAAACTGCATTGGTCACCTGGCTACCCTCTGATCTCGGGCCCAGGTACCCTCCCCCACCAGTTGCACACCTGCACTGCCTCCCAGGCAACAGCTGCACTTGGGTGGCTGTTTCTGTATCCCTACAGTCCCCTACAAGCTCTTGACACTTGATGTCTGCACTTACCCCTGCACTTGCCACAAGCTGGCTGCACTTTTACCTTTTTTTTAAATTTAATTTATTTTTTACTGTGGATCCTATGTATTGCACAGCCACCTCCTCCCCCGCACTTTTCCCTTTCCCCCCTCCCCTGCACTTGCGCGATCTCAATGTCACCTGGCCTAGTAAGACCATTGTCTTTGTTTTCCCTTTGTTTCCCCTCCCTTGCCTAATCGCGCCTTGAAACACTTGTGTATAGGCGCGTTATAAATCCCATATTATATCATAGGTGTATTGGACGGAATACATGTGGAGCTGGTGGCCAGGCATGCTGTGGAGGCAGTCTACTGGAACAGAAAACTATCACTCACTGAACATGCAGATGGTGTGTGATGCCCGCCACCTTATCACCCACTGCTGTGCCAGATGTCCTGGTTCAACCCATGACTCCACGGTGCTGCGCAACTCCACGCTGCCTGGGTACATGGCACGTCACAGTGGACTGTGTAACTGGATGCTGGGTGAATGTAACTACAAGGGCATGTGCACTGTTGAATTATGGGCAGGTATAACACCGATCAGCAGTGGCTGTGCGCAGTGTATGCATTCCTTTATTTGTTGTTCAAATATTCTGCGCTCATGCAATTAGCAAAACACCCTGAAAGCGCACAGAGGGCAGACAGGGTGGGTAAAGGAGAAGGTAGACCATGAATTAGAGCAAGGATCAATAATTGCTACAATAGTGCAACAAGTAATGATAAAAAAAAGTAAGGGTAGACAAACCTACTATTGCTAGTGAGTGCATTGAACGTGCAAGTATAGAGGGGGAAATCAAGGTGCAACACAGTAATAGCATGCGTGAGTGCAAGGGCTTGACATGTGTGTCTCAATTGAAGAAAATGATCCAGTGCATGCGTAACAACATCCATTCCGTACACCAATACGAAAATCACTACATGTACCAGAATGCACCCAACCAAAGTGACAAAAAAGAAGCACAAACACAGTCAAGAAAACCCACACCACCTGATGCAAAGACAGAGAATAGATATGCTCCCACCCACATACCACCATTGGCCTGCACGCCAATTACCCAGGTCCCCTGCCTGTTAGAAGTGCACAATCACATATGCTTTGGATTGGAATTTTAAATGATTCACAGTACATATCTATGATTTAGTGCCACGGACATAATAGTATTATTGCATTGTAACACAATTATAACACATACATCAGTTCCCTTTGTGTGAGTTGTACTGAAAGGGTCAGAGGTCATGTTAGCTGCTGCAAAATGGGCCAATTCATGGTCTCCTGTCATGTGAGCCTAGGATGGAAATAGAGTTCAGCTTGGAGTCCTAGAACAACGATAGTGAGAGCCTGCACTCCCATATATTCCCACAGACAAGGATACTTTGCAAGGCCAATTTCTAAAACAATCTTCATGGCAGAAGCCATGGTTGATGAGAGATGCTGGGCTAATTGGGTGGGGAGGTAATGTCCAGTCCACCTCCTGGCACCTGGGTTTGAGTTTACATGCTGATAAGTGAATCGAATGTTACAGACATGGCACGAGCGTGCCAACCAATTGTAGAGGGCCTTATAGTTTGAAGACCAATGATAAACTGTGTACTTTACAAGTTTTAAGAGGTAGGCATAAGTTTTCCACCTGACAGTGGGCAGCAAATCCCAATCATAGTCCCTATGCAATGTATACTTACTTGTTCCCCTTAAGCCTATCACAGCCTTTGATAGGTTTCCTATTATTTCCCATGCAGTATGACATCACGTCTGACGTATTCTTTGCATATAAGGATGTTTTTTTGAGAAAATCGTCAAGAGCCTGAGCGAACGTCCGTTGATGTCCGTTGTAACCGCCCTGTTTTGGATAATTGTTAATAAAACAGTACCTTTGCCATCTTCCCGAGTTGGTTCCATTATTTGGACTCAGAATTATTCTGCAACCCCATCCATTGCATGCACGTTACTAAAGAGCCATATGCTCATGTGGTAGCGGTGTGGATGGTTGAAAAAGATCCAAACTAGTTTGTCTCCAGTGTTTCGGACGATCCGGCATCGTCCGCCATTAGCCGGAAGATCACAGGGTTTCCTGTGGGGAGCGGCGGATAGAATTAAATTTGCAATAGGTGTGTTTGGGCCATGATATCTTGCACCCCCACTATCAAAAGGTATCCGGGCGTCCAGGGAGGGGTTAGATTGTGCATCTACATTGATTGGGAACAGATTAAACATAAAACAGGATGACCACTTGTGTCAGTGTGAGTTTACCCCAGGGAGGTAGGGGATGCGAATTACCATAGGTGTGTTCAGGCCATGATATATTGCACCCCCCACAATCAAAAGGTATGGGGGTGTCCCGGGAGGGGGTAGATGGTGCCTCTACATTGGTTGGGACCAGATTAAACATAAAACAGGATGACCACTTGCGTCAGTGTGAGTTAACCCCAGCGAGGTAGGGGATGCAAACTACCATAGGTGCATTCAGGCCATGACATCTTGCACCCCCCACAATCAAAAGGTATGGGGGTGTCCAGGGAGGGGTTAGATGGTGCATCTACATTGGTTGGGACCAGATTAAACATAAAACAGGATGACCACTTGCGTCAGTGTGAGTTAACCCCAGGGAGGTAGGGGATGCAACCTACCATAGGTGCATTCAGGCCGTGATATCTTGCACCCCCCACAATCGAAAGGTATAGGGGTGTTCCGGGAGGCGGTAGATGGTGCCTCTACATTGGTTGGGACCAGATTAAACATAAAACAGGATGACCACTTGCACTAGTGTGAATAGCCCCAAGAGAAATAGGGGATGCAAATTACCATAGGTGCATTCAGGCCATGATATCTTGCACCCCCCACCATCAAAAGGTATGGGGGTGTTCTGGGAGGGGCTAGGGGGATGCCTCTATATTGGTTAGGACCAGAGTAAACATAAAACAGGATGACCACTTGCGCTAGTGTGAATTACCCCAAGAGAAATAGGGGATGCAAATTACCATAG
This sequence comes from Ambystoma mexicanum, assembly GCF_040938575.1. Lineage (NCBI taxonomy): Eukaryota > Metazoa > Chordata > Amphibia > Caudata > Ambystomatidae > Ambystoma > Ambystoma mexicanum. The sequence goes on from NC_090937.1 coordinate 968,333,369, forward strand.
GTGCATTCAGGCCATGATATCTTGCACCCCCCACAATCAAAAGGTATGGGGGTGTTCCGGGAGGGGGTAGATGGTGCCTCTACATTTGTTGGGACCAGATTAAACATAAAACAGGATGACCACTTGCGCTAGTGTGAATAGCCCCAAGAGAAATAGGGGATGCAAATTACCATAGGTGCATTCAGGCCATGATATCTCGCACCCCCCACAATCAAAAGGCATGGTGGTCTCCAGGGAGGGGTTAGATGGTGCATCTACATTGGTTGGGAGCAGATTAAACATAAAACAGGATGACCACTTGCGTCAGTGTGAGTTAACCCCAGGGAGGTAGGGGATGCAACCTACCATAGGTGCATTCAGGCCATGATATCTTGCACCCCCCACAATCGAAAGGTATGGGGGTGTTCCGGGAGGGGTTAGGGGACACCTCTACATTGGTTGGGACCAGATTAAACATAAAACAGGATGACCACTTGCGTCAGTGTGAGTTAACCCCAGGGAGGTAGGGGATGCAAACTACCATAGGTGCATTCAGGCCATGACATCTTGCACCCCCCACAATCAAAAGGTATGGGGGTGTCCAGGGAGGGGTTAGATGGTGCATCTACATTGATTGGGACCAGATTAAACATAAAACAGGATGACCACTTGCACTAGTGTGAATAGCCCCAAGAGAAATAGGGGATGCAAATTACCATAGGTGCATTCAGGCCATGATATCTTGCACCCCCCACAATCAAAAGGTATGGGGGTGTCCCGGGAGGGGGTAGATGGTGCCTCTACATTGGTTGGGACCAGATTAAACATAAAACAGGATGACCACTTGCGTCAGTGTGAGTTAACCCCAGCGAGGTAGGGGATGCAAACTACCATAGGTGCATTCAGGCCATGACATCTTGCACCCCCCACAATCAAAAGGTATGGGGGTGTCCAGGGAGGGGTTAGATGGTGCATCTACATTGATTGGGACCAGATTAAACATAAAACAGGATGACCACTTGCACTAGTGTGAATAGCCCCAAGAGAAATAGGGGATGCAAATTACCATAGGTGCATTCAGGCCATGATATCTTGCACCCCCCACAATCAAAAGGTATGGGGGTGTTCCGGGAGGGGGTAGATGGTGCCTCTACATTTGTTGGGACCAGATTAAACATAAAACAGGATGACCACTTGCGCTAGTGTGAATAGCCCCAAGAGAAATAGGGGATGCAAATTACCATAGGTGCATTCAGGCCATGATATCTTGCACCCCCCACAATCAAAAGGCATGGTGGTCTCCAGGGAGGGGTTAGATGGTGCATCTACATTGGTTGGGACCAGATTAAACATACAGCAGGATGACCATGTGCGCTAGTGTGAGTTAACCCCAGGGAGGTAGGGGATGCGAACTACCATAGGTGTGTTCAGGCCATGACATCTTGCCCCCCCCCCACAATCAAAAGGTATGGGGGTGTCCAGGGAGGGGTTAGACTGTGCATCTACATTGATTGGAACCAGATTAAACATAAAACAGGATGACCACGTGCGCTAGTGTGCGTTAACCCCAGGGAGGTAGGGGATGCAAACTACCATAGGTGCATTCAGGCCATGACATCTTGCACCCCCCCCACAATCAAAAGGTATGGGGGTGTCCAGGGAGGGGCTAGGTGATGACTCTACATTGATTGGGACCAGATTAAACATACAGCCGGATGACCACGTGCGCTAGTGTGAGTTAACCCCAGTGAGGTAGGGGATGCAAACTACCATAGGTGCATTCAGGCCATGACATCTTGCACCCCCCACAATCAAAAGGTATGGGGGTCTCCAGGGAGGGGTTGGATGGTGCATCTACATTGATTGGGACCAGAGTAAACATAAAACAGGATGACCATTTGCACTAGTGTGAATAGCCCCAAGAGAAATAGGGGATGCAAATTACCACAGGTGCATTCAGGCCATGATATCTTGCACCCCCCACAATCAAAAGGCATGGGGACTCCAGGGAGGGGTTAGACTGTGCATCTACATTGATTGGAACCAGATTAAACATAAAACAGGATGACCACGTGCGCTAGTGTGAGTTAACCCCAGGGAGGTAGGGGATGCAAACTACCATAGGTGCATTCAGGCCATGACATCTTGCACCCCCCACAATCAAAAGGTATGGGGGTGTCCAGGGAGGGGTTAGATGGTGCATCTACATTGATTGGGACCAGATTAAACATAAAACAGGATGACCACTTGCACTAGTGTGAATAGCCCCAAGAGAAATAGGGGATGCAAATTACCATAGGTGCATTCAGGCCATGATATCTTGCACCCCCCACAATAAAAAGGTATGGGGGTGTTCCGGGAGGGGGTAGATGGTGCCTCTACATTTGTTGGGACCAGATTAAACATAAAACAGGATGACCACTTGCGCTAGTGTGAATAGCCCCAAGAGAAATAGGGGATGCAAATTACCATAGGTGCATTCAGGCCATGATATCTTGCACCCCCCACAATCAAAAGGCATGGTGGTCTCCAGGGAGGGGTTAGATGGTGCATCTACATTGGTTGGGACCAGAGTAAACATAAAACAGGATGACCATTTGCACTAGTGTGAATAGCCCCAAGAGAAATAGGGGATGCAAATTACCACAGGTGCATTCAGGCCATGATATCTTGCACCCCCCACAATCAAAAGGCATGGGGACTCCAGGGAGGGGTTAGACTGTGCATCTACATTGATTGGAACCAGATTAAACATAAAACAGGATGACCACGTGCGCTAGTGTGAGTTAACCCCAGGGAGGTAGGGGATGCAAACTACCATAGGTGCATTCAGGCCATGACATCTTGCACCCCCCACAATCAAAAGGTATGGGGGTGTCCAGGGAGGGGCTAGGTGATGACTCTACATTGATTGGGACCAGATTAAACATACAGCCGGATGACCACGTGCGCTAGTGTGAGTTAACCCCAGTGAGGTAGGGGATGCAAACTACCATAGGTGCATTCAGGCCATGACATCTTGCACCCCCCACAATCAAAAGGTATGGGGGTGTCCAGGGAGGGGTTAGATGGTGCATCTACATTGATTGGGACCAGATTAAACATAAAACAGGATGACCACTTGCACGAGTGTGAATAGCCCCAAGAGAAATAGGGGATGCAAATTACCATAGGTGCATTCAGGCCATGATATCTTGCACCCCCCACAATCAAAAGGTATGGGGGTGTTCCGGGAGGGGGTAGATGGTGCCTCTACATTTGTTGGGACCAGATTAAACATAAAACAGGATGACCACTTGCGCTAGTGTGAATAGCCCCAAGAGAAATAGGGGATGCAAATTACCATAGGTGCATTCAGGCCATGATATCTTGCACCCCCCACAATCAAAAGGCATGGTGGTCTCCAGGGAGGGGTTAGATGGTGCGTCTACATTGGTTGGGACCAGATTAAACATAAAACAGGATGACCACTTGCGTCAGTGTGAGTTAACCCCAGGGAGGTAGGGGATGCAACCTACCATAGGTGCATTCAGGCCATGATATCTTGCACCCCCCACAATCGAAAGGTATAGGGGTGTTCCGGGAGGGGTTAGGGGACACCTCTACATTGGTTAGGACCAGAGTAAACATAAACCAGGATGACCACTTGCGCTAGTGTCAATAGCCCCAAGAGAAATAGGGGATGCAAATTACCATAGGTGCATTCAGGCCATGATATCTTGCACCCCCCACAATCAAAAGGCATAGGGGTCTCCAGGGAGGGGCTAGGGGACGCCTCTATATTGGTTAGGACCAGATTAAACATACAGCAGGATGACCACGTGCACTAGTGTGAGTTAACCCCAGGGAGGTAGGGGATGCGAACTACCATAGGTGTATTCAGGCCATGATATCTTGCACCCCCCACAATCGAAAGGTATGGGGGTGTTCCGGGAGGGGTTAGAGGATGCCTCTACATTGGTTAGGACCAGAGTAAACATAAACCAGGATGACCACTTGCGCTACTGTCAATAGCCCCAAGAGAAATAGGGGATGCAAATTACCATAGGTGCATTCAGGCCATGATATCTTGCACCCCCCACAATCAAAAGGTATGGGGGTGTTCCGGGAGGGGTTAGGGGGATGCCTCTATATTGGTTAGGACCAGAGTAAACATAAAACAGGATGACCACTTGCGCTAGTGTGAATTACCCCAAGAGAAATAGGGGATGCAAATTACCATAGGTGCATTCAGGCCATGATATCTTGCACCCCCCACAATCAAAAGGTATGGGGGTGTTCCGGGAGGGGGTAGATGGTGCCTCTACATTTGTTGGGACCAGATTAAACATAAAACAGGATGACCACTTGCGCTAGTGTGAATAGCCCCAAGAGAAATAGGGGATGCAAATTACCATAGGTGCATTCAGGCCATGATATCTCGCACCCCCCACAATCAAAAGGCATGGTGGTCTCCAGGGAGGGGTTAGATGGTGCATCTACATTGGTTGGGAGCAGATTAAACATAAAACAGGATGACCACTTGCGTCAGTGTGAGTTAACCCCAGGGAGGTAGGGGATGCAACCTACCATAGGTGCATTCAGGCCATGATATCTTGCACCCCCCACAATCGAAAGGTATGGGGGTGTGTTCCGGGAGGGGTTAGGGGACACCTCTACATTGGTTGGGACCAGATTAAACATAAAACAGGATGACCACTTGCGTCAGTGTGAGTTAACCCCAGGGAGGTAGGGGATGCGAACTACCATAGGTGTATTCAGGCCATGATATCTTGCACCCCCCACAATCAAAAGGTATGGGGGTGTCCAGGGCGATGTTAGATGGTGCCTCTACTTCGTTTGGGACCAGATTAAACATAAAACAGGATGACCACTTTTGTTAGTGTGAGCTAACCCCAGGGAGGCAGGGGATGCAAAATGACCATAAGTGCATTCAGGCCATGATATCTTGCACCCCCACAATCAAAGGGTTTGGAGGTATCCAGGGAAGGGCTAGGTGGTGCCTCTACATCATTTGGGACCAGAGTAAACATAAAACAGGATGTGTGTTACAGGTTTTGTGAATTACCATAGTTGCGTTCAGGCCATATCATCATGCACCCCAACAATGAAAAGGTATGGGGGTGTCAAGGGAGGAGGTAGGTGGTGCAGATACATTGGTAGGGACCAGATTAAACATTAAACAGGATGACGACTTGTGCCATTGTGAGTTAACCCCAGGGAGACAGGGGATGCAAATTACCATAATACATGTAGGGGGGCTGATCGTGTCTCTCCCAGCATATATATGAGGTGAAAATGGGGTTGAAATAAAAAAGTCAACATTTTGGGGGTCATAGTAATTGGGGCACAGTAATCAGATAGATCCGTCTTGGAAGCAGACACAGAATTGATAGTTGTAGCTGTAAGGGGAAGGGGATCTTTCGGTTGGAAATGCCCCATTGTAGTGTGTGATGGCTGAATGCACGCCGAAGAACAGCGCTGCTGAGGACAAAAGGAAAGGAATTACACAGACTCCCACCAGTCTGCATTTCATCCCCATACAAACAGCCCAAACTTTAGGTAGGGGGCTTGAGCCTCATTAACCAAGTGGTGTTGTAGCCATGACATAGCGCAGCCCATACCAGTCACTTGCAGCAGTGTGTGATAATGTGCACAGTTTACCAAGCCGCGGGTGAACAGGGAGCTTAACACCAATTACGTAAAATACTGTTGACTTCCCTTCCCAATAACACATGCTGAAGGGAGACTCTACCATGCACCCCCCTGCATTATGACAGAGTTGTGTGACTGAGCCCAACCTCCCCCTTTATCCTTAAGAGAGACTCCTGCAGTGATTCCTTGTGCTTTGATGTTGGAATCAAATATAGAAAGGTTAATTATGCCATTAAAAATGTTTAAGCGCCCCATCTACTGTAACAGTACAAACTTTCTTATTATTATACCATTTAAAATAATAACATGTGCGCCCTATCTGCTGTCACAGTACAACCTTTCTTATTTTGGCTGTAGTGTGATGTTGGAATAAAATATAGAAAGGTTAATTATGCCATAAAACATGTTTAAGTGCCCCATCTACTGTAACAGTACAACCTTTCTTATTATTATACCATTTAAAATAATAACATGTGCGCAAATGTACAACTGAGCGAATGCTAGGCTCCCAGACTTTGCACAGTATTAAAAAAAAAAAAACAACATGGGAAGCCGTATATTATACCATACTGTATGATATTCGGCTTCCCATGACAGAGTGAAGGCCCTGAAACAACGCCCACCTGGTAGCTCTGGCCAATCCCTGAACAGAGATGTTGGAGGGCGGGCTGTAGGCGGGCTATGACATTAGCTTTTCATTTCGGGCTGCATGTATGGCTGTAGCCATCAAGTGGGCGTGACTCCGAAGATTGCCGAACACTGCCTCCCACAATCTACCATGGTAGGCAGGATAGCATACAACACCGGCGATCCCGAGCAGGGAAGCTGCTGCAGCATTACAGTCGTGTGTTTAAAAGCGGAGGAACAGCGCAGCAAATACAAAAACAAGCGATCGCACGCTGCCAAATAGCCGAGGGAGGGAGCCTAGGAACGCCCTTTTTCGTACTACTAAAGGGGAGGGAGGGATTCGACATACACAGGCCAAAACGACAGGAGGGAGGAGGTCACACAAATATGAGCCCAGTTAGGGATGGGGGGGAGGGGGGATTTACGTGAGGCCCAGGCAACGTTACCGAACCAGAGGGAGGTCTGGAGAAGAGGAACAAGAGTGCTGTTCAACTTTCCCACTGTTTATATTGTACACGAGAGTTGCTGGCGTTATTATTTACGCTCACATTTTTTTCTATTTGGAAAATAATATCACTTTCTTTTCACACGTTAAACCGAGTCTATTTTATTTTGGGGGGAGCACCAGCAATAAACGGGGAAACACCCGCAGCTAGTACCTGAAGGGACCGTTACTGCTCTGTCCCAACTTGGAAGCAGCATATTGGAAAGTTGCTGAGAGGAAGGCATTGAAGGCACGAATGACTAATCCCCCTCACTAGCGTGAGAAGGTGGTTTAGAGGAGGCGAGTATTATGCGTTACAATCTTTACTCTGAAACCACAGCAGCAAAGAAAAAAACATTTCCAAACAAAAAAGTTTGAGAACAGAACTAAATAGAGTTCGATGTCAATATAAGGGGGACGCCCCAATCCATCATGGAGGGCAGGTCATGCCCTGCAGGAGACCAATGAGCAGGGATCCTCCTCTATATAAATCCTTTACTCCAATCCAACTCCTCTTTCTGTAGCTGTCTTGAACCAGATGTGCATCCAGCGAAGCTCCCAGATTACGCACTCCACACCTTACAAGTGTGACGAATGTTCCCGTACAGAACCCCGCACCTCGAGGCTGAACAAGAAAGAAGGGTGGGTGGATGGGAAGAACAACAAACCAAAGAATTTTCACTCTTGAAACACCTGTGTATAGGTGCGCTATAAATGTCATGTCATGTCATATCAAGGGTGGGTGGGTGATATAATACTCGCATCCTCGTCTTTAATAGAATCTAAACCCCCTTCTCACGCTAGTAAGGGGGATTAGTCATTCTATGGTGGACAGGAGGCTCATATTATGCAAGTTTAAAGCCCTTGCATCACGTTACAACATGATCAATACCATAGTGACAATACCATAATAATAGGAGAAGTGGTTTAAATGTTTCTATTTTGACCAACACACTGATTGCAAAATGTATTCTCCCCAGGCTAAGCTGTCCCAATAACTGTCCTGTAAGGCATGGCAGTCTTAACTGCAAAGGACTAGGAAGATGTGTCAACTCCAGCGTTCCTCACAGGCCACCAGAATCAACTGGTTAAAAAAGGGGGGGGCACTAGGCAAAAGACTTCCTATAGTAATGTTAGGAAAGCCTAGGGGTAATAAGCTCCTTTGTTGTCAACATCAACATTTAAAACACTTAAAGTCATATCATCTTATGGTAATCTAGATACTAAACATAAGAAGTTAAACACTTAGTTCTCCTGGAGATAAAGAAATTTCCCCCTAGGGGTTGAAAGCTTGTAAGCTCCATTCTATGTGTGGGTGAAAAAAACATTGTATTAGAAAACAGGACATATCACCTGACTGCCCTGGGGAACGGAGATGGAAAGGCAAATCTTCATAGAAGGCCAAAGTGGGAATCAAAAAGGGACCTTTTATTAACATGCCATAGGACAACCTAGCTTAGGTGGAGCTAACATGCAATAGACCTGAGGGCCTTGTGCACCCAGAAGTGTCTACTCCAAGTCCTGTCCCTAACTACACAATTGTCCCTGTATACCAGTAACCTTTCCAAATCAAGAACAAAAGTATTACATCTTCTGGTGGCAGAAACGGGATGGCAGAGACACCCAGCAGACAGCTGCAGAATAACCTCCTGACTGAGAAGAGCCCAACCAGGGGACAATGATGACAAAGAGATATTCCCGAAAATCCTTCAAAACAGCAGGAAGAGTTGAATCCGCCAAACTGTAAAGCCTGGGACCCCTAGACCTCCTGAACTCTTGAAAAAGACCCCGCTATCATGACCATAGGAAAATACTTGCATAAACCTGACCTTCAGAGACAAACTTGGCAAAGAGAGAAAACTTATTTTATATCCAATCGCTCCCACCATAGCGATGCCTGAACTGCTAGATGCGCCAGGTGCTTGGAACTATCCCCTCTCCCGTGGTTGATAAATCCCCTAGAGGAAAATAAACTAACCGAAGGAGAACACACTAAATTCCATAGTCTTGAGAAAGGCTCAATACTGCAACAAAACCAATCACTAAACAGTTAATATGAAGTTGCTTACCGGAGGAGGACTAACCTCCGTTTTAGTAAATCTTAACCTATCTTGACACCCCCAGCACACTGAGCTGGCACTTTACCACAGAACAATCTCCAGAGGGAAACCAAAAGGTCTACCTGCCATGCAGGGCTAAGTAAACCCAGTCACTACCGAAGGGTCTCTCTGCCCTCGAGCAATCGCACTGACAGACACTCGCAGAGATGGCTAATGCTGATCCGTTGAACGCCCTTTGATAGAGAGGCTGCAATAACTTGGATGGAAGATGAGCACCACTCCCAGACCCCCTCTGTCCCACTGAAGGATATTGACCCTACTTATAAGAGGAGATAAACCTCCTTCACCTATCTAAGTAAAAGAAACCTGCAACCCAGAAGAAGGATGCAAACCCTGAGGTCCACACTGAATGCCAGAAATTGATCATCCTACACCCCTTCAATATATACCTGCACTTATAACCAACTCCCATGACAGTAAGTAGAAGGGGGGCCCGTTAATTCCACTGGACTGGAAACTGAAAACTTAACCAAAACCAAGAAACAAGTATATCATCCGGACCCCTTATGAAGGAGGTGAGCCCGCAGCGGCTCCTCTTAACCTAGTGAAATAACAGGGAATTGGTGAAGAGGAAAGTAAACAGACGGGAGACAAATGCCCAGTGCGAGCCCTGCACTGGTCACAAGCAAGAACTCCTGTTAAAGGAAAAACGGAAACCATCAGGTGTTCCTCCCAAAGGTGTAACTTTATGATGCAAACCCCCAAAAATGGTGGTGGCGGGGAGGGGGATGAGGGGCAATGACCTTGGGGTAAATATCATGCTCAGTGATCGAAAAGGCTGTGAAGGAACTGGACCCCCGTCCCTTCCACATAAATGCCTGGACCTCTGAATGCATGCAAGGCTGACTGGCCCTCCCGGAGATCAGGGGAAAGGAAAAAGGAAGCACATTGCGCATAATAAAATAGCATATATATATATATATATATATATAGTGCTGCAAACCCTCCGGTATCTGAGCATTGCTATTATTACTACCCACGGTTTATGGTTTGTGAGGTGTTCATTTATTGACCTCGGAACGATGAAAGGCTGAGCTTGACCCTTTCATAATTCGAAACCTGCATCAGCAGGCTCTGCACCGATATCAAAGCAATCCATTTACGCTGCACTGAAAGAAAAAGAATGAAAATAAACAACTCCCTTGGAGGGTGGGAGGGAAACTGGGCTTGTACTCCTCGAGCAGAGGAGAAATTGTATACACCGCTAGACGTATTAGCGGAGCAGTCAAAGCCTTGGGAGGAAAGGCTATAGTAAGTGATTATTAAACACTGTAACCGTGTCTGAACCCAGGTTGTTCCAACGTTGTATTGCATACAAGACTAAACAGTTGCCTCTGAGCTGACCTTGTCCCGCAAAAATGTAACATTGGCTTTGTTTAATGCCATCCCGGGACAAAGACTGAGGGAAACGCGTCGCTTAAAGGATGGAGAAATTGATGTTGCTGAGCAGGCAAAAACTCCATCTGTACCTCAAGCACAGTCCTTGCACGCCAATAGGGAAATTATACCCTAGTTCCCTCTTCAGCCAGCTTAGAAAAACTGGGCAATCAAAACACTGTTACCACCCTTCCAAGGAGGAAAGAAAAAGGCAGGTGTCTAATATTATTTCTGCGCTCTTTGAAGGCGAGTAGAGTAGAAAAACCTCCAAATATCGGTAATAGAAACAGGAACAGGTACTTAGGGAGCACTAACGGAAAAAATATATATATATATATATATATATATATATATATATATATATATATATATATATATATATATATATAATCCAGCAGGCCCATGCAGAACAGATTGGAACTGTGGAACACCTCTATATTAATCCCTGACCTACTTTGGACTGAGTTGTCCTGTACATAACTAAACTAGGGGGACAAACACTCTTTTCTTAGAAGTACAAAATAAATAATAATAAATAGAAAGTAATCCTTTACTAGGAAGTGGGGTTATGCCCGAACCGAGGCCAACTATGGCTTATATAAAAAAAAACTGATGCCCACTGAACCATCTGGGTTACTGCCAATAAGAAAAATTGGTAATGTGCTTTACACATAGCTTAAACTATTATTTAGGAGAGAAATACACTGAGCAAATGCACCTCAACTGCTCACCCTAGCAGGGTTTGGCAGCCAGCAGTAGACGAGGGAGTAACCTCGCAGTAGAACTCAGGCAAAGCATGAAACCGAGCAGGTTATGGCACCTATGATGAAGGCAAATCACATATGCCATGAGCAGCGCTTAACATAAAGCTGCAGACTGGCAGTGCATCAGACTCTTGAACAGGCGGGTCCTCGCCAAATATAAAACTTAAAATATCAATAAAAAATAGCAAATTCAAATATAAATCCATGTTTTAAAACATATATATATATATATATATATATATGTGTACGCTGGACATTGGGGGAAGTGAACCCAGGTCTTCCTGCATGGTAAACCTGCAGCTTTACCACTGACATATCCCGCTTCTAGCTGAAGCAGAAGCTTTCAATATGCTTCAAAACAAGTGAGGCTCACAGCGTTGGGCTACAGCCCAAACATATACATATATACATAATAACATAATATATAAATAAATATAATCGGGAAAAGCCATGGAAGAAAAAATAGTAATTGTTTTTCACAACGCTTTCATAATTTGAAGTTGGAGCATTGGCTCGAACATCAACCTTTCAAGTATAGGCCAGCACACTTACAGACTGTGCCACATAAACGGTCTTCCCATTTCAATCATAGAGCCCCTTTGCGCGCCGGGTCTGAAGCAGAATTTTCCATCAGACCGGCACGCAACGGGACACAGAGGGCGCAATGCCAATACTGAAGAAGAAAGAAATAGAAATAAAAACAGAGCTTGCACGCAACGGGTCTGAACAGAAGCTTCTGACAGACCGGCGCATGTCGGGACAAAAAGGATGGCAACGCCCAAACTGAAAAACAGCACTAAAGCGCTCGTGCTCGCCGGGTCTGAACAGAAGCTTCTGACAGACCAGCGCGCGTCGGGAAGAAGGATTACAGCGGACCGTCCCTGAAGCTACGCTCCACATAAATTAAAAGAATGAGGGGCGGCCTAAATTCTTTTTTAAAACAAATATCCATACATTGTACACAACAACCCATTAATAAAAAAGTAACGGCCACACGCGGCCTGCCATACACAATTAAAACAAAACAGAACATTTCCCCTTACAAAATGCAAGGTACCCGAATATGCAAAATACATAACACATTTACATAATTTAAGGCCAAAATGCTAACAAGCCTACTACTGACTAACATGCAAGACACAACTAATTAGGGGTGACTTAGCTGTGGTGTCAGCAGCAAAGAAAGAGGAGTTGGGATTGATGTAAAGGACTTATATAGAGGAGGGTCCCTGCTCATTGGTCTCCTGCAGGGCATGACCTGTCCTCCATGATGGATTGGGGAGTGCCCCTTATATTGACATTGAACTCTATTTAGTTCTGTTTTCAAACTTTTTTGTTTGTAAACGTTTTTTCATTGCTGCTGTGGTTTCAGAGTAAAGATTGTAATGCATAATATGAGCCTCCTGTCTTGCCATAGAATCTAGGTATCAACCTGACATGTAGATTTATTTAGTTACAAAATGCGTTGTAATTGTGTGTTATATATGCTTGGTCATTTAGCCCTCGCACCGTTTCCATGGAACACAAATGGGGCGGGCTCGATACTGCACGGGTCAAGGGTGGAGACAGGGCCGCGGTCTTCACAGGGCAAGGCCCCGTCCGGTGCACAACGACGCAGATATGCTCGCACTCTGACTAACCGTCCCAGTTAAAGATTTAAATTTTGTCTTTAACTTGAAACGCTCCCACTAGTTCGACAATGCGTGTTTCATTTCAATAACACCCCACATTTTTATGTGAAACTGTTTCCTACTTCATTAAAACACTGTATAATTTGGCGGATAATTACCAAATGTATAGCAACTATCAAACAAATTCTATTAAAGTTCAAATTGTGAAAGACAAGTTTTTTTGCTCAAGGACTTGTAATCTTGTTGCAATATCTTACAGACAACTTAGAACGCCATATTAACATATGTTTGCTTTTAAATTACTACGTCGTAATACATGCTCAAAACAATATTTCTTTCTACAAGAACTGTAATACTCGCTCTACATATTTCATAACATTTGTATCCAATCTTTCTGTTAGTAGGTAATTTATGGGAGCACTAAAACCTTCAACTCCCCCCTCTGGCACCTCCCCCCTCTGGCAACTCCCCATGTTCACATGGGAATCCCCTAAAACTGTACTAGGCCTATTTAAGCAATATTACCCAAGCGGGTGGGGGTTAGGGGGCATTACCCGCCCAGGTATAGCCCAGGGCATTATCAGGCCTGGTAATGCTCCCCTGTGAGGATAATATGGCTATTAGTATCCTGGCACGTTGTACCGAGATACTAATAGTGTTTTCTTAAGCAGAGAAAGGACACTTATGCCAATTCTCATCTTAAAAAAAAAAATACCAAAAAAAGATGTCCGCCATGGATCGGGGAGAAGGGACTACATGCAGTTCCTTCTCCCTTTCCATGTTGACGAGTCACGCACCAGGACGTGCAGGAACGCTACTGTTACTGGGCACCGGTGAGGGACATGGAAGCAGAAGGTAAGTAAGGCAGGTATGGTAGAGGGTGATATGTGTGGAAAAGGGGGATGCTCAACTCTTGCAAGACCAAAGTCATCCATCTACTTGCTTCTAATATTCAATTCTTCCTCTTTCCTTCTGACATCCCCAAGGTTTGCAACTTTGGAGTCCTTTTTTACAACAAACGCTGGCTCTAGTCGCATCAACTTATACAGGTACTAGGTTAAACCTTATGAACAGAAAGTCTGCCCACCTATCCTACAATTCCTCCAAAACCCTGGCTTCCACTCTTGTCCTTGGTCATCTTGCTTTCTCTTTGGTCTACCTCTTTACTTCGTTCCCCATCTCAATAATATTATGAATTAAGCAATTGGACCATTTGATGGATTATTAGCAGAGACTATAAGTGAGATCTAGCAGGAGTTAAAGCCCCATGCCTTCTTCCGTGGAAGAGACAGCAGACAGGTTGTAGAGAAAAGCTGTTTCATTTTACTGATTGATACAAAGCAATCAGTGTGGCGGGTGGGGGTGCACACTGTCCTCATGGGAGCTTGGGCAAGACTGCATTTGTTGCCTCGTGGATTTGGGCTTAGTGCATGCAATGCCGCCTTTATTGCGCAAGCCTTTTCTTCAACCTTTTGTTATCTGCGCAAAATAGCGATGATGCCTGTGCCTTGGGCCACACCATTTGGTTACACTATAATTGGTTATATCAGCATGGGGTCCTGCTGAATGGGAAGGCGTCCCCTTCACTGACCATCCCACCCCCCTGGCTCATCACAGCGCCTCAAATGCATCTTGTCTTACTTTAAAGCACCTAGCGGGATGGGGCTGCCCCCTTCCCAACATTCCCCCCATTTGTTACTTCTACAGTAATGAATTCTGGAACAGTTCTGCGCTCCCACTACCCAGTTTCTACATCCACATATGGCTCATTTCGTTTTACTGGCACCCACACCCTGCGCACTAATCGCAAACTCTTTCCCCCCCAGCGCGCCTACTCTTCAGGTGAACAAGTCATGTAAATGCATTCCCCCTCTCCCGCCAGGTCCACCCAAACCGCTGTAATTTTTTGGCTCAGGTGGTGGGGAAACGATAGTGTGGTATAGAGAATTAACTAAATTTCCATACGCGATGGGTAAAATACTTCGGGCCACCTAGTGGTACATCGGTTTGTACTTCAATGATTTTTGTTTCACAAGGTGCTTTTCGATCCCCAATTGATACATAATTCTTGCGCTATCAGGTGCCACAGTGGCACAACATCGAAGAATCAGCTGACATGTGCAGAAAATGACCAGGATGAACACAATAATGGGCTTTAACATCTTCACGATTGCTCCTAGCCACGATGGGGTCCAGTCAAATGTCATATTCAGCCAATTACTTTCATGAATTGCTCCCTCCTTCTCCATATGAACACCTGAGCCATGGACAGCTGGAATGATGTGGGATAATGAGGCGTTCTCCGCATCTTCTGGAGGTACGAACGTGAAACAGGAATCTCCAAATTATTTTGCAAACCCCACCCTCCATTGCTTGACCACGTTGAACCCATTTTCTGGGTTGTTTGCGAGCTGGACCAATTCTCACCTCGTGGTCTACAGCCATTTACCGTTGGCTGCAGTCTGCACTCCCGGCAACAGTAAAGAGGCGAAAAATGATTCTGCTGACCTAAATAATCGGTATTCTTCTGGTATCTCAGTAAGCTCTGTGGAAAAGTCTTTAGAAATGTAATTTGATCTTTTCATCCTCTGCGGTTGCTGGAACTGTCCTTTCCCTAGCCAAATGTGAGGCTTTTGCATGGGCGCACTGTAAGGAAGGCATGGTATCAAAGTAAGACAAACAAAAGTGATCACAGTTCAAGGGTGTTTATTAAACTGTATAATGGGTGAGATAAACACCTAACCTAAACCTAAGTCTAAGATAGGAGCAAGCTACGACCATCGAAGAATAATAATACAGTCCTACTAGAGTCTAGTCAAATAAAAAGGGCCTAAGGGCCATCGCTCTCGTCATATCCAGAGTTGATTACGCCAACAGCCTATACCTAGGTATGCTGGAACGACTTCTAAAAAAACTACAACGCATACAAAATGCGGCAGCCAGATTGCTCCTCAAAATACCTCGAAGAGAGCACACCACTCCTGCGCTGAAAGCTCTACACTGGCTACCAATAAATCAATAGATCAAATTCAAAGCAATGTGCATCACGCACAGAGCACTACAGAACCAAGGCGCAGAATTCCTGAGAGACAAATTACAGCTGCATCACCCAAAAAGAACCCTCAAGCAACGACATTCGTCTGGAGCCAAAACCTTACAACAAGAGAAAACTCAAAGGATCCTCCTTCTCTCACCACGCACCAAAAATCTGGAACAGCCTACCGAAGAACATACGCAACACAAGAAACCACCTATTATTCAGGAAACTGCTAAAAACTTGGCTCTTCGTGGCATAATCAGATGAACGCCCACATAGGCACATACTCACACACCAGACAACAATGGTGAGTGTAAAACACCAACCGTAGACCCAAATAACCGACCACTACATACTAAAGCCAATGTAGACAATCTAGGATGTACCGCATCACAAACCAAGAGCTAGCCATAACAAGACAACACTACTGACAAACATACACAAATAAACCATGACTTAAGACCAAAGCCGACTATCAACAATACCCTGACAGTCAGACAAAAACCAAGCAGACCACCGTAAATACAGACAGCAGAAATATAGGAGCTGGGCAAACCACAGAACCAACACCGGAAGGAGAAAGACTAGTTGTAACCTACCTCCACCCAAGATCCAGATTACACAACCAGAAACACCACGATGCACCGTGACACCGAAACCTATCGGATAGATGACCAAGAATCGTAACCAGCTACTAAGAATACCCACAGGTACGCCACCTATATTAAACTAGATTGAAAGAACCA
Source organism: Ambystoma mexicanum (assembly GCF_040938575.1). Lineage (NCBI taxonomy): Eukaryota > Metazoa > Chordata > Amphibia > Caudata > Ambystomatidae > Ambystoma > Ambystoma mexicanum. The sequence continues at coordinate 968,349,789 of NC_090937.1, forward strand.
ATGCATACAACCTACTAATCCATCCTCAAACCACTGCTTACTTAACATACCCAGTAATCGCACTACCATCTCTCGCCCAGCAAACTGCACCGACTTCACCACACCGCAGCAACAACAACAAACAAGACATAAACTGCATCAACAGCACACAAGGTCTCGCTCTGATCCGACATCCACACTAAAGCTCAGTGCAGAGTGAAAACCGAAATTAAGCCGCCAACAGCACACCACTCTACTCACTCTCCTTCTCCCTCTTCACCCGACTAATCTAACCCCCCCACCACCCTCATGTTACAAATCCGCCTGAGCGCCTGGGGACCAACTCCGTTGGTGACGGTGCGCTATATAAATGCCTTTAACATTAACTATACTAAAAAACGTATTGCCAATCCTTACTGCGTGTGAGATCATGTTCACAAGAAAAGAAAGAAGTGTTCGCAAAATGATAAGTCAGGATGTTAAGGATGGGGTCTCCCCTACATTTTTAGCACGGGACAAGGCAGGCCTCTTGAACACAGCACACTCATGGGCTTTTCTGGCACAAGCTTACATTTCCTTTTCTCTATATCCGGGCCTTCTGTGTCCAAGTCTCTTCTCATGCAAAGTCTCTTGCTTCAGAAGCCGATCTGCCACAACAAAAGTTCATTCTGTATCTCCACGTCAGGTGATTTCTCTTCACCCTAGGATCCCTCTCAGCCGGGCTCCGATCCTTCTTTCAGCATTACCAAAGCACTTGCCAATTCAAACAGAGACTTCGGAAGGGCGATCTTGTCTTGCTCGGTCACTCTGTTAGCCTATGGCAAGTGCGGGTTTCTCAAAATCACAGTTTGCACGGCGTTCCCCCTCAGCCGGGCGCAAACACCTTTTTCAGAATTCCCTCAGTCGGGTTCACAATCATCGAAAACCTTCTGTAACGTGTCGAGGACTTTCAATTGTACAGGTGGTTTGGCTTGACCCTTGTATAACCACCTTGACGCCTCCCACTGGCCTTCTCTATGGCCTCTTGGTACTTGTGGTTTAAATATTCTTTTAGTTCAACACATTCTCTTTGTTCAGGAGATAGGTACTAGCGTACAGGTGGTTTGGCTTGACCCTTGTATAATCACCTTGACGCCTCCCACTGGCCTTCCCTATGGCCTCTTGGTACTTGTGGTTTAAATATTCTTTTAGTTCAACACATTCTCTTTGTTCAGGAGAGGGGTACTAGCCAGAGACCACTCCATCTCTGGTACCAAGTTCATTCACAAAAAAGACCTCTGTCTGTTAATGTTCTTAATGTCGCCACTGCAACCTTGAGCCTAACACAGTACTACCCACTATCATGTTCCTCGGACTCGCCGGCTTTGCTGAACTCGTTGGCCTTTCTTTTGCCGCTGGAGTCAAGGAAGGTACCACGATGGCAACCACGTCTCCCCGCCCTGGCTATCAGTGCAGGAGTGTTGCATGTACCATCGACATCTGTCACACCATCCGCCAACGGCGATTCCCGATCTTATGTTTCCTTTGTCAGAGGCGTCGCAGGTCTGGGTTGAAAAGGACCACGGCAACTCCCTCCTTGACGTTGTTTCAGGTCTCGCCGCCTTTCTCCTCCGTTTGAACTGTCGTCCTGGAATAGCTGCTTCCTCGTCCGTTCGGCCTTGCTCAGAGTGTGCTCTCATGCTCTGCCTTTTATCCCTATGGGGAAGGGAAAGGGCAGTCGGGTGTGTGTAGTTGTCGGCAATTGCCTGACTGCCTGACCGTTGTGTTGGGATATTTCAGGTAAACGGCTCTGGTATTAGTCTGTTGTCACTCACGGCGTGAGAAAGTATTCTTGTTGGAAAAAGGGGGGGTAGAGTTTCTAAATATCCTACTGGGCAGGATGGGGAAAAGGTATCATAAGGAAGAGGATACTGCGTCTCACCCTTCAGTTTTCCACTTCCACTCCCTGAAACGTCCCCCCCACCCCACAACCCCATCCAGGTGATCCTCCCGCACTGGTCCACTCCCAGGAACTGGAACCAATAGCGATGGCTATGTCCTTGGGGACTAGCGGGTGAGACACCTCATTATCCCACATCATTCCATGCTCTTATCTTCAGGTTGCACTGTGGAGAAACTTGTTCCATCTGCAGGCAACACTCCCCCTTCAGGTGTTCTTCTGGGATTATTAATAGCGCTGAATGTAATGTGGCCAGCGAACAACAGCCCCTCCATGAAGCTGGGAGGTGCAAGTAAGCTTGTCGACCACAGATCCAGTAGTAATCCATCAGTGCCGGCATTCTTTTCTTCATGTCTGCGATCAAGAGAGTCTTATTACAATGTTTGTTTGTGCTGACAAAGACTGTATCTTTGCTGTGGAAACAGAGCTTGTACTCTTCTTCCTTCTGCACTTGCACTGGGTTTTCCATCGTTGCAATCCACGTCAGGTTTGTGATATGCTCTGTCCAGATTTGTGCACCAAAGTTGACCACTCATGCTATTCTTTCCTTGCTTTATGTTACCAGTCCTCCTGGTAAGCAAGGTACTGTCTATGTCTATGTCTTTGTGCTTATAACGCGCCGAAATCCAGCAGGCATCAGGGTGCGGGGAGCGCAGAGAAGCTCAATTCACATTAGAGTACTCTCAGGGTGTATAGTGTCTCCTCAGCGCTAAGGATACAGTAAAATACTTCAGGCTTATTGGAATAAGAAGGTTTTCAAAACCTTCCTGAAACTGAGGTTGTTTCCTTCTTGTCTTAGGGTCACAGGTAATCCATTCCAGTATTTGGCCGCCCTAACAGGGAAAGATCTTCTCCTTCCAGTAGCTCGTTTGGCCTCAGGTACATTCAGAAGACCAGTGTCTGCTGATCTTATACTTCGAAGGGATTGTGTCCTCCGACGTATTCCTTATCTATGATATTTGTATCTCCAGCTTGCGGGCCTCGGAAACATTTTTTCCCAGTAGAGGGCGCTGAGCGTCGACGTCCGTCGAGTAGGTGCTCTTAGACGGCCACCGTATCGACGCCGACGTCATCATGCTTATAAATGGCCACGCGCAGCGTCCGTTGCTCAGTTCCGTTTTTCTGCGCTTCGTGTGCCTCGGAATACCGTTGCTCAGTTCGTCAGTCGATATATATTCACATTTCCTCGAGAAAACCGACTCGTACTCGATGGCTTCCTCCTCCGACCCGACGACTCCTCGGTCCGGTTTCAAAAAATGCAGAGACTGTGGGAAGAAAATGTCGTTGACGGATCCTCACAGGAACTGTTTGTGGTGTCTGGGAATCGAACACCAGTGTTCGGAATGTGTGAGGAATGCCTATCCATGACGGCGAAAGCCTTGAAGGAGCGTAAGGGGAAGCTCGAGAGAGGTAAGTCAGTTTTAACTTCCTCGAAAGTTTCCACGGTAGAGTCGAGACATTCGTCTCCTCACCGTCGAAAGCATTCTCGTTTTAGGTCTCGAAGTGGCTCCCACCACTCGTCGAGGTCTAGACACTCGAAAAAAAGACAAAGAAGATCCCCTTTATCGTCGTCTTCTAGTTCCCCTGAAAGAGTAAATTGCCCCACAAAACACAGCTCTCAAGCTGAGTGGGAGGAATTCAGAAAAAAGATGCTAAGCGTCTTCGAGAAAGCGGCCTCGTCAGCTGAGGGTGATACCCCGGGTGAAAAGCCCAAAAATTCTAAACGCCGCGAGTCGAAGCACCTGGCGAAAGAGTCGACCCGAAAGCGCCATGAGCCATCGGGAAGTAAAGCATCTTCGACGCCATCGTCGAAAGCCACTTCGAAGCATAGATCGGCGCCATCAACGCCGTTATCGAAGGGTTCTTCGACGCATCCGTCGATCGAGTCGACGCCGACATCGACGCCGATAAAAGAAAAACCCACGGCTACTCCACAGCCAGCGGTTACACCGAGAGCCTCCGACACAACGTCGAGAACGTCGTCGATTTCCTCGAGCAGGATTCCGATCCTCTCGAGTTCTTCGAGGCCTCTTCCAGTTTTGTCGGTGCCTTCGAGGATTTTTATATAGGCGTCGACATCGACCTTTTCAAGGCCACTGATGATGGCTCCCTCTGCCTTAGAGATGGGTTTTATACCATTTCACAGACCAGAGCATCCCCCCTTAATTTCAATTTTTGAAGAAAGGGAAGATTCTGACCAAGAAAGGACCACATTACCTGAACCAGAGACTTTTGCCTCTGAGCAAAGAAGGTTGAAAGACCTTCAGGGTGCATTACAGGAAGCAAGTGGCCTAGACACTTCCCCCAGAAGTGGAATTTGTCAAACCAGACCCAGGGGAACATACTGATACCCCTTATAGAACCCTAATGTCAAGAATTATGGAGTTCATGGGTTGGTCTGCGCCTTCACCTGTTTTTCAACAGGATGACCTCACAGATATTCTGGATAAAGGTCCACAGGAGAATCCTGTGGTTCCCTTTCATTCTGCTTTACAAAGAAAGATTTTAACTAACTGGGAAACTCCTGAAGTTGTCCCTGCGGTTAACAAGAAGTTGTCAGCGAAATATAGGGTATCTGCTGCTGACCCTGAATACCTATCTAAGCACCCTACTCCAGAGAGTCTTGTGGTCCAGGCTGCAACTTCATCAGGCAGTACTTCTGCTTACCCCACTGCTCCTCAGGATAGGGATGATAAAAAATATGATGCCATGGCTAAGAAAGTCTTCTCAGCCTGTAGCATGGCTTTAAAATCTATTAATGCAACTTGTACGCTCGCTAGGTTCAGCCACACTCTTTGGGAGTGTGCTTCATCGGCGGCTGACTGCATACCGGAAGGAGAAGAAAGGGACGCATTTTTAAATATCATCAGAGATGGTAAAGATGCAATGTGTGAGTCCCTTCAAACTGGCATTGATTCTGCTGACGGTATCAGCAGAGCATGTACCACAATCCGCAGGCATGCGTGGTTGAGAAAGTCTGGCTTTGCTTCTGACGTACAGGCCAGACTTTTAAATATGCCCTTTGACGGCTCTTCCCTATTTGGTAAACAGGCGGATGACAGTTTGGAAAAACTACAAACATCTAAAGCAGCAGCCAAGTCACTAGGAGCTGCAATCCGACAAACAAAATTTTCGTCCCTCAGGATCCTCTTGGAGAGGAAGGTCCTTTCGCTATTATTCCTCATATGGAAGAGGCAGAGGACCGCCGGCTCAAAGAGGCCAAGGAGAATTTACCCGTGGTGGACGGGGTAAAGGAAAGAAAGCCGCATCAGCAGGAGCAGGAGCCGCTTTACCTTCGGCAACTGCATCAGCCGCTCGCAAACCACTCTGAGGTCGCCCATCACAAGACACCTGTAGGGGGCAGGTTAACTCACCATCTGACGGAATGGCAGGCTATTACGTCAGATGCTTGGGCATTGGAGACAGTTGCCCAAGGTTACTGCCTGCCTTTTCTACGCATCCCTCAGAGACATCCACCGGGGAACAGCTCTCTGAAAATGCCGGATCCGCTCCTCTTGCAGGAAGTTGTAGACCTGCTAGAGAAAGGTGCCATAGAACCGGTACCTGTAGCGGACAGGAACAAGGGCTGGTACTCCCCCTACTTTCTCATACCAAAGAAAGACGGAGGACTGAGACCCATCCTGGACTTACAAGAATTGAACAAGTTCCTCAGGAAGGACAAGTTCAAGATGGTAACTCTCTCTCAGATCCTTCAGGCCCTCCAGCTTCAGGACTGGTTGGTATCTCTGGACCTTCAGGATGCTTATTTCCATGTGCCAATCCATCCCAAGCACAGGAAGTACCTGAGGTTCGCAATTGGCAACTCTCATTATCAATTTCGAGTTCTGCCATTTGGGCTGACCTCCGCCCCGAGTGTCTTCACCAAGCTAATGTCGGTTGTGGCTGCAAGTCTAAGGAGGGAAGGGATTCACGTCTACCCCTACCTGGACGATTGGTTGATCAGAGCAGTTTCTTCGGAACAAGCTCGGATCCAACTAGATTATGTCTGCCACTCCCTTCACAGGCTGGGCTTCTCCCTCAATTTAAAGAAGTCACAGATGATACCATCACAGAGACTCCAGTTCATTGGAGCAGTCCCGGACACGTCCCTGGGAAAAGCCTCGCCACCAGAGGTGAGGGCTCAAGATATTCTGCAGATGGTCACCAGGTTTCAAAATGCCCAACGTCTCCCAGCCTACGATATTTTGAGGTTGCTAGGCCTCATGGCATCCTGCATATCCCTTGTGCCAGAGGCTCGCCTGAGAATGAGATCCCTTCAGTGGGCACTGAGGACTCAGTGGTCACAATTCTCAGGGAGGATGACAGATCTCCTCCGGATTCCGGACAAGGTAGCCCACGACCTTCTATGGTGGGCCTCTACAGAGAACATCTTGAAAGAACTGTTTTGGCAACCATGGCCGGAGATAACAGTAGTCACAGACGCCTCACTCACGGGGTGGGGAGCCCATGCCAACGACTTGACCATCAGCGGTCGTTGGTCTCCATCGGAGTCCAGACTACACATCAACCTGTTGGAGCTGAGAGCCATCAGACTGGCACTGAAGGGCTTTCTGCCGTCTGTACGGGGGAGAAACGTCCTGATAATGACGGACAATACAGTGGCCATGCACTACCTCAACAAAAGAGGAGGCGTAGGGTCACTGCCACTGTGCAGAGAGGCAATGCAGCTCTGGTTTTGGGCAATTCAGGAAGGAATCTCTCTATCGGCAATTCACCTAGCCAGCTGCTGACTGATTTGCACATGGCTGGTCCCCTTTTGCAATGGCGCAGACGGGCTAAAAAACGGTGGTGTGGAACGTTGCCCAGAGCAATTACCAGTGGTTTAGATTCATTCGAAACCTTCCACCCATCACTTTTGTGGTCAGTTTGTTTCTCCTTGTGAGAGAGGGTATGCCCAGACGTGGGTCCCTTGCTCGCTGCGCCACAGGGAACCAGGCTGCACCTCACTGAGGAGGTCCAACAAGGCCGAAACATGTCTGGGGTTGCTTGGTTTTCTGTGCAGAGGGGACCTGGCCTAGCAGTTCGGGCTGGGCTGCTACCTGATGTGGCAGCAGCTGCTGACTGATTTGCACATGGCTGGTCCCCTTTTGCAATGGCGCAGACGGGCTAAAAAACGGTGGTGTGGAAGGTTGCCCAGAGCAATTACCAGTGGTTTAGATTCATTCGAAACCTTCCACCCATCACTTTTGTGGTCAGTTTGGGCCTCTCCAGAGAACATCTTGAAAGGAGAACTGTTTTGGCAACCATGGCCGGAGATAACAGTAGTCACAGACGCCTCACTCACGGGGTGGGGAGCCCATGCCAACGACTTGACCATCAGCGGTCGTTGGTCTCCATCGGAGTCCAGACTACACATCAACCTGTTGGAGCTGAGAGCCATCAGACTGGCACGGAAGGGCTTTCTGCCGTCTGTACGGGGGAGAAACGTCCTGATAATGACAGACAATACAGTGGCCATGCACTACCTCAACAAAAGAGGAGGCGTAGGGTCACTGCCACTGTGCAGAGAGGCAATGCAGCTCTGGTTTTGGGCAATTCAGGAAGGAATCTCTCTATCGGCAATTCACCTAGCCAGAGAGAAGAACTTGACAGCGGACGCTCTGAGCAGGCAGAACACCGTTTCCCACGAATGGGAGATAGCTCAGGAAGTCCTTCAAGAGATCTTCACCCTTTGGGGAACCCCTCAAGTGTATCTGTTCGCCACCAGTGTCAACAGGAAGTGCGACAGATTTTGCTCAAGGGAATTTCCCCCGAGAAGAGCTCTAGGAGACGCGTTCGTAGTGGACTGGGAGTTCCCACTTCTGTACGCGTTTCCTCCGGTCCCTGTCATTCCTCAAATGATCAGGAGGTTGAGAAGGTTTCAGAAGACCATGATCCTAATTGCCCCGGATTGGGCCAGGAGAACGTGGTACCCGGACCTTCTGGACATGTCCATCTGTCCTCCAATTCGTCTACCGTACAGAGAGGATCTTCTCTCGCAGCAGGGAGGTCAGGTTCTCCCTCCAGCCATCAAGACCCTCAACCTTCACTCTTGGTATCTGAAAGGTTGAGGTACAAGGATTGGGACCTTCCAGATGACGTCATGGAGGTATTGCTTTCGGCCAGAAGACCAGCAACTAAGACTCTATACTGCTGCCGTTGGAATACATTTTGCAGCTGGTGCAGAGAAAAGAATATCGAACCCTTTTCACGTGGTACACCTGCAGCGTTATCCTTCTTACTTTATTTGTCAAATTCAGGCCTTCAAATTGGCACTATTAAGGGCTATCTCGCAGGGCTATCGATCTTTAAGCGCACTGCGGAGGAGCCATCGTATTTCAAAATTCCATTGGTAATACAATACCTGAAAGGTCTAACTAATGTTTACCCTCCTAGACCATTCCAAGTTCCCTTATGGGACTTAAATCTAGTTTTAAACTTCCTAAAGGGTGCTCCCTTTGAACCACTCCACTCTTGTTAATTGAAGTTTCTCACCCTCAAAACTGTTTTATTGGTAGCATTAACATCTGCTAGAAGGGTTAGCGAGATACAAGCCCTGTCTTGTAAACCTCCTCATACAACTTTTCACAAGGACAAAGTAGTTCTACAGGTGAAGCCTAACTTCCTCCCAAAGGTAGTTTCGGAATTTCACATTACTCAGAAGATTACTTTACCTTCATTCTATCCTCTTCCCCATCCGGGGAAAGAGGAAGAGAGACTACACAGGCTGGACCCTAAGCGAGCCTTGAGTTTTTATTTTAGTAGACTTGCTAAAATTAGACAAGCAGACCAACTCTTTGTAGGTTACGCAGGACATAAGTTAGGATTACCAATAACCAAACAAACCATCTCCAGATGGATTATTTTAGCCATTCTGGAATGCTACAAACTGGCAGGGAAAGAGCCCCCTCAAAATCTAAGGGCTCATTCGACCAGGGGTATAGCAGCATCCTCAGCTCTTCAAAGAGGGCTACCAATTAGAGACATATGTGCGGCTGCCACATGGTCGTCCGCACATACCGTTACCAAATTTTATAGCCTGGATTCCTCCTCTAGTCAAGAGACTAGATTTGGCAAAGCTGTGTTACACTCTGTTCATTCTTAAAGGGTAATATGGCATCTCTTACTCCCGCCTCCAATCACATACCACTGCTATGGGAGTCTATCATAGATAAGGAATACGTCGGAGGACACAATCCCTTCGAAGAACAAGTTACTTCTTACCTTGTAACGTTCTTTCGATGGGATGTTCCTCCAACGTATTCCTTATCGCCCCTCCCATCCATCCCCGCAGTAACATTTCCCTTGTGGTTGCAGCTTACGCTCCTTCGAGGGTAGTAACCATTCATACAATAACTACTTTACTCTACAAAACGGAACTGAGCAACGGACGCTGCGCGTGGCCATTTATAGGCATGATGACGTCGGCGTCGATACGGTGGCCGTCGAGGAGCACCTACTCGACGGATGTCGACGCACAGCACCCTCTACTGGGAAAAAAATGTTCCGAGGCCAGCAAGCTGGAGATACAAATATCATAGATAAGGAATACGTCGGAGGAACAAACCATCGAAAGAACGTTACAAGGTAAGAAGTAACTTGTTCATCTTTGGGGCACATACATGGCGAATTGTTTTTTGAAGTAGGCCGGTGCTTCCCCAAAGAGACATCTATGGACTATCGTCATTGCCTTAAACTTTACTCTGTCCTCTATTCTAAGCCAGTGCAGTTCCTTTCTTCCTTCTGATATATGGTCCCTATGATTTTTCTTTTTGATGATGCGAACCGCATCGTTTTGCATTACTTGGCATTTATTTAGCTCTCTCTTAGAGGCTCCCAATAGCAATGCATTGCTGTAATCTAAACGGGACAACACAATTGCTCTTGCGATGGTAGCCGAGTTGGTTTTGTTTATGAGGGGTCTAATTGCTCTCAGAAGGCTATTGTTTTTGTACAGGTAGTTGACCTGGGCGCCGGAGCCCAATGAGGCTTCCACCATCATACCCAGGGTTTTTACTTTAGATACCACTGGTATGATGGCTTCTTTAATGAGGAAGGCCTTGTATTGAGAGTCCAGCTTGGACCTGGCCTGAGTTGATCCAAAAACCATTAATTCGGTTTTTGTGTTGTTTAGACACATCCAGTGCCTCTGCATCCAGGTGTCAATGATGTTGTATATTTCCTCTAACTTTGCACTGTCTACTGCATAATCTCCTGTTAATTCAAAAATCAGCTGCGTATAATCGGCATAATTGGTAAAAAATACGCCGATGTTTGCTAGCAGTGAACAGAGACTTCTTATGTAGAGGTTAAACAGGAGTGGAGACAAGCTGGCTCCCTGGGGGACTCCAAAAAGTATCGGGTTGCTACTGAGAAGTTTTACCCCAATGTATTCTCGCCTTCCTGTCCTTAAGGAAGGATGCTAACCAAGCCTCCGCTATTGACGAACATCCTACTAATTTGTCCAGAGCTGATTGGAGAAGCTGGTGGTCTAATAACTGTGGTGTCCTGCCAGTTATTATTGACATCCTTCCGTCCCTTCACCATCAGATAATGTAACTCCACAATCCTTCCGTCTCTTCACCATCAGATAATGTAACTCCACACACTTGATGTTTCTCTGGTCGTCAGAACATTTTACAAAATCTGGGCCCACCATTTACAATTCCACACTCTGTGCCTGAAACGTTCCTTATATTCTGCATAGCGCAAGATGAACCAGGCATTGTGCCTCTATAATTGGGACTGCTTGTGGCACACCCTGGGAGCACCTGACGCGTACGGAATGAGTGATCACACATAACAGTTCCCACTCAAAGCATTTCTCCCCATGCCACTCATATCAGAATACCAGGAATTAGAGAATTTGGGGTGATGAATATCCTCAATCACATCAAAGGCCAAACCTTGATATGTGTCATACATTCGTCGTACTTCGCTTTTTGTTCTACTACATGCATTTTCAAGACTGGCTGCTTCATTTGTACCACCAGAAATTCCATTATACCTTTCCATAGTGGCAGACAGTCCCCTCTTTACTGTAAATAAGCTTCCTTTACAGATGTAACCTGTGTATCAACGTTATTTAATCCATTATTATTATTATTATTAGTGTTCACATTAGTACTGATATATGTAACTCCACTCATGTTATTAACATTTATGTGTATTATTCAATTCGGATAATATACAATCCTATTTCGCCACCTTTATAGGACCTCCCTCTATAATACCCTCCCCCGCAATACACTCCCAGTAGTATTTGCAATATCACACACAATCCTCCAGCAATGGCTGACCCGCAGTAATATATATATATATGGCCACAATCTCTCGTTCGTGTCTCTACTAATCGGGTCCCTACTTAACAACCTATGTACATTAGTTGCTTCCATATTCTTCTTTCCTGAAATAGAAGCACAGACACGCAAGACTATAGCATCTTTTCCGCATACTACCCCATACGATATTCAGAAGTTCTATCCCCCCTTTTCCAACACAAACACTTTCCTACACTGTGACGGACAACGGACTAACACCAGAGCCGTTTACCTGACTAGTCCCAACACAAGGGTCAGGCAGAGTCAGGCACTTGACAATAATTACGCACACCTGACTGCCATGTCCCTTCTCCACAGGGATAAATGGTGTAGCACAAGAGCACACTTTGAGCAAAGCATACCGCATGACGAGACAGCTATTCCAGGCCAGCAGCTCAAGAGTAGGAGAAAGGCGGCGATAGCCAAAAGGATGACAAAGAGGGAAGTGCCCTTGCCCTTTTCCAGCCAGTCCCGTGAAGCATCAGTGAAAGTAAATATAAGGCCGGAAACAACAGCTAAAGTGTGGTGTAACAGATGCCAACATTGCACAGAGCCCTCCTGCGCCGATAACCAAGTCAGGGAGAGACGCTTGCTACCCTGATACCGCCCCTGACTCCAGAGACAAGAAATACCAACGGTTCATCACAGCCGGTGAGTCGGAGGGAGAACCGATAGTAAACGGAACTGTGTTGAATGAAGATTGCAAATGGCAACATAATGGGAATCAAGAACAAAAACTTTGTGTGTTACTTAACTGTTGAAATAATCCAGGGAGAGAGCAGCTGAGTGGTCCAGTGTCACGTGGGCGCTCATTTGAAAAACTCTAGCCGGTCCCCGTTTGTTAAAACTACAGATCCCAGGAGGACCCCTTGTACAATCGAAAGTCTTTGACCCGTAACCAAGAGGAAAGCAAAGGGAAGTAAATCCTGCATTGTGTAAAGCAAAGTGAACTGTATAGCTGGCAAGTGCGAACCCAGTTGAGGGATGCCTGTAAAAATGGGGTGAAGTACGATAACCTGTGAACATTGTGTTGACAAGAGTGAACCCGGCTGAAGGATATCCACAGTGAAAGATTGTTTAAAAAGACAATGAGACTTGTGAAAACAACAAGTGAAATATTCTGAGCAAAAGGCTGTAGTGAACCCGACCGAGGGAGGCCCACGTTACAAGAAGGATTGGAGCTCGGCTGAGGGGGCTTCAAGAGAAATCGCTGAACGTGAATATTTATTGAAGATACTTTGTTGTTTATTGTCCGCCAGGCTTTCTAAGGCAAGAGGCATTTGCATGAAAAGAGACTTGACCCCAGAAGATCCTAGTATCGTTGCAAAGAACTATAACCTTGTGCTGGCGAGGCCCAGTAGTGAGGCTGAGGAGTATGCTGTGCTCATGAGTCCCGTCTTGTCCCGTGTTTAAAAACATGGGAAGGGAGACCCCAGCCATATTATCCTGACTTTTCATTTGGTGAACACTTTCTTTTTCTTGAGAACATTATCCCCACACTATTTTGTAGCTTAGTTGTAAGGATTGGTAATAAGTTTTTTAGTATAGGCCCTTTTTATTTGACAAAACGCCACTAGGACTGCCTTATTATTATGTGATGGTCGTAGGTTGCTCCAATCTTAGATTTAAGTTTAGATAAGGGGTTTTTCGCACCCATTATACAGTTTAATAAACACCCTTGAACTGTATGTCTGTCTTTACTGCCACCATGAGGTCTTTACAAAGAGAAATGATAGAGAGAGGGAAAAGAACTCCCAGAAAAAGAAAAGTACGGAGCTAGAAGCTGAGCTTTTGCCTGCCACTGGGACGTGCCCCCACACCTGTGTCTCTTCTAGACAGGCCAGTAAGGTAATTGGGGTGGAGAAACTGGTACTCTGGGTGCAGATATTGTTATCTGTGGTTTTAAGACAACTAATACATGGCTGTGCTGTTTGGAGGCGCCCTACAAACGTCAGAGAGGTGGACCCAATAGCGCAATTCCTTTACCTTTACTTCGAGGGGGTACAAAACACCACCTCGTATCGCCTTTGAAACCGAGGATTGTGCCAGCGGCGCATGAAATTGCAAACGTAGACGTAATCCCCCGACACCAGTGGTCTAGTCATTTTGTGCAAAGGATCTATCCCCGTTGTCTGGGCAGCATCAGGCGTCCCCGCAGTCGCAATCCTGGGAGGTGCAATCTGTCAGGAGACACAATTAATGGCCCGAGTTAGTGTTGTCAAATATTCCCTGAATTCCTCTCCTAACACCTCAGCTGTCCTATGCGCATCAGAAACCCTTCTCACAGGGGATACAGGAGGGTGCATGCGCCGTCCAGTTACCACCTTGTGAGGTGACAGATGATTGTCTTTGATTGGCTGTGGGCGTAAACTAAAAAGGGCCAGGGACAGACAATACACCCAGTTTTTCTTTAATGTAGTACACAATTTAGATAGGTTGCTCTTAAGGTCATGCATTCTCTCCACAATGCCTGTGGGGGCTAAATCGAACACATCCAATGCTTGATGCCAAGTAGTGCTGTAACATGTTGGAATAATGCATTGAAGAAATGTGTGACATTAGCTGACCTCAAAACCTCGCACCCACCGCAGCGCGAGAAAACTTCCTGCAGTAGAAACCTTGCAGCACACTTGGCATCTGGATGCGCACATGGCTCTGCTTCCACCCACCTTGAGAAGGGACAGACCACCACGATGAGGTACCTAGATCCATTGCAACGCTCCACCATATCAGCGTAGTTTATGTGTAACTCACGGAATGGCCCGGTAGGGTGGGGCAACGTGCACCATAACTTTCGTAGTGTAATCCGTGGGTTAAAACCTTGACTTGTGGCACAACAGACAACCATATCTGTGATGCTTTCCTGAATAGTCGGTGTGAACCAATCCTCCTGTATATCGGCGGCTATGTTTTGTTTCGCACTATGGGACGGGTAGTGCAATTGTTCAAATGCTACTGCTAGCAATTCCCGGCCCATCACTGTCTTCCCAGAGCTCTCCTGCCTCCACAACAGATCAGTCGGAGACTGCTTACATCCTATCCACGACCACAACTCCTTTTCCCACTCAGGCACCCTTCTTTATAGCTCAATTATCTGGGAAATGGGCAATGCTGTATAAGGCACTGGACACTCGTCTGTCGGTGAGGCAGTTACAACGTACTCAGTGGGTGTTTGCTTTGACTGGTACGCCACCATTTTGGTAGCTGCATTGGCGGCCGCCTTCCCCCTTGAGATTTCGTCTGTAACATACGCCAAGTCAGAATATATCGTAACATGATGCCCTTGCGATGCTTTCAGTGCTTCGATGAGCACCACAAGTTTTGCCTCTTGTGCAGAATAATATATAATATGTAGGCAGCATTTTCATGACCACCGTCTTGTACTCTCTGTTCCTGAAGTCATACCACAGCTGCCCCTGTCCGTCTCTGTCCATCCTCCTGATAAATTTTGGACGACTCGTCAATGAAAAGTACCTCATCCTGTGTCAGTGCTTTGGGAGTGTCATCCTCCTCCCCTCGTATGTGGCACAATCGTGTGCCGTCTTGTCCTCTGTCCTGGGCATATCTGTTAGAAAGGTGGCAGGATTCACCGTTTACACCTAACCACATGATTATGGGGTTTAGAGATGATAATCTCATATGCTGATGACCTTTGCGTAGTCGGGATGGATTTTGAAATCTCTAAAATAGCAAACAAAGAATGTTCCACATACAACGTTACTGAACACCCCATTACGGTTGTGTCACATTTCTCTATAGCAAAGGCAGCGGCTGCTAATGCTTGTTCACACGCGAACTGCCCTTGTATGCCTGCATCCAAAGTACCACTATAATAGGCAAATGGCTTATGGCCCATACTGCTCCTCTGCATCAACACTGCTGTCATAAGCTGACCATCAGAATGTGAAAACAAATAGAATTCCTGTGTGTAGTCCAGGGTAGCCAGTACAGGTACCGAACTGATGACTTCTTTTAAATCGTCAAACTGTCTGATCGTATCTGTCGTCCACAGTAACATGTGGTCCTTTGCAAGCCCTGAGGAAAGCACAGAAAACGAACGTGGCCTTGTGTATGCCGCATAATCGACAATCCAGGCACTGCAGTAGTTAAACAGGCACAGAAACTTCTGCATCTCCTTAACTGAGGCGGGTCTGGGGTTGGCACATACTGATGCTGCCCTATCAGGTAGTATCCTTTTTCCATTTGCTGATATGAACTGTTCCAAATATACTCCTTCCTGCTGGCAATATTGTAATTTAGCCTTATCAACTTTGTACCCCTTACAGGCCAGTAATTGTATAAGTACAACAGTGTGTCTTCGACCATGCTGTTCACTGTCACTACACACTAGCACATCGTCCACGCGCTGGCTAATCGTGCTGGGCACCTGAATGTGCCCAAGATCAGCATGCAGCATTCTGTTAAATATACTCAGGCTCTTGCAGTACCCCTGAGGTAACCTAGTATGTTCGAACCGCATCTAGCCCTGTGTAAATGCCGTGAGGTACCCCGACTCAGGATGGAGTGGAATCGAGAAGAATGCATTTTTCAGATCCACTACAGTGAAATATGTGTCGTCTTTGCGGATGCTACATAAAACTGTTACAGGATTCGGAACAGGAATCTTTCTGTACCACATCATTTAGGGGGCGCAAGTCCTGGATCATTCTCAAATTGCCCCGTTGACTTTTTAACCAGGTATATTGCCCTATTACACAGGGATGTAGATGGCACAATAATCCCCTGGGCCTGTACTGTTGGTCTAATGCCTTCCCTCGCCTCTCTTGACAGTGGATATTGCCTTACCCTGGGCAGCATCGCACCAGGCTTCATGGTTATACACACAGGTGTTACATCTTTCAACAACCCTACATCATGTGGATTTGTGGTCCACATCTGCGAGGGCACGTACTGTAAATCTTCATAGAAAAATGGGGATGGAGTTACTACTGCCATTAAAGGACACTGCACGTTTCGATACTGTATCATTATGTCGCAAGGGATACAAATCTCCAGCATTATTTCCCCCTCTTTGGCGTTATTCTCAAACAGTTTGTCATCGGTCACCTCCTTTAGCTGCACTGTCAGGTCTACACAGAGCATTGTGCGCCACTCACACCTGTCCCTGTCCTTTCCTAATAGGACAATCCTTCTGTCTGACACCAACAACCCCTTCAGGTCCAGTGATAGTATTGTTCCTGCCGCCACGTCGGGTGACACAGCTGGGCAGAAAATGAAATTACTGAGCGCTCGCTAGCATTTCCTGGCAATCTGGGGCACCGCCTTCACTAGTACTGTGATAACATAGACAAACCTATCCAGATCCACAGGAATCCTGCGGACTATCATCTCCCTTGTCATTGTGTGTGTTATCAACATCAGCCTTACAGCACACATCCCAGGCGTAGAGCGCACCAATCCATGATCTGTGAAGGATATGGTCATATTTAACTTACTGAGCAGGTCCCTGCTTGTAGATTAACTGGGGAACTCTCAGAATATAGTAGGGGAGCCCATACTATCTTCCCTCCCACCTTTACATCCAGCCCCTCCGTCTATGGAACTTTGGAAATAGCCCCAGAGAATCCCTGCGCGTCGAGATTTTTTCCTGATAGTGGAAAGTCTCCTTCCATGATACACGATTTGGTTGCATCAGAGTCCACCATAAATATGAATTGCTCGTTTCCTATGTCCGCCCCCACCAACGGTTCCTCTTCAGGGTGGATAGTCAGTGACGGGACCGGACACGCCAGTGCTCTCTGTGGGCTGTCCTAATTAGGATACATGCTTGTTCCAGGGAACGAGAAGGGGCTACCTCCTACTGCTGCTCCCCCAAAGCAAGCGGACAACCCACTTGCCACCCTGATTATCGAGGCATCACCGCCCTGCTGTTGGTACAGCAGGTGTCGCGCTTGTGTGTCCAGCGCGTGGGTTTGCAGGTTGTAAGTTTGGTATTACCCTCGAGGATACTCCTGGTTCTGGTACCCTTGACCCTGTTGCTGGTACCCTAATCCTTGAGGCCCTTGGCCCTGCTGCTGTGGCCCATAATTATCCCCCAGCGCAGACCTGCTCCGGCACCCCCTTGCAAAATGCCACCTCATTTCCAAAATTGAAACTGTCCGAACCGCACTCCCCTTGGTCCGAACCCTCCTCCCCTCGCTCCTCAAAATCCCCCTCTTCCTCGATGTGTCCCTCCTTGCTGCCACTGTAGGCCAGGGTACTGCTGTCCCCTGCCCCACTGTCCTTGTCCCCCTTCCGCCCAGATCACTGCAATAGTGGCACTCACAACTTGCTGTCTGCCTCTGTTCCCTCTACATGCACTGGCGTTGGCACAGGCACCTGAACGGCCACTTTGACAATTTCTTCTCTACCCATTTTGTTTCATCCCCCTGACACATTTGTACTGTTTCCCTCTCCCGCTCCTTAATCCTTTCACAATGGTGCAATAGTGCAATGGTGCACTATTATGCTCTGTATTTCCAGCCATCCCTTCGCCTGACTACCCACAATTTTATCCAGACCCTTCTGCACTTCCTTCCGCAACCCTCCCTGTACAGTAAAATAGAAGAATGGTATTGATTGGTCCCACGGCCCTCCAGTCTCAGCTCTCCATTTTTCTTGGATTTTGAGAATAAATCCAGCTGGGTCCTCATCATCCCCCATGGTAAACTAAATCAAAGACTGCAAATCGGGAGTATCCAGGAAGGCCCTCCATAGTGTGTCCCAAACCATTGCCCTAACTCCATTAAACAAAGCTCCATCATGTTTGTCATCCCCCAGGGTTACTCCCATGTATCCAGCCTTAACCCACACCTCCCCAGCCTGATCCCCCAATTACGACAACCAATAAGCTCTTAAGATCTCCTATTGCTAGGGGCACCCCTGCCGTTTGTTTTTCAAACTCATATATCCACTTACCCGCCCTTGCTGTAAGTTGTGGGAGGGCCTTAATTAAATTATTCTTATCCATTTGGGGCTGGAGGAGCACGTACTGTTTCCTCACTTCTCCCATATGTATTAGAGGCATCTGAGTTTTTGCTCTACATCCCACACAATTCCTCTTCTCTTTACTAATGCCACCCGGCCGGCCCTGTTCCTCAACCTGCCTCCTGCCCATATACCTTCTACTTAGGGGTTGTGTTTCAGCCGCTTCTTCACCCGTCCCTTCTTCTTCACTCGGATCCTCTGTAAACGTACCAGCATCCCCTTCCTCCACGTTTGTTCCCAGCACTGTATTCTCCTCTCCTTTTCAACCCATAAATGTCTTATACCAACCGTATCCATCTTGAGCAATATTTCCCCTAATTTCCACTCTCCCGGTCCTTCCCTCCATGCACTTACATCCCTCTCTGTTTCTGGGGATGTCTGTAACCTCTGCAGTTCTTCTAGTAAACCTGTCAACCTATCCTCAAACTGCCTAGACCTATAACCTGTTGATGCTGGTACCTCAGGTGGATGGGTGTACAGGGGTGGGGGAGCGGTAGCCTGTGGTACTACTGATACTGTGGGGGACCCTACCGCAGCGGAAGGGGTCCCTATCACAGTGGGTACATAACTTGGATTGGTGTATCCTTCTGCAGGATATGGTGTTATGGGATATAATCCCCTTGCCCCACTAGCGCACCACCTTCTTCTTTTTTGCACTTCCCATCCCTCTGTCTTTGCGCCTCTGCTCCATTCCCTCGATCCTCTGTGTCTTCAAACATACACCAAAGATTGAGAATCTCTTTTCTCTTCTGTAGCTGGTTCCCCCTATACTTTGCTACAAAAGAATATGGACATGTGTTCCGAAATACTCTTGTTGTGCGATCCCTGCCCTGGCCATTGGCAGGGTACCCCCCCACCCCCTGTCTCCGCGCTCCACTGCTTATATTTCTCCACCCTGTCACAAAACAGTGGTAGGGCCTTATAAATATGCTCTATTGGTGATCTCCCCCCCCTGCTAGTGACGTCTATCTCTTACTACCGCAGCAAAACCAAGAGAATCAAGCTCCCACCCTTTTCTCTCACCCTTCCATACACACATGTGCAGCTCCAAGAGGTCGGGCAGCACCACACCGCGATGCACACAATTTCCCGCCTCTTCTAGGGCCTGTTCCTTGCCCACGAAACACAAACACAGTAAATAAAAACAAATACTCTGAACTATCAACCACTACTTGTTCAGGCCTACTACTTATATGTGACTCCTACCCGTATTTCTATATTTCTCCTTTAAATAATATAATTTCCTGTACTGTGGTACCACCTTCCCTCTCCTTCCAAGGAGGGGCTCCCTGCCTTACCTTTGCCTTACCTTATAATGCCCTACCGTATAATGCCTTACACATTTTAACAACCAATGACCCTGCCCTTATCCATGTCACATCGATGACCTTGCTCTCCACATTCTCACACCTTTCACACTCCCCCCCCATGCATCTGTCACCTACTTGTTATCTCTTACAACAGTCTACTCACATGTGCTTGCTCACCCGAACTCCTTCGTCACAAGGTTCCTGCAGTCTCCTCAGAGCCGCGACCCGCCAAAGAGCAGAGAGGACTTTTTTTAAAAATGGCTCCTGCTACACCACTCGGAACATGGGTTTTTTTCAAGCCCGGTTGCTGTAGCTAGGCGCGGCTCCTTTTGGAGAAGCAGCCTGGAAGCCTTTGCAGGTACAGGGGCAATGGGATCACATCGGGGTCACCAATTGAAAGCAAGCCCCTGAACGCTCACACCAGAGAGAATACAACCCGCTAGGGAAGAAAGGCCCAAGTCGATCTTGTAAGGATAACAAGTTTAATCTCATGCGCAGATGAGAGCAACAGCAAAGAACTCTGCTGCTAAGAACGTTCTTCCGAAGAGAAGTACAAGCAGAAACTTTTAAAGCAAAACATAGTCATAAGTGACGCAATACATACAATAAAAACCTGTGTGGCTGATTGGATGAACCCTATACAGGTGCTGCCTCCATCCATATGGAATGTCAGTTTATTGGTCCCAGCCCAGTCTACCATCTTCCATCACGTGGGTGCTGCTCACATCGAAGGTCAGACAACAAATTAATTATACTCATACTATACAGCTCATCACTTCTACCGTGCACTTAGCAGGCTTCAAAACAGACACACAGGAGGTTCCAGGGCACTCTATCCTTCACTCACACATTTCACTCACTCCCTCCGCGCCATCCGGCTCCAAGGCCTCCGCCCTTGTTTGGAACTATAAAGTATCCCTCCCAGCACCTTGTAATACAAATCACATGATTGTCGCTCCAACGATACAAACACCCTGTCCATCTTGGAACATTTCAGGACTTGTTACTTTGGGGTTGGTGGTCAAAGGGCACCTGTTGTCATGGAATTCGGTGATCTTAGGGTTCAGTCAGTTATATGGGCTTTATTTCATGGTCACCCGGGAAACGGCCTGGTCATGCTTTGGCCAAAGTGAGATAACGTGCACACCAGGCACAGGCCTCTGATCGCGGCCTAGTGGAGCACATTCCCCTTGGGCGAAAGACCCATCTTCTCAACACTTTTTAAGAACAATGAACAAACAGTGTGGCGGGTGGGGGTGCAAACTGTCCTCATGGGAGCTCGGGCATGACTGGAGATTTCTGTTGCCTTGTAGATTTGGGCCTAGTGCATGCAAACCGGCTTTTACCGCACAAGCATTTTCTTCTACCTATGATTGTTAAAATCTATGCAAAATAGCGATGCCTCCCGTGCTTTGGGCCACACCATATAGTTACACTATAATTGGTTATATTAGCATGGGGTCCTGCTGGATGGCAAGGCGTCCCCTTCACTGACCCTCCCCCCGACTCATCATAGTGCCTCAAATGCATCTTGCCTTACTTTAAAGCTCCTAAGAGGGGCTGGGGCTGCCCCTTCCCAACACTATCATGATATACATTTCAGCAATTGATTCATGCCAGAGAGGAATCTGGTGAGCAAATTAGTAATCTTTATTATCTGAGAATGTTATAATATTTATTGGAAGCAATCCCTGACATGACATCACATTAAATGGGAGGGAAATTTGGTGTATAATTTACTCCCATCAGACTGCTTTCTTCATTCGTATGCCCAATGACTGCAGAGGTGTATTTCTACCGTGATGTAACGTTTGGAACACTGTCCCATACATTGACCAATTAAATTGGGGAAAGTATATACACCTCAAAAAGGTAGGGGTACAGGTCTATAAAATGTCACACACACACACACTCACTCGGGGACACAGGCAGACTGGCTCACTCACTGACTGATAGAGAGAAAGAAGAATTGATCACCAGAAGGAGAAGGGCTAGGGTACTCTCCTTTTGCAACACACGCTGGAGACCAAGTAATAATACTGGGTCACACAACCGCTCTCATATGGGGCCCAAGATGGGCATGTATTTATATCTGATTCACGACAATATGTTCAAGTATCCATAATATACCATACTTCTTAGAGAAAGGAAGAGGAGTCTTTCTGATTCATATCAAAAATGATTTATCCATAGTAGTTCAAACAAAAAGCTATCACTAATAATTCTTAGTGAGGAAGCAGTTGCCACAATCCACATGTATTAGACTAAAAAAGCCAATGCATTTCGGAAATTATTTCCTTCATCAGGGCGAGTCTCATTGGTGTGGTCAGTGGTGAAAAACAGAACGTCCTGCGTTCATGCCCACTCAGGTTGTAAATGACATTATGCACAAAGGCACAGCTGCACAGTGGAGGATCGTTTCTCTCTGTGTATTACAAGATTGGTTTCCTTGTAAGCACGAGTGGATTTTCTCCATGCCTTTGTGCATAATGTCATTTACAACCCACTGCTGAGTGGGCATGAACGCAGGACGTTCTGTTTTTCACCACTGACCACACCAATGAGACTCGCCCTGATGAAGGAAATAATTTCCGAAATGCATTGGCTTTTTTAGTCTAATACATGTGGATTGTGGCAACTGCTTCCTCACTAAGGATTATTAGTGATAGCTTTTTGTTTGAACTACTATGGATAAATCATTTTTGATATGAATCAGAAAGACTCATCTTCCTTTCTCTAAGAAGTATGGTATATTATGGATACTTGAACATATTGTCGTGAATCAGATATAAATACGTGCCCATCTTGGGCCCCATATGAGAGCGGTTGTGTGACCCAGTATTATTACTTGGTCTCCAGCGTGTGTTGCAATTATAAGTCCGGGTGTCTCCAGACTTGTCACAGCCAGTTCCTTTTCAATTGGATGTATATTCTTTTTTGAAATATTTGATTTTTACTTGAATATTCTGAACATTTTTTAATACATGGTGGTGCCCACTCTCTTCTCTGTTTACTCTCCTTTTGCACCCTTTCCTGGATTATTAGCAGAGATTATAGGTGAGGCCTAGCAGGAGCAGTGGAAGAGACGGCAGACAGGTTGTGGAGGAAAGCTGATTAATTTTGCTGACTGATGCCCACTTGTTCCTAGAGGGGAGAATTGAACCAATCCTTAAGAGGGTGCCCACCTGTCTGTCGTAAAGCCAAAACAGATTAATATGCAAGTATGATCTAAAGGGGAAACAATCTTGAGGGGAGTAATGCTATAAAGGGAATTAGATTACATCCTGACCCTTGTATTTGTAAGTACTGCGAGGCAGGGTTTAGTAACTGACTGTACATTCTGGGAAATAAGTAAATATTTCAGAAGTGCATGTGCTTCTGGAATTATAGAGATCCCTTGACTCCTTCTCTTTGCATTGTTCAAACACAGCAAAGGACATCTCACTGTGTGCATACTGTAAGGGTGTACAATGAGGAGACTGACAAACACTTCCTTCTCCAGGTCTCAGTTCCTTTCCAGGATATAACACACAGTTCCAGCTTGAGGTGCTGTAAAAGTTCAGTTCTAATTTAAAAGTTCCAACTCAAACATCATTCCTTATTACCCATAGTTTTTCTCACTATTGGGTCCCTGGAAAATACCTGCCATCTCCAGGTATCTTACTGTCAATCCTTTTGCCGTGCCTGAGGAATGATTACCTTCCCCAGGCTTTTCTCAGGCATTTGTTACATTTCATGGATGCTGTAGAAATGTCTCCCTTCACCTGGCCTTTCACAGACTTTATATTGCAGTTTCAACACACCAGGGGCAATGTCTCCCTTCGCCTGGCCTTTCTCAGGCTTTATATGGTAGTTCAACACACCAGGGGGAATATCTAGATATTTCCAGCTGCGTCACTGAGCCTCTAACCTGGTGGTCAAGTAGAAGGGGACTAGAGCATTAAATGCATTGGAGCATGCGTACCTCTCGGGACTGGCAAAAGCAAAAGTCTCCACACTTTATAAACTATTTGACTGCTTTGATTCGCAAGAGAAATTGCCATGTATGTTAAACTGGGAGCAAGACTTTGGGCGCCAAAGTGGTGAGCGGTCCTTGCAAAATATTTGGGAACGTAAACACTGAGTGTCGAGATGTACCACTGATAAGGAATGGCAGTTAAAATTACGTTATAGATGGTACTTTTTCTCAGAAAAACTCCATAAAATAAATTACTCATACCCTGCAGCTGTGAGAAACCTGAAGGTGTCTCCCTAGCTAGTCCCGGAAATCTGTCGTCCAAGTGGCTAGGGCACGGCCACCGCTATTGGATCCATTTCCTGGGGGTGGACTAGTGAGGGAGGATCACCTGGATGGGGGGGGTTCTCGGGGAGTGGGAGTGGGACACTGACGGGTAAGATGCAGTATCCTACTTCTTTCAACACCTTTTCCCCATCCTACCACGTAGGATATTCCAAAATACTGCCCCCCCCTTTTCCGACACAAACACATTCGCCCAACACAAAAGACAACAGACTAACACCAGAGCTGTTTACCTGACATGTCCCAATCCAAGGATCAGACAAAGTCAGGCAATTGACCAGAACCAGACGCACCGGATGCCCCTTTCCTCACAGGGATAAAAGGTGGAGCACGAGAGCACAGGACGAGCAAGGCAGACCACACGACGTGAGGGCTAACTCAGCAAGGCAGTTCAAGAGGAAGCGAATAATGAGAGGGTGACAAGGAGAGAAGTGACCTTGCCCTTTCCGATCCAGGCCCGTGAAACCTCTGCAGATGGAAACATAAGACGGCGAACAAAGGCCAGTGTGTGTTGCAGCAGATGTCTATGGTACACAAGACCCTCCTCCGCTGATTACCAAGATGGGGAGAGACGCTTGTCTCAGAAGTACCAACCTTGACTTGAAGGAGAAGAAAGTCGAGCGGTTCATCACAGCCAGTGAGTCGAGGGGAGAGCCGATAAGAAACCGAACTGTGTTGGACAGCAAGCAGCTACATTTGAACTTTGAAGGTTTAAGGGAACTATTGAGAAAGAGGGGGAAAACTCACAACAGAGGCATCTGGCACCATGTGGGTGCTCACGCAAGAAACTCTGGGTGATTACCCGATGATAAGAGACTACCGTAACCAGAAGGTCTTGGCAAGAGGCGAAGAGAGGTCAAAGTGGTCATACACTGGTCTTGTAAAATACTCTATACCGTCAAAAGTGTTTTACTGACAGATGATTGTGAAAGAAAGGGAAATGAATCCTGCATGCTGACAACTAATACATGAACTGTCTGTAGAAGTTGGCGAGAGTGTACCCGGCGGAGGGATGCTAACGAGACAGGGCAAAGTCAAAGTCCCTGTTAGGACTCACCACCAGTACTATCACTCTGCATGGCAGGAGTACTCAGGAGCCGTCAGGATATAGGACTCATTAGTAGAAGACAAGTTCTTCCTAGCAATGTAACCCTCTGTTGTGTGATACTGACAATCAGAGAGATCTATAAGCTGGAAGACTGGGGTCACGCACCACGACACCGCCGGCTGTGGATTAAGAAGACTGTGATTAATAACACTGATTGCAGTACCACAAGCGAAACCAAAAATGACCAAGCAAGACTAACCTCTGAATGGGTAGAGGGGTCCTCAATATAGGTAGGTGGCTGGCAGTAGTGGACGTGGTTATTGTGCAATGGCATCCCCTTGATACGTCCCAGTGGATTGGGCGTACCTGGAATCACAGAAAACCCAACTAAGAAAATTGAAGGCAAGGGAAGGTATAGTAAGTGGTGGAAGGAAGGAGTTGTTCTTACCAGGAGTATGAAACTGTAGCAGCAGAGTGTCCTGGAAGGTCCAACAATCCCAAAGAGTAGCACCAATGGACCTATCCTGAGAGTTCAGAAAGAGTGCACAATCAGCAAGCATCTCTAGTCCGTGCACAGTGAGTAAGGAAATGCGCCGAGGGAGTCCCAAGATGAAGCAGATGTGAAGCACGGTGAAGAAATCCAAAGGGCAAAGTTGGTGGTAATGGTGCAAAGTCCAGAAAAGCAGGATCAGAGGACGAGGGAATCCGAGGGCATAGCCAAAGTCAAAGTGAAGCAGGCAGCGAAGAATCCAAACGTTAGGCGAAGCAGTCCGGTAATTAGGCATGGTCAGGTTATTCAGCGGGCAGCAGAAAATCTGTAATGTGAGACAGAGAAGTCCGTTAGGCAAGCAGGGTCAGGTTACCGTAAGCGCAGCAAAGTCAGAAGCGAGGTTACTTGGAAACAGGAAAACAAGCACAGAATCAGGAAACAACCTCAATCAGAATTGCTGGCTTGGCAGAGAAGGCAGCCTTTATTTCCTCTGTGTCATGTGACCGGGAGGGAGGTGCTTTCCACTGGCTTCCGCACACTGGGCCGTGTGACGTGAATACATTGGCTTCCACTGTCGCCAAGATAACCGGCACGGACAACAGCACTTTCCGTCTGTGTTGATAAAACCCTCCATAGGGTCGGGAGCGTGGAACCAAGGACATGGGGTGATATGTCTTTAGGGTGTGTTCTAGTGGATACATTGGAAACCCTGGAAACACCTGTTTGCCAATTCCTGACAGTCCCATGGTGAACTGTTGGTGTAAAAGTTGGCGAAAGTTAACCCGGCAGAGTGACGCCGACATTCAGGGGCGAAGCCTGAAGAACTGTTTATAAAGACATTAAGACTCATGAAAGTAAGAAGCATTAGAAGACCAGGGGAAGTGTATGGTCCCCCTTGTCAAGTGGGTCCGAGCACGGCCGAGGGAGATCCAAGGGTGAAAAGTCCTCACCCAAAGCCCATTTGCAAAGGAACCTTTTGTTTGTTGTTGAATACATCAGGCCCTCGAAGGCAAGAGACATTTTATTGAAAAGAGACTTATCCATTGAAGAACATGATAGCTTGAACGGAACTGCCAGCTCGTGCTGAGAAAGCTAGAGCGTGTGCTGTGCTCAAAGGTCTCACCTTGTCCCGTGCTGAAAACACGGGCAAGGGAGACCCCTGGCAATCACATCCTGACTTATTATTTGTGAACACTTCTTTCTTTATTGAACCCTTATCCCACACTCTTTTTGTAATTAGTTGTAAGGAATTGGCAATAGGTTGTTCTATTATAGGCCCTTTTATTTTGACTGGACTGCCTTATTTTTCATTTGATGGGCGAAGCTAGCTCCTGTCTTAGATTGGTTCCATGTCTTAAAATCGCAGCAAAAATGGCAGTGTATACCAAATATTGTTGCAAAAATGCAGTGGTTTTGCCGCCACAATCATGTAAAGGATGTGGGGGACACCCCCGGACCCATTATACCATTTAAGGGGAAAGGGGGACACCCCCGCAACCCCCACTCCCCTTAAATGGTATAATGGGATACACCTTTACTGGGTCAAACCACAGCATTTTTTTTTCCAGCGACATTTTTGCCACGATTTTATTACTTGATACCCTTAGATTTAGGTTTAGATTAGGCTTTTTTCCACCCTACATTTACAGTTTAATAAACACCCTTGAACTGTGACTTATGTCTGTCTTTACTGTTGCCACCATGAGTTCCTTACACAACCTGATGGAGAGGGTGTCCAAACAGGGGAACCTATTATCGTATGTGGTGGGGCTGTGTCCCATAGCTCAATTATTCTGTAAAGAGGTCCTCACACATCAAATTGATTATGGATTTTAGATTGCCAATGGACCCACTGATTGTGCTGTTGGGAGAATGGGGAGATGGGGTCTACCTGCTGAGAGGGAACCGTTCAACTTTCATTACTTTCCTCCTATTGGCAGCAAAGATTTCCCTGGCACCTAACTGACCCTGTAAAGTCCATTCATAGAGATGTGGTGCAGTAAATTATGGGCGATTCCACCATCAGAGAAAATCATAGCTTTAATGTTGGGGGAAGTATTCGTCATATGTGGCAACATGGCTCCCTTTTATCAACTATGCACAGAACACTCTTACTTTGATATATAAACCAATGTGAGGGGTCAGAAATGTGAGGCGGACAACTTTTGGAGGATTTCCTAAATTATGGATTTTTATTAAATCATAGATTTCATCAAACGCCTCACTATCCCTACTCGGACAAGGATTTCCCTGCCTATCAAAACAAGTTAAACACTCTACGTTCGAGGGCAGATATAATGTTTTAAAAATAAAATACACAAAGTTTTTATATGGAAATTCACAACAATATCAACAAGTGAACTTCTTACATATTCACAGCCTCCCTTGGTCGCCTGGGTGAACGCCCCTTCCCCAGGTTTCAAGTTAGATTAATTTCCAATGTTCAACACAAATAAACAAGGAAATCCGGGTTTTAAACAAAGTCTCAATTCAGTTCATGGCTCCTTCAAGATGTCAAAAGAAAGATTTGTTAACAAGAGTTCATCCAACAGAAAAGTTCCATTTCTTACTTGAACAATTCATTTCCACTTCATCAAGAGCCAGTGAGAGAGGTTTCTGACAACTTGGGTAAATCTGTCAATACTGTCTGCCAAGTCCATGAAATACCAGCAGACTCCGTAATTCTGGATGAATCTTTTGTTCGTATGTTTTGTCAATGAGGAGAAGCCGGCCCAGGTAAATCATATGGAAACAATAAAGCAGTATGACTCTCATCCAACACAGGAGCAGAATATAGCTGTATCTCAATCTACACTTATCTGGGCACTGTCATCAAGATTTCCTGACCCCTAGAAATGTCCAACTGCGCAGAGAGTCAAACATTCTTCCCAACGTAGTCGTGGTGCCCGTCTTTAATATTTGGGCTTCATCTGGTTTTGGAATCTTTGCTAAGACTATACCACACTATTAAAGACATTGTTCTCGAAAGTTCAGGCAAATTAACTTTTGTAGACAAGCATGTACAGACCTTGCTGGCAACATACAGGCCCCCACTGTAAACACTCATTGTGGAGGAGGCTTGGTCTTAGACACAACAACTGACCTACCTGTGTCTTAAGAGGTGCCAAATAGCCCTATGCCTCTCTAAGAATGCCAATCCAGACTAAGCTCTTAACCAGATCAGGGCCTGCAAAATCTACTAGCGCGCTAGCATTGGCGAGTAGTTTTTGTGAAGGGCGAGTACCATTTGCATGATTCTCGACCTTCCTGGGGATGTTAGAAACCTATTTTTAATTTACTTCAAACACACTTTGTTTGAAGTAAATGGCAAATGCAGGTTTCACTGTGCATGCTTGATAGCATTTCAGCAAATATGGCACTCCTATTTTGAAACTGTGGAAGGTGGCTCTGAAAAGAGCTTTCTTTTTTCTTTTGTATTTTGTGAATTTTTGGGGATTTTTTAAACACGACACACAAGGGAGGGAAGGGTAGGGAGGGTAGGGAAGGGGCACCAACCACAGGTATATGAAAGGGCAGATGGAGAGAGGAAAATGTTGGGTGCGCCTCATTGAGGTAAGGGGCAGAGTACTGCATTGCAGTACACACACAAAACAGTAACCTTTGAAAGGTAAGGAGCTACCACATTGTGTATGGCCGGCGAAGCTGTTGGAGGAATCTGCTGCCCCACAGGAGTGTCCCTTGTGGTGACAGGAGCAGAGGTCGAGGATGCTGCAGTGGAACTCAACCTACTACCCTGTTCGAAAGTGACAACCCTCTAAACTGCTGTTTTGTGGCTGGATCTCGGGTGTCGCCGCATGGAGGTAGTCTCATAACTATACAGCCCAAAGTTTTTTTTTTTAACACTCTTTATTGGCTTTTTAATATAACAATTCCCAAACTCCCCCTCCACCCAACCTCCAAAACCCCTCCCTCCCACAAATTGTCAAAACTTAACCAACAGCACTCATTTCTCCCTCCAAGCCTCCCTTCCCCTTTCCCAATCCCATATAAGTCCTCGTTCTTCCATAAAGCAGAGCAGTTGAGCACCAAAAGTTCACAGTTCAGTGAGGTTAGAGGCATTCCATCTCTCCCCCCTCATCGCGGCCTTTTCCCAGCATACATTATTTCACGGCGGGCGTAGGTCATTATTCTTTGCAAGATCATTCAACAATTGGGACCACTGAACCGTTACCTCCCCCACATCCTCCCCCACCTCCAAGTTCCGCAGCACCGTCAATACAGCCCAAGTTTGCCGCGACCGCATATGTGGCACTCATTGCAGCAAACCTTGGCCGCACTAGCCTTGGGCTTACCACCAATGGTGGTAAAAAGCCTCCAAACCAAAGA
The DNA here is from genome assembly GCF_040938575.1 of Ambystoma mexicanum. Taxonomy (NCBI): domain Eukaryota; kingdom Metazoa; phylum Chordata; class Amphibia; order Caudata; family Ambystomatidae; genus Ambystoma; species Ambystoma mexicanum. Next base: position 968,379,509 of record NC_090937.1, read on the forward strand.
CTCACGTCGGCAGCTGCTAGTGGGGACTTCCACTACCTCATTCTCTTCGTCCTCTTCTTCCTCCTCTGCATCGTCACTCCTGTTCCCATCTCCAGGCTCTTGGGAAGGTGGTGGTGGTGTTGGTGGGGGTGGGGTTGGTGCTGAGGCAGAGGCAGCAGCAGAGGTAGATATGGATGCCATTATCCAAGTAAAAGTAGCCTGGAACCAGGAACAGAGCCATCTGAAAAACAGCAGGAATACCGCAATATGCTAAACAGCAACCTGCAGCAGTAGTAATGGAAATTTAGTAACAGCAATGCCAATTACAGACTAGTGCTCTGAGCAGCAATCCAGCAGTAGCAATGCAGCAGCAATCCAGCAGTAGCAATGCCAATGACACCAAGTGCTTTGTCCTGGAAATCCAAAAACAGAATGAGGAGCAGCACTGGGGTGTGGCCTTTTATAGGAGTGCTGGGGAGCGCTTCCCGGACAGTCGCATGCTCTGCGGTCACTTCGAACCCCAAGCTGGGCTCAGAAAATTCCAAAAAGTGTCCAGATCACCAGGGGCATGGTCTGCGACCTCTGTAAGGGTGAAGTTTTACAAGTTTTACAGTAAAACACCTTGGATTTAGCCCAAAAAGGCCCAGACCCTGTTTGCGAATAAGGGCCAACGCTCAGCGTGGGTGTGGTCACATGATGATGTCACAAACGTTCGCAAATGGGATGGCTGTCCGTAGGACACCTATTGCGCGGGATCCATTGTGCGCATGCACATAGGTGTCCTAAGGACAGGGTTCGGGTCCCCCAACTAATTGAAAGTACGACACACGTGCGGGATGAGGTGCGCATGCACCCAGATGTATGCCGGACATGGGTGGGGTCCCTGAACTAATGCATGTCACTGCTTTGCGGACAGGCCCGTTGTTTGTAGGACCCGGGGGAAGAGGTGCACATGCCACCAAGTGTCCGCCAGACAGGACAGGGGTACCTGACTTAATTAAAAGTACACTACAACTTTTCGGACATGCCGGACCGGCACATTGTCCGTAGGACACAGGGAATGTTACGCACATGTGCCAAGGTGTCCGCAGGACAGGGTTAGGGCCCCCAGACCAATTAAAGGTACGTCCCAGCTTTGCAGACATGCGGACATGCACATAGTCCTACTGGCACCTCCATTTTGAATGTGGACTTTCCGGACAGGTGCGGTGTCCGTAGGACACCTCCATTTTGATTAATTACTGACATCCCGGACAGTACCGCGCTCCGCGGACTCCTAACAGGGCTTTTAAAAAAAGAAAACACACAGCAACAGTATACACATATAACTTTTACACACATAAATACACACAATTAGGAAAGGGAAGGTGTAGCAGAAATTAAACCTATACAGGGGAATTGGGGTTTTCCACAGGTTGGGCATCAGGGGAGCAAGGGATTGAGGTCTCATAACGTCTTTGCTTACAGACATTAATTTGTGATGTCATCTTTGATGTCATGGGTGTTAGTCTTAGCAGTGCACGGCGGTGGCGCGAGTTATGGTTGCTTAGCTTACCAGATCTGGTGAAATTCTGGGGGGTTTAAGTTTTACTTGTAACCAGAATATGGCATAATATGGATAGGTATAGTGCTAAGTAACTATAACGTCCCTTTAACAATGTATATATATATATATATATATTTCTGAGGCTTGTGGAATCTGCTTAGATCACATGCTGTGCATAGGCCGACATCTAGTGGAAGCTGCGGAGTATTACAGTTTGTTTTTCGAAACTCGAAAATGGGCGTCGACACAGGGCGTGCCAGTAATACTATCCCTAGTGTGACGTCCACTGTACCCATGATCCCTCACGCATCTAGGATCCTCAGATTGTTTTTTTCCGCCATTCTGGTCGGAAGCACTTCATCGGAGTTCCCTGGCTTTGCCATATTTGCACTCAAAACTAATTCTAATTTGCCCCGTTTTGTCACCCTTACGTCGATCAACATCTCGACGCCGAACCGGGGAGGAGATCAGCGTCGAATACCCGACGGATTGGGCCTTGAGGCTTCCGCCTCGGCTCGGGCCTGGGCCGCTGGCCTCGGCCCTACAAGTAGGGAGAGTGGGGGGTGGTACACTTCCACACTCATATATATATATAATCATATAGACACCTTCTTACCTACACACACTTGCCCGCTGCCCACAGGCGCGTATGGAGGGTACGCCCTTTCAGTTTTGCCCCAAGTGTAATAAGAAATACCCTTGGGTAGATAAGCACGCTACGTGCAATCTTTGCCTGCCCAGAGACCACCCCGAGGCGGGTTGCAGGGCCTGTAATAGGTTTAAGACCAAAACTCTTAAGGACCGCTCCACCAAGCGTTGGGCCCACCACGCCAAGCTAGCAGCTATGGAGGCGGAGGGTACCTTCAGCGACGGCAGCGACGCCGGACTTTCGGACGGCGAGGGCACCAAGGCGTCGAAAGACAGTCTAACGCACGTCCCCGGCCTCGGAAGGTCGTCCGTCCCGGCGACTATGGGGAAGTCCCCCGGCGACAAAAGCGTTACACATACACACGCTAAACACAAAAAAGCCACCCGAGATTCGACGTCGTCGAAACCTCGAAAAGAGGCACAGAAGGAGCGGTCCGAAAGGACGTCCTCTGGGCGGTCCCGGTCGAGGTCGCCGCACGACGTCAGGCAAGCCTCCACACTTGCACATAGTGCCTCGCCCATTAACATCACGGAAGATCACTCGTCCGGAGACGAACACGACTTCCATCCCCAGCCTGCACCCCAGGAAAAGGGTACATCACTTGGGAGTAAGGAGGGCCCAGTTTCGAAGCCTAGTTCGAAACACAGGCATTCCACCTCCGATCCTCGACGCCAGGCGTCGAAAGATAAGGGAAATGGTAAACACACTTCCACCCACGGGGAAGGGGGTAAGCAGCAACGGAAACAACCCTTGCAATCCTCCACAACAAGAGAACTGACTTCCCCGTCCAAGTCTTCTCAGGGACAGTCCATAGAAAGTTCCAGCAAGGTCACCCCAAGCTCCAAACTCTGGTCATGCGAGGACATTGACAGAGTAATGTCAAGGATGTCTTCCTTGGCAAATTTCTTCGAAAGACACCCTGACCAACTCCTAGCTTTTAACCCTCAGGAATCTTCTCCCTCAGGTTCAAGGGACCCTATCCCTTCAAATAAAAGGCCCCGGGTCGAGACACCATTAAGGGCTTCAGACCCCTTTGAGGTACAACCCTATTCGTGCCTTTTCCCTACAGGCCAAGGAGACTCTTCCCTTATAGAGGGTCAAGAATTTGAGACGCCAGAAGATCTCGCAGTGTCAGATTATTACGGGGAGGACGAAGACGAGGATGAGCCAGAAAATAGCCCAGATATTTTCAGAATGGACTCACCAGTCGAAAGGGAAGCCCCAGTGTCTGATTCCCCAATAGATAATCAGCCCCTCCTGAATGAACTGCTCTCTCGGGCAGCTAACCACTTCCACATAGACACACAAGGTGTCCAAGAAGAGAGGGACTTCGCGGAGGAAATAATAGGGGAAAGGAAGACAGTAGCCCAGACCATTCCCATCCTGAAATCTATTCAACGCAGAATAGCACCATCCCTTATCAACCCAAACCTGACAAGACCTGTAAACCCGAGAGTAGAGAAGCTGTTTAAAGCAGCCCAGTCGGACCCTATATATATTAGAGGTCAACTTAAGCCAGACTCTCTAGTCGTAACTAACACCCGCAAGAGAGCTGGAACCCCATTATCTTCCTCTGAGGCTCCCCCCGACAAGGAAAGTAAGAAACTCTATGGTTTTGGTAGAAAAGTAGCTTCCACGGCAGCCTACCAAACCAGAATCGCGAATTCCACCACACTGTTGGCCAGCTACAACTGCCATCAGTGGGAAGAAGTGGCAGCACTAATAGATTCCGCTCCCGAACCCCTTAAGAGCCAGCTATCTCGCATTTGTGCAGAGGGAAGAAACGTCTCAGGCTGCATTTTAAAAGCAACTTTGGACGCCGCAGACAATGCGGGTAGAATTATAGCAGAGGGGACTGTCATCAAAAGACATGCTTGGTTGAGGCAGTCGGGATTCAAAGCAGAAACACAAGCTGCACTCTTAGACAAACCAGTGGAAAGTGATCTCCTGTTTGGTAAAGCAGTCGAGGACGCTCTAAAAAACGCTAAGGAGGAATTCGACACCCTCAAATCCCTTGGCCAGTTAACTACAAAACCACCTAACCAAAGAGGGAACGGCAATTTTTGTCGCCCCCGCGGCCAAAATTCCAATAGAGGAAATAGCTATTCCCACACCCAGGGTACACAGTGGAACACCAACTCACAACAGTCTACCCAGGGGTATGGTAGGGCTAGTAGAAGAGGACGTGGTAGAGGCAGAGGCAGCCCCAGTAAAGGAGGCGGCACGCCTCCACCAAAGCAGTGACGCTCATTTCAGGGTCCCTTCCCATACAACCCCAGTAGGGGGACGAATATCCAGCTTCACCCAGGCATGGGAAGGGATAACATCCGACAGGTGGGTGCTGTCAACGGTATCCAATGGGTACTGTATAGAACTACTGCAACGTCCCCGAAACCATCCTCCAAGACAAAAAGTCCACTCTTTAGAGCATCAGAAGATCCTCCTCGAGGAGATCTACAATCTGCTCCAAAAGGACGCGATAGAAATCATCCCAAGCCACCAGGTAAACAAGGGTATTTATTCAACTTACTTCCTTGTTCCAAAGAAAGACTTAACAATGCGCCCAGTATTGGACTTGCGGCCTGCCAACAAGTATGTCAAGCCCCAAAAGTTTCGTATGACTACACTACAAGAGGTAATCCCCCTCCTAAAAAAGGGGGATTACATGGCAACTTTGGATATGAAAGATGCCTATTTTCATATTTCCATGCTCCCAGCGCACAGAAAGTACCTACGCTTCAAGGTGGACAGCCAACACTATCAGTTCAAAGTGCTGCCCTTCGGGATAGCTTCGGCACCAAGGGTATTCACCAAGGTACTGGCGGTGGCGGCTGCACACCTACGCAGGAAAGCTATCCCAGTATACCCTTATCTGGACGACTGGCTCATAACGGGGGAAACCCCAGTGATTTGCAGGACAAACATTCAAAGGACTATCGACCTCCTTCACGAATTAGGCTTCTCAATCAACGAGAAGAAATCAAGCCTAGTGCCAAGCACCTCCAAACAGTTCCTAGGAGCTATCCTGGATACTCAAAGAGGGTTAACGTTTCCTTCCGAGGAAATGATTCGGAATATACTACTGCAAATTCCGCAATATCAGGCCGGTCGCCAAATAACGGTACGCAGGCACGCTATTGGTGCTGGGACACGTGCCAAATAGGCACTTTGTAATTATTTGAGATATGAACCCGCGGATCTTTTATGGGACACCATGTGACTGATGTATAGGTGCGATGTTCTATGGTTCTCTCTAATCATGTACCAGATGTAGTGATCAGCTATAACTCACGTTTAACTGGTCTTGGACTGGGAGTTGTACACAATGTTCCTTGACAGATGATTTGTAATTGATTTATGATTTCTGTTTTGTTTTTTCCTTTGCTCATCCTTCTGATACCTCATTATATCATGGGTATGTAACTTTTACTTTGAAATGGATACTGTATTATTTTGGCATTTTGTGTCTGTGACTAATAACACCACGAAATTCTGATATTATGAATTATATGTTTCAATGGCCAATTAACAGCCTTGAGAATGACCGAAGGTCGAAACACGTGTCAGCTGTGATCGATACCATAATTAAAAATATTTGTATAGACATTATATTGAAGAAACGCACTTCTTTTTCTAACACATTCAAGTGTATGAATATCAAGTGTCATGGCACAAATTATTTGTCAGCATTAGCCCATCTTTTGAGATAGTAATTACTGTATTGTCTACTGTAACATGAGGATTGGTACATCCAATGTGCAAAACGGAGCAAATGCTTTGTGACCTTTGCAAGTTCAGTTGGGAATGAGATCCATAAATAGTGAATAGGTGAATATTGGGCAAGTGCGCTAGGACAAACAACAATTAAGTTGAGCTCACCTGTGGTGTACACTGTGAGAGTAAGTGGGGTTACATGGATACTATAAGGTGATGGGACTATCATATATTCTAAGAGTGAATGTAGGCATGGATGAACACTTGGATGGAGATTGAATATAGAGAGACTTGAAGGGACGGGTTAACCATGTTAAGGGTGTGTCTCTTTATTAGCAGCACTCTCATTTTTTGATTTTTTTGATTGAGATATATATATATATATATATATATATATATATATATATATATATATATATATATATATATATATATATATATATATATATATATATATATATATATAAAACCAATTGTTCATGAATAATGCAAATATTATATTCAATTTGAAATGGTGGATCATTAGCCCTGTCTTTATGAGAACATGGTGGAGTTGAAACACGTGTTGACATGGGGGCAATGACCCAATAAAATGTGCTTTTGAATGGCGTTGGCATTAGACTATCATTAAGCACAGAGTGGACAGGCGCATGACCAGGGGTGAAACACTATTTTTTTTTTACAGGGTGAATGAGGATACCCTTGGTCATCCAAGCGACAGTCCCCAGTATCTACACAACCTTCTTTTTCAACTAATATAAGTGACAAGCGCAGCATGTCATTAAATCCTCAGGACTGTTTCTACATTCAGCTTGTTTGTGTGTTAGGACTACATTTGTCAACTGCAGGCATATCTAGTCATAAATTAAGATTTGTTTATAGAGCTGTAGTAGTGGCTAAAAAGCACGTGTTGAAACACTGGAAATGTAATACGGTGCCCTCGGTTGAGGGTTGGTTGCACAGCCTAAAACTCTTTCAGATTATGATAAAATCAGTTTTTTTAAAAAATTAATTATATGGGTGAGAGAAGCCACTGTTTGCTTTGGTGTTGCAAATGCCCCGCCCCCTTTTTGTTGTACAACTATATATATGTATATATATAGAAATGGGTACTTAATAGTACATTGAATTGAAGTTGCAAACGAATAACCCATGCCTTTTGATAAGTTAAATACTTATTAGAATTTGTATCATTGTTGATTTTGTGTTGTAAAAATTGAAATGGAAATGTCTCAAATGTTAATGTTTTATAGACTGCATATTTTGTATATGAGTTGAATTCCTTGTTGAATATGTTAATTCCATTCACAACGGGATTACATTTACAGTGTATATTGCCCAACACAAAATCTATTTATGGATGTTGTACATCGAAAATGACAAACTGGAAATTTCTAAAAAGGATGAATCAGAAGTACAGAATGTCTGTTTATTAAAAAACATTGATTGCAGCACTAAATCAATCATCTTAAGTTAGTAGAACAGATCTCATCACCCAAGCACCTGATTTAGTGTGTGTATATGACCTGTTCAATTCAAATTGTTGACTCGCTACCATTTCCTTACAGAAATAACTCTTCCATTAGGCAGCATAGTTAAAGCAGAGCCAACAATCATTTCTCTCAAGTAGGTCTCTGAGAAGAAAGGGAGCTTTCAATCGAGTTTCTCTTAACATTATAATACTATCATTGCAGGAGACATGTTTTATTATCCTTTTAGTGGAAAGGAGATTAAATTACCATCAGCAGCAATGTGTGATTCCAATAATGTTATTAGTATAGGCGCGTCTGAAACACTATCCCTATCGTGACGTGTGTAGTACCCAAAATCCCTCACGCGCCGAGGTCCCTCATATTGTTTTTTTCCGCCCAGATAACTGGTCGCCCTATAGCAGAGCTCTTCATGAGACATTGTTTATCTTACCGAATTGTCGGTTTAATCCCCGTTAAGTCACTTCGCCTATCAAGAACATCTTAGACGAAGACTACGGGGGAATCGTCTACGGCTGTGGGTTCCGGCACCTAAGATCCGGCGTTCGGACCTCCAGGTGGCCGGGCCTTCTGGCCGGCCTACACAGTAGGGAGAGTGGGCTCGGGGTTTGCCATACTGCTATGATGTCTTTCCTCTTTTCCACTTCTTTCCTTTTTCGGTCTGGTCACCCTTCCCTTCTGCTATTGAAAGGACTCCATTTAGATTCTGCCGTGTGTGAAGGGTCATATATGATATCCGTGGAAAGACGAGCACACGTCGTGTAACACTTGTCTTCCCCCTAGAGCACTAAAACGGTGTTCGGCGTATAAACTCCTAAACCTAAAACCCTTAAGGAGCGCCGGTTCAAGCGGTGGGCCGCGTATGGAATGTCAAGCGTGGAGAATCCCTCCCCTGCCGCGACACCAGCCGAGAGTGACGGGGGTACATCGGATGACCAAACCTCCAACGCGGACGTTATAGACCTTGAGGCAGACTTTTATAGAGCCGCTACGCCCGTCCCCGAAGGGTTCCAGGTTCGACTCCGGTCTTGCTACAGGGACCACACCCGGTGACAGGGGCGTACAATCGCACCGCACAAAGCACACAACCCAAGCGCCCTCCTCGACGACTTCGTCGAAGAAGTCAAAAGCGCCATCGGATCGATTTGATCCGAAGCCTTCCCCGTATCCGCAGCAGCGCATGACGACTGGGCTTAACAAACATAACAAGGGCACTACTCCCCAAACTACACACGCCCAAGTTTCTGAACAAGAAACTTCGACGAGTTTCAAGGTTTCCAAGGCCCGTGCAGGCCCAAAAACTACGAGTAGGCCTCTACCCGAGAAGCCATCATCGGAGGCGTTGTCTCCCGAAGATTCGGTGACTATCAGTAAGAGCATCAATAGGATTGCTACGGCGGTGGGCCTAGTACCGGTTTCGCCCACAGTTATGGGCCAATCCGCCAAAAGGTTTTCCACGGATTTGGAAGACCATCCCAAAGACTCTTACGAAGAAAGCCAGGTACCCCTCTCAAGCACCCTGAGGAGATTCTCTCAACGCCCTAGGGCGGAGGACCCGGTTCCTGCTCAGCTGGGTCCATTTGGGTCATCCAAGTGGACCACGGAGCAATTTGAGGGGTATATGGATCGGCTGGAGCAGTTTTTCAGGGTTTCTGATCAACCTCCGCCGAAAAAAGCTTGGGTAGACCCTAACCCTCAAACACAAGTTGCCCAACACCTAGATGTTTAACACAATGTTGATTATCAAGAAGATGTCCAGAAAGACACGTATAGAGACATCTATACAGAAGAAGAGGAGACTTCTTTTCTGGACAATTATGGGGAAGATCAAGGCGCAACGGACAACTGGGAGGACACCCAGCAGGATGATCACAATTCTGATATCGTTTGCCTCGACTCTCCCCCATCCACACTGGTTCGACAAGCTCCCCCGGTGGATGATCAAATGGCTTTCAACAACATGTTGAAAAAAAGTAGCGGAATTCTTTAAAATTGCCATGCTTGAAGCCTTGCCCAAACAGTATTTCGCGGAAAACATTATTAATGACAAGCCTCCGGCAAGTCAGTCTATCCCTCTCTTGAGCTCTGTAAAGAGACGACTGGCCCCTTCCTTACTCACACCCGCTCAGACTAGGGCTGTGAACCCAAGGGTCAAAAAACTTTTCCGGCCCTCCCCCACCGACCCGCTTTATATCAAAGGGCGTGCAATCCCAGTCTCGCTGGTGGTGACCAACACTCGCAAGAGAGCAGGGGTTCCCCTTGCCACGGGAGAGTCACCCCCGGACAAGAAGTCCAAAAGGTTGTATGCCTTAGGCAAACGGGTCACGTCGGCGGCGGCTTATACCGTCCAGATTGCCAATAACACGACGTTACTGGCAAGCTACGTCGACGCCCAATTGAACCTTCTCCAGGAAGGCCTTCAGGAGGTTCCGGAACCAACCAGAGCCAAGTTTCTCGCCATTGTCTCGGAGGGCAAACTTGCCAATCAAAATGTTGTAAAGAATACCCTGGACTACGCAGAGACAGCAGGCAGGTCTCTCGCACAGAGTACTCTCCTAAAGAGACACGCGTGGCTGCGCACGTCGGGCTTCAGGCCTGAGATCCAGGCATCCATCATCAACAAACCCATAGAAGAGGCCAACCTCTTCGGGAAGGCGGTAGACGATGCGTTGGAGACAGCCAAGAAGGAGCACAAGACTATTCAGTCGCTGCACCAGATTTCCCAAAAACCCTCTTCACTGAGGGGCAGCAATTCTCGGCGGTCCTTTCGAGGACAAGCCCGCGCCGCTCAAAATAATTTCGGCACGGGCAACTTTCAAGTCAACCGGCGGCAAGTCCCACTTACTACCCCCAGAGGGGTCAGAAGCGCGGAAAGAATAGAGGCAGAGGCTCCAATTCCAGAGGTGCGTCAACCTCAGGTCAGAAATGACCACCAAGTTCAGGTCCCCTCCCATGTCTCCCCGGTCGGGGGGCGATTAACATCTTTCCTCAAGGCATGGGAGGGGATAACTTCAGACCAGTGGGTATTAAAGACGGTCGCCCACGGTTACTGTGTGGAATTCGCCCGACCCCCACAGTTCAGACCGCCGAAACATCGACGCCTTTCACCGGAACATCTGCAGATCCTGGTCCAAGAGGTGGAGGCGCTGCTGGGAAAGGACGCAATAGAAGCCGTCCCGATTCTTCAGGTAAACGAGGGTATCTATTCAATATACTTCCTTGTACCCAAAAAGGATCTCACCATGCGTCCTGTTCTAGACCAGCGCCCAGCGAACAAGTTCATAAAGCCCCAGAGGTTTCGCATGGTAACCCTGCAAGAGGTGATCCCATTGCTAAAACAAGGGGACTTCATGACAACATTGGATATGAAAGATGCATACTTTCATATGTCAATGCTGCCAGCGCACAGAAAATTCCTAAGGTTCGTGATTCAGGACAAACACTACCAGTTCAAGGTACTCCCCTTCGGCATAGCCTTGGCGCCAAGGGTGTTTACCAAGGTCCTGGCAGTGGCAGCAGCACACCTGCGCAGACTTTCATTTCCAGTTTACCCTTACCTCGACGATTGGCTCATCACGGGGGACTCGTTCGACGTTTGTTTTTCGAACACCCAAAAGACAGTAAACCTACTGTTCAGCCTGGGATTTTCTATCAACGAAAAGAAATCCAGCTTAATCCCCAGCCAAGTAAAACAGTTCCTGGGGGCTCTAATTCGTACGGAAGACGGTCTAGTCTTCCCCTCCAGCGAGAGGGTTCAGAACATGCTCTCTCAAGTTCCTCAGTATGTAGCCAGTCGGGAGGTGATGGTACGCAAAGCTATGTGTTTGCTAGGAATGATGGCGTCATGCATATACTTGGTCCTCCACGCGCGGCTGCGCATGCGTCCCATGCAAGAGTGGCTCAACAGCCAGTGGTGTCAGGCCAACGGACAATGGGAAGATCTGTTAGTTGTCTCGCCAGCCCTCGTTCTCTCTCTGCAGTGGTGGTCGAGGGAGAACCTCTTGAAGGGGAAAACCTTCACCACCCCTGCAGTGGAAGCCACTCTCACGACAAGACGCATCACTCACAGGGTGGGGGGGGGCTCACCTGCTTCAACAGACAGCGCAGTGGTCCCCTCAGGTAGCGTCCAACCATATAAACCTACTGGAGCTACTGGCAGTGTTCAAAGCATTGAAAGCCTTTCAGGATCAACTGCAAGGGAAGACAGTGCTGGTCCTAACCGACAGCACAACAGCAATGTATTACCTGAACAAACAGGGGGTCACTCACTCTCCAGGGCTATCGAAGCTGTCCCAAAACATCTGGATATGGGCTCTCAAACACAAGATGTTTCTGATATCCCAACATGTTCCAGGGGAACTCAATCTTCTGGCAGACGTACTCAGCAGAGATTTTCCTCTGCCAGAAGAATACGAATGGCGTCTGCACGAAGACATTGTATCCAACGTCTTCGCAGAATGGGGGTTTCCAGAGATCGACCAGTTTGCTACTCAGGAGAACGCCCAATGCCCAGACTACGCCTCCGGGTACCCACAGAACCGATCCAAGGGGAACGGTCTCTGGATAACTTGGTCGGGGAAATTTGTTTACGCTTTTCCCCCCACCCCCGACTCCCCTTCTGAACAAGATAGTGCACAAGATGCACCAGGAACCCGTCACCATGATTCTGGTGGCTCCCATGTGGGCCTGCCAACCCTGGTTCGCGCACCTGATGGAAATGACCCTCTCCCCACCAGTCAAGCTGCCCTGCCCGTTCAACATGTTGTCTCAGGACATGGGGGAGACTCTGCTCCCATGCCCACAAACTCTGAACTTAGCAGCCTGGCTCCTGAGGTCATAGAGTTTGGACATCTGCAACTCCCTCAAAGATGCATGGACATACTGAGGGAGGCAAGAAAGCCTAAAACACGTTATTGCTATGCCAGTAAATGGAAACGTTTTGTCATCTGGTGCAGTTCCAAAGGCGTCAATCCCACTGATTGCTCGCCTTCACACATTGTGTTATATCTAACCCATCTTTTGGACTCTGGGTTAGTCTTCAATTCCTTAAAGGTTCACCTAGCGGCGTTGTCAGCCTACACCACGTCACAGCAAAAGGTGTCGTGGTGGAAAGTACCTGTGATTAAAGCCTTTATGGAAGGGGTTAAAAGAATGTATCCCCCCATCACTCATCCAGCCCCTGGGTGGGATCTAAATGTGGTTTTAACTAGGCTCATGGGACCCCCTTTTGAGCCTATGCATAAAGCTAGTCTGAAAGACCTGACTTACAAGACAGCCTTTCTAGTAGCTATCACTTCTATCAGAAGAGTTAGCGAACTACAGGCCCTCTCGTTCTTGGACCCCTTTGTTACAGTCCACAAAGATAAAGTAGTTCTGCGCACTCATCCCAGATTTGCGCCGAAATTTATTTCGAAGTTCCATGTGAACCAGTCAATCGAACTACCCACGTTCTTCCAGAGACCTACTAACCTGGCCGAAAGAAGCCTTCACACACTAGATGTGTGCAGGGCAGTCATGTTCTACATGGATAGAACCAAACCACTGAGGAAAACTAAACAATTCTTTGTTTCAGTGGCAGCTGGTAGAGAAGGAGACCCTGTCTCTAAATCAGCAATATCAAGGTGGATTGTCAAATGCATCACACTATGTTATACTCTTGCAAAGAGAGAACTGCCCTCCAAGCCTAGAGCACATTCTACACGAAGCACTGGGGCATCCATAGCATTCATTGCAAATGTTCCCCTAGAGTCCATTTGCAAAGCGGCAACCTGGAGTTCTGTAAACACCTTTACAAAACACTATTGCCTAGACACTCATTCTAGGTCTGATTCTCAGGTGGGACAAGCAGTACTAAGACATCTTTTTTTCTACTGTTCCTTCTCATAACCCACCTCCAACTCCGGGTACTGCTCGCTACTCTATGCACAGCATGTGATTCTAAGCAGATTAACAAGCATCAGAAGACATGCATTACTTACCGTAAAAGCATTTCTGATGATTGTATCTGCTTAGATTCACATGCGCCCTCCCTGCCTCCCCGCTCAGGGTGGAAGGAACATAGACTTCTTACTACTTTCTCTCTTCATGTACTCACTCACTATAGCCCTGGGCTCCCTCATGGCAGGAAAAAATACAATCGGAGGGACCTCGGCACGTGAGGGATTTTGGGTACTACACACGTCACGATAGGGATAGTGTTTCAGACACGCCTATGCCGACGTCCCCTTTCGGTCCCCCGAAAGACAAGATGCAATACTCCGCGGTTACCACTGGATGTCGGACCATATGCACAGCATGTGAATCTAAGCAGATACAATCATCAGAAATGCTTTGATCTGGTAAGTAATGCCTGTCTTGTTAGATTTCCCCGTCTTTTCTCTTACGTAGGATTAATTGTACGAAAAGCAAAAATCTGACATTTGCACACTAGGTGACTATAGTCCAGAGTGACGAGAAGAGTTAAAAGCTGAATCCTATAAAAGAGTTGCATTTCCAAACAGACAACTGCAGTAGTTATTGTACATATATATTGCCAACCTGATTAGGTCCGACATGTATGAACTCCTTTCGGACATGGGTGACGGTGCAGCCATAAAGGATGGGTATACATTGTAATTATGAAAATAGGTGATAGATCATGTTAAGGCTTGACATCGGAATTACAGAATGTGTATTTCAAAAGGTACTGTGAGGGGTCAGAAATGAAAGATGGACACAAAGTTGAAGTTTTCTCAAAGTTTGCCATATTTATTAAAATTAAATAGGGACGAGATAAACGCCAATTTGTCCCTATACTAACGAGAATGGGCCTACCTAGTAATTGAAACCAAATAAAAGTGACCTTGTGTCCAAATGTATCTGACCCTCACACTATCATACAAAACCAAAATACATAAGGTAAATGTATCTGCTTTCAGTTCAACCAACAAATGCAAAGGTTCAAGTTTATAATTCCTACAAAGCAATCCTTGCATCCAGGGTTTGATTCCCTTCCCTTGAATCCGTTCAGGTAGACTTTTCAAATAGTTCCTCGTCCCAGTAACATGGGCATTATGGGTGTAAATGTCAGCAATGGCTACACTTTTCAAAGTCACTTTGCCTCAGTTGTTTGTTTGATTTGAATTTATTTACTAGCATCAAAAGATGTTACAGCAATAGTAGGTGCAGTAATAATGGATTTAGGATTCTTAGCCAAAACAGAACCATTACAATTAGGGGACATTACATGAGACCCATAGATACCTAAAGAGGAAATCTTATTCTGTTTAGGGGGAGTCTTATGTCCTTTTCTTTGGGTTTTCTCATGGGAGGGACTTTCACAGTGACAGCATTCCATTAGATATTTGGGAATCATAGGATCTTAGTCCTTATAAGAAGAAGAATACTGCGTCCCTCCCAAAGGAGTCACCACTTCCCCCTGCTGACAGCCATCTTCTCCCATTTGATCCTCCCTCATAAGACCACCCCCAGGGTCAGGATCAGATAGCAGCTGCCTTCCGTCGACCGCATGGGAGGAGACTTTAGGCTGGGGATCAGTGATGACTCCTGTGAAGGGTCAAAAATGTGAGGCAGGCAACTTTGTGAAGGTGCCATTTTATTAACTTAAAAGGTTGGATAAACGCCTCGCTGAAGCTACCCTGATGAGGATTTCACTGCTTCAAATAAACTAAAAGAAACCCTCTAACAAAAGGATTCTGTCCCTCACACTGAAGCATACACAACATAACAAGTAATATATGGCATAACCAATGCAATAGTTATATTCCACTCACAAGTAATAATGTCTCCTTCCAATCTCGGTGAATTCCCCTTCCCCAGATTTAAGCAGGATTCTGTTCAAAATGTTCCAAACAAATGTTCTAGAAATCCTGTCTACTAACATAGTTTCAGTTCAAGTCTCTTTGTTCCACTTTGATCATAAAAGTTCCAAGATAGTATTCAACCAACAGTTCACAAGTTTTCAACAGAGTTCCCTCCTTCTCTTTGTGGTAAAGACCTTTAACCAACGTCTTCTCCTCAGACTAGAATCATTTCCTTGCTTCATTGGTTTCAACAAGAAAGGATCTGTGTTTTCATATTTCAGCCATAGTACACCAAGCCACTTGGTTAACAATGTTAAATAGTTCTGCAGCAGTTCATACACGCTTGTTTCAATGTAATCAACTTGTCAGGATACTTCTGCTTTAATTTACTAAAACACTTTAGTGATTCTTCATCTGCTTCAGTATTGTTAACCACACCATTACAATTCCTTTTACATGGTCCACACATCTACCAGAATTGCTGCAACAACATTTTCTGGACTGGTATACTACCCTGCCAGCACAGATCAATGTACTATGGCACTTCCTGACCAGGTGTACTATCCGGCCACGCTAGAATAAACTACTACTTTTAGGTACTTCAGTGGAAAAGGTTACACAGGTTAGCCATGTCTTGTGCTTCACATTTTTTCTACGTATATGAAATGTTTTGTGGGGAACAAGAACCACACTGATGCTATTTATTACACTTGAGTATCTGCCACACTCTCTGCAGGTTATGTTCCTCTCCCTCTGAATATTTTCTTTCATAGGGGCAGCATGCCTGCCATTTCTTGTTTCTCCTCTTTTCTGTAAACCATCTGCTGAGAAGAATTCTGCTCCACTTTCACGCTTGTTTGGCTTTGGCAATGTGGGATTAAACCATTGTCCTTTGAGACCACTTTTCTATAGGGGCAGCAGTCTTTATCATTGGTCAATATCTTAACCACCTTCTTTTGACTTTATTAACTGTCTTGTTTTAGTTCTCTTTTGGCTTTGGCAATTATGGTTTAGAGTGGATTGTGTCCTCCCATGTATTCCTCATCTTTGATATACTTCGATATCCTGCTTGAAGCTCAGAAATGTTTTCCTCAGCAGAGGGCGCTGTGTGTCATCAATGTCGACCTTGTGTCCTTTGAGGGCCTTCGTCCTCCTCGAGTGTGACTTTGTACTCTGGTATAAAAGGCATTCACTAAACCCGTTGCCTGAGGTCTGTTTTTCCGCACACAGCTCAAAACGGTTCTTTGCCTTGCCATGTTAAAAAAACTGTTTAGTACGAGTTTCACTAAGAATAATGTCGACTAATACCCCGAAAACTAACTTCAAGTGATGTGCCAAGTGTTCAGCAAAAATGTCTATAACCAAACTGCATCGGGTATGTCTCTGGAGCCTGGGGTTGCGTCCAGTGGTCGAAGTGAGCGGGAGCAGTTGGGAGCGGTGCTCCTCTACTTTTTAAAATTAGGTTTTACGGTTCCTATACTTTTATTTTAAAAAGAAACCATTCCCGAATGGTTTCGTTTTAAAATAAAAGTGTAGGAAGAAGTTGAAACTTGCACTTTTAGTGCACTACACTGAACGTTCCCTTAAACAGTAGATGTATGTGTTTGGGGGTCTGTATTGTGTGTGGGTGGGGGCGTGGTGATGGGGTTCATGGGGAGCGGGTTCAGGCCAGCAGGGAACATAGTTCCACTACTTCTTTTCGTACACTTCGACCAATGGCCGCGTCATATCATCGAGGATTGTATCTCGTGCCAGTCTGACTGGAAAAGCGATAAAGGAAAGGAAAACTTGCCTTGGGCAAGCCCTCCCTGAAATCATCTTCAGTGACCCCTACAAACAGATCGGCCGAAGATAAAAGTTTGAGAGAGAGCTCTCTGCCCCGAGCCAAGAAGCAAGGTAAACGCGGTAAGCGTTTGAGATCTCGACATTGCTCTTCTTCTTCATCGAGGAGATCTGAAAAAAAGGCATCATTGCTGGAGATTGTCCTCGTTGGATTCCTCTTCTGCTAGGAAATGGGTAAGCATTCCAAAAAAGGGGGCTAGAGCAGCAGAATTAGAAAAGTTCTGTCTACAAATGTTTAAGATGTTCGAGAAGGCAGCGGTATCAGCCCCTTCTACGAAGTCGAAACAGACTTGCGACCCCATCGTGCCATTGACCGGCAGGGAGTCGGAAAAGACTGTTCAGCGTGCGCCCAAGAGCCTGGACAGCAGGTCGTTCAAGGCCTCCAATCCCTCGAAAGATTCGAGGGCTTTCAAGGATCCTCAAAGGCACATCGTGAGCCTCTCATGGCCACGACACCTTGAAGGGAAACGTCTCCTCCTATCCAATCGACATCGTCGAATGAGTCAAAGTTGAGTTCTTCGATGCCAAAATCGACAGAGTCGAGACCATCAATGTCTTTTTCAAGAAAAGTCAAAGGTTTATAAACCTCTGGAAAGAAGAGACTATTTAAAATCCATGACCTCCTATATGAGGAGGATGTGGAGGAGGAAAGTTCAAATTATAGTTTTGGACTGCAGTAGGGTACTCTTGGTGTTCCACAGGAGTTGATATCTCAAGAATCTAGAATTAAAGATTTGGTGGACAACTTAAAGGATGCCAGTGGTCTGGATACTTCTCCAGAAGTTGATTTTGGCACCCCAGACAGCTCAGGGCATTCTAGTTATTCATATAGATCACTAATGGCAAAGGTGATAGATTATTTGGGCTGGTGTACTTCGACTGTGGAGTATTAAAAGGATGATTTTACAGAGATTTTGGATAAGGGTCCACCTAAAGACCCAATCCTCCCTTTTCACACTGCTGTCAAGAACAAAGTCTTGGAAAACTGGATTAGATCAGACACCACTCTAAAAAAACATAGGCCTTCTTCATTGGACGCTGAATTTCTTTCAAAACATCCAAGTCAACAGAGCCTTGTTGTACAAGCCGCCACAGCTGCTTCTAAAGAAGCGGCCTATCCCACAGTTCATCTGTATAGGGAAGACCGAAGGCTAGACGCTATTGGAAATAAAGTTTTCTCTGCAGGAAGTATGGCGCTGAAGGCAGCCAAAACAATCTGTGCATTGGCAACTTTTACCTTCACTCTGTGGGAGGTAATTGCTATAGCATCTGAACACATCCCAGAGGGTGAAGAAAGGGATAGTTTCATAAGACTGGTTCAGGGCAGGAAGGACGCTATGTGTCAATCTTGGCAGACAAGTTTAGACACTACAGACAGCATTAGCCGATCTATGTCTGCAGGAACTGTACTCTGGTGATTTGCTTGGCTGAGAAAATCAGGATTTGGTCCCGATGTACAATCTAGGCTGTTAGATATGCCTTTAGAAGGATCATATTTGGTTGGTTCTGAGGCAGATGAAAGCCTTGAGAAATTGTAAACATCTAAGGCTGCAGCAAAATCTCACAGTCTGGCAATTAGACTGTCTCAGCAAGGTCGGACAGCTCTTTCTTCTAACCAGGGATGGGAAAACCGTTCTTTTTGCTACTATTCCCCTAACAAGAGGACATTTTTCCAGTTTTCACAACGGGGACAGAGAGGGCAAAATGAAAGAGGAGCTGCCACAGTAGCTTCTGCCTTGCCTTCCGCTTCAAACGGTGCCCCAAAACTGCTTTAAAGACTTAAATCATCTGTCTACAGTAGGAGGCAGATTAACCCAGCATCTGACGGGATGGGAAAGTATTACAACAGATGCTTGGGCTCTCCAAACTATCACCCGTGGTTACTGCCTTCCCTTTCTAAAGAAACCTCCAAACTGTCCCCCGCAATGCCAGTCATTGAAAGTACCAGAACTCCCCCTTCTACATGAAGTTCAGACACTGTTGGAGAAAGGTGCAATCGAAAAGGTACCTGTAGCAGAAAGGAATTAAGACTGTTACTCTCCTTATTTTCTGATCCCAAAAACGGACAGAGGAGTATGGCCGCTCTTGGACTTGAGATTCTTGAACAAGTTCCTCCGGAAGGGCAAGTTCGAGATGGTCACTCTTTCGCAGAGTCTCCAGGCCCTTCAGCTGCAGGATTGGATGGTGTCATTGGATCTTCTGGATGCTTATTTTCATGTGCCAATCCATCTCTAGCACAGGAAATACCTGAGATTCTCCATTGACAGTTCTCATTATCAGTTTCGAGTACTGCCATTTGGGCTGACCTCTGCCCGAGGGGCTTCACCAAGTTGATGGAGGTGGGGGCAGCGAATCTACGGAGGGGGGAGATTCACATCTACCCGTATCTGGACGATTGGCTGATTAGAGCTCGTTCACCCAAACAAGCTGTTGGGTGTCCTGACCCACGTTTGGACTATTATGCTGCAACTTTTGGTGCTGTGGGCTTAGGAAATCCAAGATGGCCGAAAAGCCCACGTTGCGACAGAATCCAGGAGAACCGCGCAGTTTTGCGCACACCAAAATGGTCGCCTGACCTACCACCCACCAGTGCCATGAGTGGAATATGTGCCAAAGGAAAAACAGCAGTGCCGGTTGGCTCAAAAAAGCGCTTTGAAATCACCTTTGTTTCTCTGAAATGCAAGCTAAAAATGCCTATTTTAAACATTGCAAGATATTCAAAAATCTCAATGAACACCAGCAGACATTTGGCAGAAGGTAGACTTGTGTGCATACAAAATCTGGAAAGAGAAAGAGCCCAAGATAATGTTCATAATGAAACTGGCTGAGCTGTGGATGTCAGCAGCTGAAGTGAAATTGGACTGAAAGACACTAAAATCTAAATGTTTAAAATAAATGAGTGACCTACTGTTGAGTGTCACATAGTTTGCAACTGTTAAATGTCATAGTTTTGAACTTAGAATCAGCATTCTAGCTGCATGTGTAAAAATTGTAAGTTTTATTTGGATAAAGAAAAACTGGGAACAAAAGTGACATGTAGCTGAAGCCTGGCTTAAAGAGATTGAATTCTGCCTGGCAACTACCCCCGACAGGAGTTGAAACTTGCTCAGCCACTCTTCCCAGGCCTGGCCTGCATTCTCCTGCCCTCACCAAAGGGAGATGGCACCTCTCTGATTGGATTAGGGGAGGAGCAGCTGGGGACTGCAGGAAACTGAACAATGAGCCTTCCTTGGCTCAGGCAAATGTTAAATTAGGGGGGGGTTGTAAATGGCTTCCTCTTGAGAGAAACTGGGAGGGGCAGTGCCTCTTTGAGCAACTTGAGTTGGAGGAAGTGGACAAACCAGAAATTCCACCATGTGCTTTGGGAAACCACACCCCTCTGGGCCAGAGCATAATTTTAAAAAGATGGATAATTCATAGTATGGACTTGTCAAAATTATATAATTAATATCATTATTCTTGTGATTTTTCTGTGCACATTTTAAGAGGTGTTAGAACTCTGTACCATGTTCCGAGGCAAAACCCCATGAATTATGGAGATTGCAGACACGGGGTTCACGCTAGAAAAATGAAAATTTACTGGAATATGTGTAGAGAGGCGGTGTACATCTGTCTCATTTTTGGTAAAAATCCAATATTGGTAAACCAACCAAAAAGCGCAAAATGTTGTCATTTCTTAATCCAAGCTCTTAGAAACATCAGAGTTGGAACAGAAACTACCTTATGTGATATATGATGTGTATATGTAATGTCAACCACTTGTGTATCTGGGAAATGTGTTTAGTTATGAAAATGATTTCCTAAGGTAAAAGCAAAGGGGCGTTTCTTCAATAGACTGTAAGACTCTGACTCACTCTGACTCACTGCTCCCTTCTCAAATCAGGTCAAAGAGAAATGCTTGACCTATCAAATCGTGAGTGGGTTGGGCACAGAAAGTTAGCATCCACACCCATTTTCAAAAGACATAAAAAGAGCCACTGGAAGCCAGACAGGGACATTCATTTTCCAACCTTCAACTGAATTCCTGCGCAGCACTCTGACGGAGAACTCCAGAATCCAGAACTTCACTCCAGAACTTAAAGCAGAGAGGCCTGGACCACCAGCTAAATCCTTTTTCAGCAGGCCTTCAGAATCCAGCAATCCAACCAAACTATTCTACAGCCGGGCGAGCTGTTGGATTCTTGCCAAGAACTTTTGCCAGAACCGGTAGCAGACCCAGAAAGAAGTGCCGACAGCAGAACCACAGACCAGATCAGAACCAGAGAACCACAGACTAGACTGCGGTGAAGTGCAGAGCAGAGCTGAACCAGAGGCTGTGACTTCAGAACCACCCGCCCGGAGTCCAGTCCAACCTGCTGACCAGACCCTGACGGCCTATTTCAAATTCATAGTGTGAGTACTCAGCCAGAACTGTGCAAAACCAATCTCTTAGCTTAAAACAATCTGATTCAAAACATTTGAACCTGTCCAGAACTGCATCATAGGAATCGTGTGTTCCCTCTCCGATTTTAAACCTGTAAAGTGTCATTTTGACATTTTGCCATTTTGAATCATTATTTCATTTCAGAAAAACTACCTTCATAAAATCGTCCGTATCTCTTTATTTTAAAGCTAAGATTCTAGGCTTTCCAACGAACCCAGAACCGACTTTCTATTCATTATACTTTTTCCATAATCGCGCTCGACGCACTCGGAAAAAGTGCCGTGATTTGCGATTTGGCTAAAATTTCTTTGCTTGTCAAAATAGCAGCTTCTTGATTTCCTTGGCTGAAATTCGTTTGCAACCTGACAATCATTCTTAGAGCATTGCTAAAGTGATCCTGAACTAATTTGAAGTAGCTATCACCCACTCTGAATCTCTTATAGGGAATTAAAATAATTTTTAGCATATTTTTCCCTTCTTTGCATACCACCTTTAAGTACTTTGCCTGTGTTTAAAATCATCCCTGTTTCTCTAAGCTTGCTAGGGGGGAACTGAATTCGGATTGTACTGTGATTGTATTCCTGAAGACTGTGTGTGTTCCTTCCATCTCCTTACATTGCATAGGGGGGGAGTGAACTGTCAGAGAAAAAGTGATCATATTATCTTTTGCTGAAATCATATCAAGTTTGTTTCTGTACTGCCTTTTATTCATCTTTGCATCTCCTTGAAACCATAAAGCATTCCCAGCTACCTTGTTCTTTCCATACCAACTCCTAAGTAATAAAATACATGTGCTAGTGTAAGATTATCCATTGTTGAGCAACATCATATTCTTAAGTGTGATATCAAATATTAATTTATTATAAAAGTGTAATATATATATATATTGTTTAATTTTTCCAATAAATCTTTTAAATTGCAAAACAAACCTACTTCTTGGCTCAGTGAGGTCAGGGGGATTCAAAGAGAGGGGCGTTATATAAGGGTTTATCATCCAGAGTATAACTTGTCATAACAATATATAAATAAGGGCTTCCCTTGGGCGTCCCAGACGAGGCACTGACTTAGTGGGATTGCTGAATTGAAGTCACTTAACAAAGCTCTGGAACATCTGGACAGACACTGTCACTCTCTTCACAGGCTAGGCGTCTCCCTCAACATCAAGAAGTCCCACATGACACTTTCCCGAAGCAGCAATACATTGGAGCAATCCTAGACTCTTCTTCAGGGGAAAACTTTACCACCTGAAGTAAGGGCTATCCACATTTTGCAAATGGTAAGCAAATTTCAAAGTGCCCCAAGTCTTCCGGTCTTCGATTTTTTGAGGTTGCTTGGCCTCATGGCATTGTGCATTCTTCTGGTGCCAGAGGCTCGACTGAGGTCTCCTCAGTGGGCTCTCAGGACTCAGTGTTCACAGTTCTCGTTCTCTGACAGAATGACAGATCTGGTACAGATCGACAGGGTCCCACAGGATCGCCTGTGGTGGGCTGTCAAGGAGAATGTTTTGAAGGGGGAGCCCTTTTGGCAACCATGGCCGGAGATTACAGTGTTTATAGATGCCTCCTTCACAGGTTGGGGAGGTCACACAAACGGATTGACGATCAGCAGTCGCTCTCCGTCTCTGAGTGCAGACTACTTTTAAACCTTTTGGAGCTGAGGGCAATCAGACTTGCGCTGATGGCCTTTCTGCCCTCTGTACGGGGAACACATTTCCTGATAACTGACAACACAGTGGCCATGCATTACCTCAACAAGAGTGGAGGTGTAGGGCTGCTGCCGCTGTGCAAAGAGGCAATGCAGCTTTGGTTTTGGTCACTGCAGGAAGGAATCTGTCTATCAGCAGCTCATCTGGCTGCAGAGGAAAACACGGCAGCGGAAGCTCTGAGCAGGCAGAGCAGTCTCCCATGAGTGCGAACTAGCAGAGGAAGTTCTTCAAGAGATCTTCGCCCTTTGGGGAACCCCCCAAGTGGATCTGTTTGCGTCCAGTGTCAACAGGAAGTGCGCCTGGTTCTGCTCAAGGGAATTTTCTCAAAGAGGAGCTCTAGTGGACAGGTTTGTAGTGGACTGGGAGTTTCCACTTCTGTATGTGATTCCGCCAATTTCTATCATTCCTCATGTTCTGAGGAGGCTAAGGAAGTTTCAGAAATTCATGATTCTGATTGCCCCAATTGGGCCAGGAGGACATGGTACCTGGAACCCCTGGAAATGAACATTTCGTCTTCCACAAAGGGAGGATCTCCTCTCAAAAGAGGGATGTCACATTCATCAGCCAGAGATCAGGACCCTCAACCTTCACACATGATTGTCGAGAGGTTGAAGTACAAAGATTGGGACCTTCCGAAAGATGTCATGGAGGTGCTGCTTTCGGCCAGAAGGCCAGCAACTAAATCTCTATACCGCTGCCGCTGGAACAAATTTCTGTAGCTGGTGTAGAGATGAAGGAATTGACCCATTTTCTTGTGACACACCATCGGTTTTGTCTTTTCTTCTACACTTAACCATCAGGGGCTAAAGGTTAATACGGCCAAGGGTTATCTGGCGGCGCTGTCTATTTTCAAGTGCTCTCCAGAACAAGGTTCCTATTTTAAGGTTCCGATTGTCATACAGTTCCTAAAAGTTTTGACCAATATTTTCCCGCCGGTACCATTCATTGTTCCAGTTTCGTTTCTCAACCTGGTTTTAAGCTTTCTGATGAGTTCCCCAATCGAACCATTACATTCTTGTCCGCTTAGGATGTTGTCATTACTACTCTACTCTAGCCAAGGTTCTCTATATGGTAGCTATGGACGAGCAACAAAGGTTTAAGCTTTCAGAAGGTGATGCAGGCTGGTTCTTAAGTACAGTGAGTCCCCAAGCCCCAACAAAGGAATGTCCACACACTGTTATGTGCTAACACAGTTCCTTATATAAAAATAAGGTTCAGAGACATATACACAATTATTAAGACACTTAGTACTCTGGTAATTCTAATATGACAAATATATACAGTTTCTATGTGGTGCCACACTCTTCTTTAGATTCCTTTAAAATGCATCAACTGCTGACAGTTATTATGCATCATACAAATCAAAATAGATCATAAGGAAGGGATGCAGATTAAGTTAAACAATGGCAGAATACTTTCCTTAGCTATAGAGACACAATTCTGAGTGAGGATCCCCCCCATTCCACCATCTGGGCAACCTATAATATAAGGATTAACCAGCCCAGTCCATAAATGGTTAATAAGTCTGGCTTCCAAGCCAAAATGTTCAACCACCCCAATGTACCTGAGATGGAAGAGTTTCTTTGATGGTTCATCGACTGATCCCTCGAGGGTGGACTCCCTTTAAAGCAGGAGCCACAAGGTGTCGAGATCCTCAAAGAAAAGTGGAACACTGGCGTCGGGACAGCAGCTTCGACCTTCACGGTGCTCTTCAACGATCGTTCGTGGAAGTCCTGGGAAGAAGAGGCATGTGGTCCACCTCGATGCAAAGTGTTTGTGCCGCAAAGAAGAATCAGTAGTTGATGTAGGCCCAGCAGCGGGTGTCGGGTGTCAGCAGTTGCTTCGGCGGTCCTTTGGCCTGTCGGTGCTGCAGCACGTACCACGGATTAGCTTTGGCGATCGAGACCCGACCACGGGCTGGACCTCGGATCTTCACTCAATGTCGTCGGGACGACTTTGTCGTTTTGGGCTGGCGGGAAACCCACCAACGGACTTTCCTCAGTAGCCGGCAACCTCAACTTTCTCCAGCGGGACAAAGTGGTTGATGGTGATGGCAAAGGAGCTCTCTGTCAAATGTTCTTAGGCAAAGGTGGAGCTTTCACGGCTCCGGACGTTGAGCAGCACAGCGTCATGGTTCTCAGCGACACACTTCGACTGGCTTCCAGCGGTCACAGAAATCTTCTGAACCCCGGTCGACGGCAATGGACTTCGATGGCCTTTATGTCCTGCCTCTTCTCTTCAGGATTCTCGGTGGACCCCTTCTCTGGCCGACAGCCTTTCGGGACTGGCTTGTAGGGTGCCTCGATGAAGAGCAGCAGGTATTGCATGATGGTCTCTTGTAGCTCAGGGAGATGTCTCCTAGCCAGGTCCTCTCTCGGATCAGTCCTCGACACTGACAGACTCGACCGCTTTTAGATTTCATCGAAGGAAAGGCAGCAGCAATTCTTCTTCTTCCACCTGGGCTTGAAGGATGATTTACGTTTCAACTTCAGCTTCTGAATTGGTAAGTGGGAGGTCCCCAGATATACACATCTGTCCTGTCCTTTTTTCACTCTGGCTGAGCCAGGCTCAGTCAGCCAATCACACAAAAGGGCATTCATGCAGGTAGGCAGCCACTTAGGCTCACAGGCATTCAGGCCATTCACTTACACCCAGACACCCATAACAAGGAATGTGCATTTGGTGAAGCACCCTGCCTTTCAGCACACCACACTTCCTTCATGTCAGTTTCAGACTGGGCTGTCTCATTCATTGTGTCACACATACAGAAACTAGACACCCACAACATAGAATGCATATTGCTCACACACACACTTTTCACACAGGTTCCACCCCAAGGATATACCCACAACATACAGTCACTGGGAAGGCTGCAGCCAGTCTGGCCTTCCCCAGAATACCATATATGGTTCTTCCACCCAACAGCCAGCCAGGGGAAGGGACAGAGTCAGGGCTTCCCAGGACTTTAGGAAAACAAGGTAACAAGCAATAGAAACCAAGAGGCCCCAGGGTCCATCATGCCTTCTGTCAGCAATCCACTGATTCCTATGACATGGCCTGGGTATCACAAAATGGAGGATACTCAGAGCTCCTGTCATATCAGCATGAAGCTGCTATGAGCCCATACCCTGCTCTGTGGGCAGCTCACAGATGCCAAAAACATAGACTAGGGGTACATGGTTGTATCCCCACCTGTGGGTGCCATAAGGGTATCCCAAGGATCTTTGTTCACCACAAACAAAAAGAGGAAGAGCTGCACTGCCAGGGGTCCCAACTGGACTCCTGTGCAGAAAACAACACAAAACACATGATCAGGGAGTACAGGACAAGAACATGGAGGCCCTGTCCCGCCATTGCATTTCCAGCATCTCACTGCTTCTTCAGCCCTCCAGACAGGGGTACCACTGCAAGACATATGCAATGCTGCCACTTGGTGTGCCGTGCACACATTTGCAAAGCACTACTGTTTAGATTCCCTTTCAGGCCGCAAATCCACATTCGGAAAAGCTGTGTTACACAGCATAAATCAAAATTAAAATCTTCTTTTCCACTTCCTACAAAGCACTGCTGTGGGAGAATATCAAAGATGAGGAATACGTGGGAGGGCACAATCCATTCGAAGAACAAATTACTTACCCCTGGTAATGTTGTTTCGATTGGATGTTCCTCCCACATATTCCTCATCACCCCTCCCATCCATCCCCTCTGCCAAGAAGGAGTTTTTGTGATTTACACTTTCCTCTCCATTAATGCTCAAGTACCTCTCATCTTCTAGACGGCTGTGTTGGCGAGAGGAAAAACATGAACGGAGGCAACAGGCACGGTGTGTGCCTTTTATACCAGCGTACAACGTCCTACTCAAGGAGGATGGAGGCCATCGAAGGACACAAAGTCGCTGTCGACGATGCACTGTGCCCTCTGCTGGGGGAAAAAAGTTTCCGAGCTGCAAACAGGATATTGATGTATATTAAAGATGAGGAATATGTGGGAGGAGCATCCAATCGAAAGAACATTACCAGGGGTAATTCATTTGTGTTTCTCTTTTCTTCTTGTTGTATTGCCCTCTCTGGTTGGAGGCTCCCATTCTGCCCCACAATGTCAAAATCACACTTCTCTGGTATGATTATACAGTTCTTAATTTTCCTTTTGCGCCTTCTTACACCAGCGTGATTCACATTAGAAGTATAAATCTGGTTTGTGTTGGTTCGATATTCAAAAGCTAGCTTCTTCCACTTTAACACTACTTTGTTTATCTCAATTGTGAGATTCAATTGCCTGGACATGGCAGGTGGGCAGTTACGGAGTTCTCCGGGGTCACAATATAACAGTGAACTCGCCGCATCTGGCATGCACGTCCGTTTGCCTCACTGCCTCCAGTTCTTCTGCATTTGTTTCTATACGCGGCCCGGCAAACTCCTTTGCACGGCTTCCTGTGACTCGCTGTCAGTTTCAGAGCAATCCCGGCTCCCATAGCAAAGCAGAACTCCTACGACTCCTTTGCTCGTCTGACAGTGGGAAAAGTTGCAGAATGGTATGCCTTTGAGGCCTCTGAGACCTGCCTTGGGCCAGCATCCCAATTACACATAGCTGTGGTCTCGGCACCTCCGCTCATGTTTTAATTTGGCATCTGCTGCCTTGTGGAGAATACCAAACTGTTCCACCTGCTGCTACTGTTGTCTCCTTCACCTTCTCTTCCTCCTTCTCTAATGGCCTGCACCTAAGGGGGCTTCCTACTGATTGACTGCAACCTGCAGTCTTGTGCCTCTGCAGTCCTCTTCCTTGTCCCAGTACTCTTGGAATTATGGGACTGGAAGTCCCCAATGTCAAATTTGGTTTTTATAATGAAATTAACCTGATTTCACTATTCTTCTCACATACATTAACACATGGAATCCCATAAAGGTTAAACGGAGTTTATGATTATTAAAGAATGGTATTTCTCAGAATTTGATTTGGTGGTCATTACAGACTCCTCATCCTTATTTCTCTGGAACGTATAAAAGCTCATACTTCTATAACTATTGGTAACCCTTAAAGGATGTTTGTATTTTCCAACACCTGACTGATTACCAGGTTCTTCACCCCCAGTTTGACAGTTCCACAGAGAGAATAAAGGTTCTTGCTGACAACAGGCCATTACATATTCCTCTTCACGTACCTCTTCTAGGTACCATCACATACCTCTTCGATGCTTTCCTTGGACTATGGTATACCCTAAGGCTCTGTCCTTGGCCCTTTTTCTTTTCTCTCTTTACACCTCCCTTCTCTCCCCTATCATCTCTTCCTTCGGTATTTCTCACCACTTCTACGCTATTGACACCCAACCTTTCCTCTCATTTTCTTCCTTCACTCCTGACCACCATCTTAAACTCTCTTCTTGTCTTACTGCCATCAAAAACTGGATGTCATCCCACTTTCTCTCTCTCTCAATACAGACAAGACTGAAGTCTTATTCTTTCCTTCCAACACTATTCCTCCTCCTTCTCCCCCTCCTTCTATTCACTTTCCTCCCGCTAATCTTTCTCTCTCTGCCCATGCTCGTAATCTAGGCATTTACTTTGATTCCTCCCTCTCCTTAACCCACCATATTTCTCTCACTTCCCGCGCATGTCGCTACCACCTTTTCAATATTCGCAAAGTACGCTCCTCTCTGGCCTTCCACGCCACTAAACTTTTAATCTCCTCCCTTTTCTTCTCTTGTCTTTTCTACTGTTCTTCTCTCCTCTCCGGACTCCCTGCTTCTCATCTTGCCTCCCTCTACCACTCTTCCATTCGTACCCTCTGTCTTCTCTCTCCTCAAGACTCCATCTCCTCCTCGCTCTCACATCTTGGCTGGCTTTCCTTTCATTCCCAACTCGAATTCCACTTCTCTGTCTTGTCTTTAAATCTCTTCATGATCGTGCTCTCCCATATCTCTCCTCTCTCATCTCATTCTACACTCCCTCCTGTTCCCTCTAATCTGCATATCTCTTCCTTCTCTTTGTTCCCCCGTCCCCATGTGCCTCCTCTCATTTTCGCTCCTTTCAGCTCCTTGCCCCCCTCCACTTGAACTCCTTTCCTCTCTCTATCTGTACCATCCCCACCTATTCCTCCTTTCGTGTCTCCTTAAAATCTCTTCTTCTCCACTCCCCTCCCTGATACTCTGATCCTCCTCCACCGTCCCCTCTCCCCCCCTTTTTATCCTCCTCATCTTACCTCTCTCCCCCTGCCTCGTTTCCTCTTTAGTCCCCTCTCCTCCTCTCTCGCCTTCAGCTTATCTCATTTCCTGTTCCCCTCTCCACCCCTTCTTCCCTCATTTATCTTCACTGGCAAATTGTTCTAGTTGCTGTATTACTGGTTTGACTCATATTTGTAATTGCTTCTACTATTATTGTATTCTTGTTGTTGTAATGTAAAGCGCTTTAGCATAAAGCGCTATATAAACACCATAAACATAAACATATTCTGGTATTGTTTGAGGAAGACAAATACTGCGTCTCATCTCACGAAGTCCTCTGATTCCCCTGAGGTTCTTCTCCCAGGTGATCCACCCGGCTAATACCATCCCCAAGGGTTAGGATCAGGAAGCATCTGCCTTTCCCTGGCAACCTGGGAGGAGACTTTAGGTAGGGTTTCTGTGAGGACTCCCAGGGATTCATCAGAGTACCCATGGAATACTGTTTTTAGCACAGATCACTTGATGATTCCATTTGTTGAACTTTGTACCCTGGCCATTAAAGACTTAGAACAACATAAGACTGTCTTTTTTTTTTTTTTTTTTTTTACAAAGTTAAATGATCCAAAATGACACTCACCGAGGAGTGGCACTGTGAGTTTGGATTGTTCCTGTTAGGAACTAAAATGTGAGTTCCACCTCGACACGTTGTTTTTTATGTGTTTTGTCACATGAATGCATAGTAATTACAATTTGATGGACTTGTCTAGAGATTCAATAACCGTTTCATGAGAAAACATAAACCTCATATGTTACATTATTTTGAAGTGAGGAGCATTTGAGTGATGTCCTAGTATGTTTTGACCTACAGAGTGGGCTTCTTATTCAAGAAGATATTTTCTTAATTGAAATTCTGTGAGTCTTCATCTTGAAGCCTCTAGCAATACAGTAAACTGATGGCGATGGTGATACTGCTAAGAAATTGTGCATTGTCTTACTATATCAAAACAGTGTGCTGCCGGATAGTTCGGATACGCCTTTTAGAGAATTGGGCATTCTGAGTTCTCAGATAGGAAAGACTTTTGTGATGTTTTTGAGAACAATATTGAAGATTGAAACCTACATATAGATACCTACAAAGAGACACTTTGTTGATTAATCGATTTCCATATTTAAAAGAGGCATTGAAAGTGCGGCCTAGTAGGTTTGTAAATTAAAATGAGAAATTTAAGTAAAGTCAGTATATTATTTTAATCAATATTGGGACATGGCTTTTATGAATAGTGGAGTTATTAATGTTGCATACGTTTGTGAAGGAGTTCTTTTTTTGTTTTACATTTTATTTTAGGGAAAAAAGTAATGCCCCTCCAGTCTAAGTCATGTTCTGACTTGAAACCTGTACAGTATACAAAAGTGTACATTTAAGATGACACTTTGAAAAGTGTCTCAAAAAGAAACAAAACATCGTATTATGAAAATACCACACAGACTGATCAAACCTTGAACTCTACAGTCTTTTGAAAATTATGGTTGTACCTTTTCCTAGGAACAATTTCTTTAAAACAATTTGTCAAACGTATGTTTCCTTTATAAGGAAATGTGATTGGTGTAAATTAACTGCATCGAGAAAATAACTGTATATAAATATTTATGAATCAATGAATTTTCCTGTCGAAAATGTAGTTGATTTTATATGAATAATTTATTGAAACAGAATTCACATGGAGAGTAAGAATTCATTGAATTGTTTCTGGTAGAAGGGGGATTATGCACTAGTAAGAGTGCAGTATTGTTCATCCATGGGGATGACATTTTTAATTTCACAGCTACATGAGTGCAATCCAGTGAGTATCCGGCATGGGACACACTTCATAAAAATGTCTTGTTTTATTGTAGGAATCCAGCTCTCCCTCTGGGTTGTCAAAATAAATAGAGAGAGAGGGAGGCCTGACAACCTTTGTGTTTGGTCTCCCACTTTGAAAACATCACTATTGTCTAGAAGTGACCATGTGCAAGTAAAGCTGCTTATATCACAGTGTTTGCCAGTAATTTACCCCCAACCCCTCGAAGAATCTCTGTAGGGAGAGTAAAGTCACCTACCTGCAGCCATTACTAGACACAGGCATGCATCTTGTTATGCACAATGTGAATACAATTTGCAGGTCCCGCTGAAAGGTGACCTTGTTTCATGTACATCAAACAAGCGGACCAGATGTGCATTTTTGATGTGTCTCCAACACATCACCGATATAAACTACAGCTTCCAGGTGCAACTATTGCATAGACCTAACATTTCACAGGAGCACATGCAATACCAGATGGGCACAGCATCAAACCATGAAGGCATCATTGCCATATGATACTCAAAATAAACCGAGTTCTAAGGCTTATTTTTGGGCCAAAGAAATGAACATGCTTAGCGATTTCCTGCCCTTCCCCCTAACCCCAACAATCACACACACTTTAAAGGACAAGCAGGACGCCGCGTTCGAGTGCCTATTTCCCTCGCCACGGTGTGCAGCCAGTGCCAGTGGCTAAAAGCCCCCACTTCAGGGCTCAAGTCGAGGGTACACGCGGGGGGGGGGTGATGGGGGAGGGACGGAGACCACCCACGTTATTCAGAGGGTGGACTCAACCCCCCAGCCCCCAAAGCTAAAAGAGAAACATTGGATGTCCTCTTGGAATTTATGAATTAAAGCTGACCTCTGGGAACAAACCACAATCGTCAGGTTTGTAGGCCGGACACTTCACCACTGCACTATATAACCTGATGAACAATAACACAACTAATGGTTAAATATCCAATTTCGGTACTGCAAGTCCCAGGAAAACATGTGTATTGGTTCTTGCAGTTTAAAACATGCACTCAGGGGCGTTGCTAGGGGGGGGGCTAAGGGGGCTATAGCCCCTGATCTTTTGGTTGTAGCCCCAGATAGAATCTCAGGAGTTACAGCCAAAAGACTAGCTAGCCCCCAGTCCCAACAGTTCCAACATCAGCTTAGCCCCGGGTCTTTTCCAGACCTAGCAACTCCCCTGCATGCACTCCTTTTAACGTTTTCAAAAACATTATGAGAAGAAAATATCCTGTCTTAGTTTTGGGTGTGTGTTGTTTGCCATTTGTCCTGTTCAATTTGGCTGGTTATGCAAATCCAATTCAATGAAATGTGCTTATTTCACCTTGGTATGCTAATTTCTGGCGACGTCACATCCCATTGCGTTTGTTGAGTCCCCCCACTTCAGTTTGTAGGACTTGACCCCTCCCACTTGGTCGCTTAGCTTTTTCTGCTCGCCTTTTTCTTCTCTGTGAAGTTCTAACTCCATGGATTGAAGAACGTATACCTGGGCTCTTGCTGTACCACCATGTAGTGGTGTTACCAGATAAAAACAATACAAATCCTGGCTTCATGGCAGGTGCAGAAAGACGCGATTGTAAACAATAGAGGGGAGAGTTGCCAGGCACTGAATTACTAAAACTAGGTGCTTATTCGCTCACAGGGTCGGGAATTGTAAATGTTTTCGGTAATTGTAAATAACAGCCACCTGTACTACACTTCGAAGTGGTTTTGCTGCAATTCGTCCCATTACAAAACTTGAACAAATATCCGTTCAGCAATGTCTCCCCAATCCGCAATTAAGTGTTCTTACTTACTCTAACACCTGGAGACAGTATTTTCTTTTTTATGTTTCTGTAATCGGTCTGCATCCTTAGAGTTTGCAGGTCAGGAAGTCGAGTACATTGGTGACTTCTGCAGGCATACCAGTGAGTCCAAAGTTGACAAGATGTATTGAATTGTGATAGTAGATTCCCTTTATATAAAACATTTTATAGCATGGAGTTCCCCACAAAGGTGGCCTTTTGTTGGTAGAGTGCAAAATAGTGACGGTGGAGGAAGAGAAAGACTGGAGTCAGTGACTACTGTCTTGCAGAAGTAGTGTCCTAGAAAGACAGCAAGGCCAGAGAGGGACAATGCACAGACTAATTTGAATTACCTTAGTGAAGGAGGATTTGAACGACTGGACGTGGTCAGTCCAGAAAAAAGTGAGTGGTGCAGGGTCCTCTGGGATGTGAACAGGATTTTTCTGCTTTTGTCATTTATATGGAACCATTTCATTGCATTAATTGCTGGATATCTTTCAGGTAGTTTGGCATTTGAATAGCCTCAAGCTCGCTTGTTGTCTTCAGCATGTCGGTAAAGACTGATGCAGAGGGGTTCAGGGAAAGAAGTGTGATCATGCAAATGCTAAAGGAGATGGTTAAGAAGACCTGCCCTTCAGGGACATTCCAATTGATAAAGATGGTTCCAGATAAGTTGTGCCCAGTTATATTTGAGTATTGGTTACTTAAGAAAGAGATGAATATTGGAATGGCAGCCCACCTATTTTGGCAAGCAACGCCAGGCAGTCAATAGGCCCTCCCTGATCTGAGGTATTGAACACTGAAGCGAGGTCCAGTAGAATGAGTGCACAAGTTTACTCTCAGTTACAGGTGACTATTTGTTCTTGACTGATATTTAGTCGTCGGGTTCCAACATATTTTCATGCCCAGAAACCAGAACTGAAGTCTCTCAGCCGATTGTTGGTCCTCATGTAATGTACGAGGAGAATTGGGAGACGGACAGGGTGGCATTTTAGCAGAATTGTTCTTTATTATTACATACAAGGCGTAAACTGTCCCTAAATCTAGGATTTTCTGACCTACTCTATAAAGGAAAACATAAAAAGGGTGCTTGTTAGAATGCCTTGAAAACCAAGCAAGGTCCACTGTCCAGAAACATATGCTAACCGACCACTACATAAGAAAAAGAAAAGCATACACCCACGAAACGTACACTTAGGGCCCTTGACCAAAACAAGAATGGTGGCTCGTTTCTGACCCCCACCCTGATGTCTCTTTATTAATAGGGGCTCCTCGTCCAGGTGCATTGTTCAACCAAGTATACTGAATGTCTCTTCCAACTTTCTCTTCTTAGGTCTGTTGCCATGTTATAGTTTACACTTCTTTCCTCTGGCCTAAGAGGTTTTAATCTCAATCAGTCTTCTTTTCCACTTGTGAACCCTACTTCATATCAGCACTCGGGATGTTCTCCTTAATTTTTACTTTGCCTTGGGGTTTCGTTCCTCTAACCCCTCCTTTTTGATCTCATTTCTCTTACACCGCCGTGGGGTCTGGTTTCTTTCATTCTACCTTGTGGTCTCGTTTCCCCTCACCCTGCCTTGAGGTCTTGTTTTACACGTCCCTCGTTGCAGTCTCATCTCCATCACGTTGCCTTCGGATTTTACTTCTCTCACCCCGCCTTGGGGTATTGTTGGGCCCTGCTGCCCTACTTTCGGTTTCCCGGAGCCATCGCATACCTCTAGTCTTCAAGTGGTGTGTCTCTGAAGAGTAGGTGAGTTTGAAGAACACGGTGTTCCAGGTCTGTGTTCGTAGCTTGCCCTCTCTTTCTGTTGGCTTCCGCTGGCTTACAGTGCGACTTGCACAACAGCTTCTTGGTATACTCGGCCGCATGCACCACGCCTGGCGTACATTCCCTGTCGTGACACACCTCCTAGGAGGAGGTTTTCGGGCTTCTCCAGCTCTGTGGGTCTATCTCCTCTTCCTCTCCAGTTTTGATTGTCTCTACCTGCCACTCTGCCATGGTTGGACTTTCCATTGTTCTCCATTCCCAGTTGAGGACAGTGACTACAGACCATCAGAAACCATACCAGCCATTCGTCCAGGAAGTTTTAAATTGTCCTGCAGTTTAAGGGAGGTTAACTCGTATCCCTTTGTTGGGAATTCCTATCCTTTTGGAGGTGTCACTCCTTGTAGGACCCTGCTTGCTCTTTCTCCTGGGGGGTTTAAGTTTAGCGGGCTCACCTGCCTATTCCCAAAGGGGGTTGGCTCCCACTTGGGGACACATCCCTAGATTTGTCACAGTCATGTTGTAGAGATCTTTGGAAGGGATATATTTTTAACCGAGGCAAAATTCATAATGCCATCTATGAACTAGAGAAAAGAATTTCAGCTGTGTTGAAGGGTGAGAAAGGACTGGGGATGGGGCAGATGAAAGTATGTTTGCTGTTTTGTCATTGATTCTGCTGCAGGAGAAGGACATTAGGTTCTTACAGAATGTGTTGCCAAGATGGGATCTTAGCTATGCTTCTTTTGGGGTCCTCCATTAATTGTAGATCAGATATTTGGCGAGCTTCTGGGCATCAGTGATGTTATGTAATCGATGGGCATTTTTTTTGGCATGGGGCAGCTTCTGTTGTTAGAGCCAAATATATTCTTCTCGGCATAGATTATTATCCATTATATTTTCTTAGTTATAATATAACTCATTCTTTCCAAAGAACCGAATTTGCACCACCTTGAACTAGCTGGTTATCTCATCAGTTCATTGAATCCCATCCAAATTAAGAAGCCAAATACTTATTATGCAAGACCTCTTTTAACCTATGTGTCCTTTCTCACGGCAAATACATTCATAGTCCTCTTCATCCAAAGAAGCTATGCCACAGCTGCACAAGCAAGGTTTTCAGCCATTGAATACTATTTTTGGCCCGCAATTCTGCACATCGGCACACCCACATATATTCATATTGAGGTATCTGGGGGACCCTCATCCAACCTAAACTGGTGCAGCTCGATAGCTCTTGAGAAACACGCTGGTCTCTGGCATGTCTGCCCGGCAATGGTCTTGGCCCTGCCACAATGGAAAGACAAGACTAACACTTTCCACACTCAATCACACCATATGCAGACCAACTGTGGCACACACATGGCAATTTTAAGATCCCTCCTTACAGACATCAGTCCAATTAGAACTCTGCACGTACCACTGCTCCGGCCAATTCACACTATCACAATGGGTCCACAAGGGTGCCTTTTGGAAATAAAGGCCTCTGCCCAGAATACAGACCATGTAGAAACAGAGCTTAATGTACAGCCTGGTTCTTCAGATCTGCACGCACAAATGCCAACTGCAAACCTATCGCACATTTTCCCTCTCGCCCATCTAATCTAACCCGTCGCCCTCTCTTTGTTTAGATCTGCCAGAGTGTTGAAAGAGCATGCAAATGGCAGCAGTGTGCCTCGTCTATCCCAGTAACATAACATGTCAATAACCTGCTGGGTTTAAGGAGCAATCTTTTTACAGATCTCAAAAAAGTGTGGGAGAGACCAGTGTTCTAGATTAGATGCATGTCGAGGGCATTCACGTCATCGCTTTATAGTTTGACAGCCGAGGGCAATTCGTAATACCACAGTAATCGGGAAGATGCAAAGCATGATGAAGTAGGCAGGAACATTATGCCCTTACCTGCAACTGCTTAATTATTTGTAGAAAAGTCTCACTGTTTCAACCGAAGCAAACATTCCAGTTCATGCCTCTAATAAGGCATGTCGTTACTGGGGCTTGAGCTAACTGGCTGCCTTAACTTCTCCACATTCTATGCATGTAACATGGCAACAACAGCTGCACAGCTCCTCTGCGTATAGGGACTTTTGTAAGAATACGAGTGACGTTTTCAGAACAGAAGCATTGGCCCGCATCTGCAGAATAAACGTTGTATTCGTTATAATAAACATGATTTGAAGTCTTACATCAATGTGTCGTTTGTCATCGTTTTCTGTTGATGTTGATTGTTTTGTGTTCTAAGACGTTTGTAGGGAACGCCCGTAGTCCTCGAGGGCTTTTCAGTAAAGTGGGCAGATCAATGAACGTAATTTCTTAATCCGCATGTAATTATGAAGAAAGGTAGGCTTAGCCGCTGATTACTCTTTGCAGCACTACCTTCAGGCATGCTAATTACAGCGCAGTCTTACACCGTGATTTAAGATAATTGAGTTGCCTTTTTCATTGTTAAGTAATTGTTTAAAGTCAAAAAGTGTCGAGGATAATCGACTAAGACGCTTCTATTTTCATTGCAGGAAAAGTGCTAATTTGGCCAGTAAGCGGGTCTGCAGTGGGGTTGCTTGAAAAGTTGGTGCTTTCACCTTTTAGCATTGCTGTTTTAAAATGATTAAGTGAATAACCACATCCCAGGGGTGCATTGAAAGATTTCTATGCTCACATCAGGTGCATATTGAGGTACGAGACGTTTTGGGTTCTAATGAGTCGATAGCCGATTTAAAGGCACACTTTTTGAAATCGGTTTTTACAAAAACCGATCCTTACTTCAGTAAAAGTTAATGTTTTTTTTATTTTTTTTACTCAACATATGGGGCGTGGGGTTCATTGTAGATGATCTATATTTTTTCGAATGAACACTCTTTGAAATTGAAGTAAACCAAACCAGATGTGTTAACTATTTTTGTATTGCAAAACAAATACCAAGTCATATTTACCAGGCAATTACATACTTGATCATGGGGTCTATAGGAGCATCGGAGAAATTTCATTATGTTGTGTCAAATTAGGGGATAATCCAAGATTTGGTGATTAATAATTGATCTGAAAGTAACCAGAACCCTTTAATTCACCCCTTTGGAAATGTTCAAATGGGTACAGTAACGAGCAATAAGTTCAAAGGTTGCCTAACATTAAAAAAATAATATAATAAATGTTAGATGGTCTGTGATAAATCGGGATGCTGTACACTCAGTCACACATAACACCTACAATATTGCAGTTTCTGAATTTGGAAATAAACATGGCCCCTTTCATGTATCGATTTAATGATTTATTTGTTTGCGGTCTGCTCGATGCAAAAGAGTAAGCTGCATAGCAAAGCGCAATGTGCAGTATGTGGGGCTTCCGGCATCACAGCCTGCAGACCACAAATGGAGTGGGATCGAGATGCAGCATGTAAGTGGAGCGGGCCTGCGCTAAAGGAGCCGCAGAGCGGGGAGAGGTGTGGTGGGGGGCTTCCCTTTCTCAAAGGCTTCTCAGACTATATGAGTAAGAGGGGCCTTTCAGTGAACACTACAAAATCAAAGGTGATGGTGGCCTCATGCAACAATGAAAATATGTAGGCCTCATTCACTCTAGGGGCCTTTGTATGGGGGCCAACCAGGTATATCTGCAACATTGCTGAAATCAAGACAAGTGTCTCACTCCATCTTCTCAGAAGCCGAGCAGGCCTTGAAGCATTCGGTTCCTTTGAGGCACCCTGGATTATGAAGAATTGTATTGTTTTAAATAAATAAAATTACATGCTGGACATCTCACCCAGGAAACAATCGATGTGCCATTCAGGGGGGCAATTGCCACCTTGCCCCCTTCCCAGGCCGCCCCTGAATGAGGTGCACCAGTTATGAAATCACATACACACCTAGTGTGCATGCATTTGTGCCAGAGTGAGTCCTCGCCTCACCTGCAATTTGGGCAGGCACTGCTTAGTGTGAACGCACTAGGTAACTAATAACACCATGTTGCCAATTGTGGTACAATGCCACAGCGTCGTGGGCCGCCACCGCTCTCCTGTGTCATCCATCTGTGGCTTGTGGTCAGAGGTGCATTCTCTGAGATGAAGGAGGGTGGAGGGTGTTTCTGCAAAGAGCCACTTCAACTCTCCTTTGGCGACCGCGTGGCTCACGACACTCCACAACCCAGCGATCATCCTCTCCTTTACCAGCTCCTCGAAGAGCAACATCTTACTAACTCACCATAGTGGTTCTCATGGGCAGTTTCCTTTCTTTTCCGGTGTGTCGTGCAGCATATTTAACCAAAATCGGTGCTTGTCAATGGACCGGCTCTTTCCAGGTCCGAGATCTGGCATCATTCATATGTCTCCCTGGATCTCGGACCTGAGCCCCCAGCTTCTCTGATTTTTATATTTATAAAGATGTTCTATACTTGTCAAACTGCTGAATCACAAATAAATGCTTCTTTTGTGCCAACTTTTGATTTTCACTACAGGGACTGAAATGCCTCCGCCATGAATATAAGCAAGCGACCAGTCCACCACATTTTATAGCACTTGCAAAAAGTCATACGATTAAAAACTCCTTTTTTAACATAGACATCTCAGCAACGGTCTCTCAACCTACCCTGGTAAACTTCTACTGTAGAGCGTTTTTCTGTATCCCTTAATGTACTAAAAATCACTGCATTACCAACATTATTTTGAGTGCACCACTGCCGTGGAAGTGATTTAAAGTGGAATTGATGTACAGTGTGGAGTCTGGAGAGAAGCAGCATGAAAGAAATCTCACCATTTTAAATTATTATTTTGAACATTTCTCACGAGCGAAGGTCAACTGCCAGCTCCGCCCTCTCCTCCAAATATAACGGGACAACAGAACGTTCGGATTAGGCTGCTTCTAGTTGGCCATTTTTATTCCACCCCCAAAAAGAAAATGGTACTTCATTTACAGAATATAGGAAGGAGTCTGCCCTGTCACTATAAAAATCTGTGACTGCAGGTCACCCACATGTCTCGGAGCCGTTTATCTACCATCATTAAAGAGAAATCAGTGGCAGATTGGTGTTTTGGTCCTTTTCACAGAAGTTTGGGTGCTGGCTGGTACTGTCAAAGATTTTATATTTTTAATATGATATAATGCTTGCTGCTTCATAAACTTTAATTTCCTTAAAGTGTGAGACTTGCTTAGGACGGCAATAACGTTTTGAAAAGAAAACGTCACCTCTGATATTCAGCATCCGTGTTCCCTGGCGTAATGGGTCACCCCTCCTGGGAGCATGGTATCTCCCAGTAGCCACGTCACTATACTCAATAAAAAAGGAATGGACGGCTCCCGCTCATTTAGTCTTGGAGTATGAAACCACGGTGTGCTGTGTCTTCTTTAAACAGCACCAGCCTGGTGCTGCGTGGCTAGCAGAGGGTCTGCACTGCAGGGCACTCCACAGTGCCCTTGCTGGGCAACACTGTCCCTCATGGCTGTCTGCCATAGCCATGGAGCCCCTGCTGGACAACTCCATCCTTGGAAGCCAGTGCCCCTGCTGGGCAACGCCGGCGTTATACACGTGAAGAGGCCTTGGTGCCCCAAGCCATGCATGAGCCTGTGAGCTCATGGGCTGACTGGGTACCCCCAGTCCCGAGCTTTCTGCCGGGTGTCCCCAGCCTGGATGTCATGTCGGGTGCTGCTGACATAGGCAGGGTGATCCCTGCCTGTGTGCAGCCTATGGTCCACTAGGTGCCCCCAGAATGTCGGCTGGGCACCCCTAGCCTTGGTCGGCCTGGCCGGACTCATTTCACATAAACATTTGACCAAAAGGCCAGGGGTAGCGGAAGTGATATCACATGACCATTGACCTCTGATGACATCACAGGAAGTGATGTCATTTGACCCCACCCCGAAGTGACGTCATGGGAAGGATAGAACATGACCTTTCACCTCTTTAATGACTGTAGCACTTATTGTATAGAATTCCAGAAAGACAAATTATTTGTTATTCATATTCTTTCTTATGTTGGGTCGCTGCTCAAAGTGTTGCACTTGTGGAACCGAACCCCCTGTTTTTTTTAAGAGGCCACAACATAAATTCCAGCCACTCCAAAAACAAAGAGCCACATGGCTAACGGTAGCAAGGGAAATCTCCGGGTGCGACCCCCAAATGACGTTCCTGCGTGTTCCGGGGCCCAATACTGGACTTTCCAGTCTTTGATATATCCCTGCATTTGATTCTCACAATAAAAATGCCCAGTTTTTTCACGTGTTGTCATTTGGCAGCTTTGCAGATGGTATTGCGTGTTAGGCTAACTGAAAATCCCCCTTCTCTCTAGGTTTCAGAAATAATATTGTTGCTTTCAGCCGAGAAAAGAAACAACGTGGCAATTACGCACTGCACATTTTTAGAAAGAAAACAGTAGAAAGCGAATGTTGTCAGTTTGTTAATCTGGGGTTTTGACGTCTCCCAATTTTTCTGTTTTAACTGCTGGTGAGGCGAGAAAAGAGCTGTCAATGGTTTTACTGCATTCCCAGCTGACCTTCATAATTGGCAGTCATTTGCTACAGTAAATCGTTTACCTTTCCCTCGGTTAACGGGTGTTTAACACAAGGAATGTCATTTTTCATAGCAGTTCTGTAAACGCTGCCTGTCGACTTTTCAGTGCA
Organism: Ambystoma mexicanum; assembly: GCF_040938575.1. Classification (NCBI taxonomy): domain Eukaryota; kingdom Metazoa; phylum Chordata; class Amphibia; order Caudata; family Ambystomatidae; genus Ambystoma; species Ambystoma mexicanum. The sequence goes on from NC_090937.1 coordinate 968,420,814, forward strand.
GTGTTCTCCCGTGGTCTGCACTATGTTCGTTCTGTTGAGACTTCGCACTTAAATGGATTAACAAAAAGTGCATTTCTCGCTGACATTATAGTTACAGAGTAGGTATTCTGGCACTTGAAAGTGATTTATTTCAAAACATGATTTGAAACATAAATTGCCCCTTTTTGCAGACACTACTCTCTAAGGAATCTGTTAATTCCTCTTGACAGGAAAACTACGCTTTGTCGTTAGTGGCATGCATCGGGTGCCCAGTGCTTTAAATCGGGTGAGAATTAGAAATCGAGGGGGGGCTGCAACTAGGGTGTGCGGCCCAGGACAATAAAAAAGAAAAGTTGTAAGGTAACTTTTTTTTTAATTGTCTCACGCTGGGAATTCACCCCCTGCCCGTGACAAGCCAGACAGTCAAATTGAACTGTGCTGTTTCATTGGTGCTCAATTCATTTTGTTTCCTTCAAAAGACTGTGTCCAGCAGGGACAATTAAAAAAAAAAAAAAGTTTTTTTTATTGCCCTTTGTTAGGGATTCCAACCGAGCCCTGCCACTGACACCAGTGTTGAAGCACACTGTCCTGTTTTATAGGTGCACAGTTTATTTTGTTTTATACAATAGACTGTTTGACACGGGCTTCATGTATCAAGCCGTCTATGAATGAAACAAACGAAATCCACAGCCTAAGTAATAGCACAGTGCAATGTGACACTGGCTAGTCACCAGCAGTGCGTGGATTCAGTGGCATAACACAAGATCTGGGGGGCCCCCTGCGAGCCATGCTGAGGGCCCCCCCAACTCGGCAACAAATCACAAGTCGCGCCACTCTCTGGGTCGGCCTATATTACCACGCTTGCGCAATACACACAAACGTGTTGCTGAAGGTGTATTGCACACACTGCACTAGGAGAAAGATATAAATATGTGTTTTAATGTAATATACAACAAACTTTCTGAGAAAAATTGGCTAAAAAAGCCACAGTTTATGCTATTGTTGTGTAGGAGAACACCAATCCAATACATGCAATTCACCAACAGTGCACATGAACATAAATGCTTTGCTATTAAAAATGGCATGCCACAATGAAAACCTGTCCAACTGGCTGCACAATGTAGACCAGTGTAGACACATAATAACATTACAGTAAAGCATGCCAGGCCTTATTAAGACATACCTAGACTGGTTGCACCAAAATGCCAGTCGAAGCCAGCCGTCCCGGGAAGATAGCTCAGCGGCAACGTGCTCGTCTTGGAAGCAAGATGACACAAAGCAACACAGGTTCGATCCCCGGGACCGCGTGTCAGAGTCTTTAATCTTCTACTCCTTGCGCAGAGGCAGCACAAACACCTACCTCCCCGTTGGGTTTTGGCACCCGAGCACTGAAACATACACTGCCTCAACTTGGTTCTTTAACTTTGCCCCCACATTATTTCATGTAAGGCTTCAAGACCTTTCCCCACATTACTTCATTTAAGGCTTCAAGACTTTTTCCCACATTACTTTATGTAAGGCTGCAACACTTCTCCCCACATTACACCATGCAGGCTTCTGATTGACAGAATCATGAACCAAGCCCCCACATTACATCATGTACAGGCATTCCCCACGTCATAAGAAAACACATGAACACTTAGCTTCGTGTTTGCTGCGAGTTTCGGGATTTTCTGGCCTTTTTGTTTTGTTTGGGCCAAGCGCCGTCCTTCAGCTTCGTTTTCCGCTGAAAGAATATAAGTCAGAGTCAGATGGGTGCGTGTACACTCGCTCCCTCATATGGTTAGTCCCAAGCGTTCGGTCGGTTCGTGCCTTGACCACGCTTCACATGTTCTCAAAACATACACCCCTTCATGCATGCGCTGCCCATGCAGGGTTAATTATATAGCTTGTGTGCGTATCAGTATTCAGTTTGTAGCTCCGGTCATGCTCCGGTTAAGCGCTGCTGTTAGTAATACAGGCGGGCTCCTCTCGCAAATCGCTGCGCTTTTAAAACTGAGAGTGGTACTTATCTCGCTTGTCACGCGGGGCCGGGGGTTTCTCTGCAGGCGGGCGGGTGCCCTGCGTAGGCGTGCCCCTGAGAGCTCTGGAATACACGTCCTTCCTTGTTGCCGGTCAGAATTGGGCGTGGCTCGCGCATGCGCAATTGTGCAGTCACGGCCGGGGGCATGGCTATCTTCTCCCCAGCAGGCTCGCGCTGCACACGGCCTCCTGGGTAATGTAGTCTTCGGGCTGTTCTCCACCCTTGGGCTCCAGATCTACAAAAAGGGTGGAGAACATGCCTGGAGTATTGTGTTGGATGTCGTAGGGCCTCACCCTCCCTCCAACACCCACTCCAGGGATTACCAAGCCCACACCTGTCTGGGACCTGACACAGCGCTTAAATACCTCTCGGTGTTTAAGCGCGTTATAAATATGCAAGTAAGACAAAAACAACTACGCAACTAAAAGAAACAATTCCTGTAATGGCGCCTCGATGCCCGCGGGCTGTGTGAGCGCTTTAAAAATGCAAGATAAATAAATGAGACTCATCAAGAAGAGAACACACATTCATGCCTGCGTCTCTGCGGCTTCTAACAACACAGCCAAACTCTTTAAAATCTGCAAGGAACTGGCCAATCCTGTTGCGGTTTCTACCTCTCCTGTTCCCTCAACAGGCCCTCTGTACTTTGGCCTCTCGCTTCTCCGCTAAAACTCAGGATATCCTGTCGACTATCTCCTCTTCCTCTCTCTGCCATCTTTGGCCATCTCTCCCTCTCCTCCTCCTTCCTCCTCTTTCTAACACCTGACAAGGTTTCTCGACAAGTCCCATCTATGGAAGTGTCGTTGAAACAGGTGCTCGCCTGCTCCTCCAGAACCATCAAGGACCACATTAACACCCTTGATCTAGCCTTGGCCGATTTCTGTAATCATTCTTTTGCCATTGGAACTTTCCCCTCTCCCAAACTCTTGGAAAAGATGGCCAACTGCCAGCTTACTCTCCACACTGAATCTGTTGGTTGTCTCCATGACCATCAGTCTGGTTTAAGAGCTGCCAAAGGCGAAGAAGCCGCAGCCTATGGAGAAGAGTCGTTCCTCTTCGTGGGAAACATCTAGCAAAGGACGCTCCTTCATCGTCAAAACATGGTAGTTTGGACCAAGGCCGTAAGCCAGAAAAATCTTTCTTCATCTACTTCAAACAAAGATGGAAAAGACCCTTTAAGGCGCTGTTCCTCAGGAGACCAACATAGTTCTTCCTCGAGTAGGGAATCTTCAAAACACCGGCCTAGAGACTCAATAAAGGTGGGATCGCCTAAAAAATCTGCGCCACAACTGCCAGTGCCGTCAACGGGAGTCCGGTCGTCGACGGCTTCAATACAGTCCGCACAGTCAATCCCTGCAGTGGCGTTGTCGACACCAGTGGCGGCGATCGATAAGGGAGAAGTAGAAACTCCCAGGTTTTCATAATCAACGGTGGACCCGCCAGAGACTTGTCAACCAGCGGTGTATGACGCAGATCTGCCGGACACTCTATTACAGCAGGAGTCAGCGCTATCGGTGTCGTCGATGGAGGAGGAGCGGGAACCAGTTGTTCATCCAACAGATCTCGGCTTACAGGGCGTTGCCCCGTCGGAGACGTCGGGGATCCAAGATGTTCCTCCTACGTCTTCTCTACTAAATCCGCAGTTGATGTTGTCTTTACAGGTTTCATCTTCGCTGCAGTCCCTCTTAAGCCAGTTGGATGCAAGGCTGCCTCCCATGGGTGCGCCTCAGTTGACACCCCTTGTCGACGAGGCAGGCCCCGCTCCACGTTCAATGTCAACAGCTGAGTTGCCGCTCTCCCGTCTGGTCAGTGAAGAACCTCCCTGTTCACCTCCGGAAGAGGGTGAGCTACAGGACTCTGAGTCGGATCAAGGTCCCAGGGACTCCATCTCGGACATTTCATCTTCGCGTCAAGAGATCCTACGTGGGAATCGGATGGAGAAGTGGAAGCTCCTAGAAGTCCGGCACAACCGTCACCTCCAGATGACATCGGGGCCTTTCATGGGATGATGGCGAAAGCTTGTGTTGAATTTGGTCTGAGCCCAGAGGAAGAAAGGAAGGAATGCTTCATATTTAACTATATGGGGAAGAGAAGGAAGTCGATCGTCTTGGTCCCGATTCTGGACCACGTTTGGCAGGAAGGCTTACGTACCATGCGCCATCCATTTTCGGAGCCTGCAATCAAGGGCAGGTTAGAAAAAAAGTTTTTAAGGCCCGGACTCTAAACCTAAGTGTTTGACCGCACAGCCCTTTCCTGAATCAGTGGTGTCTGCGGCGGCTAGCAGAAAAGCTAGATCACAACACAAGTGCACAACACCTCTGGACAGTGAAGCTAGAAGACAGGATGCCTTTGGTAAGATAGTCTTAACAGTGGGAGTGATGACGGTCAAGGCAGCTAACTCGTTAGCTATTATGGCACGATACGACCGTGAAATGTGGCATCGCCTTGCCCCCATCTTGGAACACCTGCCCAAAGAGCACCAAAAGACAGCCATGCTACTGGTGCATGAAGGTGAGGAGGCATCAAATCACAGTATCAACATCGCTGTAGATTTGGCAGAGTCGGGATTCAAGCAAATAAATTAAAAAAAAACATTATTTTTTATTTTTTATTTTACATTTATAAAGAGCTCACACAGCCCGCAGGCATCCAGGCGCTGTTACAGGAATTGTTTATTTTTCTTAGTTGCGTAGTTGTGTTTTTGTCTTAGTTACGTATTTATAACGTGCTTAAACACCCAGAGGTTTCTAAGCGCGGACCCGGGGATCGAACCTGTTGTTGCTTCGTGTCGTCTTGCTTCCAAGACGCGCACGCTGCCGCTGAGCTATCCTCCCGGGACAAATAATGGAGTGGTACTAAGAAGGCAGGCCTGGTTAAAGTGTACAGACTTTAGGCAGGAAGTCCATTATAAAGTGCTGGACATGCCCTGTGAAGGTGAGCAGTTATTTGGGGAGAAGATAGACGAAGCCCTCCAGGGCATGAAGGAGGATTCAGATACGGCAAGATCACTGGGGACATTACAAAGTGGATGAGCGTTTCGGCCTTTTCGTCCCTTCCGCGGAGCTTCAGGGAATTCTCGATTTGCCACAGCCAGAGACCGGAATTTCAATACATCGGCATACTCCTCCCAAGGATACAGGCGAGCTGTCCAGGCGACACGGAGAAGCCGGGATTTCCAGACTTCTAGAAGGAGAAGAGGACAGTCTTCGTCTACGAAGAGTAAGCAATCAAAATCTCAGCAATGGCAATCTTCAAGACGTCCTGGGAGGCAGAGTGTCCCATTGCGTCGACGAATGGGAAAGGATTACATCGGACCGTTGTGTGTTGGACACGGTGAAACTAGGCCACTCTTTGCAATTCAAGATCACGCTATCGCCCATTCCTCCCATGTATTCGGCGCAACCCCATCTTCACATCTTAAAGCAGGAGGTTGTGCTTATGCTGCAAAAAGGGACTATAGAATTGGTTCCGGTGGCAGAGAGAGGCATGGGGGTCTACTCGCGTTACTTTGTGGTAAAAAAAACCAACGGCAAGTGGCGACCCATTCTGGACCTTCGAGCTCTCAACAAGACTCTACAACGCCTGAAGTTCAAGATGCTTACACTTTAGGAGGTCATCCGGTCGATACAACCGGGGGATTTTCTGGCGTTGTTGGACTTACAAGACGCATATTTCCACATACCCATGCGTCGACGACACAGAAAATTCCTGAGGTTTGTGGTGGGTCAGAGTCATTACCAATTCAAAGTGCTCCCATTCGGTCTAAAATCGTCTCCCAGGACATTTACGAAATGTTTGGCCCCAGTGGTGGCATGGCTACGACAAGAAGGTCATCACGTCTACCCTTACCTGGACGACTGGCTAATAAGAGGCTCATCGCCAGCAGCAGTGCAGGCAAGCCTCGACGTTACCATGCAGCTGCTACAACGGTTGGCCTTCGCAGTCAACTTCGAAAAATCCTTTCTTTCTCCCTCCAGAAGCTTGGTGTTTTTGGGCACGGAATTCCAAACTCAGGACTGGTAAAACCTTCTGTAGAGAGAGTTCAGAAACTCAAGCAGAAAGCGGATGTCACATCCCGGGTAAATTGGAGACTACCATGGCGTTTGTCCGAGCGCTACCCGACACGCAGAACCCTTTGAGACTACAATTTCCACAACTCCCACTATTTGTAGTCCTGTGACACGCGCACTACGTTGTTGTGTTTCCTTCATTGTGAACCGTATTTAAATGCCGGCTATTCGGAGATTGGGTGCTCCTAAACTGTTGTTAGTTACGAGCTCCTGTTCCCGGACTCCTGTTTAATTCTTGACTACCCGGCGCTCGAATCAAGTTGTTGTCTCTGCCTTGCCCTTGTCTGCCTCCTGACGCCTGCCTCCCTCGATTGTCCCCCTTGGATTATATGAACCCGGCTTACTCATTATTGACCTCCCGTTTCTGAATCCTTAAGTTTTGGTGACCTGATACTCCGAACATTTCTGTAAGGGAACTAGCGTGAGGTTAACACTCGCTTCCCTGGTCATTTCATTTCTTTTTCTTGTCCGCTACTTTACTTTGAACACTCTTGGAACGCTTTGCTGCCTTAACACAGGATTACTTTGAACACTTTTTGGGACACTCTGCTGCTTTAACTCTGGATTGCTTTCAACATTTTTTGGGACGCTCTGCTGCTTTAACTCTGGATTGCTTTGAACACTTTTTGGGACGCTCTGCTGCTTTAACTCTGGATTGCTTTGAACACTGTTTGGGACGCTCTGCTGCTTTAACTCTGGATTGCTTTGAACACCTTTTGGACACTTTGCTGCTTCAACCTTGGTGTTCCTAGGATACGGGCACACCTTCCTTTCACCATACATCCTTCTTATCTCTGCATTTCGATACTAGTAGGTTACTGGTATATTGTCTCTACGGAGCAGGTAAGAGTGGGTAATTGTGGGCGGTGTTGGCTGTTTGTTTTCCGGCACTACTTGGCTGCATTTCCTGAACAATTGTTTTGTTCTTTGTCCCTCTAGCTCTGACAATTCTGCTCCTGCCTTTTCACTCAAGCCCCCGGCCTGCCAGGTATATTGATCCCTGTGGGCTGAGCTCTTGGGGGGGGAAGTCTTTGGCACATCCCCATAAAAGATTTCATGTTCCCTGAGTGAAGGTAACTTCCCCAAAAGAGTGGGGAGGTATTATCTGCAACGACCAGAAAACCATCCCTGAATTGTGACAGCGGAGGAGTGGAAAGCTGGAATCAGGGTGTCAGTCAGAGGCTACATGTCGCTTCCAGGAGCCATGGCGTCATGTATCCTGTTAGTGAAGAACTGTTGTCTCTTCATGAGGCCAATACAAGAATTTCTGGCAGACTGGTGGTCTCAAAGTCGCGGATTGTGGACCGACAAAGGGATGATCAACAGCAAGCTACTGGAAGCTCTTCGGTGGTGGCAACTCTCAGACAATCTGACAAAGGGGATGCCTCTCCTATAGCCGGAATTTCAATCCACAATTGTGATGGATGCCTCCCAAACAGGATGGGGAGCTCATCTGGGGTCTTTACAAGTTCAAGGTCGATGGTCCCCAGGAGAAGCGAACCTTCACATCAATATACTGGAACTAAGAGCGGTTCATTGGGCTCTGAAATCGTTTTTGCTGCGCATACAGGGATCGGTTGTGAGAGTGTTAACGGACAACACGACCACAATCTTCTACCTCAGGAAACAAGGGGGCACTCATTCCAGAATGCTTTCGAGCTAGGTTCAGGAGCTATGGCATTGGGCCCTCTAACAAGATATCAGAATCGTGGCGTTTCACCTGCCAGGGGTGAGGAACGTACAGGCAGACTCTCTCAGCAGAGAGATAAGCCAACTCCACGAGTGGGAGCTGAACGATCAGCAAGTGTTGAGAATCTTCATAAAATGGGGTCGTCCTTCGCTGGATCTCTTCGCAACCCGGGAGAACAAAAAGTGCAAGCAGTTTGCCAGCATATGGCCGCAGCCCAGTTCGTTGGGGGATGCGTTCTCCTTCCCGTGGACAAGTTCGCGTATGCGTTCCCTCCATTTCCGCTCATTTGACGGACCCTCCAGTGCATTCAGAAATATCCATGCCTAGTGATTCTGATTGCCCCTCACTGGGCCAGGCAGCTGTGGTTTTTGGACCTGCTCCATTTATCAGTGGCAGAACCGATGAGATTTCAAGTGACGCCGGACCTTCTCTTCCAAGACAAAGGGGCAGTTTGGCATCACGACCCGGGCTCCCTCAGCCTGACGGCTTAGCTCCTGACTTCTCCGAGTTTGGTTCGCTGAACATTTCTAGAGATTGTCGCCGCATTTTAGAGGCGGCGAGAGCTTCATCCACGAATGTCTCATATGCATGCAAGTGGAAAAGATTCTGTGTGTGGTGTAAGGATCAGCCAGGGGTGGACCCTTTAAACATTTCATCAGAGCAAGTTGTGCCTTATTTACTACACTTGGCGAGAAGAGGTTTGTCTTTCTCCTCGATAAAAGTTCACCTGGCGGCTATTTTTAGGTTTACTCGTAAGAGGCACTCAACTCTGTTCAGTTATCGACTAATCAAACATTTTCTGAGAGATTTATTTCAGACTTTTCCTCTGGCCAAGAAGTTCCCTCCTGGTTGGAGTCTCAATGTGGTGCTATCGGGGCTAATGAAGGCTCCATTCGAGCCTATGTCGTCGTCAACCCTGAAATTCTTGTCATGGAAAATAGCTTTCTTGGTGGCCATTACTTCAGCAAGAAGAATGTCGGAGCTGCAAGTGCTGGTGATTGATCCCCCATACTTACGTTTCTTCAAGGATAAGGTGGTGTTAGCCACTAACCCTCATTTTATTCCAAAGGTACCAACTACATTCCATAAGCACTCTTCTATTGTGCTACTAGCATTCTTCGTTGCGGCTTCCTCTTTGGAACAGAAGGCTCTCCATACGGTGGACGTCAAAAGAGCATTGAAGTTTTATCTGAGTCGTACTCAAGATTTCAGGCGTACAAGACAACTGTTTGTGGCTTATGGACCCTCAGTAAAGGGAAGACCAATCTCCAAACAAGGGCTGCCCCTCTGGGTTTCGTCAGCTATTGCCTTCTGTCATTCTAAAGCAGGTAAGCCTCTGGAGAGGCGTCCGAGGACTCATTCGACAAGATCCACTGTGTCATCAGCGGCATTGTGGTCAGGAATTCCGCTGGTGGAAATCTGTCAGGCGGCCTCCTGGTCGGTGCCACATACATTTACTCGGCATTACTGCCTAGAGCAACAGCATGGAGCAGATGTGCAGATGGGACGTGCAGTCCTGCAACACCTGTTTCAGTAAGGTAAGCCCCCACAGAGTGGGGTACCCGTTTTAATGTACCATGGTTGTTGTTGCTTTTTCTTGCGGTTTCAATGTTTGCATTCCTATGGTATTGGTTTGCATTACACGCCTCAAGATATAAGGATACTGCTATGTAATCTATTCTAAGCCTGTGAATCCATGAAAGATCCAATGCTGGAGAAGGGAGTAGTTTCTTACCTGTAACTCCATTTCTCCAGCGTTGGTATCTTTCATGGATTCACATGCGCCCGCCAGCCTCCCCTGAATGCAAACTTGATATTGCCTCTACTCTGGGGGGTTAAAATCTGAAGGGAGACGCGGGGGCGGGGCTATTTATACCTTATGTCCTATTGGGCCATGCGTAAGCGTCCCAAAAGGACATCAATAGGACACAAAAGTGTCGAGTTTTTTCCAATGGAAAACGCTTTAATATAGATACCGAGGGTTCCAGGCCTGACGACAGGGAATATTCTAAGCATCTGAGTCCATGAAAGATACCAACGCTGGAGAAATGGTGTTACAGGTAAGAAACTACTCCCTTACATGGTGTGCACCTTGAGGAATCATGTTGTCCCACCCGCATTAGTGGAGAATCCAACTCTAGTGCACCCGACGCTGGTACACAGTAGGAATTACTGCAGGACTGGGGCAGACTATTGTACACTAACGGTATGAGAAGACGCGAGACCCACGACTGCCAGAGAGGGATACCTAAGTGAGATGCCGGACCTTGGCAAGACAGGAAGGGTGGTATGAGCGCCAGAAACTCGAGCATAACTCAGTGTGGAACTGGGACAAGGCACAGCAAGCACTACGATACCGGGAGCCTTGGAGTATTAGGGCAGTAGGGCCAAGCTGGGCGCGAAGCCACGAGAGGAGTAAATGGCTTCCAAGGTGGGCAAAACCAAAGGGAAACAACCAACGTTGGAGGACTTTGCCAATTAATTTCCGACCATGGAAGTGGTGAGACCCAAGAAGGAAGACACGCAAGGAGAAGTGACCTCCGACACGAAATGACCAACAGATCCTGGATGTCATAGCAGAGCTGAAAACATCATGGGCATGCAAGATCGACACTGCCACTGCGGAATTGAAGACCTCTCTGGAACAAAAAATGTACGCTGTCAGCATAGATGTCAATCTTCTACGGCAAGATGTTAGGAAGTTAGCAGAGCGGACGGGCGTCCTGGAAAAAGATGCGGAAGCCAATACAAACACCAGTATGGCGAATGCCAAAGAGGTCTCCACGCTACAACAACGTGTGCGCAACCTGGAAAAACAGCTGAGGAAGCAGAAGGCCGGGCTCGCAGAAATAATATTCGCATCATAGGACTGCTGGAAGGAGAAGAGGGCCTGGACCTGACGGACTATGTCGAGAATATTCTGCTACAGGAGATGGATGGGGTTGCACTCAGCCAGGCATTCGCCGTGGAGAGGGCGAACAGGGCTATGACCAGACCAGATGACCACAACCGGGCGCATCCCCCCGGCTGCTTATCGGCAAGATATTGAACTATAAAGACAGGGAGAATATACTGGAGTACTTCCGCAAAAGAGGGACAATAAACAGAGGATCCACAAATATCACGGCGTAATCCGGACTACACCTTCTTGGTACAGAGACACCGGTTGAACTATGTATCCGTCAAAAGGAGGCTGCGCGAGGCAGGATACAAGTATATGTTGCTGTACCCGGCAAAGCTGAAATTGATGCACAACAACAAGCCACATTTCTTCGATACCCCGGAAGAGGTGACGGCTTGGTTGGATGCATGGAACTGCCCGACAGGAGCAGATGGCCAGACAGAGAGCAGACTGGATAAGTGATCTTTGGGTTTCCCGAAAAACATAGACTTTAGACTGAGCAGGGATGGGGATGTTACATTCAGCAATGACATTGATGTTGGACTAGAGTACAAAACGTAATGTGGGGAGTTTAGAGTGTAGTGTACACAAACAAACCTCAAGATGTAAAAGAGTGTAGAAACTGTATGTCGAATACGGGAGACATAGGTGGAACATGTTACTACCCCTAGTAGTTAGTTTAGTGGGGATACCTGTAGGTCGGTATCCCCCTGTGGAGCCCTGAGTATCGTCTAGGTCAGAAAAAAGGTCTAGATGCAGGGTAGCCTGAGATCCATAGTTGGAGCTGGGCAATAGTTTAGGGGGTTTGGGTGGGAGGCGGAGGGGTAGTTGGGGAGTTGCAGAGGAGGGACGGGGAGGGAGTTAGGGGTGTCAAGGGAGGGCGAGCCTACAATCACATGCCACAAAAGAAGAAGAGACGAGTGGGGGTGGAGATGAGCGGAGAAGGAAATGGATAATATGGGAGGCCTAAGGATAGCGACCTGGAATGTGAGGGGACTAAATAACGACATCAAACGGAATAAGGTCATGATCTATCTGAAAAGACAGAAGATAGATATTGCACTGTTAGAGGAAACACATCTGAATAAAGGAAGGCAATCTGTGGTAGCGAGGAGATGGAAGGGTACAACCCTGGGAGCAACGTACTCGGCGTATGCCAGAGGAGTTATTACATGGATAGCGCCACATGTTCCGTTTAAGCTATTACAGTCCACCATAGATACAGAGGGGAGGATGGTACTAATAAAAGGGTTGGTGGAAAATAAAGAAGTGAACATCCTCAATGTTTATGCCCTGAATCAAGATGCCACCGGTTATTTCAAGAACGTGTATACCAAGATAAGCCCATATATTGACGGGGCAGTTATATGGGGGGGGGGCTTTAACTGTACCTTGGACCCGAGGCTAGACAGGTCGGATGAGAAGGTCGAGAAGCCGACCCCATCGACTAAGGCCTTGGGCACCCTGCTAGAGGATTTTCAGCTAGCGGAAGTGTGGAGAATGCACCACCCACAGGTCAGAGGATACTAACACTATTCCGCCGCCCAAAACCTGTATACCAGATTAGATTATATATTTACTGGATCGGAGTTAGCCGACGAGAATGTGACAAGCAGAATACAAGGCTATTGTCCTCTCGGACCACGCACCGCTGATGGTAACATGGCAGAACTCACCCCCCAGAGCGAGAATCCCAACATGGAGACTTAGGACTGAGGTGCTGAAAGACATGGTGTTCAGGGAAGACCTGAGGAAAGATATAAAGGAATATTTCGAACAAAATACCGACAGTGAATATTCGGCTAGGACGCTGTGAGAGGCATTTAAGTTGGTAACGAGGGGAGCAGCGATATCTAAATCACAGGGACTGCAAGGGAGCATCATAAGGGAACTGCACAATGCAGAGCGGAAGTTGGAAATAAAAATGCAGGAGGGCGCGGGGTCCCCTAGAGAGGCTGAGGCCATATGCCACTTATAGCAAGAATGCAGGGACCACTGTGAGAGACTATGCAACTTAAACTATAAAAAATATGTGGAGAGACAGCATGCGGAAGGAGACAAGCCTGGCAGGTTACTAGTCTGGCTATACAAAAGTGAGACCCCCCGACAAGCAATTAGAGGAATGCAAGGGGCAGATGGGTAGACACGAGACACCCAAGAAGGAGTAAATGAATGTTTCCTTGAATACTATAATAAATTGTATTCAGATATCAAAAAGGGGGAAGAAATAGATGTGCATGAATCACTAACAGAGATAGCTTTACCTAAGCTGGAGATAGCAGATCGAGAGAACCTAGAGGCCCTGATAACGTTGGAGGAGCTAGAACAGGTGATTAAGACGTTACCTACTAACAAGGCCCCCAGGTGCAGATGATTCCCGGGTGGGGTGAGTTCTACAAGATGTACAGGACGGAATTGCTCCCTCCGATGTTGGCAATGTTCAACGAGGCGTTTAACACAAGTACATTGGCTGAGTCCCTTCGGGAGGCGATCATCATCCCGCTTCTTAAACCGAACAAACCAGACATGGGGCCTCATTAGGAGTTTGGAGGAAACCATGGCACTATTAGCGCCATGGCTGCCTCCAAATCCTTACCGACTCCGCCCTGGTGAATGGAGCTATTACCGCCCCATTCCATGGTTGGCGGGGCGGTAATTCCCCATCCACCAAGGCCCTTCCCTATTCCCATTTGAGCCCCCATAGGGCTCAATGGGAATGGGGAAGGCGCTAATAACGGTACCGCAAATTGCGGTACCGTTATTAGCACCAAAGTCCCTTTGCGGGTCCCGTCCTTAACGCCTGGTAAAACCAGGCGTTAAGGGAGGACCCGCAAAGGGAACTCGTAATAGGGCGGTAAGGGATTACCGGTACCGGTGCCCTTACCGGTACTGGTAATCCCTTACCGCCCACTTCGTAATGAGGCCCATGGATTGCGGGTCCTATAGGGTCCTATAGGCCGCTCTCGATGCTCAATCAAGACAGCAAAATACTCACAGCAGTGATGGCGAATAGGTTGAGGCCCGTCATAAATAAACTCATGCACCCTGACCAAAAGGGGTATGTCCCGCGCAGGAACATATCCGACAACCTTAGAAGACTCCATCACATCATAGAACAGACAGAGGATAGCTCACAAGAGATGGCGATAATCTCATTAGACGCGGTGAAAGCCTTCGTCAAATGGCCCTGGCTGTTGGCTGTTTTAGAAGAATATGGTATCGGGCCAGTCTACTTGAAGTGGGTCCAGCTGTTATACAACAAACCATTAGCTTGAGTCAGAACAGGAGCGACCATATCAGAACAGTGGCAATTGAGCAGAGGCACCAGACAGGGCTGCCTGTGGTCCCTGATGCTGTTTATTTTGGCACTAGAACCTTTAGCGGTGTACTTGAGACAGCAATATAGAGAAGTGGGGATCAGTACCAAGGGAGGGCAGCATCTGATATCGATGTACGCGGATGACATGCTGCTCTACCTGAAGTACCCCGAGGAGAACATACAATATAATGGGGATTATGGAGTGATACGCGATGCTGTCTGGCATAACAGTTAACCCTAAAAAGTTGAGCATATTCCCCCGGGGTAGGTAAGTGGGAACACCAAGGCACAAACTGAGACGTTCAGATACCCGGGATTAGATGTATATCATAAAGTTGAAGTTGAACACAACCAGAACACTGAGAAGGCTGTGTCTAAAATAATAAATAGTATAGCATTTTGGGCTAAGCTACCATTGAGCATGATGGGGAGAGTGGCACTGGTAAAAATGGTAGTGCTACCTAGGTTATTAAATTATTTTGCGAATATTCCATACATGATACCCAAGCGATTCTTTGTCAAGGTACAGAGCATATGCAGGGGGTTCATATGGCAGAACTCCAGGAATAGAATAGCGTTATGGAAGCAACAGAACCTGTATGAACAGGGGGGCATTAGATTGCCCAACTTCGAAGTATACTACTTGGCTAGTCAACTCCAATATGTAGTAAGGTGGTTATCGGAAGATCCTTCATCGGAGTCCAAATTATTGAGGGCCGAGTGCACCCCTTCCTGAATGAATGGATGTGGTTGCCAAAATTGCAGCTGAGAGGAAGGTCAAGATTGCTAAACCTGGGCAGGGAGATGTAGCGGCAAGCTTACCAGGTAATGGGGAGCCTGCTACCGTGCTCCCCACCGATACCGCTGGTGGCGCTAGAAGGGATGGATGAGCAAATGAGGAGGACCATCAGAAGGCAATGGGAACCAATAGGCATGGCGACCCTTGGGGATGTATGGTGGGATGGAGAAGCGATAGATTTTGAGACACTGGTGAAAGACACAGGGTTGCATCGATGACAATACATCACATATGCTAGGCTGGTGAAGATGATAAAAGGTCTGTGGTAGTGTTGACCCAACCGTCGGATGCCGCCATAGAAACATTTTACGATGTTTCAGAAGGGGGCCATGAGTTCTCACAAATATATGACCTACTGATGTCCAACGTTGGGAAGCAAGTGATCCCGATGAGACGGGATTGGGAGGAGGAGGTTGGAGAGCCCATGGCAGATGGGCTATGGATCACGGTACAGGTATACCATAAAAAAGTATCAAGGAACGTGAGATTGCAACAGATCCAGTTGTATCGAGCATACATGACCCTGAAGAAGATAGCCAAGTTTAAAAATGCGGGAACTCAGACATGTCCGAAATGCGGGGAAGTGGATGTAGGAATGGTACACATGTTCTGGGTGTGCCCCGAAATTAGGAGATTCTAGGGGGAAGTGGCCCACCTCATGGCGAGCAAAGAGATAAACTTGGATGTGAACTCCCCGTGGGCATGCATGTTGGGGGCGTTCCCCGGGCCGCGCAAACTTAAACATGTGAGCAAACTCAAAGACCTGGCATACATACCTGTTAAACGTAGGTTAGCAATGGGATGGAAGGCAAGCATGAGACCAAAAGTTGAAGCCTTATGGCACAATCTACAGAAGTGGACGAATGCCGAAACTATGGTGTGGAATGAGGCAGCAAATAGGGGCGGGGAGGAAGAGGCGGACACGTTGACTGCCTTGAAACAAATGGTAGCGACTCTGTCTGGGACCGACCGGGAAGGCCCAGAGGAGGACGCACCGTCAGACGGAGAGGACGGAGCGACGTCCGCAGAAAGGGGTTGAGGACGTTGTTGGTGTGTGGTAGGCTCGGGAAGGAGGGAGGAGAGGGGGAAGTGAGGAGGGGTTAAATAACATGGGTATGTATAACAAATTCTGGCACACACATTTGCTGTGATTGTAGGTTGACCATGTTGGAATTAATCAAAATAATTAAAAAAAAACAAACCATGGGATCCCTCTCCGCCAAGTATAGGATTCACTTTATTATTACCTGGGTCTTTGTCCTGCTGGTTTCCAATCTTCTATGTGGGTGCAAGTCCCAGACTCGCAAAGGTGGTTTGGCGTTTTCCCTTGCCAAACGGGGTGATACTCAAAAAATGTCTCTTTTGCAGGGAACCATATCCTCTTGACTTTAGACCTTGGTTGCTGATATGGGTGCGGATCCCAGACTGGCACAGAAGCGTTACTGCCCCTTGGTTCACTCTCCTGCCAAGTGGGATAACTCTCTTCCATTCACTTTTGGGTCCCAGACCATCTGTCTTGGGTGCAGGGTCCCAGACTAGCACAAGAGCATTACTCCCCCTTGGTACACTCTCCTGCCCAGTGAGTTACTCTTTGATTCACTTTCGGGTTCCAGACCCTCTTCCATTTCTTAGATTCACTCTTGCGCTTCCCCAGACCTCGAACACCTTTTGGTAAATCATGTTCTCTTCTTCTTGAACGGTAGCAGTGTTTCTCCAGTCTCTGTGTTGCTCATTGAGGCTATGGTAGCTTTCTGGAGAGCAGCAGGGTCTGCAGCGTTTCAGGGGCATCTCTCTTCTTCTGCCTGCAAGTGGTTCACCAGAGCGTGGGTAGCCTCGAAGTAAGTACCGGCAACAACTCACTTGGTCCTTCCAGCTTGAACCTTTGTCAGGCTTTCCTCTACCTCGTTCTGTAGCTTCCTGCTTGGCTTCCCTTTGTCTACCCGGTACAGGCCACCTGCTGTGCCTCGGACAACATTTCTTCTGAGGCTCGTTCTCAGGTCTCCCTCAGGCTCGTCTCTCTGCTGTTCGACTGCTGAGTTTGTTTTGAACTCGCACATCGGCTAGCTGCCTCCATTCCGGCAATTGACATCTTTAGATAAACTAGACTGCTCACTTTGTTTTCTCAGAGTGGTTTTCTTCATCCCAGTACTAGCTTTCCCCTCTGAAGCGAGATACTTGGATATTTCAGGTTTGTCGAGTGTAACAAGATGGTAAACCTTGCAAAAGAGCATGTTAGTTCTCCCTACAAGGGTGGGGGCGGGGGATTTGGTATTGGAGAAGGGATTGGGTTCATCAAGGCAGAGGAATATTGCGTTCCCAGGGAATACTTATCCCTTATTCCATAAGGAATTGCCTTCCGTGTGTTATTCTCCCTCTGTGCTCCACCCCCAGGGGGATTATTGTGCTGTGGACACACTGCCCTGACCCCATGGGAATGGTCTCCCCTTAGGGAAAAAGGGACGACAGCCTCAGATTCGTCAGACCGGTAATAACATGTATCAAGTTTGCATAACCATTGTTACCAAGTAAAAATGGCACACCACATTAAGAAAGTAAATGCATACAGGCTCTACTAGTTACAGTCTGCATATGGAAAAGAAAGAGAAGGCCTGCAGAAGGTTCTGGGAAAGCGAAAAAGCCACATCCCAAAACCAAATAATGGGGATGAAGAGAGTGCCCTGACCAAAACAAGAAAAAGAAAACAGACTGATGAAAAGACAGTCTATGCATTTGATCTCTCAGAAGCATCCCAATGCTTTTTGTTGGAAAAGGGAATAAGTATGTTGACAAACGACCCGAGAACTGTCAAACCACGCCACTCCCAAGGCTTCTTGCCCTAGGAACAGATGATGATGATGATGCTCGTGGATGATGGAAGGATACATAGATACTTATATGCGCACACCTATGTATAATTGAATTAACACATTTTTGGGATAGGCTGAAGTAAACAACCACTTCGGGTGCAGAGGAGGAATCCAGACTCTGACACAGCGTCTTAATTACACACAGTACAAAGAAAGTGTCCAACGCTTGAGACACTGAATTAAACAGTCAAACTCTTTATAACAAGTATTGAGTTTTTACTTGTAATTTTTGTACAGTACACAAAAATCAAAATAGTAAACTTCATACAAATTCATTCAAATGTAATCATCATAGAGAAATTTCACATAACAGTTTGACGCCTATAACTGGCCAAGTAAATTTTGATTGTACAGTTTTTTTAGGCTCAACGCGTTTCGGGGTATAGACCCCTTCTTCAGGAGCAAATAATTCTGTAAAAGTGCATACAAAACCCTCCCACCCCCCAAAAAAAAACAATCGGGGTTCTATTCTCTTCAAATTTATCACAGTATATCAAACAGTGTCGGAGATATTATCACTAGGTTTACGTATAGCAACACTTGACTATCCACTGGCTACCGTGAGTGTTTCTGCACAATTAGTATACGCTTATTGCCAATAGCTTTATTTGTCTATCTTTGGAACAACTAGCCTATTCCTTGCAACCTTCAGAGAATCCTTATTGGATTAATCGGACTTGAGTACGAGACTATATCTAGTCAGTAACCATGATGATAGGATGCTTGTTTTGTTTCCTACGAATTAGAGTAACGGACCAGCCGCTGTCTGAATGCGGCTTTAGTTGTTAACATATGGAGCCTGACACGTGACTTACCACGTGACACGCTACTCTTTTTGCAAGTGGCTGCCACATATCCATTACGTTCAGCAACAAACGGTTTTCCCACCACAGTGGGTATACAACACACCAGTTGTTGATGGTACGTGATGAGTTAATTTTACATTCATAGAGGGTCATGTGCATACGCACGTGACGCGCCACTTCGCTCTACACGATTGTGGCACGGACATTGTTTGCAGCGGTAACGGGCATCTTTACTTCTGTCCTCGGGTAAGACCATATTAGTATACAGCAGAAATGCTCTGGTCTTTACTGAAGTGCAACGACTTGAATCTGTCTCACTTGGAGACTTTCTATCTAACATGAGATCCCATAGATGAAATGTTAATAGGACTCTGCATTCATATTCCACAGACATAATCTATTGAGAACCGGCATTTGAATTCGACTCCCAGTGTGGTTGGCAAATTACATTGACTTGGACACTGCCCTCGTTACTGTGGACCTTTCTATACCTATTATGGTTGTGCATCCACACCAACAGGTGAGTGCTAAGTATGCACCTGACTGACCTGGTCCCAAACTAGATATCGGTACCTGTAACAATTTTATTTTGGTGTTCCTTTGTAGGAGTGCCTCATTTTGATGAAATTCTCGATTGGTACTGGATATTACAATTGCGGGAACATGCTGTGGAAGCTCAATTGATGAGCAACCATCACTGTGTCTTCCTATCCGCAGCAGTACGACACCACGACAAGCACAGTAGTCACAAACCTGACATCTTCTGGATTAGAATACAGGTATTTTACATATCACAGGAATACTGTAACTGCAGCTACAATCGGCTACACAGCTAGGATGTCCCAGCACTCATTTAACACGGTGTACACCCTACTGAGTATATATAGTCTATATTAAGGCCACTATTGAGACATATATGAGTATTCACTATGGTCAACTGATTAAGATGAACTCACTTTTCTTTTGAGATGAATGGTAGTATGTGATTCATCAGGTCTATACACCCTGTGTTTCCTTTTAAGATGAATGTTGGCATTTGATTTATCCAGCCCAGTTACCTTGTTTAGAAATTAGATCATTTAAGTAATGTGGCGCATATCTCTCTGACACCGTTTGATATACTGTGATGAATTTGAAGTATATAGAACCCTGATTGTTATTTTTTTTGTAAGCACTTTTACTGAATCATTTGCTCCCGAAGAAGGGGTTTATACCCCCGAAACGCGTTAAGCCTGAAACAACTGTACAATCAAGATTTACTCTGCCAGCTACAGGCGTCAAACTGTTATGCGAAATTTATCTGTTGATTACACTTGAATGAACTTGCATGAAGTTTACTATTTAGATTTTTGTGTACTGTAAGAAAATGACAAGTAAAAACTCAATGCTTGTTATAAAGTGTTTGACTGTTTTAATTCAGTTTATATTGTGTGCAGGGGACAGGAGTGTCTCAAGTGTTGGACACTTTCTTTGTACTGGATGATGGAAGGAAGCAACCACCCGAAGCCCAAAGTGGGTGAGAGTGTTGAATGAGAGATACTTATCCTCTCTTCATGGTAGCTTGCAATTACTTTTTGTGATCACACTAACCTTTGTACCATTGAGGACTGTTGAATTCAGGGTCTGGCCATAAATGACTCTGACACTCCAGTGAACTTTTGAGTTATTTACTTAAGTTCAGGTACATCAAATACAGTTCTTGGAGTCAGGTAAGTAAAAGGGGACATAGGACACCCACCGGCATCCTCTCTCAGGACTTACATCCTTGCAACTAACCAACCTGGAACTCACTCATAGATAAACATTCTAAGCCCTGCATTCCATCTCAAGATTCTAGTCACTTGCACCAGATGAATGCAAAGTTAATCACAACACATCTTTCCCCTATAGGGACAACAACAAGAACAGTAAAGTATTGGTGGCAAGATCAATATTTCATCAAAAGATTTGTCCAGTAAAGTCCCACCTGAAAAACAAAAGATTATTCAAAGCATTTCATATATAACCACAACCAACTCCAAAAGGTTTAGACCCTGTCACCACTTCAAAATCTATTAACATTAACATCAATGTCCATCTGTGGATTAAAATTAAAAGTCCACCTGTGGAGAGAACATATTAATATGCCTACATAGAACAGCTAATGATGAACACTGTTATCAACTTAATAACTCTAATGAAGATTTAATAAACACTCAAAACCTTAATATCTTATTTCACTCACACATCACTGCATACATGTCTACCAACATATGCCAAAACAATGGCACCAAAGTCTAGGAACAACATTTCCCTTTTTATACAGACAGTGTAATGGACAGTAGTCCGCTCAATGGTTCACCACAACCATTGCACCTTTTTACACATGCAACACATGTAATGGACAGTAGTCCGCTCAATGGTTCACCTCAACCATTGCACCTTTTTACACATGCAACACATGTAATGGACAGTAGTCCGCTCAACGGTTCACCTCAACCATTGCACCTTTTTACACATGCAGCACATGTAATGGACAGTAGTCCGCTCAACGGTTCACCTCAACCATTGCACCTTTTTACACATGCAACACATGTAATGGACAGTAGTCCGCTCAATGGTTCACCTCAACCATTGCACCTTTTCACACATGCAACACATGTAATGGACAGTAGTCCGCTCAACGGTTCACCTCAACCATTGCACCTTTTTACACATGCAACACATGTAATGGACAGTAGTCCGCCTGTGGAGAGAAATATGTTAAACTACATAACTCAATTAAAGAGAGAGACATGTACCTACAACATCACTCTAATAAACTAATATATATCAGCTCTAGTATCTCAACTCTAATCGCCTGCACCTCTGCATTCTCTCCTACTTCACCATTGCATAGAGAGTAACGGAGGAACACAGAGCTCCCATCCCCATCAAACTTCATAACTGAGTCAGGCCTCCCGCTGCAGCACTCATGCCGAACTCCAGGACTCCACTCAAGCCAACCGCAGCAACCTTCGGTTCCAGTCAAGGTAAGCGCTGACATCGGATAACTTTGTCAGTGATCTCAGCTGCCTTCACTATGACCAATAGCTTGTAGCCTTGGCGCACCAGATGTTTGCACAGTCCATGGGCCCCAGGCCCCTCCTAGATCCATTAACAACTTCCAACTCTTCTGAATGTCTGTACAGTCTCAATTCTCTTAAATGCTTTATGAGAGACTGCCACCTTGAACTTCACCATGTCAATGAATGAATGAACCTTGCTGCTCCAATGAACTTCACAGCTCCTTCTAATAACCATAAGTCTCACAGAGCCCACTGCACTTTACAGCAGACCGTTGTACCTTTCAACACTAGAACTTCTTGTCCCCACTGCCCTTTGCAGCACACCCTTGTCACTGAAGTGCCTCTTCACTCCCTATGCAGTGCCTCTTCACTGCCCCGTGCAGCACTTCACTGCCCTCGCAGCGCCTCACCTCTTCACTGCACCATGCAGCACTTCACAGCCTCTGTAGCGACCACTCACTGCCTCTTGCAGCGCCTCTTGACTGCCTCTTGCAGCACCTCTTAACTGCATCTTGCAGTGCCTCACTGCCCTTGCAGAATCTCTTCACTGCCTCATGCAGCACCTCTTCACTGCCTAACGCAGCACCTCACTGCCCCTGCAGCGCGTCTTCACTGCCTGTTGCAGCACCTCACTGCCCTTGCAGCACTTCTTCATGCAGCGCCTCACTGCCTCTGTAGCATCTCACTGCCCCTAGCAGCGCTTCACTGTCTCTGCAGCGCCTCTTCACTGCCTGATGCAGCGCCTAACTGCCCTCGCAGCACCTCTTCATGCAGCGCCTCACTGCCTCTGCAACATCTCATTGCCCATTGTAGCGCCTCACTGCCCTGGCAGAACCTCTCCACTGCCTCATGCAGCACCTTTACATCCATAGCTGCTCTGTTATTCCAGTGCCTTCGTAGAGCCTCTGTCTGGGCCTTTCTTGCCCCCTTTGCCTCTGTAGCACCTCTGTCTGGGCCTCAATTGCCCTCACTGCACTTGCAGTGCCTCACAGCCATCCAGCGCTCTTACCTGAGAGAGGATCACTTCTCAGAGGGGGGGGGGGGGCGGTGGGTGTCTCCCTTTGGTGCTGTCCCCCCAGCACAGCCAGATCCTATCCTCGTCGCCAGTGTTGAATTCAGGGTCTGCCATAAATGACTCTGACACTCCAGTGAACTGTTGAGTTATTTACTTAAGTTCAGGTACATCAAATACAGTTCTTGGAGTCAGGTAAGTAAAAGGGGACATAGGACACCCACCGGCATCCTCTCTCAGGACTTACATCCTTGCAACTAACCAACCTGGAACTCACTCATAGATAAACATTCTAAGCCCTGTATTCCATCTCAAGATTCTAGTCACTTGCACCAGATGAATGCAAAGTTAATCACAACAAGGACTTTTATGTATCTTAGACTGCATTGTTCTTATGCTCTGAACTGCATTAGAATTCTTTGACCTGGGACTTAGGAGTGTTGCAGATTTGAAACCTCCAATGATATCAACACACAATTAGCAACTCTTACATGAACAATACCCTTATAAAATATTGTAAGGGTTACTTTATCCCATATATAATGCTATTTGGTGGATTCATCTGTTCGTAAAGGGAAGGCTAATAGAATGTAATGGCGTATTTTTTTTATTTTCCATATCTAATGTTTTCTGGCAATGCTCACCAAACATGCTTAATTGGGAAATGGGGCAGTGTCACCAGTTTTATGTATAGGGCTGGAAAGCACAGGCTGCAACATTTCTGTTTGAATAAATCAATGTCCCAATTCCAGATTTACAAGCAACGTCATTTTAAACAAAGAACTGTGGTGTCTTGGAGCGTTGGTGTACATACAATTTTCAAAGGCCAGGAATGTATTTATCTTTACCCAAGTGACCTAGCCTTTAAAACAAAAGAAATGCATTTTGAAGAAAAGTCGGATGAAATACTTTGCTGCGTCCTTCCTTTAGGGCCTCTGTTTAGTTTGGCTTGACTAGTTATTTTGTGTGTGGGTAGATTTCTAAACAATGTGGCTGCTACAAAATGTGATTGAACTCTACCATAAATGCTGTAAATTGTGACTTTGACGCTGTTGACTTCTGTAAATAAAAGGAAGTGATCATTGGGTTCACGTGAGAGGTTGTGGAGGAGTCAAGGGTCATTAATGGTTGACCAGTGGTGTTGAAAGATGTTCCCCTTAGTAATACAAGACTGCAGGAAATGGAACACACTGAAAGCAAGCTGGGCTTCTCTTTGACATATATTAAGATTACTTTTGGAATTTGGGAGTAGAGTTTTTCAGGAAGTAAGAAAGGTATATATTATTGTCAAGTGAGTATATTTAGGCAAATAAAATTATTTTTTATTTTTACAAAAAACTTTCTTTCGTAACAAATATATATTCAGTGAAAAAAATGTGATAAGGTGACACTATGGTTGCAAAGTAAAATCTGAAAATTAATGTGCCAGTTATGTTAAACCATACAACCATACGTCACACCACCACCATGCACTGCTAAGACTAACACCCAGGTAATCAACAATGACATCACAAATGACATCACTGTTGACATCACATATGATGGGAAGTTGTAAGCAGAGGACTTGATCTTGTCACACTGCATTGAAAACTTGATACACATACTGTAAAGGTGCTGTATATGTAGACCTTAACCATGTGCTATATT
The DNA here is from genome assembly GCF_040938575.1 of Ambystoma mexicanum. Classification (NCBI taxonomy): domain Eukaryota; kingdom Metazoa; phylum Chordata; class Amphibia; order Caudata; family Ambystomatidae; genus Ambystoma; species Ambystoma mexicanum. The sequence goes on from NC_090937.1 coordinate 968,444,975, forward strand.
TTTAAGTTACTTTCCTTAGTGTTTGTCCTCAGCTCATGGTGCTCATACATAGAATAAGCAAGCCCCAGACAGATAATGCAATTTTTATACATGATTGTGAACTGTATTCTTAGTGTTATTTTCTGGTCATAGTATTTGTTTCCTCCTTACTATAGTTTCCCTGTATGTGCCTCAGATTTCTATGTATTGCTATACGTATACTTTTTATGCTAACGTGTGTAGTAATTCTTGTACTGTTAGATGTATATTCCAAATGTAACATTAGTCATGATTGTGATAGCTTGGATTTATGATTCTACTGGCCAAACATACTAGATTAAGAATACTCTAACTCTATCGTCCATCCTGCAGCCATTGCCTGTGTTTATTGTGACAGGGTCAGGTTCTTGACCCTGTCAAAGGGGGAGGGGGAGAGGGAGCCTTCTCGGCCTGCAGCAGGAGGATTTCTAAAATTAAATTCAAAACAAGCCCTGCCGCTGGTATGCTAAGTGGGAGTTGTGGAGTTACAGGTCCCCAGAAAATCCTGCCCTTGTGCCAATAATGACAACACTGATGCCACTCCTATGCTCTCATTGCCTCTCGATACAGTCCATCGCCAAAGTTCTCTTTTTGTCTTTTCAGAACTACTTCTCCCACAATGCAACAACAATCAGAGTGGAAAACCCAGAATGGAAGCATACACCCGAAAGGCATGAAATGCAGCAATTCTAGCATACTGTGAAATGGCAACACCACTAAACCGCATCCAACATATCAGAGAAGCAGACTATTCACCCTCCAGACAGAAAGACAGACTTTCAGCCACCAGCATGGCAGAGGCACACCAAATTGCTTGTAAACCCATGCTGGAAATGTCAGAGGGGCTTAGAGGGGGTTTTAAAGCCTACCATCTGTGTAGCCCTCCTCCTGGGGAAAAGACAGGCACGGATTGGTGCAGGAAATCAGTGGCGCACTGCAACCAATGGGGGCGTGCGGTGAAACCGTCCCTGCATAGAGAGTCCTGCACTATATAAGCAGACAGCAGCAAAGGCAAAGTGTGGGTTGTATGGGTGAGGTTGCTGGTGGAGTTGGTGAAAGACCAAGAGACCAGGTGGAGGAAGGATGGCAGAGCAGAGTGTTGGAGAGGCTGATTTTGAAAAGGTGAGGTATTTGAGAGAGAGGGGTATCAGTGGTGTTTCGTGTAGTGTAGTACAGTGCAGGAAGTGGGGAGAGGGGAGTTTGCGTTGGGAGTGAGAGAGAAAGACTGAACATAGTGTGGAAGATAGTAGTTGGTAAGAGAGAGTAATTATCAGAGTGTGAGACTAGTAAGGGGGTTTAGTAGTGGGATGCAAGGAGTGGGATGTATTGGGTAAGTGGGAGGGGCTGAGAGCAGTGAGAGCGGGATTTGTGAAGGGGTGAGCAGGGCACCATATCCCTGGGTTGCTTGAGTAGCAAAAAGGGTAAGCAGGGCACCATATCCCTGAGTTTCGTGAGTTGTTGTATAGCCGAAGGGATGAGCAGGGCACTATAGCCATGGGTTACTTGAACAGTGGAAGGATGTGCAGGGCACAATATCCCTGAGTTTCGTGAGTTGTTCTAATAGGAGTACAGTTGGAAGATTCATAGTAGCGTGGATAAGGTAAAGAGTTGTGGTTAGGGGAAGGTAGGTGGAGTTGGTAGGATAAAGGAGTATAGTAAAGGGAAGGGGGTGATGGGATCAGGCGGCACACATACCCCACCCACTAGCAGTAACCATCGCTAGTGTTGGAATAGGTACAGAACCTAACGTCTCGGGGAAACCCCCTCAGAGCAATGTAGCGACCATACCTGAGGGGTTACTGAGCAATAGCACTAACCTGGGTTTACAGATGCCTGGACTTGGGTGGGGGTCCCACGTGGAGCTGAGAGAGAGAGAGAGAGAGAGAGAGAGGGACAGATGTGGCACCACTTCCCATACCCTTTTTCCAGTAGGTGCATTTTTTTTTAATTTACCTTTTATTCCAAGAACCAGCTATACCTCTGTGATTATATTAATAAAATCCTTGAAATGTCCTAAAGACTTGGTGCTTCATTCAGGCCATCTGTCACAAGTGCTGTCATTATGGGATCATCCCGGCCCTGATACAGAGTCCGCCCACAGCCGAGAAGATGCTGAAGATGGCATTCATCCCTAAACCTGCCAGATTACCAATCAGAGCCACACCCACAGCTGCAGGTTATGCCTTCAATGGGGACGAGGAGGTGTTGTTCCCACCAAAGAAGAAGGTGCTGGTCCGGACAGGTCTCCGGATAGATGACCCCGAAGATACCTATGGGAGAATTACTCCAAAATGTGTCATGACTGGAATTATAGAAGGAGGTTACAGCATGGAGCTCAAGGTCACCCTATTCAATTTGGGGAATAACACCTACCGCACCCGAGCAGGCCAATCCATTGCCCAGCTGGTTTGTGAGAGGACCCTGTTCCCGAGGGTGGAAGGAGTTAAATATCTTGGAGAGCTAGCGAGAGCTAAACCTGAACCTAGAAAGGCGACAGTCCCGGTCAGAAGAGACCAAGTACCCTGGCGTGGCAGACCACAGGACGATCAAGTCCGCAGAAGGACAAGAAAGAGATACCCTAAGGATGCCCATTCCATAACTATGGATATGGGTAGCCAGGGGTCGCACCTTAGGTCTCCCGCGCTACCCCTATGGTCTCTCCTTTTTATTTTTTTTAATTGTTTTTACAACTTTTATTTATGTTGGTTACAGCATAACAATCATGATATTCATTATGGGACAACTCCCGTCATTCGCAATGCGCATGAAATATATTCAATCGTCCTCCTCTGTGGCTCCTATCATGCTCTCCTTCATGTCTATGGCGCTTTGACGGTCTGGAGATCTATCAAGGTTCTGGGGTCCCAAAAAGTTTACCAGGCGCGGTTGGAATGTCAATGCTGGGAGTCTGCTATGATACTCCAACACTGGAGCCCAGCAGTCAGTGAATCGGTGGAGGGCCCCCTCTTTTGCTGCTGTGACTCTCTCAGCTACTAGTATTTCCCAGACTTTTATCCACCAGAGGGGCAGTATGGGGCCTTCTTGTATTTTCCATTTGCGTGCTACTCTGATCTTGGCTGCCAACAGTAGCTGTGTCAGCAGTTTAGCAGCACGTCCTGTCTTGGGGTATGAGTCTGGGTCTGCTACACCTAGGAGGATCACCTCCGTATCCATCGGCAGCTTGCGTTGGGTGATGTCCTCAATGGCTTGTACAATCTCTCTCCAGAAGGACTGGAACATTGGGCAACTCCACCACATATGGAAGAAGGATCCCCGTTCACCACAGCGTCTCCAACAGCCTGGCTCTATGGATGGGTTGCAGTGGTGTAAGCGGGTCGGGTGGAGGAGCTTAAAGGTGCATTCTTTGTTCGTGACACATCTAGAGGCCGAGTTAATCCTGGTCCATATCTCCACCCATGTTTGGTCTTCAATGGGGTGTCCCAGGTCTGTCTCCCATCCGGCCATGTATGGGGGTCTGACCTGTAATATATCTTCTTGGAAGAGGCAGTATAGCTTAGAGATCCGTCCTTGTTGTGGGCTTTCCTCCAATGCGTGTTCAAGGGGGTGCAGATCTCGGGTCGCCCCTTGGCGAACTGTTGGTTGCGAGATCCAGAGGCGTAGTTGAACATATGTGAACCTTTTCCTCTTAGATATCTGCAGGCGACCCTTGCATTCTTCGAAGCTGATAGGAGAGCTGCCTTCGTAGAGTCGCCTCTAGGGTCGCCTTGGTGGTTAGGAGCATCTGTGGTCCATGGCTCCGGAGGGCCCGCGGGATGTGCAGTAGGGAGTGTAGTCGTGGCTAAGATTTAGCTTGTTCGATCCGGGCCCATCGCTGGGGGGACTCCTGTTCCGCCCAGGTGGCGATGTTGGCCAATTGAGCTGGCAGAAAATAGTTTGTGAGGTTGGGTAGGCCCAGGCCGCCCCATTTAGCTGCCCCTGTCATGACTCTCATTGGTATTCTGGCTTTATGTCCTTTCCAGACAAATTTCATGAGCTTCTTCTGTAATTGCTCCAGGGCCTGTTTCGGAGGGGGAACTGGGAGTGTGGAACACAGGTACAGCATTCTGGGGAGTAAGTTCATTTTGCATGCTGTGATCCGCCCCAATAGAGAGATTTCCTGGCTGTCCCAGTGTTGCAGGTCATTCTCCAGCTCCTTGAATAGAGGGGGATAATTGGCCACATAAAGCTTTTTGGGGTCTGCTGTGAGGCGAATTCCTAGGTAGTCTGAGGAGTCAGTGTTCCACCTCAGTGGGCAGAGCGTTTGAAGGGTGGTTATGAGTAGGTCCTCCAGGTTGATGCGCAGTGCTTCCGATTTGGAATAGTTCACCTGGAATCCCACTACTTGTTTGAATGTCTCCAGTTCGGTAGGACCGGCAGGTAGCGAGGTCTGGCAGTTGGTGATGGAGAGCATCACGTCGTCGGCATATAGCGATATTTTGAACTGCTCCCCGTTTATGTCCAGCCCAGATATTTTGTCATTAGCTCGTATCCTTTGGGTGAAAGGTTCCATGACCAGGGCAAATATCAATGGGCAAAGCGGGCAGCCCTGTCTTGTTCCACAGGAGAGCGGGATCAGGGTGGAGGTTTTTTGATTAAGCCGTAATACTGTTTTCGGGGCTTTGTAGTTTGCTAACAGCATTCTTTTGAATAGGGGGCCAAATCGGAATGCTTCCAATGTGAGCCGCATAAAGTTCCAGTCCACCCTGTCGAAGGCTTTGGTGGCATCCAGGGTCAGGATCACCAAGCCCTGTTGGTTTTGTGTCGCCACTTTGATGAGATTAAGTGCTCGGCGGATGTTGTCCGCAGTTCTCCTGCCTCTGATGAATCCCACCTGGTCCTGGTCAATGATAGATGGTAGGACCTGGGCCAGCCTATTCGCCAAGATCTTAGAATATGTGTTTGCGTCCACATTGAGAAGTGAAATCAGCCTGTATGGTGAGCATTCCACTGGGTCTTTGCCTGGTTTCAGGAGCATGATTGTGGTGGATTCTTGCATGTATGTGGCTGTGGTACCTGTGTCATGGAAGGAGTTGAAAAGCTCTGTCAGTGGGTTCAGAAGCAAGGGGCGAAAGAGTTTGTAGAATTTAGGCAGGAATCCGTCTGGCCCTGGGGCCCTGGGACTCAGTGATTTGAGGCTTTCTTCTACTTCCTCGGCTGTGATTGGGGCCTCAAGGGCAGATCTGACTGTTTCAGAGAGCTGTGGCAGTCTGTTATTTGCTATGAATTGTTCCTGGAGGGCCTGTGGGCGGGGGGCGGAGGATAGAGTGTTGGCTAGGTGGGCTGCTGCTATTTGGAGTTTAGCTCCTTCTCCGTATCGGACTCTGCCCTTCGGGTCTTTCAGGGCGGTGATGTGGTTTTGTCGGCAGGTTCTGGCTAGTTTGCACACTAGGTATCTATTGGCTTTATTGCCGTTCACGTAATAGGACTGTTTCGTCCTGATCAGGGACTGTGCCGTGTCCTCGGCATAATGAGCCTCCAGCATCGTGCGGGCCAGCCTTGCCAGTTTGACAGCTTTGGCCGAACATTTTCTTTTCAGAATCAAGAGTGCCTCCGCCATCTCCTTTTCTAGCTGGTCCCTCTTTGCAGCTCACCTCTTCCTGTATGCAGCTGCCAGAGCTATTAATTCTCCTCTGATTACAGCTTTCATGGCCTCCCATCTCGTAGCTGTAGAGGTGAGGTCAGGAGGGTTCTCTTTGAAATAGCATGTGATCGCTTTGGATATAGCATCACGGACCGCCATGTCGTGCAACATCGGCTCGTATAGAGTCCATCAGCGCCTTTCAGGGGGGTCCGGGTCAAAGACCCTTGCAGTAAGGAGGATTGGGGAGTGGTCAGACAGGCCCTGTGAACTGTAGGAGTTGTGGGCTTGCTACGATCACGTCAATTCGTGATGAAGAGCGGTGGATATGGGAGAAAAAGGAGTATTCTGTTGTGTCCGGATGAAGGACCCTCCAGGTGTCCACCAGGCCCAGAGTTCTGAACAGGTGACAGAGGCTCAGGGCAATCTTGAAATCCCTGGGTGAAGGGGAGCCCGTACTGTCCATCGGGGGGTTGGGGACTCCATTGAAGTCCCCGCCTAGGGCTACCTGGCCCTTGAGGAAGAGGAGAAGAGATGACTCCAGCTCTCCAAAGAAGGTCTCCTGACCATCGTTTGGCACGTAGACCATGATCAATGTGTGAAGCTGGCCATAGAGGTCCCCTTTGATCGCTACAAATCTGCCATCTGGGCTCCGCAGGATTCCTTTCTCTTTAAAGGGAGGGCCCTTTGCCTCCTTTTTTTGTTGGGTCCTGAAGCCAAGTATTGCGTTGGGAATGCCCTGGATCGTAGCCTAGGGAAGTCCTCCGCTAGGAGGTGTGTTTCCTGGAGGAACGCTAACGAGGCTTGGAGGTCTTGTAGGCGGCGTAGGATGGATTTGCGCTTTACGGGGGAGTTCAGGCCCCAGACATTCAGGGAGATACAGCGTAGCTTAGTATGTGGTGGGGGAGAGGAGTGCTGGTCGTTTTCAGTGGTCAGGCACGCAGTGGACGGGGGTTAATCGACCGCTGGCGTGAGACTTCCAGAAGGGGGCTGAAGTTGCTGGGCCACTGTAACCAAGTTTTAACAGTAAACCAACCAGGGCCAAACGTACGAGGGCCAACAACCAGGAGGGCTGGGGGGGGTCCCATCCCGAGAAAACAGATAAAACTAAAAATTAGTCAGTTGGGGCCTGAGAGGCCTCGGGCTGGAGTGATAGTCCATCCTCTCGGCTGGGGGCGCCCGAATGCCGAGAGTGCGGGTTCTGGCATGGAGAGGCAATGGTCGGTTATGTTTCATGTGCGGCGGCGGGTTTTGTCACGACCCTCGCCCAAAACCCCCTCTGGCAAACCCATTGGCCAGGTGGAGTCAGGACTCGGGCCTCTAGAGCCTGGCATCCTCTTCCAAAACCCTCTTGGGGCCACTCCTGGCGCCAGGATCATACACCATGAAAAAACATGTGCTTGGGAACTACTTAATGTATTGTCAGCCAACATGGAGGCATCCACATAGCTTGGTTCCAAGGAACCAAGCTATGCGGTCTAGTGTTTTGGGTGTGGTAGCCTAGGGACTACTCTACCTGGACTATTTTGTTGGGGCTATTTAAACCACACCCGAGCAAGACAACACGCTTCGCGTTACTTTGCAGCTTGCAACGTGACGCTCACCGTGTCCAGCTATTCCCTCGAACCTCGGAGAAGCAGAACCTCCAAGGAGACAAAAGGAACATCGTTAGCAGCAGCATCTTACCTGCAGTCTTCGTCTTTAGCCACTCGCATCTTCTGAGAACAGCTTCCTCGAATCTGCACGCTTCCCGGACAGAACAACATAAAAGAGGAAAATAAAGACAACATTAAAGTAAGCAGTAGAGACATTTGCAAATTACGAACTGCTCAAAAGGCTTACCTGGATGGTCGCCTCTCGGCTGGCACCTCTCCGGAGATTCCACTCGCGCTGAAGAACACCGCGACCTACAAGGAAGGAAAACACAGGTTAGCAAAGGCAAGACTTCGCTGCGCATAGCGCTTACTTACCGCATCATAGCGCTCTTAATGCGCCATCATTTACCAGCGGGGCTCAACCAAGCCAGTTCGCCGTGCTGAAGCTCTGCATACCTAAGGGAGAAAAAAGACATTTTAAACAAAGAAAGGCATGCAGGATAGCAACAAAACTAAAGAAATGCAATACGACCTACCTGAACAATATCAAACGGGCCGGCGTCCGTGAAGTAACTGGACCGCACACGCCTATGAAAGACAACGCGCCCCTGCAAAGAAGGCAGGACGGAGAGCACGCCTAACTCTACCAAAAGGTGAGGAGAGGGCGCCCGAGGGGCTGAAATCATATGGGGGTGGAGGGAGGATACTTACCCCGGTCGGTCAGTCTGTCGAGCTCCGCATGTGGTCTGAGGGGGAGGTGGAGGAGTCCTCCTCAGGGGTAGATGGCTCAGTTCCCATGATGCCACCGGCATCTTCGAGGGTGTGAATCACCCTTGTTTGACCCTCAAATGCGAACTGGAGCGAGGCCGGGTATAGCCACCGATATTTGACTTTCCGGTCTTGCAAGAAGGTTGTTAGTGGCCGGAAGGCTCACTGTCGTTGGACTGTGGGGGGCGGCCATGTCTTGGAAAAGCTGAATTGTGGCTCCCTGGTATGCAAAGTCACCTTGTGTGCGGCTTGCCACCATGATTTCCTGTTTTGTGGTGTAAAAGTGGACTCTGGTGATCACCTCAGGGGTGGCAGTATTTCTGCAACCTCGTAGTCTATGGGTGCGGGCCAGTAGGAGCACTGATTTATCACAGTCCGGGAGGAGGGTTTGGAAGAGGTCCCCGATGTAGGTAGGAAGGGCTCGATCCGGTGTTGAAACGGGGACCCCTCTGATGTGGATATTGTTCCTGCAGGCCCCGGGCCCTGTTTTCAGGATCTTCCTGCTTGCGATGCATGCTTTCAGAGTTATCCTCTAGAGACTGGAGTTTCCGTTGTAGCTCTGCAATCTGCGCCGAATGTTCCATGACTTGATCTTCTGCGTCTCCAACCCTGTGTTCTACCTCCTCCACGCGTTTGTCCAGTCCCTCCATCTTGGTCGTGACCTCTGCCATACAGTTGCGGAATTCCACCTTGATGTCAGCTAGTAGGGATTGAATATTGTCTTTTGTGATCGCATTGTCCCTGAGGTCTAGAGGGCGGGTAGGGTTGGGTCAATGAGGGGGGGGGGTCCTGCTGTTTGGGTTTCTCCTTCGTTTGCATTAGGTTCGCTATGTCTGCAGATTCTGGAACTTTGGGGGTCATTCCGAGGTTGGAGGTAAGGGAAAAACGATGCCGGTAAAGGATTACCGGCATCGCTTACCGCTACGGGCTATTCTGACCAACCAGACTGCTATTTACGGCATCGTACTTTGCGATGCCGTAAATAGCAGTCTGGGCGCGCGCGCAACACCCATGCCGGCATTAGCGGCATGCCATAAACGGGAGATGATCACAAGTGATGCGACATGCAAATAACGGCCTTCTGAAGGCCGAAAAAGTGCTTACCGGCATGGTGTAAATACTGGCTTCGCCGACCAGGCGTTAAGAAGCCTGAGCAGTGTTTCCAAGTGCCACAGGTGCACACAATCAGCACAGGTGGAGGCAATGGAGTCAGGGCCAGTACAAAAGGAGCTCACCCACACACCACACCCCCTCCCATACCAAGATGATACCAATAGTAGTAGCATTACTGGAGCTGGAGGCCCTGCTTGCAATGCCTCAACAACAACAACAGCCGCCACCACAGAGGAGACGCAGGAGGAGAAGGAGGGTGAGACAGGCCCAGCATGCCCCACCAGTGCAGCCACCGTTACCACGCCGGCAGCCCCCAATCCCTTGCATCAGAGCCACCCCCTTCAACCTAACACCTGAGCAGATCCACACCCTGTACCGACTTGACCATGACACCATCACCACCATAGTGGACCTGATACACGACGACATAGTTAGCCTCATAGAAATACGCACCGCCATCCCCCCTCTACTGAAGGTAGTGTCTGTGCTCCACTTCCTTGCCACAGGCACCTACCAGCACACAGTGGGGCACATGCATGGCATATCACAACCCTTATTTTCGCGGATACTGAACCAGGTGCTGGATGCCCTCCTCAAGCACACAAGGGACTACATATCCCTACCACGGACTCCCCAGGAGAGATACAAAAGTTGGCTTGCATGCACTGGCAGGCATTCCAAATTGTGTAGGTGCCCTTGACTGCACCCACATGGAGTTGGTGATCCCGCATGCCATGGAGGTGGTGTATCGCAACCGCATGCAATACCACTCCATCAATGTGCAGATGGTATGCAACGCCAGCAAGATCATCACACATTGCTGTGCCCGATATCCAGGATCAACTCATGACTCTTTGGTACTGCGGAACACCACGCTACATGGAGCGACATGCTGGACGACGTGCCTGGCTGCTTGGTGAGTTGCCTGACTGGGCCATGGCAGTGCATTGGGGTTGTGAGGTGGGTGGCTGCATACTCCACCTGGGTGGGAATGGGGGGGGATGAATACTCCACCTGAGTGGGAATGTTGACGTCAGTGCACGATGTGTACATCACCGAACACTGTGCCCCAAAGCAAGTGAAATGGAACATGACAACCAAATCCCATAGTGATGAAGTAAGGCCGACACCCATCACTAAATGACTAACGGGTAACCAGCCCACATCCCACAACACATGCACAACTCATCACCGGCACTCACACCGTAAGGTCATCCAGCACTCTGCACTGCATATGCGCTATGTTGCTGACTGCCGCATTTCACCACACAGGACAGTTATCCCTGGCCGTGCATTGAACTGAGTCGACCTAGGATATCACAGTGTGTCACTGGTTCGGCACACCCATAGGAGTGCTGAATGTCACCATGGAACTGATCAGTGCAGAATGCCCAATATAGAACTCACTACAGCCGAAGCTCCTATAGTTAAGGGTGAGGTGTTTGAAGCCACAGATAAGCATCCACAAGCGCTGCTCCGGCCTCTGCCACTTGGATCTTTCCCGGTTGCGCTCGCTGTGCCTGACGGCGACCATTACACTGTTTATTTGGTTCTTTAGAATTTCTTGGTTTCTTTTACTGTATTTGGGGGATGCTTAGGGCGGGGTGGGGGTTAGAGGGCTGGTAAGTTGCTGTTTCTGGCATGGGAGTGTATGGGGTTTATGTTTACAAGATGATACTACTTCTTGTTTGGAGTTCGGGCGATAGGAAGTGCCGAATACCAAAGCGTATGTGTACAATTAATGCTGTGCAGAGGAGGGGTGCTGGCCACCGCCGGCGGCTCCATTATTGACCCCGAGGATATTGTATGAATGCTCACAAGGGATTTCAAACAATTCACTGCATGGGGACCAATGATGCACCTCGGGGTCACAATAAAACCCTAACACTGTTAACCTGGAATATACAGGGTTTCACTAACGGGAAGAAATCACGCCTGATCTCGAACTATGCCAAAAACCATGGGGTTAACTTCCTCTGCCTGCAAGAGACCCACTTAGCACAAGATAGTATGCTTCCCAAACTGGCGGGATGGGGAATACATAGGTATGGCTCACTATATTCAACCCACTCCCGGGCAGTTGCCACATATATACATCAGTCGCTAGAGTTTAAACTAAATGCTCAAATAGGAGACAAGGAGGGTTGGGACCTATTGCTTGCAGGGGAAATTGCGGGCTGGGGGGTTCCTTATTATGAATATATATGGCTGAATACTGACAGCCCAGACTTCTTTCAGCGCTGGGCCGCACAGCTACATACATTCCCAAACTATGAGGTCATATGGGTGGGGGACTTCAATGTGGCCATCTCCTTAGACCTAGATAGATCCTCAACAACTCAACAAGTTCTCCCGATATCCGCTCAGAAATGGGCAACCATAGCTGACTACCACAACCTCCATGATGCCTGGCGACTTTTGCACCCCACTACTAGAGAATATTCCTACTACTCAGGAGTAAACGGTAGTTCCTCTCCGATCGATTATGTTATGGTGTCTTCTGATTTAGCCCGAGATATTGTGGACGCCTGAATTCTCACCCGAACCCTCTCTTATCACTCCCCAGTGTTGGTCAGCTTTCATGGCCCAAGTCGCCCTCCCAGGCACTTGAGATGGTGTTTCAGAGCCCGCACCCTAGAGGAATGCTGTCTTTCGCGATGAGATTCGGCATGAATCTAAACATTCTTTGAAGTAAACCATATAGTGGTTTGGGAAAACCTTACAGTGTATATCAGGGGGTGCTGCCTAGCTAAAGAAGGTGGTGTACTAAAATCTATACAATTCTATAACTTCCCTAGAATGTGAGATGAAGGATCTGGAGTCTCGACTCTCGACAGGGTCTCCAAGACTCTCAGGAGGTGTGTTCACTACTCCAAACAGCCAGGGAAGAAATGTCTCTCCTGATGACTATAGAAGAACGCTACCTGGGGGATCCCATTGTAGCGGCCTCCCATGCTGAGGGTGACCGCCTGAGCCGGACTCTGGCATGGGAAATCAAACGCGAGTGCCAGCTGGAACCTCTGCTAGAAATTGAGGATTCTGGTGGAAGCTTGGCTAGGGATGGGGAGAATATCAATAACGTATTTCGGGATTATTATGAGAGACTATACTCCTCCCAATCGCATTCTGCACATGATTCTATTTCACAATACCTGAACAGAGTGGCACTGGGATGGTTCGATCCTGCCCTGTGGATAGACCTAAATGACCCCCCTACTGATGAGGAGTTCCGAAGAGTAATCTTCTCTCTTCCCAATGGCAGGGCCCAGGCTTGGCTGAGATAACCGCTCAACTGTATAAGGCTTATGCAGACTTGCTGGGACAAATGTTGTACTCCCCAGAAACACCCGGACTGCCCTCAAAACGGCCCTGTTGAAACCCGCTAAAGATCCACGTAGTTGTGGCTCCTACAGATCACTCTAGCTGATCAACACAGACAATATGATCCTAGCGAAGATCCTGGCTGACTGGCCCCCTCCCCATATGATGGCGCTGGTCCTTCCCAGCCAGGCTGGCTTCATCCCAGGCCGCTCCACCCAGAATAATTTGCATTGCCTATTCTCGCTCATGCATAACATCAACCCTGAGATCCTGATCGTTGTGGCAGTGCTAGATGCCGAGAAGGCTTTTGATTCGGTGGAGTGGCCCTTTCTTTTTGAGGTCCTTCGACGGGTGGGTATAGGAAACTCATTCCTGCAATGGGTGCGGTTACTTTATACTGCCCAAAAGCAAAAATATACACTAATCGCTTACTCCTCCCGACCTGCGGCACCCACCAGGTCTGCCCCCTGTCCCTGATACTTGGCTATTGAACACCTGGCCTGCGCCATTCGGGAATACCATGCCGGCAGAGGGGTCAAAATCCATTCCCAGCTGTCAATAGTCTCCTTATATGCAGACGACTTGTTGTTGTACGTGAAACATCCGTAGCATAATCTACAGCCTATGGTACAGGAAATTGCCCAGTTCCGTGACATTTCAGGACTGAAGATCAACTGGTCCAAGTCAGAGGTACTCCCCTTGACGCCAAGTGTTGCCCGGTGCGACATTGATGACTAGTTTTGCTGGTGTGCAAACGGCATCGGTTGCCTGGGTGTTTTGGTGACAACCTCCTTGTCGGTACTATATAGAGCTAACTATATTGAGACCCTATTGAAGTTAGAATACAAGGTTGAGGCATGGGTCCTCTTGCCATTTTCCCAGTTGGCCCGGCCTGTCTGTCACTTGCAAAAATGGTTATCCTCCCTAAACTCCTTTTATATCTTTAATAATGTACCAGCTTGGCAATCAGTACCATTCTGTCCCGCCTCAAGAGTCTTATGGCTCGTCTCGCATGGGCAGGGGGCCGAACCAGAATCTCCTACGATACCCTAACATTACCTTCCGAGCAGTGTGGTCTGGAATACCCTAACTTGTGGGCTTACTTTCTAGCTGCGCAGATCCAGTATTCTGTGTGGCGGTGGGCTCCGTCACCAGACCTTCCCCATGCCCTGCTGGAAAAGGCAAACACTCAACCGAATGATATGAAAGGTTTGCTCTGGGGGTCACCGTCCAAGGTGGAGAAATCTGAGATACAGCCAGTGGCTATCACCTGCAAAGCCTGGGCCAGGCTACTGCGGAGGACTGAGCAGGGAATTTGGTACTCCCCAGAGATGGCCTTTTATCGAACTATTGGAATCCCCTCACGCGTGAGAATATTTTCCGACTACACTTTGAGAGGCTGGGAGTTCACACGCTGGCCGATATACTCCAGCAGGGTAACCTTATTACATGGGAGGCTTTGAAGAGTAAGGAGGAATACATAGCGGTCACGATGTTGCTATATTTCCGATTGCGTGAAATTCTCCAGACTAAATGGACGAAATTCCCGTCAACCCCGCATCTCACCAATCCTTCAATACATCACGGCTCCCCCCCCCAAAATACAAGGAAACTTGTCTCCTCTCTATATAGATGTATTAGATCTCTGAAGTCCCCCCACACCCACAACCTTAAGGCTAAATGGGAAGCCGCACTGGGAAGAGAACTAACCAAAGGTCAATGGAAATATATAGACACACAGACATGTAGGATATCCACGAATTGCAGCCTACGGCTGATGCATTTCAAATTCATCCACCAGATGTACTATTCCCCCGCCCGCCTACACAAATTCGATCCAGACAGATCTCCTCGGTGTATTAGATGCCGATTTGAGCCGGCTGATTTTTGTCACATTTCTTCGGTTTTTCTGTTTATACGCCCATTCTGGGAGGGTATAGCAAAGACCATGTCTCGGATACTGGAAACACAAAAGCAATTACCTCCTGAACTATGGTTGTTGGCACTATCTGGCCTGACCACCGAAATTGTATTTGTCCTTGTAGTCTCCCCACTGGATTAAGTGAATACTACTGTTATGATGCGCTTCCACTGTATATGTACTCTGCTTTTTTTCTCTTCTATTTGTGATGTTGCAGTTCTGCACTTCAGTTGAGGGGGTGCAGAGGGGAGGGGGGGTTAGGTATTTGATATTGGATGGGTACCTGTACACCAGGGACTGTTGGTACAGTTTGAGTTGTTCTTGGCCCACTACTTTAGAAATTGAAACCCAATAAAGTTATTAAAAGAAAAGACATGTCCTAGTGACCAGGAAAAAGTTGCAAACTATCATCGACTCAACCGTACCAGAAAGAGGGGGGAAAGGGTTAAATATAAAATGGGCGAGACATGGTATTCCCCATTCCCTAGTGACAACCAACCCAACTCTTCCCCAACCTTCATGGGTTATTGCGAGTCAGTTCCCCTTATTCCTTCACACATTACCATTGACAGTACTGGGACGAAGAAGGAGCAACTAAGAGCAATGAAGTCTTTATACTTTTACCACTCTGGTACTGGGACGAGGAAGATGCCTGCTGAGAGTTGTATGGGTCAGGCATGTCCCTTTGATTCTGGTCAGGCAGGGCTAATTGAACATTCGCACCTGCAGCTTGTCAAAAGGCTGCAGGTGTATAAAAGAAGCCCAATTCAAGGTGTGAGGAGGAAGGTAAAAGCAGAGGCGGAGCTGCAGCAGCAGATAGGCCAAGAGAAGCAGCATGGAACTGGGTGAAGAGGCATGCTGAGACGCTGAGGTCTGCTGAGGGAGACGACCGATGGAAGCGCAGCGTGACAGCTGAAGAGCCATGGAGCAAAGCAAGCGTCGTAAAGGGAGCCTTGTGGAGAGGCAGTCCCTTTTCATGGAATGTGAAGCACTCGTTCCCCTATGTTCAGAAGGTGACACAGGAGTGCCTGAGGGGCAGGATTTGGAACCCTGATTTGGAAAGCTAAGGGCCGAGCGAACCACGCTTCTGGAAGGTCCTTACACGCAACCAGTGAGTTTCTAGCAAAGGAGAAACCCAGTATGCAAGTGTTTGAACTTTCCGAGAGGAATACATTGTATCATAGTGGTCGCGTGTGAGAAAAAACACATTCTCAAAGGTCTCAAAGCATTGCCTATTTGCTTTTGAAGTGAATAAAGAAGTATTTAATTTCCAAGAGGAATACATTGTATCAGAGTGGTCATGTGTAAGAAATGACACATTCTCGTAAGTCCCAGAGCATTGCACATTTCATTTTGAAGTGAATAAAGAAATATTACACAGTGGGCTGAGGAGCAACATTTGTTTTTGAGTGCAACCCGCTCCTGTTGCACACCAAACTTGCCTCACAGGTTAAAAGGGAAGATGTGTTCTAAATGCAATCCGCGCCCAGTGAATCCTAAACTGAAAGAAACTTTAACAAAAACAATTCCACATGTATTGAATAACAAACTAGGTGAAATCTTCACCAACCTGAACAAAACCTTAACAAATACAATTCCACATGTATTGAATACCGAACAGAGTGAAATCCTTGCCAAAGTAATTTCAAATTAAGACAAAAACGACATATTACAAATAATTACCTTTTGTAGCATAACTAATTAAGACGTTGAAGTTGTTTTGAGTACAATCACACTTTATATCCGATCCATCAACTATAAAGAGAAGGCACTCGAGTGGCAAAGACCTTTACAGAGACAAACGACAATTCTTGGTGTTGCTGAACTTAGTGTTGGGGAAGGGAACACTGAAGCTGGAACTATTTCTATTTCTTGTGCTGAATATAAATCTTAGGGAATGGAACCCCAAGACCTGAATCCTTTATTGACTTGTGGTTGAAGACTCAAGATTCACTGGTACTTGGATTTGTGTTATTTGGAACTTGGAGAAGGGACCCCTGGGCACTGGTGGAAACTACATAAGTTCAAGAGAGGTAACTTTAAAACTTTTGCTAAAACGGTTTCATACTTGGGGAAGGGAGCTGAAAGGAAGCTATGAGATGGAAGAGGCTTGGAATTTTGTGTTGGACACTGTTTCTCTTTGGTTGCTGACATCCCTACACATTGTATATATTAGTTGTGAGGGCAAGTATAGGTTTGGACACAGACAGATTCTTAGGTAGGGAAATTCCACCTTAGCATAGGGAAAGTAAGGCCTTTTTCCTTCCTGGCATTTACTTTAATAACACTATTTACTTTGAATTCGGATTCTGTTTTCTGTGCCCTTTTGCATGATACTTTCACATCAGGCATAGAGAACAAACTCAACCTTCTTGAAATGTCCTACAAAGATGATGTAATTGAGTCTGTTTCCACAAAGAAGACCGAATGTAGTCCTAGTGCTGAAGGAGGGGGTCTAGACAAGACCAGTTTCCCCTTTCCAAAAACAAAGCTTCCTGAAGACCCGACCAACAGGCAGATGGACGTGGGGCAGATGGTGAACAGAAACCCCTACCTTTCCCACAGCAACATACAGAATCGGACCTCACCAGAAGTCTCACTGATGACAGCTCAACCTCAGAAGAAGATGAAGTTAAACATGCCCGGCCCAGGTTCTGCGAGATGTTCCACAATGGGGTTCCCTCCCCTGGGTTTCTCTTCCTTGAATACAACAGTTCATTGCGTCTTATTTGGCCCACAACTGCACTGTTACAGACAAAGCTTTCTAGCTTTGTAATTCTTTTTGTTAGATTGTTAGAACTAGGCTTATTTGTATGCTTAACACAGTTCTGATATTTGTGTACTGAGAAGTTCTTAACACACTTGCCATTGCCTGGTTTACTCTCCTGCCAGGGCTTCTTGCTGTAACACACTTGTAATTTGCCTGGTATACTCTCATGCTAGGACTTCTTGTTCTTGCATGCCTGTAATTGCCTGGTATACCCTACTGCCAGAACATGTGTTCCTTACACATTTAGAACTTGCCTGATATACCGTCCTGCCAGGGCTTCTTGTTCTTGCACACTTGCAATTGCCTGGTATACTTTCCTGCCAGGGCTTTTGTTCTTGCACACTTGTAATTGACTGGTATACTTTCTTGCCAGGGTATTGGTTCTTGCACCCTTGTAACTTGCCTGGTGTATTTCCCTGCCTGGGCTTCCCATTCTTGCACCTTTGCAGTTGCCTGGTGTTTTCTCTATTCAAGGCTTCTTTAATTCACATGTGGTTGCCAACCATTTCCACAACTGTATATTCACTTGATTGGATATCGCATCCTCTTGATATACATTTAGTTTTGCTGCTCAGATGTATTTATATTCTGTACATTCACACACGGATAAGGGTTTTACTTCTCTTCCGCTTTTTACAGTAAGTTACTTTGTTTTCTCTCTTTCTGTGGGTCTTATTACTGTTATTGGTATTTGGCGCAGCCGTCAATATGCTCTGGGGACCCCAATGCCTTTGAGCTGACTCACCGGCTCTTGCTGTTGTTCTTGGACTCGTTCGTGCTCATTCAGTGAAGGTATGCCACTTGGTTCCCTTTGTGGCTGTTTCCTGTTCGACTTCTCCTCTTCCGTGTCGTCTCTTCCACACGTCTATTTTCCCTCTGGCTCCGGTAAGCAAGGGTTTGCTTGCAGCGGTCTGTGTATGCCCAGGAGTCTTCCACTTGCTCCTGGTGTCTCGGCACCACGACCCGCTCTGTCAAAAACCAAGGGAGGAGAGGGTATCAACCCCCTCTCCCGAACCACAGAAGCCGATTAGATCGACCCTCCCACCGTGGTTGGCATGGTTACCTGGATGTTGGTAAAACAGGTAACCAGGTGGCAGCCAATGGGGGGAGGAGGGATTAGGGTGAGGTTGTGGATAGGTAAGGGGAGTTAGGGAAACCAGAAAGAGGCTAACGGTAGCATGTCTTAGATGGGTTGGGGGATATTAGGGAAAAACAACACACATGAGATAACAGTCCAGTCAAACTCTCACAACCCTGTATGCCTTAATCCTAGACCTTAAAACCTGACCATTCCTATTTACACCTGTATTTTGCTAGATTGTTTGTAGAGCCCATACAACATAGACCTTATATCAGTAGAGCTGGACATAACATGAAGGCACATATCATGGAGGTTAATGCAGCATAGCACATAGAACCTTATAGGACGTGATACAAAGACATGACTCTGAGAGCAAGCAGTATGGCACAGACAAGGGAATTTCCCTTTCATGAAAAAACAAGACACATGGCCCTTGGGGTGATGCAAAAGCAAACAGAACATTACATTCAGGAGCACCCCTTTTATATTGCCTGAGGAGCAAACCCCTTCCTCTTCATGTAATGCCTGTAGTATTGTGACACTAACTTCTCAGCAGAACCCACAGCGTGCCTTTTCTCTACTACATGCACGCTTCATAGTGGCAGTAGTCTTGCTGAAGCATAAAGTTCCACACTCAGTTCCGTAATTTGATAAGACGCGGTTGCTGATCACTGTGTTCTAAAGCTTAATAGTAATAGTGTGTGTCACACACATGCAGTAGTTTCAACACCCTCCCCTGCCACAGCAGAAATGTTCCCAACACTTATGTGTGTCCAGGAGCCTCGCGAGGCATCCCGGACTCTGAAAAATGAAGCAGAGCACTTGCCCGGGCTGCCTCTGCTCACCGTGTGGCCCGGGAATAGATCACAGCATCCCTCCGGCATCCCCCGCATTTCCATAGTTCCTCCAGCAAACCGATGTGAGGGCCTGTGCTGAACACCATTAATAATCTGCACCTGAACGCGGGAGGCTGGCGCGTTAAGAAAACCCTCAATTACAGTCAGCTGGGTAGACGCGTGAAACCAGAACTACACGCGGGTCCCCAGGCTGCTGGGTAATGTAGTCCTACATGTCATTTTTCTGTATGCAGTATGCCTTTTCCTGCCCCAAACCCAATTCCTGACAGTACCTCCTTCCCCAGGGCTCTTCCCAGGACCTGCCTTATCGTGATGACGCAAATGAAACCATCTCACCAATCTGGGAGCGTGAACGGAGCTTGCCGGCTCCCATGAACAGTTTTCAGGACCATTACCAGACCATTGAATCGAATACCACAATACGTGTTGTCTTTTCCTTGAATCCAGGATTTGTTTAACCTCATATTCAGCATGGCCGTCCTTCATTATTACTGGTGGTCTCTGCGCACGCATCCCAGGAGCTGCAGATTTAAGCAAAGACACATGGAATACTGGATGTATCCTTAAAGTTGTAGGTGGACGTAATTTAACAGCCACTGTAGATATACACTTCAAAATTTCATAGGGTCCAATAAACCGAGGAGCAAATTTACAAGGTCCCACCAGGGGCAAGTTGCGTGTTGATAACCAAACTCTGTCTCCCACATTGTACTTGAGAGCTTCCTGCCCTTTCTTGTCTGCTTGCCTTTTGTAAGCCACCTTGGCCTGTTCTAAATTGGTTTGTGCCTTCTGTCTTATGTTCAGAAGCAACTGTTTTCTCTCTTGTAGAACTGGAATCTGTTCTACCTCAGGTAAGTGCTCGGGTAACATATTTTGCACATGCCCATACAGACATTCATTTGGCGTCATACCTAGTGATGAATGTTCATTATTGTTGTACGTGAATTCTGCTAACCACAACGCTTGCACCCATGACTCCATCCCGTCACCCAAATAACATTGCAAATACTGCTCCAGTGTCTGATTGACCCTCTCAGTCTGCCCATCTGTTTGCGGGTGATAGCTCGTAGATAGAGCACAATCGATTCTTAACATACGACAGAAGGTGCACCAAAATCTGGAGGTAAATTGAGGACCACTATCAGATACAATACTTCGAGGTAGCCCATGTAATGTGACAATATGTTGTAGAAATAACTCTGCCAGTTGACCAGCTCCAGGAATACCCCTGCACAGCACAAAGTGGACTTGTTTGGACAAATAGTCTACCACCACCCAAATAGTATCATACTGCTCATCAGGAGGAAGATCGGTAATGAAGTCCATAGAAATGTGAGTCCAATCCTTTTCAGGAGTTGGCAAAGGTTGAAGCAGCACCACCTTCTTGGAATGATCCGCCTTGTTACGGACACACGTTTCACATCTCTGAATATACCTGATAGTGCCTTGTCTCAAATTCGGCCACCAAAAATACCTTTCTAGCATGCCTTGTGTCTTTTTACTCCCGGTGAGAAAACAAACTCATTTTAACTGTAAGGAATGGAAAACACCAGTCACAAATTAAGAATATCACTATGTTTATTTCATAAACCTACAAATGGGACCCAGATTCATCTAGTACTTGTACATAGTCATAGAGGCAGTGAGCCAGCAAAAATACGGGGTGGGTAGTCTTAAATAGACTTTATTTTCAGCCCCCTTCGTTTGACAACAATACATAGCTATGACCCGTGTAATGCAGACCTTCGTCATAACAACATGCAGTGCAGCTTTGCACCGTCATCTGCAGACCTGTTATGTTCCTAAAGCAAAGTGGAGATAGTTTGTTCTGTGCTCAGTACAAGGTAAACATACCATGCGCTTCGCTTTATCTATGTTTGGAATTCATCTAAAAGGTCATTCTGCAACCCAGGGTGGGAGTTTAGAGACTTTTCGGAACAGTATATTTCATGAATTATGCTGCAATTAATCTCGAGCAGCAGTAGAATTAGCAGAATTAGCCTGGCACAGTAAGGAGCCAGGGACACCAGGAACACTCATAACAGTCTCATAACAGTTGTTATCTTTGTTTCTGTCTGTGTGTTCAGGCTTGTAGCTACATTCCATTAGCTAAGCATATTATGAAAACTTTCAGGCCGTGCTGTGAGCAGAATTTTCTCAGACCATGATCGAGAAGGGAAGGCACAACTAACATAGCCCATAGTGACATAGTCCATAGTTCAATGTGTGCAGCTAGGCTAATTCTAATGACTTGTTAATGAAATGCATTTTCACACCGGAGTGACCTGCTAATGGGGAGTTATGACACCAGTATAGGGCTTTTTCTTGTTAGTCTTGAGTAGGTAAGTACAACTTCCCTGCATAATAAGGAAGCCCTTTTCGAATAGTTTTCAACGGGGCCCCAACACCCCATTTCAACACCTCCTGTTGTCTCATCCCTCCCCCCCAACCCCGGGGATGATCGCCTTTTAGTTCCGTCACTACATTTTCTACATTTTGCTGCCTTGACAGAGTGTCAGCCTTCCCATTTCTTTTTCCAGGCCGAAAGTTCACCTGGAAGTCAAATTCGTTGAAGTACTGAGACCACCGTAATTACCTAGTGCTAAGAGTTTGTGCTGTCTTAAAGTACTGCAGGTTTTTATAATCGTAACTACCACCACCTGATGCCTGGCCCCCAACAGATAATGCCTCCATTCCAGGAAAGCTGCCCGAATGACTAACAGCTCTTTCTCTGTTATAGAGTAGTTTTGCTCACAGCTGGTAAGTTTGCGAAAATAGAAAGCCACTGGGTGCCAATTACCCTCCTCATCTTTTTGAGACAACCCTGCCCCCACTGCCACATTAGATGCATCTGTCTCCACTTGAAAAGCTTTGCCAGGATCTGGATGCCTCAAGACTGGGGCTGAGTTAAAAGCATACTTCAACTCTTGAAAGGCCCTTTCCGCTTCCTGATTCCAACAAAAACTTCTGGCCTTTCTCAGTAACTTAGTTTTTGGGGTTACAATTTGAGAAAAATTGGAAATAAACCTGCAGTAAAAGTTGGCAAACCCCAGAAAAGACTGAATATCCTTGATACATTGAGGCGCCGCCCCACTCGGTGACTGCCTGCACCTTCTTCTTGTCCATTACAATGCCTGTGGGGGTTAAAATGAACCCCGAAAACTCCACCTATGTGGTATGAAATGCACATTTTTCCAATTTTACATACAATTGATATTCCTGCAACTTCTGCAACACCACCCTCACATGTTCTATATGTTGTTCCTTTGAGGATGAATAAATCAAGATTTCATTGATGTACATGATGACAAACACATCAATGAACTCACTCAACACCTCATGCATGAAATATTGGAACGCGGCGGGGGGCAGTACACAATCCAAAGGGCATGACTAAATATTCAAACAACCCGAACATAGTTCTAAAGGCAGTTTTCCATTCATCCCCTTCTTTCACCCGTATCAAATGATACGCGCCCCTCAAGTCCAATTCTGTATATATCACCGCTGTTTTTACTTGATCTAAGAATACCGCAATCAAAGGCAGCGGGTACCTGTTCTTCACTGTCACCTTATTCAATGCCAGATAGTCAATGCCCGATAGTCAGTGCAAGTCCTGAGTATTCTTTCCTTCTTAGGAACGAAAAATGAGGACAACAACACTGGCGAAGTAGAATGCATAATGAACCCTTTTCCCAACATTTCATCCAAATACTCAAATGTTGATTCTCTGCTTCAGTAAGAGTATATATCCTACTACAAGGTAGTTTGGCCCCAGGCTCTAATTCAATCGCACAGTCATAAGGTCAATGGGGGGCAACCTCTCCGCCCCACCCTTGTCAAAGACCCTAGCAAACTCAGTATAATGGGCCGGAATCCCCGCATTGCTCCCACAACCTGTGATGCATGTATCTGATCTGCCAAGAACATGGCAGGTCCCATCTCCCCCTCTATATGACTCCTGCGTTTCAAAAAGCAGTTCCAGAGTG
Organism: Ambystoma mexicanum; assembly: GCF_040938575.1. Taxonomy (NCBI): domain Eukaryota; kingdom Metazoa; phylum Chordata; class Amphibia; order Caudata; family Ambystomatidae; genus Ambystoma; species Ambystoma mexicanum. Next base: position 968,467,986 of record NC_090937.1, read on the forward strand.
ACGCAGTCAATCTGAGGGTTATGCTGTACTAACCATGGCATGCCTAAAATGAGTCCAAACTGTGGCGCTGCTATTAAATCAAACACAATTTTTTCCACATGACCTGACCCACACCTCATTTGTACTGGCTGAGTGTTGACGAATGGGGCCTGAAATTGAGGGTGAACCGTCTACCGACTGCACCCCTTCCGCCCGTTGTTTGTCCTGCAAAGGCAATCCCAAATAACTTGGCCAAACTGATATCAATGAAATTCCCTGTGGCCCTGAGTCCACCATCGCTGACACCATCTGCTTAGTTAAGGCAAAAAATAACGTCACCAAGATGTACAAATGTGAATTCTTGTTTTCTGCCATATTTGCTACCCAACCGTGGAACCTAACTTCGGCTGGGCCTGACTGAGGTCCCGCTAAGGCCGGCTCAATCCTTTTCCTGACTCCCCCTTGCTCCGATACCCTCCTGATCCAATCTTAGGAGTGTTAGGACATGTCCGAATATAATGTCCTGCTTGCCCGCAATACAAGCACAAATTATTAGTCTTGCGTGCTCCTTCTCGGCTGCCATCAATGGCCCTCTCACCCCTCCAATCTGTATAGGTTCTCTCTGCCCACTTCTGCCTCCTTTACCCTTATCCAGCCTTACAAAGGGTACCACATCCGGTCTCTTCTTATCTTCTTTGCGTTCATTCATGCGATGGTCTAGCCTAAACGCTATGTCAATCATGGCAGTACATGAACTAGGTTGAGGTTCCACTTGCGCAATAACGTCCTTCAATTCCTCCCTCAACCCTTGATGGAACAATATTGTCTGTTTCATCACATAGCCATATTGGCCAGAAAACATTCTATTATACTGGGTCACATATGATACGAAATCTTGTGTCCCCTGTCTTAATGCCAGCAATTCTTTATCCTACGCCAAAGAAACCTCTCTACGGTCGAACAACCTTCCAAACTCTGCCAAAAAACCCTCCCAGTTGTATAATAACGGGTCATCCTTTTGCACCAAAGGCATAGCCCACGCAGCAGCATCTACTGTTAAATACGAAATCACAAAACAAACGCTGTTCTGGTCTGTATAGTCTCGGAGGCTGCGGGTTTACACAAAAAATGCAATCTGCACTGAGTCAAAAATATCATATATTTTCTAGAATCTCCAGCAATTCTTTCTGGTGCTGCTCACGGCACACTACTGGGTGGTTGCACTATAACCGTAGAAGCCCTGCCCACCGCTACCCCTCCTGATAGTCCGGTTGCGGCTTCCAAATGAGCACCTTGCGCTACTAACCCCTGCACCTGGGCCTTAAGTGTGCTTGATTCCTGGCTTGCATGCACTAATTCGAGTTGAATATCTTGCAAAGCCTTTAGCACTTCCGCTAAAGGGGGACGATTCGACTCCATTTGGCCTGGGTGGTTCAAATAACCCAAAATTGGGGGCATATTATTCTGTCAAAAACCAGGGGAGGAGAGGGTATCAACCCCCTCTCCCGAACCACAGAAGCCGAATAGCCCACCGTGGTTGGCACGGGCGCCTGGATGTTAGTAAAACAGGTAACCACGTAGCAGCCAATGGGGGGAGGAGGGATTAGGGAGAAGTTGTAGATAGGCAAGGGGAGTTAGGGAAACCAGAAAGAGGGTAAGGGTAGCATGTCTTGGATGGGTTGGGTGATATTGGGGAAAGAACAACACACATGAAATAACCTACATCTGTATTTTGCTACATTGATTGTAGAGCCCATACAACATAGACCTTATATCAGCAGAGCTGGACATAACATGAAAGCGCATATCATGGAGGTTAATGCAGCATAGCACATAGAACCTTATAGGACGTGATCCAAAGACATGACTCTGAGACCAAGCAGTATGGTACAGACAATGGAATTCCCCTTTCATGAAAAAAACAAGACACATGGCGCTTGGGGTGATGCAAAAGCAAACCGAACATAACATTACATTCAGGAGCGCCCCTTTTATATTGCCTGAGGAGCAAACCCCCTTCTCTTCATGTAATGCCCGTAGTATCGTGACACTAACTGCTCAGCAGAAAACACAGCGTGCCTTTTCCCCACTATGTGCACGCTTCATAGTGGCAGTAGTCATGCTGATGCGTAAAGTTCCACACTCCTTTCCCTAATGTGATAAGACACGGTTGCTGATCAACGCGTTTTAAAATTTAATAGTAATAGTGCGTGTCACGCACATGCGGTAGTTTCAACACCCTCCCCTGCCACAGCAAACAATATTCCCAACACTTATCTGGACTCTGAAGAATGAAGCAGAGCACTTGCTGGGGCCGCCTCTGCTCACCGCCGTGGCCCGAACATCGATCGCAGCATTCCTCCGGCATCCCTCGTGTTTCCAAAGTTCCTCCAGCAAACCGATGTCAGCGCCCGTGCTGAACACCATTAATAATCCGCACCTGAGCACGGTTGGCTGGCGCGTTAACAAAGCCCTCAATTACACTCAGCTGGGTAGACGCGCGAGACCAGAACTACACGCAAGTACCCAGGCTGCTGGGTAATGTAGTCCTACATGTCATTTTCTACATGCAGTACACTTTTTCCTGCCCAAAACCCAATTCCTGACACGCTCTGTCAGCGGCTCCCTTCTTCTCCACTGATTGTCGGCCAGCTCCACCACGCTTGCTTCTGCTTTCCTGTTCTTCGAGCCCCACAGACAGGCGAAACGTCTTCTTGCCAATAGTAGCCTCTAGCATCTTGTTTCCATCCTTTAAATTTCCAGAGCACAGTTATTTGCGGGGAAAAACTAGAACGCTTGCTGGGCTTCTGGTTTCTCCTGCTCTGTGTTCATCTTTCCCTCTCTTTGTCCCAGTACTTGAGAAATTATGGGGCAAGAAGTTGATTTCTCACGCTTGAATAATCATTTGCAATAGTTTTAAAGGTGAAGTTTGTGGGGAAAAATCCCAGTCAGCCCACGCACACGCACTCATTCAATAAAGAAGTGGCGACAAAAAGGCAGAGAGTAAACAAACTAAAAAAAAATGGCTCTAAAAACAGACTCCCCAGAAACCTGGACCTACAAATCGTGGCTAAAACAGCAGCGACTGCAAATGTACCAGAACGACGCCGAAGCAATGCTCCACACTTGGGCTACAAGAAACACTTGTGACTTTTGGTCGCTATTAAAATCAATAAATGGACAAAGGGCAAATTCACTCTCTAGCTGCGTCCCTGAGCAAAAGTGGATCCAGCATTTCACGGAGCTTTACCGCTGTCCCTCGACCTCATCTCTGTCGCAAGCAGCTCTCCCAGATTCTTCATGGATCCCCCTATCATCTACCGACGACATTAGGGAAGTGATCATGAATCTCAAATCTTCGAGGGCCCCGGGGCCAGACGGCCTGACTAACACCGACCTGAAGAAACATCCACTGGCGTGGGCACAAGCTATTGGTGAAATATTCAATCAAGCCCAAAAAATCAAACAAATTCCCAAAACCTGGACAGAGGCAGTACTGGTGCCCATCTACAAAAAAGGCGACAGAAGTACCCCGGCCAACTACAGACCCATAGTCTTACTTGATATCATAGGGAAGATGTATGCGTCGCTGCTACTACACCGCTTTAAGGACTGGGCAAGCTCCTCCCCGGCAGCCGACATCTTCCAAACAGGCTTCCAGAAGGGAGCAGGGATGGCGATCAACCTGCTAATCTTGAATATAATCAAAGCAAAGCAAAGAGGGGAGCACTGAAGGTCCACATGGCAATGGTGGACCTTTCCCAGGCCTTTGACTTAACATGTTCCACAGTTTTTCCCGATCTACTATCTACCTGGAAATGTCCGGCCCCGATTCTTGCACTGATAATGGTACTTCACGCAACCACTTCGCTCAGATTCCGCCTAAACCAGCAAGGAGTACTTTCAGATCAGATCTTCACAGAACGAGGTGTAAAACAGGGCTGTTTATTGCCTTCATCGGGGACTTCCAAGACTCGGAAAAAACACTAAGATCTTTTCCCCCTCAAGTGGGCACATCGAAAGTCTCAAGACTCTGGTACGCAGATGACCTGATCTTGATGGACCAGACTGCGATTGGCCTCCAAAGACTAGCAAATCTGTCCAAATACATGGAAGAAAACAACCTCCAAATTAACAAAAACAAAACGAAAATCTTGTCCTCAAAAAACGCAAAAAAAGCCAAGATCAGTCCCAGCTGGTTCCTTGAGGAAACAAAAATCGAAGTGGTCGATGAATTAAAATATCTGGGCGTGCAATTAGACAACTCTCTGAATAAAAACTCAATTCAAGCCTCACTATGGGCAAAGATGAGAAACCTAACAGCCCAATCTCGAGCAGTAGACAGAAAATTCGGCAAGTTCTCATGGACGCCTGTACTACAATTCTACAAAACCAAGGTAGTCCCTGCAATAACATATGGCATGGCAGCCAATCTAAACCTACCTGAGGAATTCTGGTCGAGACTTGAAGGCTATCTTTGGAAATCGGTTTTGGGTCTTCCAGCTTCAGCCCCCATGCCAGCCATTCGTCGCGACCTTGGCCTCCAATCACTAGCCTCGGTAGTACGCCAAAGTGCAATTCTACTCTACAGAAAAATACAGACTTCTGACACCCTCACGATCTTTCGAATAGTAGAAGCTGAATTGACCAAAGGAACTTGCTTACCTCTAATGAATTGGGCAAATAAAATTGAGGGAAAACTAGATGAAGTCCTCTGTAGCGAAGACCTCCTCATCTCAAACCCTGGATGTGTCAAGTTAAAACTTTCACAACAAGACTGGATACATACCAACGAAAAAATACTCCAGTATAAATCTCTAAAAGATCTGCAACCTACTCGCAACCGGCCAAAGGTCCCGCTGAGATACTGTGAAAAATTCCCTGAGAAAATTACCCATGCAGGCCCGCTTAAACCTACTTCACACTAGAGAAATCCTGGCCACCAGAGCCCTTGTAGAAACATCAAACTGCCGGGTTTGTGGCCTAGCTGACCAAATAGAGTCAGTCCGACATCTCCTCACCTCCTGCGCAGGACTTGCGGCAGAAAGACGGGCTTACCTGGCACCACTCGTCACCTGCCCTACGACACTTGATGAAGAAACAATATGGTTTCGATTGATTGCGGGCGATTCTATGAGATGGTCTAGAGCGGCAGCCAAATTTCTTGAAGTAGCCCTTGCGAAAGCAAGTGCCCTTGGCCCCGCTTCTTCCTTTTCGTCAAAGCTGACGCCCGAACCTGATCGTTAAACCGGACCTGCAGACTTCTGAGTGGTGTCCTGAGTAGCCTCTATAAGACGAAATACAGTTCGCCATGGCACATCGTTTTTGTAAAAAACCCAAATTGGGTTAATAAAAAAAAAAAGAAAAAAAAAAGGTGAAGTATTGTTGAGGGGCGTGGCCTGGAGCACCGACAATGGGGACGCTCCTTTGATGGCCTCCATGAGGGACCCGCGGCACGGACGAGGTGAGGTTTCAACACGTTAAATTGAAAATGAAACCCTGATTGGAGCGCCGGAAACCTTGCTGCACCTGCCGGGACAAGAACGAGAAATTTTGGCAGCCGGGAAGCCTTTCTACAAGCCGCAGACTTTGGCGGCCCCTTCCTTTCCGCACCCAAGATGGCGGGCAGAATTAATGAGACCAGCGCCGGCACTGGGCTGAGGCTGGCAAGCTGGTCACACTGAGCCCGACGGGCCTCCCGAACCCGCATGCCACCCCCAGATGATTTACCGGAGTGAATGCGGCCTCCACTTGGAGAACCCGCCTAGTCTCCTCAGCGCCTCCCGTTGCGGCTGCAGCCTGCCTGGCCCAGAAGCGCCCTCCTGGGGTGCGGTGACTTGGGGCCTCTGGGCTACTCTTCGCCCCACTCCACAACAAGAGGGTGCTCCGCCTCTCTCCCAGCGGCATCCAGCGACGGGGTGACGAGAGCTCCAGGGTGGAAGAGACCGCACGGAGCGCTCCTCGCTCCTCCCTGCAGCGTTGAGCGGTTTGGCCAGAGCCGACAGACGGGAGTGCTCCGTGTTGTGGGCGAGGCGGCCCGCCCGCTCTCTTCCCTGTGGCGGCCCTTGTCCCCCTTGCCATGAGAGGGGTAACTGCTATGGCATCAACCCTATCTAAGACTCCAAATTAATTAAAAGAAGACGCCACAAGGACAACAAAGCTACCCCCACTGTCACCAGCCTATGAACACTAACGGAAACAGGGTAGCTCAATCTCTCTATTTAAAGAGTGTCTTTTGGGGAGACCCCAGGCCCCGGTGTGGTCCCACTCCTCCTTTTTCTCCACTCACTTCCAGGGACGCCCGGCCCACGCTTCGCCACCCCCCCCTCTCCTCAAGTGAAACTAAGGAGCATAAACCATCTCCATACCTAATTGGAAGAACTGGAAGACCCCCCCCCCGTCTTCCTCACTGCACTACATTCAATCAACAGCCTTGTCTACCCCAAGTCCACCCTGTTCCCGAAAACTACTGCATCATTCACCTCACGCTGCTGCACGAGTCATGGCTAAGCAACTAAAATCCGGTAAGAACTCTGACATTACAACAATGCTAATGTTGTTGGACAAAGGGAAGAAAAGCGATCCCCTCAAGCTCACCCCGCAGAAATCTCTGGAGGACAAAGGAGCCCTAGCGACCAAAGACAACATACTAGCCTTTATGACGGACATTAAATCAGAATTTAGGTCATGCATGACCGAGCTCACCACAAAGCTGGAACACACGGACCAGAGTGTGACGGAGGTGGAATAGAGACTGGGGGAGGTTGAGGATCGCTCCCATGACCACACGTCCGCTTTGGGGGAAATCCAACGCTCGATCAGATCCCTGCAAGATAAGTGTGAAATCCTCGAATTTAAGCAGGAAGATCTTGAAAACAGGGCCCGGCGCAACAACCTTCGGATCCGGGGGATCCCAACCTCAGTCATAGATAAAGACCTGGCGGAATACGTGGGAGACTTCTTCCAATCTCTACTCCCACAGTTGAATAAACCTCAACTTCTCTTAGACCGCACCCATAGGCTGCACCCGTGCCAGGGCGTGGCATCAGCCCCCCCCAGACGTAATAACTAGGGAGCATTTCTTCACCACCAAAGAAGCTATCTCAAACATCAGCCGTTCCCGGAACAATCTGTCTTTCGAGGGCTCCCCCCTCCAGATCTACCAAGATCTCTCCCTCCTCACACTTCAGAAGAGGAAATCCCTCAAGCCTCTAACCCTCTTCATTCAAAACCACCAGATTCGATATAGATGGCTCTTCCCGACAGCCTTACAGTTCTCTAACAAAGGCACTGCGCGCAGAATCAGCCACCTTGAGGATGCCAAAATGATCATGCTCCCACCCGCGCCTGGAGATATGGAGTCGCTGAACCCTGAGGACATGGCGGACTGAGGGCTGACCGCCTCGCCGAAACCCAGGCGGACAGCTTGGTCGAAGGTGCCGAAAAACAGCAGGAGAAGATGAACCATTCCAACCAGTGCCCTGCATCCCACAGCGGCCTCAAATAACGGAACCCGGCCTCCCTCCTCATTGGGACCTTTCTAACATCCCATGGAAACCTCACTGATCCCGAAAAAGCAAACAAACCGCTATATGTATATATTGCAGTAGGCCCACTTTTCACGGCCCATGCCCATTTCCAAGGTACATTCCACCTATGAGTCCTTGGAATGGCACACACCTTCTATTCCGGACCCCAGCCACTGCAGCTGGAGTTACTTGTTTGGCCCGGTTGGCCTGGGGGTTGCCGCACCCACAATCTCAGCCCCCCCACCAGTTAAAGGTCTGGCCCCCCTTTGGGTGCCTGAGTTAAAACCCAGAGAGCAGGATGACATACGCTTAACAACCCCTCAAAATGATGACTGACTCGCATTCGCCCCACCCTCCCTCATTGGACCCTGCGGTGGGTTCTGAGCTGTGCCAAGAACACCGGACCTTGAAGTTTCTCTCCCTCAACGTTAGAGGACTAAAGTCTCCCACGAAGCGTAAGTCTATTTTGCAAAAGGTTCAGGATGATGACGCAGCCGTAGCTCTGCTACAAGAAACTCATTTAGTGCCAGCGGACTTTGGGCGTCTCCGTTCCCAACACTACCCACTTCAATTTTTCACCTCAAGTGGCTCCAAAAAAGGGGGCACAGCAATCCTTTTCACGAAGGGGCTAAATCCCCAGGTCCTAGAAACAAAAACTTGCCCAGATGGCCGATATGTGGCTGTCAAATGCCTGCTACAAGGACAGTTATACACCTTTATTTCAGTATATGCCCCCAACGCTGGGCAAGCTGCCTTCTATGAATCATTGAGTTATTTCCTCCCTTCCTTCGCAGAAGGCCAGACCATAATTGGAGGAGGCTTTAATGGAGTTCCAGACCCCACAAAAGACAGATCCCACCCTCCCTCCCATGGTGACTACACTCTCGTGCTTAGTCTTCTGCATCTATTCAGATCCCTAGAGGTGGTGGACTCATGACGGGTGCTTCATCCTTCTGAAAGGGACTTCTCCTTCTACTCCTATGTCCATAGAACTTTCTCGAGGATTGACCTCCTCCTGACATCTCCCCAGGTGCTTGCCTAAGCTAATGACGTATCTATTGGATCAAGGAAGGATTCTGTCGGACCATGCCGCAGTAACCCTAGAAATCCGAGCGTACGAACCAACACCTAACACCAACATAGATGTACCTTATACGACCCGATCCTTAACGACATGCCGCTGCGAGACAGGACCGCGACAGCAATCAAAAACTTCTGCAGAGAAAATCCCAGCGAAGATACCTCCCCTGCAAACACCTGGGACGCCCTGAAAGCAGTGATTCAGGGAGAATTAATCGTTCAAGGGGTGGCATTCCACAGGGGGAGACGACAGACTCGCCTGACCCTCAAGGAGGAACTTAAGGAAGCAAAGGAAACCCATAAAAAAAGGGTTGGTCCCCCAAAACGCAGCGAGCCATCCGCAATGCACGGAAGAAACTCGAGTCCCACTACGCCGAGCACACGGCTCAGCTTTTGAATAAATCCAAGCAATTCTTCTACGTGAAGAATAACAAAGCGAATAAGCTGCTAGTGGCCAAACTGGCTAATGCCAAAAGGAACAAGACCATCATTGGGCTGCAAGACCCACAGGGCGTAATACACTATGCGGAGCCAGATAAGCAACGGCTGGCGTCAGACCACCTGGCTCAAGTGATGACTGCACCAGCACGAGACCGGAATGAACAAAAAGAATACCTGCAGGAAGGGGCACTCCCCCAACTACAGGACCTGGCTCAGGACAACCTGGACGTTCCAATCTCAGGTGTGGAGGTCGAGGAAGCCATTAAGTCTCTCAAACCCTGAGCCCCGGGCCCTGATGGATATTCCTCAAGATTTTATAAAGTCTTTAGACCCCAGCTGGTGCCCCCTTAGTGGCATTATTTAACTCCTTCCAGGAAACGGGAACCCCCTCCATGCAGGAGTCAATCACCGTCCTTCTGCCAGAGACACTTCTCTATCCCCTGCCCCAGACCCTTCCTGCCCACCATGTCACCTTCCCACCTAGCTACCACCCAAACCACACCACAATAGACAGTGACCATCTAGCTGACATCCCAGCCAACACTATCTTTGATAGAACTCTGTGTCACCTCAGACCAACTGCTCCATGTCTGACAGGGGTCGCCAATCTTAGTATTAAGCCCAGCCACATCAAACCTAGTACTACGCCTCCCACAATCAAGCCTCCAGGAAACACACTCACAGTCAACCCCAACCTTGCAACTCGCAACAGCAGATTAGGCACCAGACTCCTCTTTATGGTTAGTAAGCTCTCTGCAAAACCCCATACGAAGACTAACAATAAGGACACAGCCTCTAACAAGCCCAAATCACTCCTCCTAAAAGGAGCTCTTCTAAATTTCAGGTCCCTTGCTGCCCATCCCACTGAAATTGCCGACATCATCCTTACTAACGATCTTGACTTCCTTGACATTACCGAAACTTTGCTACATGAGGCATCAGGACCTTACTTAACCTTAGCCATTTCCCGACAAATATTCCATCCTCAGAGCTGACGGACCCAATGCTCGGGGAGGAGGTGTAGCTATCATCTTTAAATCATCCTTAGACTTCAGATCGGTCACCTCCCCTCTACTAAAATCATGTGAGCATCTCACAGTCAAGTGGCAAACCTCACCCAACAGCACGATCTCTATTCACTTAATATATAGACCCCCAGGTCACCTTGGAGCCTTTGAGGAAGACATCACATCACTAATAGCTGAGAATTCCAAGCCATCAGCACAAATTATCATCCTGGGAGATTTCAACTTGGGGTACAATGACCCTAACGACGCTCCAACCTCCTCCTTAGCCAATGTTCTAGCTGAGCATGGCCTCTTACAACATAGCTCGCAACCTACCCATCAGAAAGGGAGAATCATCGACTGGGTAGCCGCTCTCAATTGTAATATCACCTGTAAAGCTCCTCAACCTCTCGCATGGACTGACCGCCACTTCACCCCATTAGAAATTATTATCAATAACTTAGATCCCAAAAAATGCCCCACAGCAACAGCCTGTCCGACCAGGAGCAAGCGTAACATCACTGCTGAAGCCCTAATACCTTTGGTGCTCCCAACTCTCAATGCACTTCCGGCTACTGCCAACCTCAACCTACTGGTCAAAACATTCAATGACTCCATGGCTATTGCCATTGATACCATCGCCCCACTGAAACTGCGCAAAGCAAAACCCAGAGCTCTTTTTTAACTCTTGGTACACCCTTGAACTCAAATATTGAGAAAAAAGAAAGCTAAACTAGAAATACTATGGAAAACGGAACCATCTGTTGATAACAAAACCAATTTTACGAATATATCCTCCTTATATAAAAAAGAGATAATTCGCACCAAGAAAGAAGTCTACAACGTTTGGATAAATCAGGCAGGATCCTGCACCAAAGAACTATTTAATATACTAAAGGAATTAGAAAATCCTATTCCACCTACAAATACTTGCACGCAAGATAAACCCTGGTGCACCAGTATCCAGAACGCACTTGCCAATAAAGGCACAGGGCTCCAAACCAAAATAGAGGATAAACGTCAACAACTTACCAACAATAAACCTACCAGCCTAAGCTCACTTTCGCCTTCTGACACCAACACAGGCTTCACATTTACAAAGGTAACTATATCGGTAGTAGAAGAAATTATAGCCTCCCTCAAACCATCCCATTGCAAAGGGGACAGCTGCACTGCCTAGATCATAAAAGACGCCGCCAGAGATCTATCCCCTTTCATCACAAAACTAATCAACCTGTCTTTCTCTACTAATTCAGTCCCTAGCAACCTGAAACATTCATGGGTTCTCCCACTCTTAAAAAAACAATCATTAGACCCAGGCATACCTACTAATTACAGACCCATCACCACGGTCCCATTCCTGCTAAATATCCTTGACAGAGTTGCCTACCTACAAATCCAGGACTACCTGGAGACAAACCAACTGTTGGGAATACGTCAATCTGGCTTTAGACCTCAACATGGAACCGAAACGGCCCTTGTTGACCTCAAAAGTCAGATTGATGAAATCAAAGATAAAGGCAACGCCGCCATCCTACTCCTTTTGGACCTCTCAGCAGCCTTCGATTTAGTCGATCACAAAATTCTCTGCAACCACTTATCTTCCGTACTTCACTTCTCCTTCTCTGCTGTCATGTGGATACAATCCTTCTTGGCTAACAGAACCATGAGGGTTTTCTCACCAGTAGCGGCTGCTGACCCTATCCCGATCACCTGTGGTGTCCCACAAGGCTCTTTTATTTCGCCCACTTTGTACAATATATCTACAAAGCCACTCTTTGACAAACTGGACCATCTGGGTGTCACCTACACCAATTATGTAGATGACTCCCAGATACTCCTTACCCATCAGGCAACTACAATGCTGACGTCACCCGGATTAACGAAATATTTTCCATCAATCAGGCATGGATGGCTATACACGGCCTCTGCCTGAATGATGAGAAAACTGAGCTTCTCCTTGTCGGTTCACCCAATAACTTGTCGAAACTCAGCCCTAACTACAATAGTATCATCATCGATGTAAACACTATTTCCATTGTTAAAAGTGTGAAAACTCTTGGCTTTTACTTTGATGCCAACTCTACCCTATCCAAACAAATTAACATGACTGCCTTAGCCACTGCCTACACTGGTAAGCTGATTAGGGCCTGTAGACCTTTCCTGTCCTCTAATAGCTGCCTCACGCTGGCCAGGGCTCTCATACAATCCAAACTGGACTATTGTAACAGTCTATACCTAGGCACAAACCAATCCATAATTAATAAACTACAGGTACTCCAAAATAACGCGCTACGAGCTGCTTTAAACATCCCCAGGCGAGAGCACATCTCTACTACCAGAATATCGTGCAAATGGCTCTCCATACAACAAAAAATCGACCTTAAAACTATCTGCCTTACATACAAAGCCTTAAACCATCTAGCCCCACCCTATCTCACCAACAAATTCACCATGAAACCTACCACCAGAATTACTAGATCCTCCAATACCTTATGCCTAACAGTGCCCAGATTTACCTTAAAAAGAGCCAGAGGATCCAGCTTCACGGTCCTTGCCTCCCAACTTTGGAACACCCTACCACTCAACATCAAATCTATCGAGTCCTTTCAACCCTTCAGGAAACAGGTTATTAGATGGTTACTGTATAAATACCAGCATTATCCTTCTGCTCTCTCCCATGTCTGACGAGACTGCCCACACTTAATTGTGCTTTTTTTACCTGTAAACTGTATATATGGATAAATGTATAAATGTAAACTGCATATTTTGTACCATGTAACCGTTTCCCGAAGCACCCTTTTAGCCCTGGGTCTATAAATAAAACAAACAAACAAACTTCTACCCAAACCAGGAAAAGACCCAAGGGACCCCGCTTCCTACAGACCAATAACCCTCCTGAATATAGACGCCAACATTTATTCTAAGATTCTTGCGAATCGCCTAGCACACATTTTGCCTGACATAATTCATCCCGATCAAGCTGGCTTTATTAAAAATAGATCCACAGGTGAGAACATACGCAGAGCCCTAAATCTGGTAGACCTCGCCTCCCAAAGCTCTCAGGGACTAGTGTAGATGGCCTTGGACGCCACCAAGGCGATTGATCGAGTCGATTGGTCCTTTATGAGTCTCACCCTGGAAACCTACGGGTTTCGACTGGCCTTCTGAACGATGGTCCTAGCCAACTATAAGTCACGGAAGACCCTCCTTAGGATCAATGGTTCCCTCTCCGCTCCAATTACCCTAACCTGCGGAACCAGACAGGGTTGCCCGCTATCCCCGCTTCTGTTCGCACTAATCATGGAACCTTTTGCCCAGAAAATCAGACTGAACAACCACATCAAGGGCCCCCAAGTGGGTCCCTCCCAACATAAAATTGCCCTTTATGCGGACAACGTCCTACTCACCATCTCGGAGGCCCGCTCTTCAGTACGGCATGCCATCACCCAAATAAACTGCTACGCAAAGGTCACTGGCTTGTCCATTAACTTTGATAAATCAGTAGTCGTGGGGATAGGCCTGTCGTCGGCCGAACGAGAAGCCTTAGCCTCAATATGCCCCATTCGATGGAAAACGAAGGCGATTCCTTATCTAGTGGTCCGAGTGGCTGCAAACCCAAGGGGCACATATTTGGTGAACTCCACCCACACCCCCTCTCTTCAAGGAACTAGAAGGCGACCTGAAACGCTGGACAACCCAGATAATCTCACTGATGGGCCGCATCACTGCCTGTAAAATGAACCTTCTCCCCAGATTTTTGTACACCTGTTCAGCTCTCCCAGTCCCAATCCCGGCTGGCGCTCTCCGTAATCTGCAGAGGAAAATGCTTCAATTTATCTGGAGAGGGAAGAAAGCTAGGATCCCCCAAAGAGCAATGCTAGGTAACGCAAGATTGGGTGGACTGGGAGTTCCGGAGTTCCGCACCTCCAGGCCTACCAGATGGCAGCACAACTAGCACACGTTCAAGCATGGCAGGTAACCACCAACCGTCCCAGATGGGTCGAACTGGAACAGTCACGCTTCCCTCTTCCCTTGCGGTTTCTCCCACACTTTCCACCCCCCGGGCGAAAGCGATGGGAAGGACTCCTGTTAGCTACTAAACACACTATAAACTCTTGGGATGGGGCCCTGAGATGCAAAAGAATCCTGAGGGGGCTATGCCCCCTATCTTCCCCAACCCGGCTTTTTCGCCTTGAACAAACCCCCAGAACTTTAAGAACTGGATTGTAAGAGGCCTCGAAACCCAAAATCAACTGTTCGTGGGAGGCCTACCTCGCAGCTTTGAACAATGTAAAGAATCCTTTCAGCTGCAGGAAAGAGACAGATTCTCCTACATCCAACTGCGTCACTGGTGCTCACACCCTCGAACTCTCCAAACTGCCACCCGCAATCTCACACCTCTCGAATTGACCCTTGGCGATCTTCCGGCCCGAGGCAGAACCTCCACCTTATACAAACATTTTCTGGGAGACTTTCCGGCCTCAAAAACTCTATCCATGGCTCGCTGGGAGGCAGATCTGGGACATCCGATAGAGGACCAGGCCTGGGTAGATGTATGGACCCGAACGCATAAATCATCTCTCTGTGTTACCAATAGAGAATGCGCTTGCAAAATCCTGCTACGATGGTACTATCCTCCCCTCAGGCTCCACCACAAGAACCAGGCACTGGACCCAACTTGCTGGAGACGATGTGGCCTGCCAGGCTCCTTGTTCCACATGTGGTGGGCATGCCCTAGAATACAACAGTTCTGGAGACTATGCTTAGCCACCATTGAACAGATCACCCAGACAGCACTCCTACTAGAGCCTGAGCCCATCCTCTTGAGGACCCCAATCCCTGGAATCTACCCTTGCTCCGGAAACAAGGCCAAACTGCTAACCCAATGCCTTCTAGCAGGGAAAATAGCGATCGCCCGCTCCTGGAAATCTCCGGACGGCCCCCTCATGTTCCATTGGTGGGAGAAAATATGGGACATATTGATTGTGGAAAAAGTAACAGCGGTTAGAGCAGGGTTTCTTCATCGCTTCCAGAACATCTGGGCCCCGTTTCTAGACTATGACCGAAAATGTCTGCCCCTGACCTATAGGCCTTGTAAGGCCAGATGGACCCTAGGTGACGAGGACATCTCGCCAGAGGGAGCAGCGGCCAGACCGGTCGCAGAAAACACAGACCAATAAAAGGCCGGCCCTAGCGGGCGGTTGTTGGATGGAGGTGGAGAGGGGTTTGAATGGGTATGTCATATGATGTTCACTTCATCTTAAAATTTGTTGTATTACTGTCATCTTGCCTTGGTTTAAAATAAACACATTTAAAAAAAAAAAAAAAACGGTAAAGTATTGTTGGATGATTGAAAATTGGACCTGGAAAAGGTGGTCTTGTAATTCCTGCAAGATAGGTCAAGGTTGGGGGTTTAGTTCATTTGATGTGGGGAAAGGTTTTCTCTATGCTTCAAAGAAAGAGGTGTAGATTAATGATAAACCATAAGGGTCTTGGGTATGGGGAGATTATCCTCAATGGTAAATGGGGATACCATGTCTCACCCAATGGAGTCATGACATCTCCCCAGAGGCTGTCTCCTTCCATGTAATCCTCACTCATTTTACCACCCCCAGGGTCAGCATCAGGTAGCAGCTGACATCCCCTGGCGCATGATAGGGCCTGCCGCCGGTAGATCAGTGATGACTCCACCGGATTCATCCCAGATGTCGTAACTGTTAACATCACTGCACTGAGTGCTAAATTGGAGCAGGCTCAAGCCTGCATTACTGAGGTTGAAACAAGGGTCGGGCTGATTGAGGATGATGTGGGCAACATGAAAACAGCACTTGATACTCTCACCACTATAGTTAAAAACATGCAGAGGGAATGTGAGTCTTGAAATCACGGTCACGAAGGAATAAGATTTTAATTGTGGGAGGTCCGTAGGTCTCGACTGGTGGCCGTATGGAGCAATTTCTGCAGAACGCTTTATTGAAAGTACTGGATCAACCTCCTCTATCTCCACATTTCCTAGTATAACAAACTCATAGGTCCTTGGTGACCCCCCACCGCTGACTGAGTGCCCCATCCAAACCAATAATAGCTTGTATACGAAACTATAGAGATAGAGACGTTAACCTGTGGGCGGTTCGAGAGCAGGGCAAACTGCATCTTGGATCAAAATAGAATCTTCATTTATCCAGACTTCTCTATCATGGTCCAACAAAAAAGGAAAATATTTCTAGGAGTAAAAAAGCTTTTACGGGATAGGTCCATCTTGTACTCAATGTTGTATCTGGCGAAGTTGAGATTTACTTTTCAAAACAAAGGGTATTTTTTCACATTGCAAAAAATGCAGCTTCCTTGATTGAAAATAATATCCATTGCTCTGGAGAGAGAGATCGATCTCCATTGAAGTAAAATTCTGGCCTGTTTACAAGACTCTATTCACATTTACTTGGTGCTCTAGTTTACATACTTTTTTTAATATTTCTGTTTGTTGGGATTCATATGGTGGCATGCTTGCTTATCACAGCCTTCCCCAAGCTAAGTTGCTACATGTTTAAAGGTCAGTGGGTGGGAATCTACATCACATGGTTATATGGAGCATTGAGGGTGGACGGATTGTAGAAAAATGAGGGGAAAAGTTACGCTCTTTGTATACAGACAACCTATAACTTGTGCAGTGTGCAACTGGATTATGTGCGGTTGAGGTAATCTATACGTGATTAACCTTTTGCATTGCTTATGATACTGCCCTGGCATGGCAGGTGAAGTAATATGCATGAGTTGGAATCTCCGGGGTATGAGTAACCCCGTAAAGATGCAGCGATTGCAGGCACATGTTGAGTGCCATGAGGTACAGATTTGATTTCTTCGGGAAACGCATGCTGCAGATAGAATTATATCTTGATTTGCCCGCTCCTGTGGAAGGAACAAATACTTCTCATCATACTCTACACAGACGAGGGGTGTACTAATTCTGGTACAACGGAGACATAAGTTTGCACATAATAAGTCCCTAGTGGACCCTTGTGGTCGATATATGGCTGTATATTATAGAATAGAGAAGAGGGACTAAAGAAATCTTGCTGTTAAATATTTATTGGCCAAACATTGATGATCCTCAGTTCTATACCGATATTATTGACATATGCCATTCGTTTCCACAGGTGCCAATATTCTGGGGCTGGGATTATAATATGATCTTAGATGTGACTCTTGACCACACAGATGCAACTCTGAGAGGTATGATACGAGCAGCAAAGGTGATGATAGAGGGCATGCATTCTCTAGGATTAATTGATGCGTGGCGAGCACAGCCTGTGGGCAAGTGGGAATACACGTCCTATTCCACAGTGCATGATTTCTCCTCTAGAATTGATCTATGGCTCCTCTCTCCGATACTAATGGGAATGGTCAATTTGACAATGATATTGCCCAGGACATACTCTGACCACTCGCCAATCCTAGTAAACGTAGTGCTTATACAGAGGTACGCTCAATGTCTTCCTTGGAGGTTTAAGTCCATGGCACTGAATTATGCAGTCTTCTCTTCCAACATTCGGGATAGCATCAAAACATTTTTTGACATTAACAAGGGCACAGGTATAGCACAACTGTGGGGCGCAGAACGCACTCCGGACTACGACCAATGGGTCGTGGATGTAGACAACTGCGCTGACATGGAACATCGGGTATATGCTGCAAGGGGCTGCCCGCAAAAAGCGAACAAAATATGGAGCCGCTGGGAAGACGCCAGCTAGTAGGCAGGTGGGACACGGCAGACGCTAAGAATGGACAGGATCGCATGATGCCGAATGAAGCGAGCCAGGAACGTACTAATCGTGCCACAAGTAACTCCTGTTTTGGCAAAGTCTGACGGACCACTAGACGGCAGTCCCAGTTACCAAGGGTTTTTTCTCTTTTCTTTCCTCTCTTTTGTTGTTTTTAGTTTTTTACCTGCTTCTCTCTCCTTTCCTTACCCCCTCCCGAAAATGTTGATTGTATGATTGCTCCCTTCCTCCCAGCCCTGATACACAGAGAGATGCACGTAATGTTAAGTTGTTTTCCTATGTTTCAAATCAATAAAGTCTTTGATCAAAAAAAAAACAAGGGCACAGGTAAAGAGACTGGGTCTCTATGGGAAGCCTTCAAAGTGTATGTTAGGGCAGTGCCTATGCCCATGAAATTTGGAGTGCTGACAGTTATTCGTAAAGCCATACAAGACAGGAAGACAGATATCCACAGACTTGAGGGATTACTCTATTTCCCTCCCACCCCCCACCTGCTAAACCTCAACTTCCGAGCAAGGTAGTAGACAGATTTCATGCAAATGCAGACAATGATCTTAAATTTGTAGGGACTCTTGTGATGGCTCGCCGATATGGAGAAAGGGAGACAGCTGGGAGAACCTTGGCATGCCTGGTTCAACAAGTTAGGAGGGGGGCTCCAACATCCCTTACATTCAAGCTCAAGGTGGTCAACATGTTTACACTAGTGCAGAAATAAATGCAGTGTTTAAGAATTTCTATAATACCCTTTATATGCGGCAAGACACGTGTAGCACAGTACAGATTGAGTTCTTATATAGACTACCGTTGGCACAATTGTTGGAAGACACCAGAACAAAGCTAGATTTGCAAATAATGGAAAAAAAATGATTAAAACCATTGACGTTTTCCCTACAGGCAAGGCCCCTGGGTCAGATGGGCTTACTGTTGAATTTTATAAATATTACAAGGCACTTCTTTGTAACAACATATTGGAGGTGTGGGAGGAGGCTGTGGTGAGGCAGTCTCTACCGGCGTCAAAGAGGGAAACAATCATTACAGTACTTCTGAAACCTGGGAAACCGGTAGATGAATGTGGGTCCTGTAGGCCGCTTTCGTTAATAGATTCCGGCGCAATATCTTTGCAAATAGATTTATGCTGCTGATGGAACATATAATACATCTAGACTAATCAGGGTTCGTACTGGGCAAATCTACCAGCGTAATTTTGGTAGCGTGTTTACAATCATTTCTCATATAGGCGGTCTTGGCCACACTGGATATCCAGAAGGCCTTTCATTCTGTATCCTGGCAATACATGTATTATGTGTTAACACACTGTGGGTTTGGCCCTCACATTATCTCCTATATTCGCTTCTTGTACATGTATCCCACAGCCAGGATGTGCACCAATGGTGAGCTATCCGACTCTATAAACATTGACAGGGGCACCTGACAAGGATGCCCGTTATCCCCACTACTATTTGCCATTATCATTGAACCACTAGCAGATAGGGGGAATGACACATTATTTCCTTATATGCAGACGATTTCCTGTTATATATTTGTGACCCACACAATAATTAGAACCCATTATGATTGCCATGGCTGCATTTATGCATCTCTTGGGCTTGCAGGTAAATGGATCCAAATCTGAACTGTTTCCCCTCACTACCAATACTGTTAAGCCTATAGATGTTAAGGACTTCTGTTTGGCCCCGTTGGGGATAACATGTCTAGGTATTAAAGTGCCTAACGCATGTGAATCACGATATAAGAATAATCTTTAAGCTTACTTGAATGTACTGAAAAACAAAATACATAGATGACAACATTTATCTATCACAATAGCAGGAAAGATTTCATTTTTTTTAAAAATGTTGGTTTTTCTGAAATGTT
Source organism: Ambystoma mexicanum (assembly GCF_040938575.1). Classification (NCBI taxonomy): domain Eukaryota; kingdom Metazoa; phylum Chordata; class Amphibia; order Caudata; family Ambystomatidae; genus Ambystoma; species Ambystoma mexicanum. The sequence continues at coordinate 968,487,678 of NC_090937.1, forward strand.
CATATTTCCCAAAAATACCCATATGGCTGGGTGTCGGGTTTCCTGCCTGGAATGCGGGGTGATCTTCTCTTCTGGCAGGATCCTTAGTCTTGTAGAGGTAGGGTCTGTCTCTGTGGGAGGTCAGTCTGGGGCCGAATAGGAATCAGACTCACGATGGACCTACCCCAGATGATAGCCCAAGTAATAGGGGGAAACCCTTTATGGGAAGAAAACCCCAAGGGGATCTTTTTTCTCGTAGCGTAGATGGAGGCGATGTAATTCCAATCTAAGGCATAAGGAGACTTTCCAGAATCGTGGGACGAAGAAGAGGAGTTCTGATGAATGATGATCGGCAGCACAGTAAGAATGAGTTAAATTGCTAGATGTATAAATGTGTGGCAATTGCTCTCCTTAAGGCTGATGCCTTCCCGTTTGAAAAGAGGTATCTGTGTTTGTTGGCGCTTCTTGCGGAAGGTGTCTGCAACTATAATCGTTCGGTCAAAATTTTTTATTGTCCCTACGGGTCAGCCATGTGTTTTTAAGCCTAAGTCGCTCGATTTTAAAAAAATTTCCTATGGACCTTACCCAAGTTTTCATCCATTAAACGCACGCGAAAACAGGCATCAGGGCGCTGCCATTTTGTGATAATCCTATCACTTGCCGCATCGCCCTGGCTGACCTGCTTTTGCGGCACTAAATCATATCCCCCACCCCTGAGCCTGACATTATCAAAACATTCATATTCCCCGCCTCTCTCCGTGATGTTGTCATGATCTCTGCTTCCAAAAGGTCAGGGTTTTCCCAACTCCCTTGGAAGCAGATCCATAACCCAGGTTCCGAGTGCCAACCAGTCCCAATTGGGACCTTTTGGACCCAGTCCTGGCGCCAGTGGCACCAAGCTCATAAATATGCCCAGTCCCAGCGCTGGAAGCGCCGGGCTCATAATGCTTGGGTGGACTTACCTGCAGCAGACCATGCTGCTTACTTGCCTGCCAGTTGAGCCTCTGATCCTCTTCTGTTTGAAACTACTTTTCCTGTTGGGTGGGGCTGGAGCCACTCCCTAGATTCAGAACACTGGAACTCTTCTGGAAGGCAGGAACTCTTTTCTTACCAGGAACTCTTTTCTTACTTAGGCGTGGCTGTGGAAGGAGACACCTAAGCACTACAGGAGGCTATTTAAACCACACCCGGTGGATGAAACTTGCTTTGCGTTATTCTGCACCCTCTGCAGCAGAACGCTCATCGTGTCTTCTGCATCCGGTCCTGGGCCTAAGGAAAAAGGCTTACCATCCTGAATCCAGTCTTCAGCAACACCTATAAAGACAAGAAAGAACAGGTTAGCATTCCGGCATCTGAAAGGCAAAGGCTTACCTACTCTTCGTGTGCTCCGGAGGTCTTCACACTGCATTCCGGCATCTGAAAGACAAAAGCTTACCAACTCTTCGCACGCTCCGGAGGCCGTCGGCGCTGCATCCCGCATCTGAAAGACAAAACAAGGTGCGTTTAAAGACATTGGGGAACTTTAATACTCACGTGCCATTACTCCTTTCCACATCTAACCCAGTGGGTATCCCGGCACCCTGCAGCCGCTCCGAACTTGTACCTGCAAAATAAAAAGACAGTTAGAGCGCATCGTGAAGCTGGCAACAAGCGCTTACTTACGTGCTTCCAGGCGCTTCTATCCATCACACGGGCTCCATCTTCAACTCACTTCAGCCCGTCATCCGCCATCGCCGGAACCCTGCAAAACAAGAGACATCATTATTAAAGACTTTAAAGACATTTGAGTTACTCGAAACTTACCATTCGTGCAGTAAACGACGGACAGCAGTCCTCTGAAGTCAAGAGGCCTGCGCTACCTATCCAGTGAAGAAACTGGTTACAGCACCCTGCCCCGAGGCAGATGGAGAGCTCGGCATTCACTTACCTAAGGTGAGAGCGTTAACCTGTGGGGGTCTACAGGAGAGGAGAAGGGGAAAGAGATAGGGACACCCCAATAACCCCAGTTCATTAACCCCGTATTTTCTATCTGCAGACATCTTACTCTGCACGTCAGGCATACAGGGCACAGAGGTCCAGCCCAAAGAGCCCACCGGGTGCTGCACATCACCTTTGAAGATACGGTAGTCGCCCAGTCAAGACCGGCGCCTCTGCGAGAATCAGGTGAGCGTTACAGATGTTACTCTTCTGCGTAGGCAAACGCGCCCAGTCGTCTTCTACGCGACTTCACACAGAACCCGGAAACCAACACAGATCAACTCACAACACAACACGCCACAATTCGGAATATGAAACTGTACTTTCAAATCAAACAGCAACACGGTACATTTGGTAAAGTACATTTATTCAACATTAAATGTTTATAGAATATTCAGCAATTGGCATATTAAGTCGGAATGTCATTTTTTTTCTTTTCTCTCTATCCGCAAATCCTGTTCTGTTTTATCGTGAGTCACGCGCTGTTACTTTATGGTACACAGGGTGTTGGTTTTCGTTAAAAGAAGCCCTTTGGTCGCACGGTGAACCGCAAAGCTGTTCCATCAACTAGGCACTAGGCCAGCTAAAGGTTGATATGTTGCTTCTAGCCGCTAGTACCGCGTAAGGGCATATGGGCCCTTGGCGATCGTCCCATAAGATCGTCAAAGTGGTGCAGTTGTTTACGATAAGCTGCAGCTGGCGGTTGAAGAAACCATCTGCCGCGGTCTGAAACTGGTGGCAGTAGCAGTAGGGTAGGATATACCTGTTTTGAAAACATAAAAATTATAATTAGTCTCGCCAGCCGATCTTTATTAATATTATTCATTTTATTTATTACGGCCGATCTGAAACTATTTGCTTTCAAGGATAGTGCAATGGAGTATGTTCGGCTCTAAAATCAATGCGAAAACGAACGAAATAAATCGAGGTTAGCACACAATGAGAAACGACTGTATACATGCGTGTGGAATGTGGACCTGCATGCCCATGTGCCCAGTACAAAGACAATCCCACAAACGTTTTACTTGCTCTTCATTCATTCATTCATCCATTCATTAATTCTTCATTCCGGTATAAAAGCGTCTAAAGAGTTACTTACATTATATTTGCAATTTCCATTGTGTCTCTGCGTAATGCAGTCCGTAAATCCCACTGTGCTCTTGACAACGATTTTTCGTATACTGAACTAACATGAAACTCGGTCTAGTTTCAGAATGTTCTGCCTTATCGTCTTTTACGTTATTGCACCCCTCCTTCAAATGAAGTCCTTTCGGCATGGTCCCTGTCTCTCAAGGTCAAAAAACAGTAGAACCTTATACTGCCAGTGTGAGTTGTGGGCCTCTTCAGGCCGCCAGCTGAAAATCAAAGCCGCTGACCTTCACTCTAAACGAGCATACATTCTTACTTTGCAACATCCCATAGTAAAGCCATCTGTGAGAACTTGAATTTTCGAATCCATCTATGTACTAGCCCTCAATGTGCAAATGTGAACTGGCTTCTCTCCCATCTGCAACGGCTCGCTTGGTGCGTTCTGAGGCCACCAATTTTGTCCTCGTTGTCCGCGAGCTTTGCAGCCCTAGAGAACCATAACTATAGAGACATTGACTTTTTGGGGGAAGGCCAGGGAAAGTATAATGTACCCGAGGAGTTGAGTTGAAAGTGAGATTTATTGTTTGTTTTAATATTTGCAATACACAAGCCTTGTGAAACTTAGTTACAGCAACAAAAATATATACATACACATATTGACAAGGTCAGCGATATGAGGTGAATAGAGAGAGAAGTCAAACATGACACCCAGGTTGTTCGCCACCGAGGATGGTGAAGGGAGGGGTTATGGTTAGCATACTTTGTATGTACACTGTACAATAACATTTATTTACAAAAAGTCAATCATATTACAATTATTTAAACCGGGATTTGTACTTCACAACCAGCTCTGCTTTGGGTGGACATGGCACAGTGGCAATGTTTGGTGGCAATGCATCAGTGCTCTGACAGGAACGTTCAAAATTCCATATCTGTGCTTCTCGAGTACAGCAACAAGAAGGCTTTTTACAAAGTCGAACTCCATTTCCTCATAGACTGGTTTGATGACCCATTGCTTACTTCTTTTAGAAAACACTTTAGTGTAGCGAGGCATCCTTACATTACCCGTAGTCCTAGATTGTTCACGGCAGAGATTCTCGTTATGGGCCAAGACCGCAAGTAGAGTCCTATGTTTCATGCGCTGTATGCTGAAATGCAAGCGCTTTGGCCTGTACTTTAGGCACATATTGTGGAACACCTCCAAACCTCCTGTGTGACAGAATTCTGTCAGTCCCCTCAAATCTCTTGATAGAGTTTTATCGAAAACAATCTTCTCAATGGCTTTGTGTGTCGGTGAAGATGGAATCGACCACTTCTTCTTCCTTGCCTCCTCTGGGGACAAAGGGCCATGTTCACATTGGTGGAAATGTAGGTTTTCTGACCAATGGTGAACGTTGGTACAGTGGTGCATCAGTGACCGCCATTTTTCAAGTAGTATTTCCACTGACCCTTCACAAGTTTTGGAGCTCCACCAAAGATGGTTGCTGATAGACTGGGACCACTGTGAAATACTTTCCAAACCTTTTTTTTCCCCTGCAGCCGAGATTTTCTTATTGATTGATTTAGCAAGATGCCATACATCAAATTGATGTTTAATATGTGGGAAATGCTCTCTCATTGTCTTGGCAATTGAAACGTGTCTGTCCATGGCAATGAGGTTGATGTGCATTCCCCTCGATTGTAGATATTCCACTGATTTTATAAATCCTAGTTTCTCCCTGGCCACTGAGGATGTAAATTGTGTTACCTGCACGACCACCGAACTCACAATTTTCTTACTATCCATGTCCTGAAAGTGGTAGGTACAGTACTTGACACAAAATCCAGGGCTGTCGCACTGTCCATCGTCGGCTAGCCTGAATCGTTTCCCTTCGAATGTACTTGCTAGAGACAACTGTTCAATTTTCCAGGCATCACTAATGGCCGGAAACAGATAATCATGTTGGTATTTGTAGTTCTGCGTTTTAGAAATGAAATGAAGTCCCACAAACTGAAAGAAAGACTCTAACTTTCTAAAACTGGACCCACTAAAAAGTGATGCAGCTGCACACAGTAGATTGCCTGCTTGCAGCTTCCCCAGCATCGGTTGTGCAGACCATGAGAACGCATGATTTAATCTACAGCCGGCATGTATTTTGACGTTACTGCCTTGTTTTTGACGAGTCACATGAATCAATGGCCTCCGACATACTTTCCCTCTGACGGAATACCCACATTTCAGCATACTTATAATATCCATCAAACAACTGTCGAATACTGTTAACTTTAGTTGACATTCGCGTAGATGGGACCACTGAGCAGGACACGGGGCATCCATTTTTGTACCCCCTTTCCACTCCATCTTGGTGACCAGGCCTCACTGCGCAGAGCACATGGCCCCCACCCTCTTTCCCACTCTGACTGGAAAACTCCAGAGGTATTTGCAACAGCTAATAAATGTAACACATCACTCTTCCTCTGAGATCACTGTCCTGCATGTGAACCAGCCTGAACTAAGCACATAGCTTGTTTATCTCCACAAACGTGTCCTTGCCCACACACCCTCGCCAGTGGAAACTTACTGCCATTCTGACCTTGTGTCTCTGCAAGGTATTCTCTTCATGTGCCATACCACTGACCACGCCATGATGCCCACCTAGCAGATCCCCAACTAACATTAGACCCCTACTGCAGTATATCGTTGCCTATCAATAACAAATGCCACATACCGGAGATTATTGTGCGCACAGACCCACACTTCAAACAGTGTATTATAGTGGTCAAAACCCTTAACCTAAGGGCTGTATAATCCAATGTTAATTGATAGTATAGATATATGTGTGACTTTTATAGAGACATAACCGACTGAAAGACTTTGAACAAGTGTTATTTAGTGCATGCATTATTGAGAATATATTATGTTAGCTTAGATAGTGACCACCCTGCTTCACAGCGACCTGACCTTCACCCATTCGGAGCACAGATGTCTGACGTCCATCCTTGAATGGAGACATGCTTGATTCATTTAAAAAAATCGAAACAACCGTTGTTAAAATATATGTGGTGTTTTATTTTGTATCTTATTTTAATGACACAAAAATACAAGCTTTACACATTGTACAGGTCAGGTTGCAGCACAGCGAGAGAAAATCCCCTGTACTGGCCGCTGTCACTTGGGAAAGTTTCTCTTATGGCACGAACGGCACAGGCAGGTATTACTCTTCGAACGCGATGTCCAAGCCTCCCGTGAAGCCACCATGTAAAGGAACGATAGGCCACCAGCCTGTACCACCTGTGAAAAGGAATGAAACAAACTGTTTTTAAATGACCAAGATAAGTTTAATAATCGTTTCTTGTCAATGACAATTCTTGTAACTAATGGCGTTCTGCTCGGACAAATGCTATCTAGACACTGCACACTATTGAACGACTTTCATGCGTTACAATGATATGTATATGTAATTTTGGATATAGTTGAAGACCATGAAATAGGAGTGGCATGACAAGCAGAGTATACTTACTCGTTACTCGGATTACGAGGACGAACAGTTGCGCAAAGTTCGTGCATAAGCACCATCATTATCCTCAACACGGACCGTGTGAGGCAGGCTGCCCTGAAGTCTGGCAGCTCGGAGATGCATTGCGGTCATGGCTCACCTTCCAAAATGTAGGCCACGCATCCCGAGTTTTCACAGCAGCAGCAGTTCTCCTACTCCGTAGGCATTAGCTCGCACCGATTGCATGTGTACCAGGTGGAAACACCGTCCATGCGACTAGGTCCAGGCTCGTCAGCTGTTGAATCGTCCTCCCAACTGCCGTCCGAAAACCCATTTTTTTCGCGTGTTTCCCTTTCCAGTAGTTCCTCCTCGGTGTACTCTGGCTCGTACATGTAGGGCATTATTGTAGCCATTGTGTGTTAAACAAACTAAAATAATTTATAGCAGTGGTACTGGTATCTGTTCACACAGGCTACAAGCAACGAAGGTAGCTGACCAGAGCAAAGAAACGAGTCACAGAATACTCAAAGTAACACAGAGAGAGGAATGGAATCGAAAATCTGCTGCTGTGTGTTGTGAAGCGGTCTGTTTATACTTATTGAGGAAAGAGGCGTCCTGCCATTTCCATGGCGACACGTCATTAGCTGAAGCGCAGCGAATGTTGACACGAGACGTGCTTTGGCGTTGTGAAATGGGCGGTACGCGTCTGCTGATGACAGACTCAGGGGCGGGGGATATGATTTAGTGCCGCAAAAGCAGGTCAGCCAGGGCGATGGGTCAAGTGATAGGATTATCACAAAATGGCAGCGCCCTGATGCCTGTTTTTGCGTGCGTTTAATGGACGAAAACTAGGGTAAGGTCCATAGGAAATTTTTCTAAAATCGAGCGATTTAGGCTTAAAAACACATGGCCGACGCATAGGGACAATAAAACATTTTGACCGAACCATTCCTTTAATCAAATGTGGATAAGCAAGACATTTTGTTTCAATGTTCCTTCTGATTAAATGAAGGACATCATTGTCTGTTGGAATGTGATTGGCTAACATGGATGGGTCTTAGCCTTTAAAAGGAAGCAGTTTTTTGAAGCCATAGGGAGTTCCAAGAATTTCACTGAAGGTCACGCTTTTCGGACCACAAAAGACCAGAGACCGGAGGACACTGCTGGCTCACGAGTCTTCATCAGCCTGGGTAAGAAAAAGCAAGCAGATTTAATGGGTAGGACAAGACTTCAAGTATAGCTCTTTGGGCCTAAAATGTCACTTTGCCAATTTCCCCAAATGCTTGCTTTAGTAAGTTTGGAGTCAAGCTAACTTACAAAGCTTAACAGCCTTGGGAATAAGCAAGAAACAGCTTTCAGATGCCTTCACCCTGAGACTGTAAACTGCTCATGCGGCTAAAACGTAGCACTTTGCCAATTTGCTTTCTCATAACTCAGAGGAGGAAGTGGACGGATGTCCCACATGTATAAGGACATTCTTTTGGCAGAACCTAGAGAACATTAATGATACAGAAGAAATGGGGTGAGGATATGGAAAGGGAGGTAACATAGGACTTATGAAAGCTAATGTGTCACAAGCCATTCCAGGTATTGATAGCATCAAAGTACACGGTGCAGATGGTGAAACTACTTCACAGGTGGCAATCGATTTCCTTTAGGATGTCTAAAATGTGTTCAGGGTTCAGTCCTCTTTGTTGGAGAGGAAGTTGGGAGTTTCGGGCACATGTGGTGGAAATGTAAACAATTTCAGATGTACTGGAGCCAGGTTTTAGCATGGATTAATGAGATGAATAGAATTGAATGAGCAACACATTCAATGCTAATCGGTTGATGAGGAAGAAATACAGAATATGATACTAAAGTTTGACCAGGTCAGCAAGAGTATGTGTAGCAATGCTTTGGAAAAGATCCAAAGTATCATCAAAGAAGGAATGGGTGATTAAAACGTGGCACATTCTAACTCTGAGAAGGATAACATGTTTGTTAAATGAATCAGTGAGAAATTATGGAAGAGGAATAGTCCCTGTTTCTCCATAAATACAGGGCATTAGGGTATTGATAGGCGCATACAACAAAACAAACAAACAACCACAATCCATCTCCTCCCCTCCATCACCAACCCAAGAAGAGCACAGTACATCCAAAGGAAAGACACATAATCGCATTGCTGTATTGGCCATCATATGATTGCCTAATCCCCCTGAACTCACCCCACCATCACCGTACAAAACTCATCCCAAACTCAACGTAGCTGTAAAGAAAAAAAAAAACAATTTCTCCACTCCAAACCAGACCCCCCTCCCAATACCCACCATGTGCTCCTAGCCAGTCGCCCAACAGTTCCAGCGGCCTTTTCCGGCCAAACACACTATACTCTTCCCTGCTGATCTATGTCTGCATTGACACTGGGCACCTGGCTTCCCTCTGATTTCCCTGGCCACCCAGCCGCATACCCGCACTGCCTCCTAGCAACCCTTGAACATGGGTCTATATCTGCAACCCTACAGTCCCGCTCCAGCACTTACTGACACCCTCTTATTCTTGCACTTACCAACTGTTGGCAGCACTACCTGTATTGTTTTTATCACACGTTCAGCACTTTCCATTCCTCCCCTGCCCCTTGCACTGTCCCCATTCTCTCTCCCCTGCACTTGCACATTTTCAATGCCACTGGGCCTACTAAGATCATTGTTTTTGTACTCCCTTGATCCGCGTTCTTGCCTCATCATGCTCTGAAACACTTGTGTATGGGCGTGATATAAATAAAATATCATATCAAGTCTTTCGGCTACTCCCCATCAGCATCAGAAATCGGAAGTTCTCTGCACATAGAAGAGCACTGAAGGGCCCAAATGTCCAGTGGCCTGCTCCGGCTATGCAACAGAGGCAAACGCAGTTTCACGTTTTTCGCAAGAGGTGAAACATGCCAACCATTCAAGCACATTGGGCGCCATGAACGTCCCCCAGATCTTTGCTGCTAATGACAGTGCTGCAGTGGAAGCCATCCCCAGCAGCTTCCTGTCTGCCTCAGAGGGAGTATCAAACCAAGCCAGAAGCAAGGGAGGGGGGCAGTCGGGAAGCATCACACCCATAATCCCATGTATCTGTTCCCAGAAGGGCTGTATTTGTACACATTACCACACTATATGCATAAAGTCTACAGGGTAAACCGGGCATCTAATGCATCTCGTGGACCTATCTGGGTAATACCTCATCAATTGGGCCGGGTTATAGTATATTGGTGTAGAAACTTGAAATGTACCAAACAGTACTTGTTATTTAGATAAACTCTTCAGAATAGCTTACAGATCTACCTCGATTGCGAATCAGATACAACCTTCCCCAGAGATAACTCACACTTTGCTGACTCCCGCACCCCTCGCCTTAATGGGTTTATATAAGGAAGACACCGTCTTGGTAAATCCATGTGGGTAGACCACAAATTGAACTAGCAGAGAGTTTGCAGGGACTTCCGGACAGTGCGGCCACAGCCCACAAAGCGTTCACTCAGTCAGAAGTAGAGCAACATCGTCACTGCATTACAGGCACCCCCTAACTTTCAGTACATCCCATGGGATAAACCTACCGTCCTGTACTATGTCTCCTAGAGTGTGAATTCACAACCTTTCAAAGGGAGTCTTGAAGACTTTCTCGTATGTAAGTTCAATCCCATGCATTGCATAAATAGCAAATTCAGGAGAAAACCGCCCTGTAACATCTGTAAGGAAGGCATGGTATTAAACAGTGAAGACAGACACAAGTGATCACAGTTTAAGGGTGTTTATTGAACTTCAATGGGTTGGTTAAATGCCTATCTAACCCTAAATCTAAGGATGGGAGCAAGCTACAACCATCAAATAATAAATAACGCAGTCCTAGTGGAGTCTCTGTCAAAATAAAAGGGCCTATACTAATAAACCTTTTGCCAATCCTTACTTCTAAATACAAATGGTGTGGGATAACAATGTATGCAAAAGAAAAGTGTTCAAGAAATAATATGTCAGTATAGTTGAGCAGTTGGCTTCCCTTCCTCACGTTTTCAGCCCTGGACAAGGTGGCACGTTCAAGCTTCGTACACACTCTGGCTTCTCTGCCACGAGGATACAGATCAAAGTATAGATATCAGGGCTTTCTGTGCCAAAGTCTCTTTTACCATTGAAAGTCTCTTTATTGAAGAGGGCATGACGTAACAAACAAGCACTGAAGTTCCTTTCTTCTCAGGTTTTCCACATTCACAAAATCTCGGGTTCACTATTCACCATGAGTCTCTTTCTTCCAGGTTCGGTCCTCCTTTAGCACAATATTCATAATTGGTCTCCCTCAATCGGGCTCGGACCACGGATCTCCCTTATTCAGGCTTAGACCCCTTAACTCAATGTTCTCAATTGGTCTCCCTCGTTCGAGCTCGGACCATGCCAAAATTCAAAGACTTTCGATTGTGCAATGGTTTTTGCTTAACCCGTTGCAAGACCGCTTCGATTCATTTAATTTCTCATCATTTATTTTAGCCTTTTATCACTTTTAGCTGGACACCTTACAGAGACCTTCGATTGAGCACACTCGCGATGCCGGATCACTCTGTCACAGGTGTTGTATATTCCCCTTTTCTTAGTTGAAACAGCCATCAGAAAATCAGCTTTCCTTGCATCTTTCATTACACGCGTTACCCATCTTCCTTCTTGCTCTTGCGCTATTTATACAATGTTGGTGCTTGCAACCTTGACTTCAACACAGACCTTGTATTGCATCGTTCTCCCCAACTCACTGGATGTGTTAATCTTACTGGCGCTGCTTTAATCTTGGAGTCAAGGACGGTACCACAGCGACTGCTGCTCCTCCCCAACTCGATCAGCCATGCAGGAGGGCCAAGGGTATCTCCGGCACACAATGCAGTATTCTTCAGTCTTGTTTCCTGGCCTTACGCCTTTCAATCCAAAGGACTTTGGAAAGTAACGGTTTTCTTCCGGAAAGGTCAAGGGTTTCTCCCGCCTGGGGCACACTACTTGGTTTTGCCGTCTTTCTCCCCTCGTTCAGCTGTTGTCTCGATAACACTGTCCCATCGTGTGCTTTGCCTCGCACGGAGTGTGCTCTCCTGCTCTGCCTTTGATCAGTGTGGGGAAGCTTAGTGGAAGTCAGGTGTGACTGGTTACCATTAGTTACCTGACCTTGCCTGACCATAGTAGTGGGACATGTCATGTACAATGCCTGGGTGTGAGTCTGTTTTCTCCCAGAGCAGGCTGTCCGAGTGAAAGTGTTTGTGTAGGGAAGGTTGGGCAGGGGGAGTAGAGTGCCTAAATATCTTACTGGGTAGGATGGGGTAAAGGTGTTACACGAAAGGGGATACCGCATCTCGCCATCAGGTGTCCCATTCACCAAAGACCCCTCACTCAGGTGATTCTCCTGCACTTGTCCATCCGCAGGGACTGGATCCAAAGGCGATGACCGTGCCCTGGCCACCTGGGCGAGAGATTCCCAGGGACTAGTGGGTGTGACACCTTCAGGTTTCTCACATACCCTTACACTATGTGATGTAGCCACATCTGTGTCACAGGGAAACCGGGAAAGGAAATCAACGTTCTCGTAAATTTTACCTTTTCGGTGTTCCACATTGAAACAGTAGGATTGCAGGTCTAAGACCCACTGCATGACTCGAGGGTTAGAGCCCTTCAGTTGACTTATTCATACTAAAGGTGAATGGTCGGTGACAAGTGTGAAATTTCTTCCTAGAAGGCAGTATCTAAGATGGGTGATTTCCCATTTGATGGCAAATGCCTCTAATTCCAACACAGAGTAGTTATTTTCACGTGGGCAGAGTTTTCAACTAGTGAATAGGACAGGGTGATCTAATCCATCACAAATGTGCGATAAAACTGCTCCTAACTCTGTGAGGGAGGCATCAGTTTGTAACAGAAATTTTTTGAAAAAATCTACTACTTTTAGGATTGGGTTCTGACACAAGGTTTGTTTAAAGTTGTTGTAACATGCATCGTCCTCATCAGTGCAATGAATTTTCTGGGGTTCATCTTTCTTTAATTTGTCTGTCAACCTAGCTGATCTATCTGAGAAATTTGGGATAAACCTACAGAATAACCAATCAAGCCTAAGAATCCCCTAAGGTCTATCTTGGTCTTAGGCGTGGGGCATCTAGGACAGCTTTCACTTTTTCTCGTTGGGGCTGGACACTGCCATTCCCTACAAAGAAGCTGAGGTATTTTACGGCCGATTGTGCCAGCTTACATTTAGATGGATTGGCATTCAAGCTGGCTTCTCTGAGGGTTCTCATAATAGTAGAAAGATGAAAAAGATGGTCTTCCCAAGTCTTACTATAAGATCCAGGGACTGGATCCAAAGGCGATGGCCGTGCCCTGGTCACCTGAGAGTGAGATTCCCGGGAACTAGTGGGTGAGACACCTTCTGGTTTCTCACACTTCCCTTTCAGGCCATTGCCCTCTCCAGTCTGACATGCGGTAGCTCGGGTGACTGGTGCCACCATCAGAGTACTGAATTTGTGTTGCTAGGTAATAAGCAAACAGATATTTTTTATTTTTTTTAAAACAATTTTTATTGATTTTATTTCAACAACCAACACAAACCAAACTTACAGTGCATGTAATAATATTTGAATATACATCACTTTATCTGTGTCCACTGTTTCACCCCTTTCCACCCACCCTTCCGAGCCTACTCTCCTTCCTGTTCTGTTTCTTCGTCTTGCAGTAGGGATTCCTTATCAATGGTTTCTGTTGGATCCCAGTCACTTGACCCGTCATGCGTGGGCCCAAATAATTCAGTTATTAGTTGTTTCCAAGCTATCAAGGTTCCAGCCTCTTCCTCCCGCCCAACATTGCTTGCCTCTTGCCATGCTGCAGTTACCGCCTCTGCCCATTTCTGTAGATCCTTCCACCATACTTCTATTCTTGGTCTATGACATGCTTTCCACCCCATTGCGAATTTCCTCTTTGCTAGTACATACGCCAGGTCTTTCAATTTACTCACGTGCTTGAGTTTACGTCGTCTAGGAACCCCCCCCCCCCCCCCCATCAGGCAAGCCCACACTGTATCTACCTATATTTTAATCCCTTTGTCTTCCATCCTATGTGCTATTTCTCCCCAACATCTCTCTATTATTGGGCATGGCCAAAACATGTGTACCATTCCGGCGTTTTCTTTTTGGGGCATGATTGTCGTCCTGCATTTTTGAATTTGGCTATCCTTTGGGGCGTCATATACGCCCTGTGAGTGATATATAATTGTATCTGTTGTAATCTAGTATTTCTTGACACTTTTTTGTGATATCCCTGGGCACTCTCCCACATCCCATCACTCATTGGGGCACCCACTTCCTCTTCCCAGTCCTGTCTGAGTTGTACCACTTCCTTCCCCACTTTGGTCATCATCAGCTCATATATATTTGATATTTCTTGGCCCCGCTCTGCTATGTCATATATTGTGTCTATGGCGGCATCCGGTTCATCTGCTAGTATTACTTCAGGCCATGTGTCTTTAATTCGCTGCACCACCCTATGATATGTGATATAATGCCTCGTATGTAACCCCGTTTCCTCCACCAGCCCCTCAAAATCCCTTATACTCTCCTCTTGCCACATATCGCCCATCGTTGCTATCCCCACCGGCTCCCAGTGCTTCCTAATCATTAGTCTTAGTTGCTTTTCTTTTCCCGCAAGAGCGACTAATGGAACCTGCGGGGAACACAGGGACGGGCTATCCATTATCTGACAGGCTCTCTGCCATATCTCCCACCCGAGTGCCATCATTCTTGGGCGCCCTTCCATATCCGATCTAGGCAACCACATCATTTCTTTTAGGAAGAATGGGGCGCAGTCCAGTTGGAACAGCCTGGATTCAGAGGTTGGATCCTCAGAAAGCCATTTAGCTACATATTGTAGTTGACTTGCTATGTAATGAATTTCATAGTTTGGTAGTTTTATACCCTCTTTCTCGTGTGGGTTTTGTAGCTTCCAAAGGGCCACTCGTTCCTTGTCCCCTACCAGAGGAATTCCCTGCATATGCTGCTCATCCTAGCAAAGAATCGCCTAGGTATCAAGTGTGGGATGTTCCCAAAATAGTGCAACAGTCTTGGCAGGACCACCATTTTAAGCATTGCCCCTCGTCCCATCATCGCCAAGGGAAGCTTCACCCAGAACCTCATACTATTTTCAATATTCCGGATAGCTTTCTCAGTGTTGTATTGATGCTCTGCTCCCACCATATGATATATGTCTATCCCAAGATATCGGAATGTGCTGACCTCCCATGGTATCCGCAGGATCGGTAATTGCTCTAGCGGGATCCCTTTATACCTGCCCAGTGGAAATACACAAGACTTTTTGGGGTTCACAGCTATGCCTGAAAGCCTTGTAAATCGCTCCATCACTTCCAGGACATACTGGAGGTTTTCTTCCGGGTAGCATAGATACAGCAGCATATCATCCGCGTACAAGGAAATTAGATGCAGGTCCCCTTTAATGGTGATACCTATTGTATCATACTGCTGCCTCAGGTATATTGCCAGAGGCTCTCAAGCCAAAATGTACAGCATGGGTGACCACGGGCATCCCTGCCTAGTGCTTCTACTAAGTTGCCACCTCTCTGATAGAACTGCCCCTGTCTTCACCCTGGCCAACGGCGCACTATATAGTAATTTGGCCCATTTGAGATACCCCGGCCCTATTCCATAATTGGTCAGGGTCGCAATCAGCCATGGCCATTTAACCGAGTCGAAGGCCTTTATTGCTCCCCGTTGGCATGTTCAATGACTCGGTGGAGTGGCCTGAGATTGTTGGATATGTTCCTGTTGGGGACATAACCAGTCTGGTCGGGGTGTATTAATTTATTAATGACTCTCCTCATTCTATTTGCCAGGACCGCCGTCAATATTTTACTATCCTGGTTCAGCATCGACAGGGGTCTGTAGGAGCCGCACTCATAGCCAGGCTTATTAGGTTTGGGGAGCGGTATGATGATCGTCTCTCTTAGGGACTCGGGTAGTCTTCCGACTTCATATGCCTCATTGAGCATCTCTAAGAGTGGGGAGGGGGGAGTACCTCAATTTTGTACATTTTATAAAATTCGCTGTGGAGTCCATCAGACCCCTGGGTCTCACTAGTGGGTAGCTGCCTCACCACCTCTTCCAATTCCTCTAGAGTGATTGGTGAAGCTAGCTCCTCTCGCTCCTCATTTCCTTGCTGTCACTTTCCTCCGCATCTCCGTACAGGATACGGTAATAGTCTGCGAATTACTGATTAACTCCCTCCTGAGTGTCTACTATACGTCCATCCTCTTTCGCTATCGTCCTGATTGTTGGTCTGGGAGTCTCGCTTTTGTACAGCCATGCCAGAACTCTCCCTGGTTTGTCCCCCCCCCCTGCATGCTGCCTCTCTATGTATTTTTTGTAATTGAGGTTGCACAGCCTTTCTAAATATCCCGCGCATTTCTGCTGCAGCCTAAGTTTTGCTTCATTATCTTCTTTAGTGTTACCTCCCCTTTTCAATTCCGTTTCTAGCTCCGTTTCCGCTCCTTGTAGTTCCGCCAAGATCCCACCTTGTAGCCCCTTGGACTTGGCTATAGCTATCCCTCTCACTACTACTTAAAGGCTTCCCAGAGCACACCCGCTGACTCCACGCTGCCAGTAGTGATCTCAAAATAGCTTATTATTTCCTCTCTCATGTCCTCCCTAAAAATGTTATCCTTCAACTCCTCTGCTCGGAGGCGCCATGACAGTATCTTCGCTCTCGGGGTCAGTATTGCCATACCAATATCAGCGGCAAATGGTCCAAATGGACCCTCGCTTTATATTCTGTCTGCGCTATTTCTGTCATCAGTTCATGTGTGACGAACACATAATCCAGTCTAGTGTGTAGGTTCTGGGGGGGCTGAATAGTGCGAGTATTGTCTATCCTGTAGATGGTGTGACCTCCATGCATCCTCTAACCCGAAATCCGCTAACAGAGACTGCAATGTGCTGGCAGCTGGGGTTGGTCTGTCTATTTTGGTATCTGATCTATCTATTTTCGGGTTTAGTACACAATTAAAGTCTCCTCCCCAGATCACCACCCCCCCCCCCCCCCCCAGGCTCACGCTAAGTTTGCTATATAGGGTTCTATCCTGATTCAGGGCTTATGTATTTATGATACATATTTCCTTGTTTTACACCAACCCCTTTATTATTACCATCCTCCCTTCTGGCTCAATCGTGGGGTGCAGTAACTCTAACGGGACATGCGGTGCGACCCAGGTAATCACCCCTCTAGCATAAGCTGAATATGCTGCTCCCACAACAGTCCCTCTCCACTTCTTCCGGACCCCCTCCAGTTTTTCTTGCGTTAGTTGAGTCTCTTGTAGCAAGGCTATGTCTATTTTCTGCCTGTGCAAATACATCATAACCTTATTTCTTTTTAAATAGCTATTCAGCCCTCTAACATTCCAGGTAACTACTTTAAGGTCTCCCATAACATATCCAGGTCCCACTCCTCCCTTCCGCAAGTACAGGCCAAGTCTCAGTTCTTTCCTCCTTTCATGTAGGCTCGTTACCCAATACAAACATTCCCTAACTATTAACTCTTCCCCTTCACCCCACTCCCTCCCACCCTCCTCCCTTCCCAACCCCATCACACTCCCCAAAGCCCCCTCCCTTCCTCGCCCCAACTTACCCTGCCTCCCCAACTGTTGCCCAGCTCCATACATGGATCTCAGGCACCCCCGCATCTAGCCCTTTTCCGGCAGTTGCCTTACTTGCGGCTCAGCAGGGAGATGTCGCCCTAGTGGCGATCCTCCTATTCTGACTCCCGGGGGTAGGTTGTCTCCATCCCGTTACTCCTTTTTTTTTTTAAATCAAGCTAATCGCACCTTCCGCTATTCTTATTACATTACACGTTCTATATTCCAGTCCGACGTGTTTGAATGTCTCATGTTACAGTTACCCATTACCCTGCGCCCTCCTCTTAGCATGGATAGCTGTTTGATCACTTATCGTATCCCTCTCGACCCTGCTCCTCGTCTCGCTCCGGGCAGCCATGTGCATCCAGCCACGTCGCCGCATCCTCCAGGGAGTCAAAGTGCGTTTTGTCTTTGTGAAGGATCTTGAGTTTTGCAGGGTACAGCAACATAGATTTAAATCCAGCTGTGCGCAGTCTCCTCTTGATCGCCACATAGCTATAACGCTGTCTTTGAACTAGCATAGTGTAATCAGGGTATGCAGTGATGGTCGCAGACACTCTTTTTATCGTCCCTCCTTTCCTGAAGAACTCCAAGATCTTCTCCCTGTCCCTGTAGTTCAGGATCTTTGCTATAATTGCTCTCGGAGGGGCTCCAGGTTGCGGTTTCCTCATCAAGGCCCTGTGCGCACATTCAACCGCAAACCCTTGGGAGAGCTTATTTGCACCTATTTCTTGTATGATCATGTTTTCCACATAGTTCGTGGGGTCTTGGCCTTCTTCCCCCTCTGGCAGGCCAACCACGCGTATGTTGTTGCGTCTCGCTCTTCCTTCGGCCTCCTCTGCTCGGTTCTCCAGGTTGGCTACCTGTTGCTTCAATATGTGGACTTCCTTGGCATTGTTTGTGCTGGTGTCTGTATTGATTTTCACCGCACTCTCCAGGCCACTAGTCTCTCCTCCAGCGCTCTCACATCTTGCCTTAACAGGTTGACCTCTATTCCAACTGCATCTATCTTTGTTTGTAGTGCAGTCCTCAACTCTGCCATTGCTGTCCCCCACAAGGTTTTCAATTCCGTTATGGCTGTTAAGATCATATGGTTTTCACTTGGCGATGCCGCCAATGCGGGTGCAGTAGCTACGCTTTGCGTTGGGGTGGCGGGGGACTGCTGCGGTTTAGCAAAAATTTCCATTGTGGGCTGCTTACCCTTGGCCTTGCCTCCCCTCACAGACATTTGCGTCTTGTTATTTACTCTCAGGTCTAATGCATCTGCTTTGATCAGGTCTATGCTCCTCTGCGGTCCTTCACGTGGTTGAGGGTTTCGTATAATATGGCCCGTCACGCTTTCAATGTTGTCTCAGTGTGCGCATGGCATATACTCCCAGCGCCCCTTCTTTATCCAGGCGGTGCCCTTATTCTTCCTGTTGTCAAGTTCGCACCCCGCCTCAAGGCTGGTGCTCTGTTTTGCTGGCTCATAAACTGGGTGCTAACTGCTCCGGGCCGGCTGTTTATTAGCTATGAGGGATATCCCTCTATGTTCCACCTCGGGCGCAGTGGGCGTGTCTCCCTCCGTGGTGTGTCCTCCTTTCTCTCTGGGGGTCACCTCCTCACCATGCCTGGTGCTTGTCTGCATGTGCCAGGCGCTGTCCTTTACGTGAGTAGCTTCATGCCACTGTGCACCTGGAGTGGTACCACTTTTCCTGGAGTCTCAATGCTATTGCCACCGTCCTGCAAGCCACTTCCCAGACTTTGTCATGGCATTGTGTCGCCTCTTTACCTCGGGGTGTGGCACTACCCCTGCGCGGGTGGCTCGTGCTACAATGTTAATGCCTGCAAATTCCGCCTCTGTGGCAGGGTTGGGCAGCAGCGATCTTGTTTGTTTGTCGTCTGCTGTCTGCTGCTGTCTGTCATGTCCGCAACCAGCTCTCCCTCAGATCTCCCCGCACACAGGCCCCATTGCTTCTGCATTTATCTGGGTACACACCACTGAAAGCTCTGCATTTATATGTGTATGCGAACCAGAGAGCGCACTCTTGGTCTGACCCCCTTTCCCGACGTGCGCATCGGGTCCGCCAGACTCTTTCCGCGTTATATCTCCTGCACAAGGCAGCTCCAGTTTCCGGCACCGGAGGCTTGCCCAGTGCCTTATTTTACATGCACCGGGCCAACTCCACTGCCTCCGCTGGCGAAGGCGTTCCCGGGCTTCTCCTCTCCCGGCTACTGTTGTCAGCCTCCGCCACCGTCAGCGATCCGCAATGTCAGATTAAGGCAACAAACTTGCTCTGGCATTCCAAGATGTTACAATCGTAATGACAGGCCACGTGCACCCTCCTTGTTCCTTCTGCTCACCAGCTCGGTACAAATACCTTGCGCTACACATTGCGCTGCATTTCGACCCTCGGGTGCATCGGAGGTTCCCTTTGTTCTCCTGCCTCCGCCATCTTGTCATCGTCCGCATCAGGTCGCGTCTATGCACTTCGGAGGCCCTCTCCAAGGACTCATTTGTCCATTTCAGTCTATTGTACGCTTATTCAGCAGGCCTTATATTCCAACAGCTGCATGCCTCTTTTCGGGTGATTTCAGCTTCTTTTTCTAGTCTTGTGCATCAGGATCTCCGTTGGATGTTCAGGAGCTCACGAGAAGAGCTGCCTACACCATGGCTGCTAAGCCAAGGCCCCTCTAAGCAAACAGATATGAGTACTCCAGATCCCCTTCTTCATATGGGGGGGGTCAGTGTATCACGTGAGATCCTAGCTTGTTTCCTCGCCCCCACCAGCCTCATCATCGGGCTTTTTACCTGCGACCAAAAACCTAGAGGGTTTGGGGGGCGGCACCAATGGGATATTGTTAAAAACATATAGTAGCTTAGGGACTATTACCATTTTAGCCAGAGAAATCCTTGCAGCCCGCAACAGCGGAAGGAGAATCCACGGCTCCACCCTACGCTCCAGTGTTGCCATGTAGTTCTCTAGATAAAGTGCTGTCTGGAAGAAGACACTTTTCACACCCATATACCGTAGGGCACCATCTGAAGCCCTCCCCAATATCCCCAGCATGCACCGCGGGCGTTAAGGGCAGCACCTCCGACCAATTTATTTTTAGCCCGGAGTACTCATCGTAGCGAGAAATCTCCTGTACAAGAGGCTGCAGATTATATTTGGTGTTTTTACATACAAAAGCATGGCATCAGTATACAACGATATGGTTGAGACATGCAAGTAGATTTTGACCCCTCTATGGGCATGGTATTCCCTTATGCTACAGGCCAAGGGTTCGATCGCTAAGGCGAACAGTAGAGGGTACAGTGAACACCCCCGTATAGTGCCCCAAGTGGGGCTGATGCAGACAAACAGTGTCTGGTTGGTTAATACGCTGGCCCGAGGTGCAGTATATAGTAGTTTAATCCACTGAAGATACGTCAGACCCAAACCTGCGTGCCAAAGGACTTCAAATAAGAAAGAGCATTCGAAAGAGTCAAATGCTTTTTCGGCATCCAATGCCGCTACCACCCTGTCATCCACATTATCCATCAATGTAAATAGACGTTGCAAATTATTTTGAGTGGATCTTCTGGGGATAAACCCAGCCTGATCCAGAAGGACCAGAGCCTGCATATGGGAGAAGCGCATCAGCGAGCAATTGAGCGATAATCTGGTTAGCCGTATTTATTAAGGATAAGGGCCTATATGAGGCACATTGATGGGGATCTTTATCCGGTTTTAACAATAATGTTACCAATGCCGTTTTCTTAGATTCTGATAGCAACCCGGAGGAATTGGAGTGTTCATACATACTGCGTAAATGGGGGGGGGGTCAGATAATGTGCATATTCTTTGTACAGTTCTGCAGTTATGCCGTCCATCCCAGGAGCCTTCCCGTTCAGGAGGGACATGATCACCCGGCATCCCTTCTCCTCCAACTGTGGCACGTTTAATAAGTCCGACTGCGCTGGGTCAAGATAATCCAGAGCCACCTGGTCAAGGAAATAAAAAATCTCATCCCGCGTCACCTGTACCTGGGAGAAGTACAACCAATCGTAATACATGCAAAATATTGTACTGATCTGTCCAGAGTCCCTTGGAGTCTGATCGTCAGGATAGAACCTCTGCTCCTCTCTTTCATTACCGCCAATTGATAGAATGAGGCTAGGCCTATCCCCCTCACAATATGCAGTAATTGGGTCTCTCAGATATTTCTCCTCCCTACATGCCAACTCTGCGTGTTCCTCCCTTTTCTCTCGCAGTCTTACATTCAGATCGCCCCCCTGCCACCTGTCTCTAGTCTAAATCTTTTATCCCCCCC
Source organism: Ambystoma mexicanum (assembly GCF_040938575.1). Taxonomy (NCBI): domain Eukaryota; kingdom Metazoa; phylum Chordata; class Amphibia; order Caudata; family Ambystomatidae; genus Ambystoma; species Ambystoma mexicanum. The sequence continues at coordinate 968,509,172 of NC_090937.1, forward strand.
TCCAAAATGGCAATGGACCTACGCAGTGATTTCAGCCTCCCCACCCCCGTATATAGACCTTGAATGTTTCCTATATCACACTGGGACAGAACCAACATTTGTCTGGAAGAAGGCTTGTATATCCTGTGCCATTTCATCCATGAACACTGCGTCCTCAAGGGCACGAGCCCGGAAAACACCAATGAAGAGGGGGAATCTTTTGATCTAGCCACGCCAACCCCAACACCAACAGGGAGTGAGCGGACAGGGTCTGGGGCAATATTCTGGCTGTTTTTGCCAACCTGGCGAGGTCTGCCGTGACCATAATATAATCAATTCTGGGTGCACTGTTGTGCACCCTTGAATAGAATAAATACTCCCTCGCTGTGGGATGGAGATGCCTCCATACATCAATAAGACTGTGTTACTCTGTTCCTCCACACTACTGTAGCCCTCGGAAGAGTTGAGGCTGAGGGGTCCATCGACAGAGTCAGGGCAATATTAAAGTCTCCCGCCCAGACAAGTTCATAGGAGGGGAATTTGTGAATGTGGGATGTTCACCCATGGAAGAAATCTGGGGAATCAACATTTGGGGCATAGATGTTAACAAGTAAAAGCTGTGTGCCCATACATTTCCCCATTAAGAGGAGTAAACGCACCTCCTCATCAGCAACTTGTTAGTGCATTCAGAAGTACAGGGATCTGGGAATATACGTTGCGACACCTTTGGAATGGTATGAATAAAATGAACTATACCTATGGACACCCACCCTGAGGACCCAGGGAGCATACCTCCTTTGACTAAGTGCATTTCCTGCAGGAACAGCATATTTACATGTCGTAGTTTTGCCTGGTTCGTAATCAGGCGAAATGTCTTCCCATTAGTCAGCCCTCGAATGTTCCAGGTCATTACAGTAAATTGCTCACCCACCATCATCCCACAAATATACCCTTGCCATGTTGGCCACCTCACCTAACCATCAGGAGTCCTGAGGGTGATCTAAGCGGGTGCGTCACGTCCTGTGGGGCAACTAGTATCAAACGTAAGGTTACAACCATGCTCTTCCCCCCACCCCCAAACCCCCCACACACACCCATTCCAGCAACACCAACATACTGGCTGTAACCCTCTACCCCCCAACTGTGATGCTGGAAATGCATCAAAGGGACAGGGCCTCAGTATCCTTGTCCTTTACTGCTTTTTATTGTGTGTTCTGTCGTGTTTAGTTCCGTGGGACTCCTGGCGGTGCAGCTCTCTCTCTTTTGGTTTGGTGAACAGACCCATGGGATACCCTTATGACACCCATGGGTAGGGGTGCAACCCTGCGACCCTAGTCTATGTTTATGGGCACCTGTGGGTGGCCCACAGAGCAGGGTATGGGCTGGTGGCAGCTCCGTGCTGAAATTACTGGTGCCGTGAGCGTCCTCCATTTTGGGATGCCCAGGCCCTGCCATTGGAATCGGTAGATTAACCGGATGGAGAAAAATTGGCCCCCATGGCCCCTTGCCTTCCATCACCTGTTACCTTGATCTTCCCGAAGTCCCGGGAAGCCCTGCCTCTGTCCCTACCCCCTGACTGGCTGTTGGGTGGAAGTTCCATATATGGTAGTGTGGGGAAGTGCCGACCAGACTGGCTGGAGCCGTCTCAACGACCGTATGTTGTGGGTACGCCCGTGGGTGGGACCTAGGTAAATGGAGTGTGTGACGAATGTACATTCTATAATGTGGCTGTCTAGTATCTGGTGATTGACACAATGGTTGAGACAGCCCTGCCCGAAACCTGTATGAATACAGCTTGGAGTGTTGAATGGCTCGGTACTTGTCCCAATACACATAACTTGTGAGTGTCTGGAGAGAAGTGAATGGCCTGAATGCCCCGTGTGCCTGATTGGCTGTTTGCCTGCATGAATGACCGTAGTCGTGATTCGATGCTTGAGTGTGACCCAGCGGAATGAATGGGAGATCAACAGTATATCTGGGGACCTCAAGTCAACTATGACGAGTAACTGGAGTAACTGAAGCTTGACCTTGAAGCCCTGCTGGAAGAGAAGAAATGCTGTTGTTTTCCTTCACAATCTGAAAGCTGCTGTGCCTCCAAGGACTGCCCCAGAGAGGACCTGGTAAGGCGCCCTCTTCCTGAGCTACGAGGGGCCATCGTGCACCAGCTGATCTTTGCCAAAGCTCCCTTGTAGACAGACCTTCGACAGGCTGCCGACCCGAGACGGGGACTGCTGAGGAACTCCAAAGAGAAGCGCCCAGACTGTTGTCCGCCACTGTCGACGACCGCCATCGCCGACCAGAGCCGCCGTGCTCCTGTTTGCTTAAGAACTTCATTGATCCAAGGAAGCACTCGTCCGCATCGTCACCGCTGTATCCTGCTGGCGAAGGCCTGACCGTCGACGCATCGAGAAGCATCCACCGGTGGGTTTACCGCCACCCAAAGAACACAGAGACGCCGACGACTCGATGCCCTTGCTGGGCCACAGTTCTTCAAACTCTTTGCGGTCCAGAACTATCCACATCGAAGTGCCCCGCACGCCTCTTCCTTGCAGGACGTTTACGCTCCCCCGTCAACGAGCACCGCTAGGAATGACACGGTCACTTCAACATCGTAGCTCGACCTGTTCTCCGTCGGACGTTCGACCACCTGTGACTCAAGCCTTAAAGGGAGGGCACTCGAGAAGGGTTGTCGATTCCCTGACGAGAAACGCTACAACGCCAGGTACTTTGGGGTTGCAGAACTATTGGAAAATCTAGGGGGAACAATATATGGACTGGGCTTGTGATACATCTTTGCTTTACAGGTTGCCCAGGTGGGGGGTTCTCCACACACAACTGTGTCTAGGCATTGGGGCCAGTATTCTGCCAATTGTTCAACCCTCTTGCTTTCCTTCCTCTCTCTACTGCTGGTTTCCTCTTTATTTTGATCTTTGTGTCATTCTGACCGTATGCACTTTAATGAGATCTAATAACGTTAGTGGTACCACTTTAGAAACTGTATATATTTACCATTGCTGATTTTCGGAGTACAAAGTGAGTTATTGTGATATTGTATATACCTTTGAACATTAATTAAAATAAGACTGTGTTGTAACCGATACAGTGTGTGGACATTCCTTTGTGGGTGCTTGGGGGCTACACTGCACTCAAGAACCAGCCTGCATCACCTCCTGAGAAGCTAGGCCTTGATTGCTCGACCACGTACCAATAATAGAGAATCTTGGCTGGGGTTCTCTGTGCCTCTCCTCTACCATATAGAGAGCAGAAGTACATACACCCCCCTCCAGTCTGTACAGCTGGTGGCAGCGGTGAGATGCTTATGGTTTTCAGACTCAGTGTCTAACCGTGCCACTTACGAAGGATATCTGCACTTTGTTAAATTAAGGTTTAGTCGTGTATAAGATAACTGCATTACAAGCAATGGAATCTATTGCGAATGGTAAATTGACTCGGATGAGCTTACAGGCTCTCCAGAGTGCTTGGGAACCCAGGGAGTTAGACTTTGTGGATAAGTCTAGGGCAGAGCTGATAGCTGCCCTGGTGGACTACCAGACTGATTGTGAAGCTCTTGAAGGGGGGGATGCAACCAATGAGGACTCTACCCCGGGGGTTGTCTCCGAATCTGATTCTGGGAATGCCACCATTCCTGCTGCCTCTGTTCCAAACCCCAGCAGTTCCTTAGAGCTTGAGTTGTTAAGGATGAAATTGGCCTTTGAATATCGCAAGTTGGAAATAGATGCTGAGCTTAAGAAAAAGGAGTTGACACAGCAAGTGGAACTCAAGAATAGGGATCTTGAACTCAAAGACAAGGACGCTGAATGTCAGCAAATTTTTTTTTATTTTTTTATTTTTTTATTTTAATTGTAACAATTAGTTTATAAATAAACTTCAATTACAATAAGAAATCCAATTTTCACATAAATATACAACAAAACAGGAAGTAAAAACAACCATACAACCAAAGCGAAACAGCACATTCTATGAATTCGCAGGAATAGGAGAATAGATGAGTAAATGAATAAATGAATATTGCCAACATATTGCCAACATCTTTCCGGTTAGAGCATGTCCTCAGTCAAAATGTTTTCCACAAACTCACATACTGCACATGTGAGCGAAACATTTGATCCAGATAGGATCCAAAACCACCATCTGTCCATATCTTCATCAGCTGGGGCAAAAGGCCCCAAGGTAGCGAGTTCGTTGCTGTGATATGTTGGGGCACTCAATGATCAGATGTTTTACTGATTCAACTGAGTTTCCACAGAACCTACAGAGGTTATTCTCGATATTAGTACTAGTAGCTCTTCGTCGCCATTGGATCTCCTTAGTTGTAATAACGTTCAACCGTAGTCTCATAAATTGATTGCGATGTTTTCTTGATGGAAATTTTTGGAGCTATCTAGGTAATTGATCTAGACGGTTTATTAATGGCCCTAAGTCGATCGATGAAGACAGAAGATTTCTATGTTCTAAGTTTTGGATCCAGTTCCACTTTCTTAGTTTCTGTTTCGCGAGTTGGGGGGTTGCTATTAGTGTTTCCCACTTTATATCTGCAGAGTCTAGAATCTTTTTTAAATGGCTGCACCATGATAACATGATACTGCAAGATTGCTGTTTGGTTGCATTTGCAAAGATTTGATAAGCCGGAGCCTGATCTGTCATTGACATTTTCCTAACAAGGCCAGCGATTTCCAGACAACTATGTTGTACATTGATTCGATTCCAAGTTCATGTCTTATAGAAATCATTGAGGTGCCCTTTGGAAGCTTAAGGATGCGTCTCCAAAATAGGCCTTCAAGGGTCGGCCACAGATGATAGTCAAGATTCCAGCCGGCCTCGGCTCCAAAGGTGATTGAAGGGATCACCTTTTGAATATAGAAGGTTAGTACTGGTTTTAGGGTAAATTTCCCATATTCAGCATGAAGCTTAGCCCCTTGTAGCGCGAAGATCAACATACGTTGTTTGAGATCAGACATCCAATCATGTTCTCTGATTGAGGTGTTAAAAATGATGCCTAGATACCGAACAGATGGTACAAGTTGTAGCTGTAATGCGTCGAGTTTCCATCTGAAGTTTTTAATTTGTCTTTTGGAGGAATTTCCAATCGCCATGATCTTGGTTTTCTCCACATTAATTTGTAGCGAGTTGTCACTCAGATATTTTTCAAGGGCTAATAAGAGTCTCTGAAGACCAATTGGGGTTGCGTCCATTAGGACAATATCGTCTGCATAAATTGTCCAACTGATACTGTTACTGTCGATGTTTGGGGGGAAGCATCGAGTTTGAGAGAATGCTTCAGATATATCAGCTATGAATAATTTAAATAGTAAGGCAGCAAGGGGGCATCCCTGTTTTACTCCCTTGTTCGTACTTATTCTCTCAGTGAGTTCACCAGTCTCATTGATTCGCACTCGGATTGAGGTTTCATTATAGAGGGCCATAATGGGGTACAATAAATCAAGCGGACATGACCAGGTAATCAGTTTTTTCCACAATTTTGTGCGGTCCAGAGAATCAAACGCTTGTTTCATGTCAATGAATGCAATATACAGGTTTTTGCCTTGTTGAAGTGCTGTTAATTTCAATAGGTTCAGTATGGTTAGATTTACCTCAGTTCCCACGCCCTTTGTAAAACCTGACCTTCTTATATCAGAGTGTCCTGAGCTGATAGCCCACTTTGCCAGCTTCTGTTGTAAGAAGGACGCAAATATCTTAACCAAGATATCTAAGAGAGCAATTGGGCGATAGTTCGCCGGATCGTCTCGGCAACCCTTTTTAAAAATAGGAACTATGATGGCCGAATTCCAAGTTTCAGGGATTAGCTTTGTGATAGCTATCGCTCGGAATAGATGGTAAATAAAGGTTGTCCAATGCTCATTGTTGGCTTTTAGAGTGACATTGGAAAGGCCATCAGGGCCAGCCGCTCGAGAGTTTTTTAACCTTTTAATTGCAGATGATATGTCCTCTCTTGTTTCGATTACATCCCAAGACTGGACCACTTCACACCTTTCGTCTATGGGCCGATTTACCGCAGTTCCAAAGACCTTGGCAAAATATATTTCCCAACTGGCCTTGGAAATACCATGATGCGTCTTTGCTTGATGGAATGTTGCTTTATGGTTTATGATGTTCCATAGGTCCTTTGTCTGATGACAGATGATGATCTTCAGGATACGTTCTCCTCGTTCTTGATCTCTCATTGTTTTGAAACATTTCAACCAATTTCGGTACTTCACCTTTAGATGTTTCATTTGCACCATAGCATTGGGATCTAAGTTTTTCTTTAATTTCCTCAATTCACGTTGCAGTTGTTTTTTTTTTAGAGATACCAATGGACTAAATTCATATTTTTTTAAATATGAACAGCTGTTTGAATGATTAAATTTTATTTGATAGTCTACCAACAAGGCAGTGTAATTTAATTTGTCATCTGGAGCTATTTCTTCAGAGGACATCATTTCATTTAGATTTCTCAATTGCTTCGTGTTTATTTTTAGTCGATTTCCTCTTTGATTTACTTCAATCGGCTGAATGAAAAGCTCGTCATTTCGTGATGAAAATGCCCTTAGAGTTAATTCGAGCGGATAATGATCGCTCAATTTTGATTTTAAGACCGACAACTGGACGATGTCATGAGACATGGTGTTTGATGCCCAAACATAGTCAATAATGGTTCCATTTCCACCACGCTGCCATGTAATGTTTGGGGGACAATCTCCTTTTGTATGACCGTTGAGCATATAACAATTCCTAGCATTCATTGCTGACTGAAATTGATAACCTCTACACGAGGTTTGTGGTTGCTGCTTAAATTTAATCGTTTTCAGGGCATCATCAAACCACGAAAAGTTCAAGTCACTGCATACTAGTACTTGTAGATCGGACAGCAATTCCATGGAATCATCAATCAGTTTTGTTATCGATTGAATAAAATGACATGAGGAAATCATTGCTGTGTTCCAATAGATGTTAATGAGCAAAAGATGCTTGAGTGTTACACTTGGTCTACAACTGTTTTGAAGAATTGTTCCCTGGACGAACAAATTTGGAGAAAAAGAATGCAGAATCTCCCATCCGGAGGCGTTATTTATCATGGTCAGGAGCCCAGAGAATGGTCGACCAAACTGGTTTTTCCCAGCTGGATTTAGAACGCTGGAATACCCGTCTCTGTGCGGCGACTCCCTCAACCATGTTTCCTGGAGGCATAGTGCAAAACATTTTTCCAAAGATGGTTCAAAATTTTCGAACAAATGACGAAAGCCTCTGGTGTTCCATGATAGAAGGACATTCACATCGTCCTTAATGTTTTGCGATAGCTAAGTCCTGTTCGAATAATTCTGTGAGGCACGATTGGAGACGGCATTTTGATGTCCGACTGATCTCTGTCTGATATTAAATTGTTGTCGTAAAACTTCACGGCGTTGTTCGTGAGTTTGCTCTCGATCGTGAGGCACATCATTGCCTCTTCTTTCTCTTTGTGGGTTGGCTTCTAATGTCAAATCGAAGCCATACGACAGTAGCTCGTCTTTTGCTGCAAGCAAGGCATTTTCAACTGCCTGAGAGGTGATATGCAGATAGACCATATCCAGAGAGTCCTCATTGATGTATTCCACAATGGTTATATCATCGGACGTTATCGTTCTTAAAGATGGAAAATTATGTAGTAATCGCATCACATTTCTACGGTTTAGGTTGACCTCGTTTGAGTCTGAGAAAATATTCTCTAGTCTTAATCTCCAGAGTTTTTGTTCCTGTACAGATTTCACAGGTGCAATTACTATTGGATGACGTTGCTTTTGCTTTTCCCATTGTGCAGCTGTCATCCTGGGATTCAGCTTTGTAGTGGATAATTTTTTTTGATGTTGTGCAACAACCTTTTCGTGTTCTCGATTTTGGGATTGTGAGGCTGCACCAGAGGTGCTGGCATTTGGACGCGTAGGGGTCTTCTTTGTTTCACCATTTTTGGGTCTGAACGCCTGATGAATTTTTCCCGGACCTTGGGGAGGAATTAGAACAGGGCGAGAGGTTTCGACTGCCTGTTCTGATTGCATCAATTCGACCGATTTGTCTGAGTATATCGAAAGATCGCATAAGTCAGTGACACTTAGATCGGAATTCTTTGAACCAGAATCAGATTCGCATCTTCGTCTTTTATTTGGATTTGATGGTTCGGCTGCTTTTATTTTAGAGATTTCTTTCGACACAAAATTTCTTGAAAGAACACCATCTCGCTCACCCTGATGGACATTTAATGGATTGCGAGAGAAAAGTCCCAGCTTTTGTGGTGTCGAAAGATTTCTCACAAACTGTTTCGTTTTTGTTCGAGCATTGCTCGTTTTAGTTTGCCGCTTATTTACTATCAGATTGTTGGCAGCGGTTTTTGTGGATTTTGCACAAGATTTGGATGGAATCGAGGGAACAAAGAGTTTTGCGGCTCCAGTGAAAATGTCAAAGGTGTTTAGAGGTCCTTTTGAGAGTGGTACAGGAGGGTTTTGTGTAGTTTGAACTTCTTCCACAACATCCGCAGACAGGTTGGAGTTTTGTGGTAATGCGTCTGTATTCGATTGTACTTTATTCGAATGAATACGGTCAAGCTGATCACCCAAAGGGGGTGCCACTTGTGGATCCAACGACACAACAAATTCGATGTTCGCGTTGTCGAGTTGTGGTGTGCCAGGACTCTTGTCCAAGGCGGTACTGGAATTAGGAATGTTATTTGGTCCGCCTTGATCTTCATTTCTTCTTGAGATGGTGTTTGATCTCTATGCGCGGTGAGGAAGTCTCTCTTTCAATGGACCTTCAAATTCCATATTGTTCCGGGGGCGAGAGTGCCGACACCACTTCATTATTTCTAGGATCGCATCCATTTGGTCATTTTTATCTGTGTGGTCCTTCATTGCGAGGTCTCCTAGTCGGTTTTGCCATTGAAAGGAGATCTCCGCTTCACGTTCCACTCTAGTCATTAGATGAGTGTTATTTTCTTCCAATGATGAGACTTTGTTTAATAGATTATGCAGTAAAGCATTTTGATCTTTTACAGACTCGTTTAATGTTTCAAAAAGTTTGATAAATGGAATCAAGGCTAAAGATGAGGCCGCCAGAACATTATTGTGTATCTGGATCCCGGCTGCAACAGATAGATTTTCTTTGTTGCAAGGAATTGACTCAGATTCAGAAATTGAAGTTCATCATTTTTGCTAGAGCTCCTTTCATTTCTTGGAGAATGAGAGGCTGTAGTTCCATCGGGTCCTTTGAGGAACATGGTTGTGATTTTCTTGTCATAGGGATGCCTATGTTACGGATGCTTAGTGCGTCTTTTTGCTGAGGTGTGCTTGTGCAGGATTTAAACATGACATTTGACTTTTGAGCGATCTTCGCATCTTTCTCACTGTTAATTGGCGACTTTACTTTAGTTGTTGGTATGATTTGCGAAGCCATCGAGAAGCTATGAATTAGTTTGTTTTTTACGGCTTGATAGTCCGCTGTCAGCCGCTCCGTCAGCCGCGCTTCTCGTCCTGCTAAGTCCACTCCTTGACTTTTTTTATGAGTAGACATAAGCAGGGGAGGTAAAAGGGGTCGAGGTACTGTGGTTTCTGATGGACGTGAGATTTCACGTCTTTGTAAATCCGATTCGAATGCAGGAGCCGTGGAATCAGTGACAGTTCTACTGACTATAGAGTCACATGAGATATCATTATTTAGAGGCGGAATGAAAGAAAAGTTTGTTTGAATTTCGGGCCCATTTGGTATCTTCAGGGCCAGTAGTTCTGTGTCCGTTACGTCAAACGGCGAAAGAAAGGAAGCAGTATCGATTTCAATCATCACGTTTGACTCAGGAGGATGATGCTCATTTACCATGTTTGACATTGCGAGTGAGTCAGGTTCGGCCAAAACTGTGTGCAGTTTCATGATGTTTTGGCACACGTTGTCTAGCTCGTTAGAGTGAAGAACTTGTGTCGAGTTGTCGGCCAACACGACTTGTTTGATTTTATTAGTTTCATCACCGTATGCTACAGGCGGCAGGTGAGTTTCAATGTCGGAAACAACAACAAGTGGCGCAGTATTTTCAGACCGCGTACTCGCTGTGTTTACCGCGGCGCTTTCAAGAATTAATGTCAGCAAATCCAGTTAGAGAAAGCTCGAGTGGAGACTTCAGCTAAACCAGTTGAGAGTGTCAGGTCCCCAGCAACCATGTTTATGAAAGATTTGGTTGGTGTGTATGCGGAGGGTTCTGATATCCTCCAATGGATTGAAGCGTTTGAAATGGCTTGTGCAATTCACGATGTTGACAAGAGAGATTGGGCTAAGTGTTTTTTAAGCAGAGTGCCTCAAACTGGATATGACTGTATTCTGAAACTGAGTGTGGAAGAAAGGGGTCAGTATGAGTGCATGAAGTCTGCTTTAATTGCCAAGTTTGGCAAAACACCTACCCAATATCTTAAATGGTTTAGGGATTTTAAGAAACGAGAGAATGTGTCTCACCTTTTTTGAGCATTTTTTGGAAGCCTGTTCACCTGAGCTGTGTCAGTATGTTGCTGACCAGAACATTTTGGACCCCTTTAAGCTGGCTAGGTTGGCTGACAAGTGGGTCTCCCACCGGGTGTCCCTTAAGGACTACAGTGGGAAGGACAAGGACAAAGAAAAGGGTGCCTCTCAGAAAGCTGAGGAGTCCCAAAAGCATTCACAGTTGGGTAAACCAAAACCTTCCTCTCTGAAGACCCAAAAACCTAGTGGGGATAAGTCTGTTGTGGGTGAGAGTAAGAGTAGTGGTCCGCCTGCTGCAAAGCAGGGTCCCAGTGGTTCCAGTACCGTACCCTGCACGCTCGGCACATGTTGGAGTTGTGGGGCTCTGGATCACCGAAGGGGTGACCCCAAGTGTAAGGGTAAGGCACTTGGAGTCTAGACTGTCAGCCTGACCTATCCCTACTCCGTACCTGAGGTGGAGGCCACTGTCCTCCCCTCCTCTACTGGGATCACCTTTGGTGCTCCCGTAGAGTTTTCCTTAGTGTCCCTTGGGGCCTGGGAATAGTACGCAAAAGTACTGGCGACTATCCCACAAAACACTCGTAGGTTTTTGAGAAGTGTCCTCTTGAATGGCCAGCCTTCTACTGGTTTAAGAGACACTGGGGCAAGCATGACAATGGTGGACAGGACCCTGCTCAAGCCAGAGGACTATGTAGGTGCTCCTCTGAGAACCACCAGGTTAGCTGGTGAGCCTCCCAAATTATCGCCTGTAGCCTTAGTCAACATTACGATTGGAGACAAGACAGCAAAGTTTCCGGTCCTGGTTCAGGACAACGTGCCTGCGAACATTTTGTTGGGAAACGATTTGGTCGAATTGGGGGTGATCACGGATGGTCTACCCATGGCTGCTGTGGCAGTCACCCGATCGCAGGTCACACAGGGTCCGGCTGCAAGCCCAGTACCCTTGCCGATGGGGAAACCCAAGGCACGAAAGAAAAGGAGGCGTAAGAAGGCCGCCTCTGTGGAGGGAGCCCCTGCTCTTCGTGCTGTTCCGACAGCACCCATTGGGATCCATGCTGCGGACGGGCTGGGTATAGTGGTAATTCCCGTCTCGACTCCTGTGGGAGAAGAGGCAAAAGACTTTCCTGTAGGAGAGGCTCTCAACCCGGAGGATCATCCTGACCTTCAATGCTTGTTAGCTGAAGGGGGACCCTCCCGGGCAGACTTCTATAAGGGACAGAGAGAGTGCCACTCTCTCGAGGGTCTGAGGAAACAGGCCCTGTCCCAAGCACAAGGAGAAGTGCCTAGGATATTTCAGATTTATTGGGAGGGTGAGCTCCTTGTTAGTGAGCCCACTAAGCCTGAACCTGGTGCCCTCAAGAGGTTGGTGGTACCCTAGGTTTACAGGCCCTTCCTGCTGCAGTTTGCGCATGAGGTGCCCTTGGCTGGTCATCTTGGTACCAAGAAGACTAAGCAGAGGCTCTCTGCCCATTTCTACTGGCCACGGATGGGAGTAGAAGTGTAGTCCCACTGCAGGACCTGCCCAACTTGTCAGTTGTCTGGCAAGACTGGAGGCAGAGTCATCGCCCCACTGCAACCATTGCCAGTGGTTGGCATCGTCAGTCCCCTTGACCCTCCCACGTCGGGTGGACATTTGTTCAACCTGGTCTTGGTCGATCATGCCACCAGGTATCCTGAGGCTATACCCCTTCGGACGGTTACGGCCAAGGTGATTGCCAGGGCTGTCCTGGGCATTTTCACCCGTGTTGGATTCCCTAAGGAGGTTGTCTCTGATAGAGGATCCAACTTCATGTCGGGTTACATGAAAACCATGTGGAAAGAGTGCGGGGTAACCTATAAGTTCTCCACCTATTACCACCCCCAGACCAATGGTCTGGTTGAGAGATTTAATAAAACTCTCAAAGGCATGCTAGGTGCTTTGGAAGAGCCCCTAAGGAAGAAGTGGGATCTTCTCCTGCCATGCCTGCTGTTTGCCTACAGAGAGGTACCTCAAGAGGGTGTTGGTTTCAGCCCCTTTGAGTTACTATTTGGACATCCCGTGAGGGGGCCCCTCGCCTTAATCAGAGAAGGTTGGGAGGCCACCCCTCCAGGTCCCGCCAAGCAAGTGGGGGACTATGTGTTAGGCCTCAGATGGAGGATAACACAGATGATGGGTCAAGCAACAGCGAATCTTAAGGCCAGCCAGGAATTGAATAAGTACTAGCATGACCTTAAATCATCGCAAGTGGACTGGACTCCGGGACAGGAGGTCCTCGTGATGGAGCCTACCAAGCCTCAGACTTTGGCAGATAAATGGACTGGACCCTTCAGGAACATCTCCAAGATGGGCGAGGTCAATTATCTGGTTGACATGGGAGCCTCTGGGGTAGCCCCCTCAGGTATTCCATGTTAACAGGCTCAAGCCTTTCCACAGGCGGGCTGAAGTCTCATGTCTCTTGCAAGCTTCAGGGCAAGAAGAGGATGAGAGTGAGCCCCTTCCTGATTTGCTACATAGCAACCCTCAGGATGGCTCAGTGGAGGGAGTACATCTCTCTCCCGATCTGATGACAGAGCAGCGGAAGGCCTGCAGGACTTTGCTTCTTTGCTCCGACAGTACGCCTCTCTGTTCTCACTGACACCAGGCCTTATACTGTGGTGTAGGCACGAGATTGACACTGGTGACAGTGTGCTTGTCAAAAGCAGGAGCTACCGTATGTCAGATACTGTAAAGAACCACATCCAGGCTGAGGTCGCCAAGATGTTGGATCTGGGTGTTATTGAACCCTCAACCAGTCCCTGGTCCAGTCCAGTGTTCCTTGTCACCAAGGCAAGTTCCCAGGCCGGTAACAAGGATTGGAGGTTCTGTGTGGACTACCGAGGAGTCAATGCCGTCACCAAAACTGACGCGCACCCACTGCCCCGGGCTGATGAGCTTGTGGACACGATAGGTGCTGCCAAATTTGTGAGCACCTTCGCCCTTACCTCAGGCTATTGGCAAATAGCTCTGACGGACCATGCCAAGGAAAAGACACCGTTCTCAACATCAGAGGGACTCTATCAGTTTAGGGTCATGCCTTTTGGGTTGAAGAATGCCCCTGCCACTTTTCAGAGATTGGTCAACCATGCGCTCAGTGGGCTGGAAGCCTTTTGTGTGGCTTACTTAGACGACATTGCCGTCTACAGTTCCACTTGGGAAGCACATTTGACGCATCTGGATAAAGTGTTGCAGGCCTTACAGAGGGCTAACCTCACTATCAATGCCACCAAGGGCCAGATAGCTCAGGGGAAAGTCACGTATCTTGGTCATGAGGTAGGAGGGGGTTGAATCCAACCTCTCTCCAGTAAGGTACAGGATGTACTGGACTGGGAGACTCCCACTACTCAAACCCAGGTGAGAGCCTTTTTGGACCTCACGGGGTATTATCGCAATTTCATGGCAGACTATGGAACCATAGTTGCACCCCTGACAGCTCTGACTTCACCCAAGCAACCTAAGAAGGTTAATTGGACTGAAGACTGTCAGAGGGCCTTTGATGGCTTGAAAGGAAGTCTGTGTAGGGCCCCCGTGCTGTGTGCGCCTGATTACAGTAAGCCCTTTATCGTTCAAACTGACATGGCATGCAACACCGGAATTGGAGCTGTCTTGTCCCAGTTACATGACAAAGGAAAAGAACATCCGACATATTCATCAGTAGACAACTTAAGGGTAGGGAACTTAGGTGGGCTACTGTTGAAAAGGAATGTTTTAGTATTGTTTGGAGCCTTAGGCGTTTTAGACCCTACCTTACCGGGTCTACCTTCAAAAGTCCACACAGATCATAAGCCCCTTAAGTGGCTTATGCAGATGAACGGTGAAAACCCGAAACTGCTCAGGTACTCCATTAGTCTGCAAGGGCTAGACTTCACCATAGAGCACAGACCAGGGAAGAGTCACAATAATGCAGATGGCCTTTCCAGAAGGTATGTTGACCGTCTGGATGAGGGTGTCTATCCCGTGGGAGATTAGGGACCCTCCACCTCAGTCTGGGGCGGGGGGCGACTGAGATTCTGGAAATGCATCAGAGGGACAGGGCTATATATGGCCATACGGGTTTGAACACGGACACTGAACTAATTCACCTTCTTTAAAGAATATTCTATACTGTTCAGCCAGAGAGAAAATTGTAAATACGAAAGACCAGAATTGCAAATTATCATGTTGTGAAATGCACATATTTAAATGTTCAGCCAATATGAACTGTAAAAATGTTATTCTATTTTTCAAGCACCTGCCACTAGAACGATCAGCCAAATCAATATAGAGTCCACAATAACTTTAAAATGAAATATATCAATGCACGACAATACTATAGCGATAAAAACTAGTTCCCAATTCAAAAAGGCGCACTCGCACACAAAAATAGACAGTGAAAGGCAACCACTAAATATATGTTAACACATACATAAGAAACATACATTCACAAAATTATAACTATCTAGATTCAAGCCAGTAGAAAAAGAATCAATATAACCAAAAAACTAAAGTAATTTAAATGGTCATGATTCAAAATGGAGGACTAACGGTCACGTGGTAATGTTTATCACGTGACCGCGATCTAAAACGAAACTAAATACGGAAGCAAATCTAGCAGCATGTAGGTTATCAAGCCGATCCGATCCCGCATCTGAAAGGATCGTTTAGAAAAAGAGAAGGTAAGCGCAGCAAGAGCTCCCTATTTTGTGTGTGAAAAACCTACCAGCGTAAAAGCCAATCTAAATCCATAACGTTAACTATATGAGGAATTAAGAAAATAGAGAAACCTTCTAGCCTTTCGTTTTGCTTCCCTCCTTCAGTTTACCAACCTGAAAACATAGAAAATGTGAGAGCAAGAAACGCTTTTAAGGCAAAATTTCGCCCATGAGCAAAATAACCAAAAGAATCGCCAAAGACTGCTTTAAAAGTGAGTGCCCATTCCAATATGGATTCTACACATCTATATTAATGATTACTTATTGTTATATCCTATATCCACACAAATATTATCTATATTGCTACTGTATGAAAACAAGACACATTATTTTAGGCTAGAGATTTCGGGTAGCAAACGGTGCAGGTGCTTTTAACACAGCAGAAGGCACAAAAGTAAAACTGTTACTTTTTTATTTTTTCAGACAAATGTTGATGAATTACAAGCTGGAAAAAGGCTTCTTTTCCCTCCTGAAGATCTGGCTGATATTATATTTAAAAAAAAGACAGTGAAACACGTGTCGAGGGCACATGATTGTTTACTTATTTTGGAAACAAAAAATAGAAAACTACGGACAAATCAAGCAAACCAGATTTTCTCCCCTCATTTACCACAGCAGAGAAATGCACTGAAGGCGCAATTTAACATGTTTACCTCTTTTCAAAGGATCATGTACTGATTTTGGCGTACCTATATGACAATGATGTTTGGTTGTCTTATGTCTACATACCTATATGACACTACTAACTCTGCAGAGCTTAGCGTGCAGAAGTAAAGACATACATTTGCAGGATCAGGGGTAACCATGGATGACGGAGCATAAGGAAAGTTTGTGGGCGGTTGAGGGATTCGACCATCCGCACGGGAAGAGTGCGCTCGCCTGGGCTTTTTTTGTTTATTTTAAAAAATGAATGATGGAAGAACAACCTCCGAAAATATGTGAGGCCAGCAGAAAACTATTCTTGTACTCTGGGAGGACACAGCTTACCAGCGCTGCCCTACCCGGTCATGTTTAGCTGACACCAGACAGCCGTGGGTACATCAAAAGCCTTTGGGTGTGGTTAGCCTGATTAGAATTTCAGTGCTCCATGGATTTGCATCTCCATGGTCAAACCTTGCTGGTGGCGGCGAATACTGAAGAATGTTAATTAGCAGGCCTCAGGGAAGGCCTGGGTGCATGAAGTGAAAATGGAGACCAGACACCAACACCTCTTTGTAATGCAATGTGTCAACTTGGTACTAACACCCCTCTTTGGTATTAAAGGGCGGTGAATGTCCTGTCTGGAACCACTCCTTTCAAAGCAGGGAAGTATGTGAACTGTAGGAGACGAAAGTCTGCCTATAACCCCCTACTTCAAAGGAGGCCCATGTTGTGATCACGCGCCGCATATGGTTCAGTTTATTAGGGAGACCCTTTGATGTACAGCAGACAGGAAGATAGGTGGGACTTAGAAGTATATGTTGTCATCCTTCCCCTGTCTGTTGCCAAGCACCCTGGTTCTGACCTGAAGCATCAATGAAGATTGTTGGTGGAGACCCAGGATTGGCTCACTTAAATTAGGCTTGGCCTACACCAATCCCTGGGCCCCGTTTGGCTTTAAAAGAGGGTTGAGCCCCTCACTGATCAGATCATCTGAAGAATAAGAAGGACTCATTTGGACCCGAGCTGAAGGTACGGTCTACCTTACATCTTCTGCCAGTGAAGGAAGGCCAGGAACTCCAAGGAGGGAAGCAAGAACCCTCCCCTAAACAACTCCCAGGGAACAGAGGGAGATGCCAGACTCATAGGACCCGTCCAGCAGCTCCAGAACGGTACCCAGGAAGCACACAGCATGCCCTGCTAGGTTCTGACAGCAAGCTTCATAGGTGCGAAGTATCGGAGATCCTCTGGACAAAGGAAAAGGCTATTACCTGCTAACACCCTCCTGAGCTTTGGGCTGTCCGCCTTGAAAGGATACGAGCCCGGCGAAGAAGCTAGAAGGAGCGGCACACAAGAATCATCCAGCGTCCATCTTTTTAAAGGACAATTTTGAGATAGTCAGGGTCCTCGGACCGCATCCAGCTGCACCGCTGACTGTTGTCACGCCACAGTCGCCAGAGCCATCCGGGACGCCTCGACCAGCATTCCAGATCCGCTAAACCAGCACTAAGACAACGATTTTTGGCCCTGAGCCGCCGCACCGGACAGCCTGCAGACGTTCTTCCAGTCTTGCATGCCGAACTGCCTGCCTTCTGGCACCCGCATCTGTCTCCCAGCTGTCTCCCGCCACTAACTCTGTCTCACGGGCTGCAAAGCACCCTGAAACCGCCTCAATGCTGTCAAACACCAAGAACTTCTTTAGCACCAGGTACATTGTGGTTCTGCCCCACCGGTCCTTCTTTGAAGGCCCCTAGAGACAGATACGACCTTTTGCCCCTTTGGTGTTGAAACCAAATAACCTTGAACAGTAAGACTGATTGCTTTGCCAACTACCCTCCTGTCACTATACAGAGTCCATCCCTTTCCTTTGTGAAACTGTCTGTCCTCCGTGTTCCTTTACCGTGTGGTTGTAATTGTAGTGTGCTAGAACTGTCTGTTGTAGTAATAATAAAGTAGATATTGTTATACAACCTTGACAGGACAGTCCCTTTTATCATTGGGTAATAATTGTATTTTTGCTGTTTTGCAACTAACCACAGATCCACGACCTTGCAGAGATAAGCATGCCGTTCCGTCCAAGTTACCAAAAATTGGACAAGGAGGCCTTATAATGTATGTATTCCAATCTGTTCGGATCCCTTCTGGTGTACTAGAGGTGTGGGGTTAATTGATGGTTTAGAAACCGATACTCATCCTTGGGCCACTGGTGCCACCGAAGTTGATTCGTCACAGCAGTGGCACAAGAGCAAAGCGCTAACCACATGGTTCAAGAGATAGTTGAGGGGACGAGACAAAGTGGAGAAGCCGCTATGTCAGAAGCTGCCAGATCCATGGGAACCAGACAGTGATTGTGGCGAGGGAACCTACAATTGGATTTGGCACTCTCAAGGGGGGAGACAAGGTTATGGCTGTGCTCACTCTGTGCTGCATTAAGAGATGGGGACGTTACCAGCTCAGAATGCACTGAACGTTAACAAAGAGCACTTAAATAAAGCCCAAATAGCGAGTAAATACCTTTTAATGCTGAAAAAACGCGTACAAAATAGATTGCGCACGTTATTAAATTAAGTATTCCATTCACTGTGGTGGAGGTCTTTGTTCTAGAGCTATACCTAATGTAAATTGCATATTGATACTGGGACAATTTCTAGCATGTTGGGGCAAAATAATCATGTCTGTGAGGCGAATGCGGGAATGTTGGGGGGAATCACTGATGTGTGTGTCTTTAAAGTGGAATAATGCTGTCATTTTGCGGCAAAGCCATTACAGGTGTATATTTATGAATGAAATTATGTGGCACCTACTAGTGGCTTTGCCGACTTGATTACGTGCTAAAATAGCTAAAAAAGGGATAAAGATACGATGAAGCATTCAGTCATCACTATTGGACAGCCACTGGTTCAAAACACGTAGAACGTTTGGTGCTAGTAATAATTTGCATCTAAAACATATTCCAGAACGTAAACCTGCCTACCTTTTAAACTTTCCATCACCTTTTGCGAGAACACACAGGGCTAACGTTCTAAAAATATCACTGATTCAAAACGAGTAGAGGATTTGTACTAGCTATGAATGTTTTCAATGGAAAACACTTAGCAAAGTAAATAATGATTACTCACGAGCACTTTCTCCTCAGCTCATATAGCTCAAAGTGCAAATCTACAAAGAATGTGTTGTGTGTATACAATCTAAAAGGTTATGTGCTCATATCTGACTGTGTACGATCCTAAATAAAGATGAAAACGTTAGCAATGTAATCCATTAATATATAGGGATGTTTTTATGAAATGGGGAAAAAAACGCCATTATCATCTTCCATAATTTAATATGTTGAGTCCACTATTACTAATTTAAACAAAACAGGACTTTTATTCAAGATGGGCAGCCTTTAGGCAAGTAGAGAGAGAGAGAGCACACCAACAAAAGCAAAGTTATGGTGGGTTGCAAAGACTTGAAAATCCCTTCCACCTGAAATGTGAAAGCATAATTGCAGAATTAGCCATTTCAGCCAAGTCACATACAACATAATCAACATATATGCGGTTTTCTGTATCCGAAAAATGCAATGTATAAAATAGCACTTCCCTATAGACGGACATTTTCCTACAGCAAAGGCTTGATTGATATTTGAGCTGATTTCCATAGCCACAATGCATTGCCCACCTGGCTCCTTTCTAGGTCAAATAATAAATAAGATTTAATTTTTTTTTTTAAAAGAACGCTCTGTGCGGTCTGTCATGCCCCTGCCGCCCACTAGTGCGCGCAGGGACTGACAGGCTACCCGAGATGGGCAGGGGAAGACTGGTTACAGATAAGTGTGTGTTTGCGTGTGTGTGTGAATGAAAGGGGACAGTGCTTGTGGTGGGGAGGGGGCTGGGGAAGGACTGTGTCTGCACGTGTGTGTTTGAGTGTTTTTGTATGTAAGGGGGTGCTGGGGAAAGGGTGTGTCTGAGTATGAGGCAATGTTGGGGTTGGGATGAGGTGGAAGGGGGTTTGGGCATCAAACCCCTGATTTCAAAGGGCAGAGTGGGATGAATTCAAGTATTTTGAATCTTTAAGGCCACCCAAAATCGGTCACAAAAAAAGCAGTCTTTTTTTGCTGCAGCCTTTAATATTCGAGATAATGATATAGAGCCTCTGGCTCTGAACTAGAGGTGACGCTCCAAGGATATAGATGACATTCCAAACGTAATCCATATACTTTATAATACATGAAGTACATTTTAGGTAAACTCATTTTGTAATTTGAAAAGGGTGTTTGAAGGAAACCCTACAGATACAATGTTGAAAAGTACAAAGTGACAGTGAAGATAGAGAATAAAAATCACACACAGTCGAAGCTGAACATAAAGCTACGCTGGCCTGAAAACCAAAATCTGCAGGGAGCAGCCACCTTTTCAGTGAACACCTAAAGAATATAGGACTGCCAACATGTAGGGGTTAAAGGAAGGTGACCAAGAGTCGGGAATTCCAGATATAGGGTGGGCCGACTGTAACGTGGAAACGGCCTGGCCCCCCGCTGAGGAAAGGCAGCGTGTTATGGTAGATTAGATGGCTTTCATGTCTCTAGGCTAGCAGAAGAAATTAATCACAATTTTTTTACAGAGATAGCAAGAAGTCTATTTTTAGCCGTGTGAATAATTGTCAGCCGTGTGAAATTGATCCTATCATTGAAGGGTGGCCAGTAAATTGTGCTAACATGATTCAGCCTAAAGGGGTGTCAGCTTGAGCAAAATGAAAATACAGCTTAGCTTTATCGCAATCAATAAGTCTGGTATGGGGGCTGAACACAAAATAAATACCTCACGTTTTAATGTCAAGACAGAACACGGATCACTCCCAGAATCAGAAAGAAGTGTGTGACACTGCACGTTGAAGGTGTTATGGTAGCAAATATTGGTACTAGTGCAAAAGAATGCATTTGTATTTATTTGGTTGATTCTACGAGAAGTGCCGTCGTAGAGCAATACACGGACGGCAGAGACAAACCCTTTTCAGGGTGCCTTTATATAGTGTCAATGATTACCCTGGGTGAGACGAGCGAGCAAGAGTAGGGATATAAAATGAGTAGTTGCATGAAAACATGTTTACATATATATGCATAGAGAGGTCTGGGAAACCCTCTACCAGTATGCACAAGGCCCATTGACCTGTTCTTGGGTGGATGGCCCCCGGGAGGGTGTTAACCACGCTTTAGCTCACTATGCTTTCCACAGAGAAGAAATGTCCCTACACATATCAGCCTTTGTCGCACCCATCGGTAGTCCAGCACCGAAATGGTAGGTAATTTTCCTCTGAACAAGAGTACCAACAGCAACCCTAGACACGTGTTTGGGCCTAGTCAGGCCTCATCATGAGGTGAAGCTGTGCCTCTCTAAGAACAGTGAGCAAGGGGTCCATGGCTGGATTTCCCTGGTAACTTAGGGTGAGAAGAATTGCCTAGCATTTCGGTGCCGGACTGCCCCTGGGCAGGACAAAGACTGATATGCAGGGATATTTCTCCTCTGTGAAATGGTCAGTGAGTTAAAGACTTGGTTGAGACTCTCCCAGGGGCCATCCACCCAAGAACAGGTCAATGGGCTGTGTTCGTGCTGGTAGAGAGACTCTCAGACCCCCCCTTTGTTTTGCATGTTTACATATATACACACAAGAGTTTATTATCATATAGGGCGGGCATGGTGGTCAAGCGTTGAAAGCGGTGTAGAGGATGCCCCTTAGCTTGAGCCTGGTCTTAAGTAATTGCACAGATTATATTGCTTTCATGCCAGTAAAGTGACCATTTAATGGGTGGAGGGCCAGCTGAGAAAGAGTGGAAAAGGAAGCACCGCAAGGTGGGCATTGGACAGAGAGGCTGTTGAAAGTAGTAGAGCAGAGGGTCACCGTAGGAGAGTAGAGTGAGATGCGATCAGTTAGGTAGTGTGGTGGCTAGGCCATGGATATATTGGACGACATGGAGCAGAGGCATGAAAAGGGACAGATTTTGCATCAAACGCCACCTGGAATAGGGACTGTACACCGAGGTCGGAGAGGATCCAAGCAGGTCAGACAACATCTAGGTAGGGTGTAGAGGGCGGGTTCTAAAAAAAAAGCTCAGTACGTTGGGGTGGTATTGAATGAAAGAGTAGAGGGCGGAGCAGAAGCATGCTAGAGCAGTAGTCACGTGTTCTTAGGACAAGGGTGGAGATTAGTGTTTTATCAGAGTAGTGATGTGTGGGTGGGTTTTTGTGATA
This sequence comes from Ambystoma mexicanum, assembly GCF_040938575.1. Classification (NCBI taxonomy): domain Eukaryota; kingdom Metazoa; phylum Chordata; class Amphibia; order Caudata; family Ambystomatidae; genus Ambystoma; species Ambystoma mexicanum. Next base: position 968,531,215 of record NC_090937.1, read on the forward strand.
TCAAGGTTGATTCTTACTGCAATGGCAGTGATAAAGTGATCATCTGTCAAAGAGGACTACACGATTGCTAGCATTGGACGATTGAATGAGGTGAGTTAGGGGATGGGAGAGCGGGGATGGTATTGGAGCCCGGGAGAAAGATCACTTCTGCCTGCTAGGTGTTTAACATTAGGCTGTGCAGTGATAGATGGCGGAGAGGCAGCTAGTGACGTCCGTGGCAAAGGAGGGAGCAGGAGAAGATCTGGGTGTCATCAGCAGAGAGCTAGCAAGTGACGCTGATGGATACGATTGTCCAGAGAGTAGGTGTGCAGTGTGAAGAGGAGTGCGCTCAGGATTGATTCTTGAGGGTTTCACACTGAAGTAGTGAGGGGGAGAACGAGTAAGATTTCCAGGTTAAGGAGCGGTGTGAGGAATAAGTGGTCACCTAGCCAAGTAGCCTAAGGCTGAGAGTGTTTGGAGAGAGGGAGGGATGATCCACAGTGTCTCAAGTTTCAAAGAGATCAAGTGTAATTGTGATGGGAGAGGTGGGAGTGCTAAGCAGTGGTAAGAAAGTAAGAGACATGGAAGAGAGCCCCAGACTGCAAGGAATTCTAAAGCATTTTTACTTTGGGGTAGTTATCAACAGGGTTAAACACAACTCCATAGGACTTTGGAATGGTGAGGCAGCAGAACGACATGTCTGTATAAGAGGGGTTGTCAGGGTCAGCAGTAGGATATATCCCAGCCAGGTATGAATGTTGCCACGTTGTAGCAGGCTGAGAGCATGCCAGTTGAAAGAGAAAGGGGAGAGCAGGTGGCAGATGCTTCCATGGAAAACTACTCCAATGAGAACCAAGTGCACATAATTTTCATTCTCTTAGCATGCACTCAACAGACGCTGCAAACAATGTGCACAACATAAAGCACGTACATTTCAATCATGACAATGAGTCAGAAAAGTAAGACATTATGTAAGAAAAGAAAATATTCACAAACTCGTAGGCATATATATTTTTTTTAAAGCAGAAACTATAAGCGTATCAGAGAATACCTTCAAGCTATTGTTTAAGCAATGTTTATTCAGTCAAGCAGATACTTCATTCTAAAAAAAAAAAATATATATATATATATATATATATATATATGTGCCCCCAAAACTAACCACCTTAATAGAAAAAGCAATCCCAACAAAAACAGGGAGTGATGCCCAGTTAAACATGCATAGTGCTTCAGAAAGCCAGACTAGATCGTACGAATAAAAATATCAATGTACACAGTTATTTGTAGCCCCCATGATTGATGTGGGGTCACTTACACAGAGAGGATGGGTTGTGGGGACGACCCTTCCTCTTGCCGTTCAGTAGAGCTGAGAGAATGAAATGTACTCATAATGCATGGGCCAGTTGGTATTCATTAATTTGGATTATACAGAAGTTATGGTAAGTGAAAAAAGTATCTAGTACAGAAACATGTTAAACTCAATATGTATTATCCCTACTGTATGTACATTAGATGTAATGGGGGCAGCCATTTTAGTTTCCCTAGTGAAAGGTCATTGGTCAGTTCAATGACCTTTGGCTAAAATGGCCTCTACATGACTTTCCTGGAATTTGAGGGGGTTTGAATATCGAGGGAAGTGGCCGTTTAAAGAACAGTTGGAGAGTAGAGAGGGAAGAGCTAGGACTTGCCTGAGTTGAGCTTGGCCTCTCAAGATTGGCTCCCTCAGAGCCAAAAATGTGTCTCTACTAATTAATAAGAATTTCACATAGGAGTTATTGTTAAGTATGTATTGACAATGCGATTTTGATGGTGAAGTTTTTTGTTTTCCTGTGCAGCCCTAGCTGAAACTGGTTGTGGGGCATGGCTGTTGCCGGCGCCTTGTTAACAGCTGCAGCCCAGGCTGAACATAGCCTCTCACCAAGCAACTGAGACGAACAAGCCCTGAGGAAACATCAAGATCATTCCATGGAAATAAAAGACAGACCTTGACAGTCTGATGTGGAGGGACCAGCTATCGGGTATGAACACTGACAAAGGACTTGAATCAGAGCGAATCCAGCAACAAGGCTGAATACCCCGAGAAGTTCCAACCCGGCAAGAGGAAAAGTCATAGCAGCCCGTGAGAACCAGTTAGCAGAGCAGATCCAAGAAAGGAACAAACTGACCAGAGAAGCAGCTGGAGGGAATATGATGGCGGTGTGACCTCAGCGAGGTAGACCTGGTGGTCCTACAACAACGCAGAGACTGACAGCTCTCAGGCCCTGTGGAAGCACGGCAGAGTGGCGAAGAGCAAAGAAAGGCAACAACTGCTACCAACAGCCCAGCAACAACCGGAGACAGGCTGCCTCCACGAGAAGGTAACGGTGAACCCTGGTGACCCGGTAGGGCGTTGGGTGTAGAAGGTTGCATCAGGAGTAATCTCCCTCCTCCCAGTACTCATAAGGAGGAGTAAACCGTTGAGGAGTGCATGAGCAGCAATCTCCCTCGGCACAGCACTCATAAGAAGGAGTGCATTGCTGTAATCTCCCTTGTCCCAGTGACATTTAAAAAGATGTCAGAGGTGGACAAGAAAGGAATCTCAATACCCCTGGGAGGAATTGTGGCAAGAGTTGCAACTGCTGATGAAAAGTGTTGGTTGAACTTGAAAGAGACGGGTTAACCAGAAGAAGGGAGGTAGTCTCCTGGTCACTTTTCTACACTTGACCTATTATGATCACCACAAAGAGATTAGTTTGTTACTAGAAGGAGGGAGTCATCGCTATCTTGTTATTTTCTATTTACTAGTGATGCGACAGACAACAGGCTTATTAGTTATACAGACATTCTGACGAAGTGCATCTGAGGTTATTTTATTTATTTATTGTTCACTTGTTAGGTGCCTATACAGCAAGTAAATACAGTTTCAAAGCGCCCACAGGGCAAAGCGAGGGAACAGAGTGTGAAACACATTAGTAAACATACAAAACAAAAACAGTGGAGGAAAAAGGGACGAACCTACTATGCCTTCTGCGCATTTAGAACGTGCAAGTGCAGCAGGGAAGGGAGGAAGTGCTAAAGTGTCTGTGCTCGTGGGTGAGCCACAGATAAGTGCATAGTAGAAGTGCATGGTGAGGAGAGTGCTACACGGCAAGGGGCTGCAATGGCTAAGTGCGAGCCTCCAAGGCGGAGGGAGTGCAAGGGCAAGTGCTGAGGGTAGACAGGAGCTGGGATGATTGGGTGTGGGAGGTCAGGGGCCACGAGGATGCATGAGGGCACAGGACACCAATCACAGCAGATGTGCAAATTAGCAGAGGAGAGAAGAAGGGAAGGAGGAGGTAAAGGGGAAAGTCTTGAGCTCCTGAATTTATTTAAGGAAGTTCTTCTCAATGCATACAGAGAGGGGGAGGCTGTTCCATAGGAGAGAGCCAGCTGAAGCAAGTGATTGACCACCTACTCTCTGTTTAGCTAAACCCTTTACACACAGAGATATGGTGCCAGAGGGAAGTATAGGTCTAGAAGGAGAGTATTTAGTGAGATAAAGGTGAAGATAGCTGTCCCCGGGCCCAGACCGTCTTGTGGATGATACAGAGGGATTTGAACTTAATACGTGCAGCAACCGGGAGCCAGTGAAGAGTTGGGGCAGGAGAGATGCGATCCCTGGGCTTAAGGCCAAGGATAAGTCTTGCTGCCCAATTCTGGATTAACTGCAGTGGTCGCAGAGTAGAAGAAAGTAGATTCAGGAGGAGGCAATTGCAATAGTCAAGCCTAGAGAGAACCAGCGCTTGGGTAACATTGAGCCTCTGGGGAAAAGTGAGAAAAGGAAGAATTCCTTTGAGAAGGAAGAGCTGAAAGTGGGACTTCTCAGCAATGTCCTGAGTGTGAGGGAGGAAGGAGAGAGAGGAGTCAAAGAGGACTCCAAGGTTTCTGGCTTCAGAGGAAGGAGCAGGGGGAGAGCCCAGGGAGGAAGGCCAGAGTGAGGGTGCGAAGGAGGGAACAGGGGTCCCAGTGGGAAGGATATCAGTGTTACAGGCGTTGAGGCAGAGATCATTGGCAGTGCACCAGGACTGGATGGCAGAGAGGCAGGGGAATCTTAGGTAGGGGAATCCCGAAAGTGTTAGGGAGAGTAAGGCCTTTATTTTACGTTAATAAATCACTTTCTTGAACCATGGCAACCTCATGTCCTACTCCTGCTCCCGACAGCCTCTCACAGGAGCCAGCCACCAATGCATATTTGGTGTCAAGAAGGAAGAACCTTTTTGTGACTGTTTATTTCATAACGAACATACTGTGGAGAGCATCCAATTGTTTGAGGTCTTATGCCATAAGCATTTTGACACCTTTAAATTGCCAATCGTAGGGGGCTCAGATGAGACATTTCTTTATCATTTTACTAATGATAAAGAATGGGGTAGCCCATTTTGGAGCACATACACTACGAAATTCTGTTTCTGGCTGGGGTGAATAAAATAGTATCTGGGACGACCCTCCCTCACAGAGTTAAACAAATTCAGCACTTTGTATTAGATCTGCTCACAGGTTAATACCTGCACATAGCAAAGTTAATTCCATGTTTTCTTTGGCAGTATTATACAGTAAATACAACATTGTGAACAGTTAACTTTGAAAATAGTTGATGAAGAGTATTGGTGTATCAAAACAGCAGAGATTTTTCACCATCATCCTTATTTCATGACAAATATTGGATCATCCTTTGCTCTGGAAAAACAATGACAACAAAGTCGGATTCCCATTGTTACAACATTGGAGCATTCAGTAAACGCTTCACAGTGGCAAGAGACTATATTATAAAGTTGTTTATTAATTTAAAGGAATGGTTCGGTCAAAAATTTTTATTGTCCCTACGGGTCGGCCATGTGTTTTTAAGCCTAAGTCACTCGATTTTAGAAAAATTTCCTATGAACCTTACCCGTGTTTTCATCCATTAAACACACGCGAAAACAGGCATCAGGGCGCTGCCATTTTGTGATAATCCTATCACTTGCCGCATGGCTCGCCCTGGCTGACCTGCTTTTGCGGCACTAAATCATATCCCCCGCCCCTGAGCCTGACATTATCAAAACATTCATATTCCCCGCCTCTCTCCGTGACGTTACTGTGCTGCGTATACAAATGCGCCCAGTCCTCTTCTACGCGACTTCACACAGAACCCGGAAACCAAAACAGATCAACTCACAACACAGCGCGCCACAATTCGGAATATGAAACTGTACTTTCAAATCATACAGCAACACGGTACATTTGGTAAAGTACATTTATTTAACATTAAATGTTTATAGAATTTTCAGCAATTGGCATATTAAATCGGAATGTCATTTTTTTTCTTTTCTCTATATCCGCAAATCCTGTTCCGTTTTATCGTGAGTCACGCGCTGTTACTTTATGGTACACAGGGTGTTGGTTTTCGTTAAAAGAAGCACTTTGGTCGCACGGTGAACCGCAAGGCTGTTCCATCAACTAGGCACTAGGTCAGCGTAAAGGTTGATATGTTGCTTCTAGCCACTAGTACCGCGTAAGGGCATATGGGCCCTTGGCGATCGTCCCATAAGATCGTCAAAGTGGTGCAGTTGTTTACGATAAGCTGCAGCTGGCGGTTGAAGAAACCATCTGCCGGGGTCTGAAACTGGTGGCAGTAGCAGTAGGGTAGGATATACCTGTTTTGAAACCATAAAAATTATAATTAGTCTCGCCAGCCGATCTTTATTAATATTATTCATTTTATTTATTACGGCCGATCTGAAAATATTTGCTTTCAAGGATAGTGCAATGGAGTATGTTCGGCTCTAAAATCAATGCGAAAACTAACAAAATGAATCCAGGTTAACACACAATGAGAAACGACTGTTTGTCTACATGCGTGTGGAATGTGGACCTGCATGCCCATGTGCCCGGTACAAAGACGATCCCACAAACGTTTTACTTGCTCTTCATTCATCCATTCATTAATTCTTCATTCCGGTATAAAAGCATCTAAAGAGTTACTTACATTATATTTGCAATTTCCATTGTGTCTCTGCGTAATGCAGTCCGTAAATGCCACTGTGCTCTTGACAACGATTTTTCGTATACTGAACTAACATGAAACTCGGTCTAGTTTCAGAATTTTCTGCCTTATCGTCTTTTACGTTATTGCACACCTCCTTCAAATGAAGTCTTTTCGGCATGGTCGCTATCTCTCAAGGTCAAAAAACAATAAAACCTTATACTGCCAGTGTGAATTGTGGGCCTCTTCAGGCCGCCAGCTGAAAATCAAAGCCGCTGACCTTCACTCTAAACAAGCATACATTCTTACTTTGCAACATCCCGTAGTAAAGCCATCTGTGAGAACTTGAATTTTCGAATCCATCTATGTACTAGCCCTCAATCTGCAAATGTGAACTGGCTTCTCTCCCATCTGCAACGGCTCGCTTGGCGCGTTCTGAGGCCCCCAATTTTGTCCTCGTTGTCCGCGAGCTTTGCAGCCCTAGAGAACCATAACTATGGAGACATTGACTTTTTGGGGGAAGGCCAGGGAAAGTATAACGTACCCAAGGAGTTGAGTTCAAATTGAGATTTATTGTTTGTTTTATTATTTGCAATACGCAAGCCTTCCGAAACTTAGTTACAGCAACAAAAGTATATACATACACATATTGACAAGGTCAGCGATATAAGGTGAATAGAGAGAGAAGTCAAACATGACACCCAGGTTGTTCGCCACCCAGGATGGCGAAGGGAGGGGTTAGGGTTATCATACTTTGTATGTACACTGTACAATAACATTTATTTACAAAAAGACAATCCTATTACAATTATTTAAATTGGGATTTGTACTTCACAACCAGCTCTGCTTTGGGTGGACATGGCACAGTGGCAATGTTTGGTGGCAATGCATCAGTGCTCTGCACAGAAACCTTCAAAATTCCATATCTGTGCTTCTCGAGTACAGCAACAATAAGGCTTTTTACAAAGTCGAACTCCATTTCCTCATAGACTGGTTTGATGACCCATTGCTTACTTCTTTTAGAAAACACCTTAGTGTAGCAAGGCATCCGTAGTCCTAGATTGTTCACGGCAGAGATTCTCGTTATGGGCCAAGACCGCAAGTAGAGTCCTATGTTTCATGCCCTGTATGCTAACACGATGGGCTTTTACCAAGTGATAAAATAGACATTGGTGTTTTTTTTCATAACATGTATGCCATTCTCTAATGTCAGCATGTCCTAATGAATCATTCAACCTTGGTTAGTATTTCCATTGTTGGCAAAGACTTGTGTTCTTTTAGTTTATTTAAACATATTCAAACGTGGATATGTTTTTGAATTCTTTGTGCTTTCTATGCCATCTTGTGCTGGCCACATAGGAAAAAATAAATGATATCTAAACGCTTTTAGATTTCCAGTGAACACATTTAACCGATAATGCGTTCTGAAAAGTAATGTTGTGTTTTAGAAGAAAATGCTGGCAAGGTCAACAGTTGCAATGCACATTTATGAAATGTACCTCTGTATATTAGTAACAGGAATGTTTCATATGTGGCTACAATCTGATGTGGCCTGGCTTGAGGTGTGCATATTCTAGACCTACAATGCAATTTATGACCGGGGTACCTGGTAGCAACTTCTATGGGGAGCACTGCCAGACCCTGACGAAATCCAAAGCAGGCAAGAAGGACTCAACAAAAGCCAAGGAAGTAGTGTGTGACACTATAAATACCAGGGACTGTGAGTAACTGCTTTATTGCAGGGAGGTCTGACCTGAGGAGGGAAGGAAGGACTGAGGACCACCCATCCCTTGAAGTAAGTCAAAACCTATTCCCTGTTGTGTTGTATAAAATAAAACTTTAGCATAGCTGTATATGGTTTAGAGTCATCCAATGACACACTATAACAGGGACACCCATTTTCCCCCTCACATTCCTAGACTAATTTGTAGAAAACCCACTATTGCCCAACAAACGTTGTTCTGGCTCAACAATCCTATGAGAGATGTTGAAAAGAGAAGCAAGAAGAACTGGAAGGGGGCACTCAGACTCGCTTCTGTGTCCGCAAGGAATCTTGTTAGACAACAGATTTGCAGGCATTGCTCCCGGAGAATGAACCGGCCGTGCTCACATCAGATTGTGGCCAGCTGATGGTGTGCAAAAGATGCAAGAAACCATACCATGTAGGGACACCTGATGTAATTCCCGGCAGCCTTCACTAGGAACAAGCTGTCTGCTAGATTCTGGCAGACTAATTCCAAGATGATGTAAACGCCACCTATGGTCTGGGAAATTGAGACTACTTGTGTAACATCTAAACATAGATTACCTAAGTTTTGGGATTAGTGATTTCTTGCTACTACAATTACTATGTGTCTACACAGTAGCTGTATAAAGGAATATGATGCGATGTGTGATTTTGGGGATTCTTTTTATCCCTCTTAGAGATTTGGAAATGTGTATCGAACAAACTGAAGATTCAGTTATAAAGCAATCTGAAAGCAGTGATTCTCATGGTGTAAAGACATCAACCATTTCCATTAGGTATTTTTTGTGGTTGTTTCGGATCTATTATCCATTAGTCTACAAACTGCTCCTCAGCTTTCTTTAAACATATATTTCGAATGTATTGTGTCCTCCAACGTATTCCTCATTTTAGATGTATTCCATCCAGCTTCAGCTGCTTCGGAAAGATTTTTCCCTCGGCAGAGGGCGCCGTGCGTCGATGTCGTCAAGTCGAGGTCCCTCTGAGGCTTCCGTCGAGGGTGACGTCATTGGGTATACAAGTAGCACGCACGGCACCCGTTGGCCTCAGTTCCGTTTTTCCGCAGTACGTGTTGCTTTGGAGACTCGGCGCGCCTCGAGTAGTTCTGTGACGCAGTTACTGAAGATATTCGATATGTCCTCGTCATCGACCTCAACTTCGACCCCGTGTTTGGGATTTAAAAAGTGTAAATCCTGCAGTTCGAAAAAGTCCATCACGGACCTGCACTGATAATGTCTGTGGTGCCTCGGTGAAGGCCACGACATGGAGGCCTGTGCGAAGTGTCAGGCAATGACGGGGAAGGCCTTGAGAGAGCGGAAGAGAAAACTGCAGGTAGGTCGAAAACCCGACTGAAAAGCCTCTAGCATTGAGTCGAGGTCCCATGAGGAGAAATCTCCTCGACGCGAAAGGCAAAAGCATCGGTCTAGGTCCCGAAGAAAAAGTCCAAGAAAAGACACCACCGGTCCCCTTCCACCTCGTCCTCGGACGTATCCCCAAAAAGGATGAAATGCCCCACAAAACATTCTTCCTCCAAAGAATGGGAATCATTCAGAATAAAAATGATGGAGGTGTTTGAAAAGGCTAAGCCTCGATCCGCGCCTTCTTTGGAAGCCGGCCAGAAATGTTACCGTTCCGACACTCGCGTGCCCTCGAGCCCGGGTGTTCGAAGGAGAAAGGATCGGGAACCCTCCAGGACGCCGAGCGAAAAAGACTAGTTGAGTCGACCGTTCGAGGTCACTGACGCCATCCAGAACTCGACACACCTCGAAGGGTAAGTCTTCGAAGAGCGCCTCAACGCCCTCGAAGCCAGCTCCGTCGACGACCACTGTTTCGTCTACGCCGTTGACGCCTTTGTCGACCCCAAAGCACTCGGCGCCAAATATTCCAAAGGCTCTAACTCGGCCAACTCAGCCAGTAGCTGTCAAAATAACAGCAAAAGAGAAGGCTGCAAAGGCTGTAAAGCCTTCAGGTTCCACTGATACACCTCTCCCACCTCTCCCAGAAAAGGTTATTAAATCTCTTCCAAGGAAAGAATTTTTCAAATCCTTAACTTCAATATTTGAAGAACCGGAGAGGTCTGGTGAGGAGAATGTTGCTTTTGGACTGGAATATGGCACCCCAAATGTCCCAAAATGCCTGATTTCTGAGGAAAGCAGGATGAGGGATCTGGTAGAAACCTTGCATAATGCAAGTGGAATTGATACTTCACCTGAAACAGATTTTGGCAGGCCAGAACCAGGGGAACATGCCAGTCCCTCATACAGACAACTAATGACAAATGTGGTTGAATACTGAGGATGGGCTAGACCACCAACTCAGTTCATCCAGGATGATCTGACCGATATATTGGATCATGGTCCCACCGAAGATCCGATCTTACCCTTCCATGTAGCCTTACAAAATAGGGTGGCCAAAAATGTGGAGGCCCCGGACTCTATTCCTCCAGCGAATAAGTCCCTCACTTCAAAATACCGCCCTTCCAGTAGCGACCCCAGCTATCTGTCTAAGCACCCTACTCCCGAGAGTCTGGTGATCCAGGCAGCCACAGCTTCAAGTAAGGTGGCGTACCCTTCTATCCATCCAAGCGTGTGGATGGTTGGGCACGCAAGGTATTTTCAGCTGGGAGTATGGCGTTAAAATCGGGCAACTCCACATGTGCCTTGGCAAAATTTTCGTACACTCTGTGGGAGTGCATTGCAATGGCGGCGGAGCACATACCAGAAGGGGATGAAAGGGAAGGATTCCTAGCCATTGTTAAAGATGGAAAGAAGGCCATGCAGGAATGCCTTCAGTCTGGATTGGACACTGCAGATAGTGTGAGCAGGTCCATGGGCACTAGCACAGTAAAGCGCAGATTTGCGTAGTTACGGAAGTCGGGTTTTGCACCAGACGTGCAAAACGATCTTCTGAACATGCCCTTTGACGGGTCTCGCCTTTTTGGCAACCAGGCTGATGAGAGCCCTGAGAAGTTGCAGACCTCAAAAGTGGCTGCCAAGTCTTTAGGAGCTGCTATTAGGCAACCTCAGCCTTTTCGTGCATCAGGACAATCTTGGAGGGGACGATCCTATCGTTACTACTCCTCATATGCAAAGGCGAGAGGAATGGACAGTCAAAGAGGCCAGAAAAAGACCACGCGTGGTGGACGATGAAAATGCTCAAAGCCAGCCACAGCTGCAGCCTCTTTACCATCAGCGGGCGCAGCAACCGCCACAAAACCACTTTGAGGACTTGCATCACAAGACACCTGTGGGAGGCAGGCTGTCACAGCATCTGCAAGAATGGCGAGCCCTTACTTCAGATGTTTGGGCTCTAGAAATAATAACACAAGGTTACTGCCTTCCTTTTTTAACGCAACCTCAAAGCAATCAACCAGGGAGACGCTCTTTGAAGTTTCCAGACACGCTCCCAAAGCAGGAAGTCTTAACCCTGCTGGAGAAAGGTGCTATAGAACCAGCACCTCTAGCGGAGAAGAACAATGGAAGGTACTCCCCATATTTTTTGATTGCCAAAAAGGACGGAGGATTGAGACCCATCTTGGACTTAAGAGGCTTGAACAAGCTCCTCGGGAAGGACAAGTTCAAGATGGTCACTCTTTCTCAGATCCTTCAACCTTCAACTTCAGGATTGGTTGGTGTCATTGGACCTCCAGGACGCTTATTTTCATGTGCCAATTCATCGCCAGCACAGAAAATACCCGAGGTTCGTAGTTGGCGACTCACACTATCAGTTTCGAGTCCTGCCATTCGGGTTGACCTCCGCCTGAGGGTCTTCACCAAATTAATGGTAGTGGTGGCAGCGCACCTCAGGAGAGGGGGGATTCACATCTACCCCTACCTAGACGATTGGTTGATCAGGGCACGTTCTGCCGAACAAGTCTTGGATCAGCTGAGTCACCTGGACTTCCTCCACAGACTGGGCTTCTCCCTCAATTTCAAGAAGTCACAAATGACACCATCCCAACAGCTCCAGTACATAGGGGCTGTATTAGACACATCCTTGGGAAAGAGCTTGCCTCCCAAGTCAAGGGCTCAAGACATTCTTCAGATGGTTTCCAAATTCCAAAATGCCCAAAATCTCCAGGCCTACGACTTCTTAAGATTACTCGGCCTCATGGCATCCTGCATCTTCCTAGTGTCAGAGGCACGCTTGAGGATGAGATCCCTTCAATGGCTCTAAAGACTCAATGGTCCCATTTCTCAGGTCAAATTACGGATCTTCTTCAGATTCCGAACAAGGTTCGTCAGGAAATTCTGTGGTGGACTTGAACAAAGAACATCCTAAAAGGAGAACATTTTTGGCAACCGTGGGCGGAGGTTACTGTAGTGACGGACGCCTCACTCATGGGGTGGGGAGCTCATGCCAATGATTTGACAATCAGCGGTTGTTGGTTTTCATCAGAGTCCAAACTACGCATCAACCTTTTAGTGCTGAGAGCAATCAGACTAGCGCTGAAGGCTTTTCTGCCATCTGTCAGAGGAAAAAATGTCTTGATAATGATGGACAACACAGTGGCCATACATTATCTAAACAAAAGAGGTGGTGTAGGGTCACTACCTCTGTGCAGAGAGGCAATCCGGCTCTGGTATTGGGCAATTCAAGAAGGAATCTCCTTAACAGCAGTTCATCTAGCCGTGGGGGGGGGAGAATATGACAGCGGGCTCTCTGAGCAGGCAGAGCACGGTGTCCCACGAGTGGGAACTGGCTCAGGAAGTCCTTCAAGAGATCTTGGCTCTTTGGGGAACCCCTCAAGTAGACCTGTTTGCGACCGGAATCAACCGGAAATGCAAAAGGTATTGCTCAAGGGAATTTCCCCCGAGAGGAGCCCTAGTGGACGCGTTCATGGTGGAGTGGAACTTCCCACTACTATACGTGTTCTCTCCGATTCCCGTCATTCCTCAGGTCATCAGGCGATTGAGATGGTTCGGAAACCGCATGATCCTAATTGCCCCGAATTGGGCCAGGAGAACGTGGTACCCGGACCATCTAGACATGTCCATCTGTTCTCCGTTACGTCTTACCAAGAGAGAGAGGACCTTCTCTCACAAATGGAGGGCCAGGTTCTCCATCCAGAGGTCAAGACTCTCAACCTTCATGCTTGGTATCTGAAAGGCTGAGATACAAGGATTGGGAGCTTCCAGATGACATCATGGAGGTGTTGCTTTCGGCAAGAAGGCCAGCAACAAAATCTCTATACCGTTGCTGTTGGAAAAAGTTTTGCAACTGGTGCAGAGAAAAGAATGTTGATCCTTTTCTATGTTCTATCCCGGAAGTCTTGTCCTTTCTCTTGTCCCTGGCACATAGAGTCCTAAATGTTGGGACCATTAAAGGTTATCTTGCAGTGCTTTCCATGTTCAAGCACTCTTCTGAAGAATGTTCCTACTTTAAAATTCCTTTGATAACACAATTCTTAAAGGGACTCACTAATGTGTTCCCTCCTTACCCTTTCCAAGTCCCAGTTTGGGACCTTAACCTGGTTTTAAAGTTTTTAATGTGTGCCCCTCTTGAACCCTTGCACACTTGTCCATTAAGGTTGTTAACATTGAAAACAGCTTTCCTGATTATTTTAACATCTGCAAGAAGAGTGAGCGAATTGCAGGCACTGTCTTCTGGGTCACCCTATACTGTGTTCCACAGGGATAGAGTGGTATTGAGGGTAAAACCCTCTTTTTTGCCTGTCTGATTTCCATTTAAATCAGAAAATTATTCTGCCTACATTCTACCCTCCACCTCATCCCAGTAAGGAGGAGGAAAGATTACATAGACTGGATCCAAGAAGAGCTCTCAGCTTTTATATTTCTAGGCTTTCCAAGCTTAGAGTGGATAATCAACTTTTCATTGGCTACACCGGAAGGAAATTGGGTCAACCGGTGTCAAAACAAACCATATCACGTTGGATTGTGCTTTGCATTTCAGAATGCTACAGATTGGCGGGCAAAGACCCATCAGAAGGCTTAAGGGCCCATTCCACCAGAGGCATAGCCTCTTACACAGCCCTTCAAAGAGGTGTTCCCATAAAATCTATTTGTGAAGCAGCAACTTGGTCATCGCTGCACACATTTTGTAAATTCTATAGTCTGGATGCTTCCCAGTCTAAAGAGCTTGCTTTCAGTAAAGCAGTGCTATATTCGGCCATATAATAATAATATTAAAAATCTACTCCCTCCTCCAGAGAGATGAGGAATACGCTGGAGGACACAATCCATTTGAAGAACAAGTTACTTTCTAACTGGTAACGTTCTTTTGACTGGATGTTCTTTTGACTGGATGTTCCTGTAAGTAACTTATTCTTTTCTTCCTTTATTTCTTTTTAAACATTTATTTTTCTTTAGCTTCACTTACTTTCAAACAGAAGGTTATAGGTTTACATTGAGGTCATTTTGGTTGCCCAGGTTTTATAAATATATTATTAGCAGACAGTTAGCTGGTGATTACATGTTGGGTGAGCTGTTCACTTCAGAATAATATAAAAAGTGATCGTGATATGGTCTCTTTTCTATAGTGGACACTTTCCAAGTGTTGATTTGGGATACTCAATTGAGTGTTTTCAATGTTTCTGTAGAGCCTTAGCACTTTGTTAGGTTTCATTGATTTATTGTCGGGGTTTCTGCTTCTTCATCCCCCCCATGTTACTAGCATCCTGCCATACTAGTTTCGGCTTCCGCACGTTTCTGGAGGTCTTTCCAACATATTTCAATCCTAGGTCTGTGACACTTCTTCAACCTCATGGCGATCCTACACTTAGCCAGTATATACGCCAAATCCTTTAGTTTGCTTACATGTTTAAGTTTATGTGGTCTCGGGAAAGCCCCAAGCAGACATGCCCACGCTATCCCAACAGTTATCTTAATCCCCTTTTCCTCCAATCTGTGAGCTATTTCTCCCCAAAATTTCTCTATTTCCGGGCATGCCCAGAACATATGCGTCATCCCAGCGTTTTCTTCGCCACATTTGGGGCATATTTGTCTTTCTGCATTGCTGAATTTGGCTATCCTTTTGGGTGTCATATAAGCCCTGTGGGTTATGTACAGCTGTATTTGCTGTAACCTCGTGTTCCTTGACACTTTCTTGTGGTACCCTTGGGTCCGCTCCCACATTCCATCACTCATCTGGGCACCCACCTCTTCTTCCCAGTCCTGTCGTAGTTGGACCACTTCCTTTCCCACTTTAGACATCACCAGCTCATATATCCTGGATATCTCGTGCCCTCCCTCTGCTATATCATATATCATTTCTATGGTGGTGTTCGGTTGTTGTTCCAATACTTTTTCTGACCATTTTCCTTTAATTCGCTGGACCACCCTGTGATATGTAATGTATTGCCCTTTATGTAACCCCGTTTCCTCCACCAGCGCCCCAAATTCCTTTATCTCCCCCTCTTGCCAAATATCACCTATTGTCACTATCCCCACCGGCTCCCAGTGTTTCCTGATTATCTACCTTAACTGCAGGTCTTTCCCTGCCAATACAACCAGTGGAACCTGCGGAGAACACAGGGTCGGATTTTCCATTATCTGACAGGCCTTGCGCCATATTTTCCACCCCAATGTCATCATCTTTGGGCCCTCTTTTATGTCTGGTTTGGACAGCTATATGATTTCCTTCAAGAAGTACGGGGCACAGTCCTGTCTGAACAATCTAGATTCTGAGGTTGGGTCTTCTGATAGCCATTTTTCCATGTATTGTAGCTGGCTCGCTAGGTAATACATTTTGAAGTTTGGCAAGTTTATACCCCCCTTATCATACGCATTTTGCAATTTCCAAAGGGCGACCCTGCTTCTCGTCCCATGCCAGAGAAACCCCCTGCACATGCTGTGCACCTTGTCAAAGAATCACCTTGTTATCAGATATGGTATATTCCAAAAATAATGCAATAATCTGGGTAGGACCACCATTTTCAGCATTGCCCCTCTTCCCATCATCGCCAGAGGTAGCCTTACCCAAAACATCATGCTGTTTTCGATGCCCTTGACCGCCTTCTCAGTGTTATGCTGGTGCTCTGCCTCTACTGTATGGTAAATGTCTATCCCACGGTACCTACCACAGTATTTGTAAGACTGGCAATTTCTCTCGTGGAATACCAACATATCTACCCAAAGGAATATGCATGATTTTAAAGGGTTCACCGCTATGCCTGACAGCGCCGCAAATCATTCCATTACTTCCAGAACATATTGGAGGTTTTCTTCTGGATATTGTAAATACAACAGCATGTCATCAGCGTATGAGGAAATCAAGTGCGGTTCTCCCTTTATGCTTATCCCTATCATGTCATACTGTTGCCTTAGATATATCGCCAGTGGCTCTAATGCTAATATATACAGCATGGGAGACCACGGGCATCCTTGTCCAGTACCCCTGCTAAATTGCCATCTTTCCGATATTATCGCTCCCGCTTTAACTCTGGCCAACGGTGCGCTGTACAGCAATTTGACCCATTTAAGGTACCCAGGTCCTATCCCATAACTGGACAGGGCTGCTATCAGCCATGGCCATTTAACTGAGTCAAATGCTTTTATTGCATCTAGTGATACAATTGCAATTTCCGAAGTTTCCCCTTTTGTGTGTTCTATAACTCGGTGTAGTCACCTGAGGTTGTTAGTTATATTTCTATGTGGGACATGCCCAGTCTGGTCAGGGTGTATTAGTTTGTCAATAATCCGTTTCAACCTATTTGCCAATACCGCCATAAGCATTTTACTATCCTGATTAAGCATTGACAAAGGTCTAAATGATCCGCAATCTTTGCCCGGCTTATTGGGTTTTGGGAGTGGTATGATAATCGCCTCTCTCAAGGACTCCGGCAATCTTCCTATTTCGGATGCCTCATTCAGCATGGCCAAAACCTGGGGGAGCACCGCCTTTCTGTACAGTTTATAAAATTCACTAGGGAGTCAATTGGCCCCCGGGGTCTTGCAAGTGGCTAGCTGCACCACCACCTCCTCTAGTTCTTCCAGGGTCTTCGGGTGTCTAGGTCTGCTTGCTCCTCTGCACTAATTCTTGGCATACCCATGTCTTCCAGTGGTTCCCTTATGTCCCTGTGGTCGCTCCCCCCCTCGTCCCCATACAATCGTTGATAATACTTTAGGAATTCTCTATTCACGCCCTCTTGGGTATCCACTACCTGCCCATCCTCCTTCTCTATTGCTCTTATTGTTGGTCTTGGGGGTCTCGCTTTTGTACAACCATGCTAACACCCTACCTGGTTTATCTCCTCCCGCATGTTGTCTTTCTACATATCTCTTGTAATTTAGGTTGCACTCTCCCAGTGTCCCGCACATTCCTGTTGCAGCCTGCTTTGGTTTCAGTGTCCTCTTTAGTATTGCCTTCGCTTCTCATCATTTTCTCCAGCTCCCTTTCTGCCTCCTGCAGTGCTGTTAGTATCCCTCCTTGCAATCCTTTAGTCTTAGCTATAGCTATCCCCCTCACTACCACTTTAAAGGCTTCCCAAAGCGTACCCGCTGACTCAACACTACCTGTTGATCTAAAAAAATAACTGTGTATTTCTTCTCTCAAGTCCTCCCTGAACATTATATCTTTTAGCGCTTCAGCTCTGAGGCGCCACGTCGGTATCCTTGCTCTTGTGGGTCTGTATTGCCATGTGAGGGCCAGTGGCGAGCGGTCTAATAAGACCCTTGCCTTGTATTCTATCTGTACCATTTCTACCATCAGCTCTTGTGTGACAAACATGTAATCTAGCCTAGTATGCAAGTTTTGTGGGGCCGAGTAATGTGAGTACTGTCTGTCTTGCAGATGGCGCATCCTCCAAGCGTCCTCAAACCTGAAGTCCTTTAGCAATGACTGCAGTACCCTGGCAGCCGGGGCAGGTTTGTCTATTTTGTTATCCGATCTTTCTACTCTCGGGTTTAGCGTACAGTTAAAATCTCCCCCCCAGATCACCGCCTTCCCCAGGTACATGCTCAGTTTGGTATACAGGGTCCTAAAATATGCCACTGTGTCCTGATTTGGAGCATAAGTATTTATAATACATATTTCTTTATTTTCCACCAACCCTCTCACTGCAACCATCCTCCCGTCTGTTTCCACTGCAGATTGTAATAACTGGAACAGAACATGCAGCGCCACTCAGATGATCACCCCTCTAGCATAAGCCGAATATGTTGCGCCAACCACCGTCCCCTTCCATTTCTTATGGATAACCTCTAGTTTCTCTTTTGTTAGGTGTGTCTCTTGTATCAGGGCCATGTCTATTTTCTGTCTGCGCAGGTACATCATAACCTTATTCCTTTTCAGGCAACTATTGAACCCCCTAACATTCCAAGTTAGTACTTTGAGGTCCCCCATTATCCAATGCCTTCCCGCCCCTCCTTATGTGGGTCTGCAGGTTTTTCTTGTAAACCGTTGCTCATGTCTGTAGGCTCTTTCTCAAACTTTACCTCCCACCCTCCCCCCTCCTTTCCCAACCCCAACTTACTTCCCAACCTTCCTTCCCTTCCTCTACAAACTCCCCAACACCCCCCTCTACCCCCTCCTCCCCCCACCCTCCCCAGCCCCAACTGGTACCCAGCTCCATCCCTAGATCTCGGGCCTACCCACATTTAGTACCTCTTCGGCAATGCCGATACTAGGACACAGCAGGGGGTTGCCGGCAACCTAACTATTGGGGTTTAAGAGTGCATCCTTTGCATCTCCTGTTATCTTACGCATCATGTTGTGCACCTTCCGCGCTACATTCTTAATCCGTCACCCCTTAATCTCAACACAATCCTACTCTATTTTATAGTCAAGTCCCAAAGTCACAGTATATACAGCACCTCGGTCTCAAGATCAGGCTTCACTCATCCGTACCGTCCTTTTTCTGACTGTCCACTCCCTCCAGACAATTTTGGGTGTCCAACCATTCTGTTGCGTCTTCTGGAGTCTCAAAGAACAGAGCTTTGTTCTTGTAGTACACCTTCAACTTTGCTGGGTACATCAGCATATATCGTAAGCCTGCATCTCACAATCTCCTCTTCACTGTGCCGTAATTCATTCGCCGTCTCTGGACTTGGAGAGTGTAATCAGGATATGCAGAGATGTTCGCAGATGCCCTCTGTATGGTGCCCTCTTTCCGGAAATATCCCCTTGTGAGCGCTCTATGTGCACTCTTCACCGCAAATCCTTGCGTAAGGGCCCTGCCTCCTATTTCCTGCAGCAGCATGTTTTCAACGTAGTCGTCTGATTGGGGCGTTATTCCCCTTCCGGAAGGCCTACTATGCGTACATTGTTCCTTCCGGCCCACCCTTCAGCTTCCTCCGCTCTGTTCTCTAGGTTGCTGACCTGTTTGCTTCAGAATGTGGATCTCCGAGGCATGAGATGTTCAGGCTGTCGTGTTTGTGGTCACTTCATTTTCCAGCTCATTTGTGCATTCTGCTATTTTCCGTACATCCTGTCTGAGTAGATTGACTTTCTTCTGTACTGCTCCAACATTGAGCTCCAGCGCTGCTTTAAGTTCAGCTGTGGCTGCTTCCAGCTTGCTCTCCCACGTAGCCGTTAGGTCCGGTATTGCTTCCAGGATCTGCCGGTCATCGCGCGTCGGGGTCATGTCCACCTGTGTATTTTTGTCTTTAGGTCTCGCCCCCTCTATCTGTTGTGGGGTTTTGGTAAAGTCCTCCAACGTGGACTGCTCCCCCTGGATTTGGGAAGTTTGTATGTCATCTTGGTGCCTAGATTCACACAACCTCTAAACACCTGGAGCGAGGCTAGGTGTCTTTTTACTGGTGTTGCAATGCTTCTGGATCTACTCTCCAGGGGGCTGGGAATCCCCGGTTATTGTCCCTTCAGGATGAACCGCCCGTTACGCGGATGGATTGCGTCCTCCCACGTCTTTAGCCGCTGCTCTTTCACTTCGTCGTGTTGTCCTGGCACTGGTTAGGTCACCCACGCATCCCAGTGCCTGTGGGGCCAACGTGGTTCTATTGTGGGTCGCTACACAACCTGCTGTGTGGGAGCGTGATGTGCGAATACCAGCGTGCAGTGGCGCGCACTTTTGCATCTTGTCCTGGGGTATTCTGCATCCAGGTAAGATCTGGTAATGTGCTCCCGCTTCTTCCGTCAGCCTTCTGGCATCAATGTGGGATCATGGACCCCAGCGCTTTTTAGATGTCGTTCACTATGGGCGCTATGAGTCTTATTTTGTCTGGCCATCCAGTGCCGTTTTGTGTGTGGGCCTTTATTCTTCTGGTAGGGATATTGTTTTCTGTGGCACAGTGTCTCCCACTGCCCAGTCCAGTCTTCTTCCTTGTGCTCATCTCCACACGTACTGTTATATCAGGCTGGCTCCACATTATTGTTGGTAGGGAGCCTGCCTCCGTCTGTCTGCAGTGTCATAGGCTTTGGCTCAAGCCCCTGGCCCTAGTTGGTCTCTTCCTATGCACCGATAAGCGGCTGCGCATTCCCGCTCTAGTCTACTTCACTTGCTCCGTTCGATGCTTCTCCTCAGGAGGAGCCTGTGGCCCCCTCAGCACCTCACTCCGGTCCTCAAGGCCAACCATCGTGTGCGCCATGCCTTAGCCACTGGACTGCTTTCCTTCCTGCTGCAGACCTCGTATCAGTGGGCGAACCGCATTCCTTTCGCTTTCTGCACGTTGGCGCTGGATGGCTTCAGCAGGCTACTTGTTTCCCCAGCGCCAGCAAAGGTCGGGCATTTCTTTCTGTCACCGCATCAACCCTCTTTGTTTGGAGCATGCCGCCATTTTGGGCATATCAACCAGTAATTGTACTCTCACTTTATAGTGTCACAACATATCCATCTGAGCTGGCACCATACCCAGTGCGGAGTCCATGTACAACTGGGGTTAAGCGTCCTAATTACACTGCGCTCCCAGCCGGCAGCTGTGGTCCACCGCTCGGCTCTCTTCGAGTAGCCACTTTGTAGCATGCACTCGTTCTGTCCAGGCCATAGCACACGTCTTGCTTCAGTACATAGCGGCCAGATACAATGTAGCAGGCGCACACTGCGCCAGGCTGCAAGCAGCTCACGTGGCTTTGCTGGCCTTCACAAGCACTGGTTCACATCCAGTCCGCTTTTATCTCGCGGTTAGTTGCTGCCTGTTGACGCATCCTCCCAACGCAGCATGCTGCGGCAGTGCCAGCATCTGTCTTCAGCAGATTGTGGGTGCCGCATTATTCCAAGGCTTGTGTGCCCAAGAAACGCCATCCGATGGTCATAATACAATCTTTCCATCCATTACGTGCGGACACCATTTTGGACTGTTCCGCTTCAATACCCGGCATTCCTGTGCAACGGGACGCCACAGGGGCACATGCACCCGCTCACACTTCGTTCCGTGAAATGAGATCAGTAGCTCGGTCTCAGTCCTTGTGTCGTTCGGGCACCGGTTACTGGCATTGTCCTTTGTGTACGGGCCGCCGCCATCTTGCTTTCGTGCTTGTGGGTCCCGGCGACATCTTCTTCACCTTATTTCTTCCGTATAGCTCCTCCGTTCTGCTACAAGCTTGAATCAATACATGCCGGTCATGTTCCTACAGCTGCAGGCACTTTTTCACGTTGGGTAAACAGTTAATTGGAGGTGTGCCAGTTTACGGTAGCGCTCGAGCAAAGAAGCCCTGAATCAAAATAAACTTGTAGTGTGGCCACAAGCTGCTGCAGGGTAATGGAACTAGTGAGAACCTCAAACCCACTACACATAGACAACAGAAAACAAAAGGGTGTTCAGTTCCACTTGTTTGCGCTGCTAGATCCACAATTTGAAGAGTTCTACAAATATATACGAGAGTTAGAGCCCATAAATCAGCTGACATAACAAAAGTGTTTTTCCAAATAATTCTTTTATTAAAGTTTTTCTGTCAAAGGTTGCCAGAGTAATATGCCGACACGTGTTTCGACCTTCAGCGGTCTTTCCCAAGGCAAAACTCTGTTTTATCATGCACAGCAAATAAAGTCAAAAAACCATCATATACAACATATCATCTATCAGTGGCATTCATAAAGCACAAAGGTCCATTCCAAAAAATGATACCAATACATGTGTGTACAAGGGAATAGATGCCGGGGTCACATCAAACACATTTCAAAAACAATATGCAAATCAATACATTACCAAATTGCCCGAAACTGAATGAATATACGTATTCAGGACCATGTCATTATGTGAGAAACATAAAGAGAAGGAAAAACCAGAGGCACAATAAGCCTCATTATATATTGGCAACGTTGTTCAGATATCAAGTCCACGTTAGTGCTAAAAAATTACCAGGTTTGCGTATACTTTTACCATTGATAACATTTCCAATATAACATGCAAGCATTATTTTAGAATGTGCTACTAGGAGCCCCAGCTCAGTGCTACCGATTCCTGAACAGTCAGACTGTGCCTGTTAGAAAACCTGAGTGCAATAGCTGATGTCAGGACCTCGTATCTATTGTGCTCTTTAGTGCAAAGAAACCTCCATTGTGTACCACGTGGAAATCTAAATATAAGGTGCAAATGCAAAAATGCATTACCGAGTTGATATTCCCTGTATCTGGTGCTTCAAAATGAACTGATGTTGAGATAGACAACAAAGGTATAAAATCCAATTAGCCTGTGTCAAAATATGCCTGTGAAGTAGTGTAGCCCAACAACCAATCTGTTATGCGAGAGGACCAGGAATCTAATTACCTGTTGATGTATCCTGATATGACTAACACGCGTGTAAAGGTAGCATTGGGTCAAAGTAAAACTTCAACACATAAAGTCCATTGGTGGAATGATCTGGATAATCAACAGACAAATAATATTAAATCAAGAACCTAACTTTAAACAAGGAAGTCATTCCAAGGTGCCATTTGCCCTTTATCTCGAGTGAAAACCAATTCATGGGCATCATCGCTCAGAGAAGCACGAGCCCGCACACAAAATGTGTCTTACCGCAATATTCTAACGTCGTAGCTGCGGCGTCGGTATCTGCTTCACATCACTCGGCCGGTCGAGTCCATTGTCATTAGAAAAAGGCACCTGTTACGTGCCTAGATACGTGGCATGTCACGTGTTTGTTTACGCTCACGTGACTCTGGTTACAGTCACAATAACAATTGTAGACACATAAACGGTTACGTGATAAGTGAATCACATGAAATTGTGTGATCAAGCCCTAAAATATAAGTAAGGTGAACGGTAAGTTCAAAACCAAAAAAAATAAAATAAAAAAAGGCAAAAAATGCAAACAATCAAAATGTCCAACGCTCCAGCCAATAGTTGATAAAGCGCCGCCTGCACTGTGCTTAAGTAAGAACATTTTAAATAATGTCAAAAAATGTATGGGAAACTCTATAAATGAATTCTGAATTTTCAAAGTGGTGTTGCGAACATGCATAGGACCGACAGACCGGCCAGTACCGGGCTCCACCATTACCTTAACCATTATTTTGGGAATGAATGAGGAAAAGAAATGAAAACAAAGCACCGATGAACAGAAATCCCATTATCATGCACGTGCAGTATGTAACTCACACCCTTCAGCCATTTATAGAAAGACATGTAGTTCTGTGTCTTTGTTAAGACCCATCAAAGTGCATCTAAGCCGACAAATTGTACGTGCTTCCAACTGGCGCAATAATGCTGGACGGTCACCTCCTCTGGGGTGAATACGTGCTTGCATTAGCCCAATGAAGTGTATATTTTGAACATCGTCCTAGCATTCAGTTTCTGTTCTATAGTCAATACTTTGTGCAAAACAGAGGGGGGCCCATGGGGGCTAAGTACGCTCCTTCATTGGCCAACCTCTTTATGGGGTATTTTGAACACGTACATTTTCACAACACATACATTTTCTCATAATATTGTTGAATGGAAAAGGTACATCAATGACGTTTTACTTATTTGGAATGGCACAACAGAATCTTTTAAAAAATGTTCAGAGTATTTGAATGCTAATACATTTGGTATTGAATTTTTGGGACATTCTAGTCCCAGTCAAATTGAATTCTTAGATTTAACTATCAGTATTTCTAATCAGACGATTCACACGCAAACTTTTAGAAAATCGACGGCTGTGAACTCCATTTTGAATGCTGCGAGTTGTCAAACGTTCAGTTATAAATAATATTCCTTTTGGTGAATTTTACCGAGCCTGCAGAAATTGCAGCACACAAGCAGCCTGTGAAAATGAATGCGTACGGATTCAGGAGCAGTTTTTGAAACAAGGCTATTCAAGTCCATGCATTCAGCAAGGAATGAAATGTGCTAATGAAACATCACGTGAAAGAATGTTTGCTGTTTCAGAAACTAAAAAATCTATTGTTTATCCAGAAGTTCAGATCATTACCAAATATGTCCAAAATTCAGATGTGGTGTTTCAAATGCTTGACAAACATTGGTATATTTTAAAGTTGGATGCAGACCTACGTTCATACATCACTGAACGACCAACCAAAGTTCATTTTTACATGGAACCAGACACTTAGAGGACATCTTTGTCCTTCCTTTCTTGCTCCAAAGTCGGTGCAGGTTGAACAATTATCGTGGCTGCCACCTAAACCTAAAGGTTTTTTCAAATGTGGAATGTGCAATTTTTGCAAGTTCTCAATATGTTTGGATTCTTTCACTTGTCACAATGGTTCTACTATCCAAATACATGACTTTATAAATTGTAAATCCAGGGTGGCGCTGTTGCGCAGCTGCTTGAAATGGCCGCCGCCTGAGAGGCTTCGGCCAAGGCCTTCATATCCTGTCCGATATCCTTCATTTTTGGGACCCGTTCTTGCTCGGCGGAGCTCCGGATGACTCATGAACTTGTGCAGCACCCGCCGGTCATAGTTTCGCGGCTCCGGGTCGATCGTGTGCCGCGAGCGGGAGGGGGTGCTGGCTGTGGCCTTGTTGGCGGTGCCTGAACTGCGGGGGGAGAAGGGGTGGCCTCCCTGTGCTTCGCCTTGGCTGCTTCTCGCCGCCCCTTACTCCTCCTCGCTGCCTGCGGCTGTGGAGTCCGGGGCCGCCACGGCCTGCTGCCATCGCCGACGGACCTGGTTGGAGCGTCCCCCTGGGACCCCGCGTTGCTCCTGTGGCTGTTTGGAGCTCTGCTGATCCGCGTTTGGTCCCGGCCCCTTGGACTCACGGTCGGCTAGCTCTCCTTGCGTTGTCTGGCCCCTGCTGCCTGTGGGGGTTCGTCGCCTGCTTGGCGCTGTGCCCAGTGACGGACCACTGCATAACTGGATTTGGATACTGGCTGGGGCTGCCAGGACACCGAAGAACAAGGTGAGGCGCGCCCCGTTGTGTCCTTCTGGCTTGCGGGGGGACCCATTCCCCGCAGACTTCCCCCCCCTTTCTTCAGCTGGTGCACGCTCCAGATCAAACCCCCACTGCCTGATCCTGTCCCGGGGGGGCCTTGCCCCTGGGAGGGCCCTCTTCTACTCTGCAAAGCGATTGTCTCCCTAGACATTGACCCGCACGCCACCAGAGGTTAGGTCCACCTTGGGGAAGCATCCTCCTCTAAATATCGCCCCGGCTTACTGTGCCCCCCCAGGCCCTGGCTGATTGTTATCGAAGTGGGATCAACGCACTGCTCCTTGGACTGCAAGGTGTGGCTTCCTATACGCTAGCGCCTCACACCATTGTTGGGGATCCCTGTCAGTATGCATGCTCCGATGCCGGTGGCGCACGCCTACCCCCTGACTCCTGCTGACTACTGATCAATCCTGAGGGGTAGGTGGGGGGGAGGGCTCCCCCAGTTGTCCACTTTCCATAACAATAATAGCAAGTTATCCAATTGGTGTTTGGCTCGTGAGCCCCAGGAGCTTTGTGGAACACTGTGGGGCCCATTCTGCACTGGACAGTTGCATAGGCTGCGGGGGATTAAACCCCACCTGTGCCCCTTACCCTGCTGCTGGATCTGTGCCCCCCCGCCTCCCATCTACCTCGCTATGGGAAACGACAAGAAACAGGCTAAAATGGAGCAATTTGCCAGCGCTGACCAACCTTCCAGGCCGCCATCTCCCTCCTTGAGCCAACCTCTGTCCCAAATTGATGTTGCTACCCTGAATCAGACTTTGCTTGCATTAAAGAGCAGCACTGACAGTCTGGGCGAAAACATAGACTCCTTAACCTATAAGGTGGACACCTCGGCCATACAGATTGACAAATTGTGTGGGCATATGACAGAGGAGGAGCAGCGCATAGGGGAGGGCGAGGACAAAGTTTCCACTCTGCAGCGCGAGGTGGCAGTCCTGCAGCAGGCTATTAAAAAAAATCACAGCTAAGAACGAGGACTTGGAGGGCCGCTCCAGACGGAACATGCGCATATTTGGGGTGCCAGAATCCACAGCAATTGATAATATGGAAAAGTTCACGGAAACACTCCTTACTGAAATCCTGGACCAACCCCCACTTACTTCGATGTTCATGGTGGAGCGGGAACATCGCTCCCTTGCAGCGAAGCCCCCTCCTGGCGCCCCAGAACGTCCAATCATAGCTAGGATGTTCAACTATCAAGATCGTGACATCATACTGCGCTCTGCCAGGGAGAAGGGGGAATTGCGATGGTGCTCATCCGTGATCCGACTGTTTCCAGACTTCAGCCCTGCAGTCCAAGATCAGCGCAAAATGTTTCAAGCTGCCAAAACCGTCCTCAGACGAAAGGGGATTAAGTATGCGATGCTCTACCCAGCCCGGCTCCGTGTTCAACATAATGGATCCGCGGTCTTCTTCACCTCCCCAGAGGCCGCCGAGCGCTTTGCCTCAAGCCTCCCAGTTGCTGCGGGTCATCCAGGCCACTCTCCTTCTCATTCCAGCGGTGCTGATTAGGCTAGGAGTAATGGTGATCGCCAATCTGTGAGGTCGGGTCCTAGAGACATCTCCTGATGGCTGAGGCCTTTTGGAGCTTGCTGGCCGCCTACAGCGCTCCACCACTACCTGCAAACACTGCGGTTTGATTGTTAATTATGGGGTTTGTTGGGGATGGGGGCGGGATGGGGCTGCCGGTAGGTTCTTGTTTCTGGCGTGGGAGGGTCTGGGGGGTGGGAGAGCCATGGCTTTGGCTGGGTTGTTCTCTGTTCTTAATTGCCTCAACGCCCACCGGTCTTTTGAACACCCACACAGACAAAATAGGTCAGTAATTGTTGCGTGTATAATGCCCACATCACAATGTTCCCTTGGCTGATATGTTTGCATGTATGATGGGTGGGGGTAGGCAAATGACTTTCGGTTCTATCCTGGAATAGAAGGGGATTTACAAATCCCAAGAAGTCCCGCTCGATTACGAATTTCTGCAGGAACCATCGAGTCAACGTACTTTGCATTCAGGAAACCCACCTACCTAAGGGGGCTCCCCTTCCTAGGCTTGTTGGGTGGGGTATCCATAGGTACGAATCATCCTACACGTCCCATTCCAGGGGGTGGCCATTTACATCCACGGCTCCTTGCAATTTAGGCTACATGAGTAATTTATGGATGAAGAGGGTAGATTTGTGATTCTGGCAGGAGAGCTGTATGGTATCAAGCTGCTGCTCATAAATGTGTATGCGCTGAACACAGACTCCCTGGAGTTCTTCCATCGGTGTGCAGCGCACATTCATAAATTCCCGGGTTATGAGATTGCGTGGGCTGGTGATTTTAATTTGGCCCTCACGCTGGAACTGGATAGATCTGCATCCAGCAATCTTCCCTCCTCTTGGCGGCTAGAGCTTGGACTGCCATCTCCCAGGATCACAGTCTGTATGATACATGGCGATCCTTACATCCGAATACTAGAGAGTATACATTCTACTCGGGAGTGCATGGTAGCTGCTCTAGAATCGATTACATTATGGTCACTCCCCAGCTCGTTAGGAATGCTGTTGCAGCTTCTATTCTTCCCCGTACCCTTTCTGATCACTCTTCTGTTCTAGCATCCATTACTGTTCCTGCGAATTCCCCGAGTCATCTCAGGTGGAGATTTCGGACGCGCGCCTTGGAGGACGTGGCCTTCCAGTCTGAGATAGGGCAAGATATCCAAATGTACTTCCAATTCAATACAGATTCAGTCCCGGATCAGAGAACAGTTTCGGAAGCTTTCAAAGTTTACCTGCGAGGTTGTTGCATTTCTATGGAGGGTGGGGTGCTTAAAGCTTTCTGGAGGTCTATGCAGGTTCTTGAAGACAAGATTAGGGAAAGGGAGAATCGGCAGGGCGAAGCTGACACCCTTGAGCTCCGTCGTGAACTGCTGGCCTTCAGGGAGGACTTACTCCAATTGGCTACCAGTGAGGAGAGGTTCATGGGAGATCCTATTCTAGCAAAAAGATGTGGTGAAGGAGATCACCCGAGCAAAACCTTGGCATGGGCAATTCGGAAGGAATGCCAATCTACCATGGTGCCCGAGGTTGTGGGGCAAGATGGTTCCATGATTAAAGACTTACAGGGGATCAATACGGAATTCCGTGAATATTACAGTCAATTAATTATACGCGTCGCGCCCGCTCCTGGGGCACGATGTGTTGACCCAATATCTTGATGAGGTGGCACTGGGCTGGTTGGAGCCGGTGCAGGGTGCTTTGCTCAATAAACCTTTTCACGGAAGAGGAAATACGCAAGGCTATAAAATCTCTTCCTAACGGTAAGGCTCCTGGGCCGGACGGCCTGACAGCGGAATTCTATAAAGCGTACGTGGACCTAGTGCTCCCCCACTTACTCAGCATGTATGACAGTGCTTTCTTGAGCGGCTCTCTTCCTGAATCCACAAGATCTGCTCTGGTAACAGTGCTCCTAAAGCCCGAGCGCGACCCCCAACAACTGTCTTCGTATTGTCCATTGTCTCTTATCAACACCGACAATAAAATCCTCGCAAAAATACTCACCGACCGTATCCTACCGCACATGCCAGCTTTGGTTCTCACGGACCAAGCTGGTTTTATCCCCGGCTGCTCCACTCAGTTTAATCTGAGGCGTTTATTCACCTTAATGCATAATGTCAACCCTGAAGTCCCAATAGTCGTGGCGGCGCTCGACGCGGAGAAGGCCTTCGGTTCTATCGAGTGGCCTTTCCTTTTCGAAGTGCTTCGCCGATCTGGGTTCGGATTGACATTTATAGAGTGGGTTAAAATAACATATACCGCTCCTAGAGCAGCAATATGCACTAATGGTATAATCTCGGAGCATATCTACCCTACGCGGGGTACCTGCCAGGGATGCCCCTTCTCGCCTATTTGCTCTAGCAATGGAGCCATTGGCATGCCACATCCGGGAGCAACACGCGCACAGGGGCGTGGTGGTGCGCTCGCACAGAGCTGTGATATCCTTATACGCTGATGACACCCTCCTGTTTGTTAAACATCCTCAGCAAAATTTAAATCCCCCAACTCAAGAGGTGGTCAGGTTTGGCGAGTTATCTGGCCTCCAAATTAATTGGACCAAATCTGAGGTCCTCCCCTTGACCCCCTCCGCGTGACAGGTGGATGCAGGGGAAGGTTTTTGTTGGTGCCCACAGGGGGTACGTTACCTAGGGGTGAGGGTCTCCACCACGCCAGACGTCCTATATAGGGAAAACTACTTAGAAAGCCTAGAGGAACTGGAGCAGAAGGTTGAGGTTTGGATACTCCTCCCTGTGTCTCAAGCGGCCCGTATTGGATTGTCCAAGATGGTCACCCTTCCTAAACTATTATATATTTTTAATAACGTCCCCCTATGGCCTCCTCTACATTTCTGGGCTCGTGTCAGGAAAATGATGACGAGACTAGTCTGGGCTGGTAAGCAACCTAGGGTCGCGTATGAAACTCTCGCCCGGCCGTATGACCAGGGTGGCTTGGAATGCCCAGATATGTTCTTATACTACCTCGCGGCACAGGCGCAATACATTGCTGACTGGAGTTCTCCGATTTCCAAGGTCCCACATAGCCATCTTGCGTCAGCAATCACCTCTCCTAATGCACTAATGGGGTTGTTATGGGTCAACAGGGATCCTATTCCGAAGGGGGAGATCCAACCGCTAGGAGTGACATGTAAAGCCTGGGATAAGATCTGTCTGCTGCTCAAATCCACTTCCCGATACCAGCCCTCTTTCCCAATTTACAACATAGTTGTGGTCCCACTCACACATGAAAAATCCTTTGAAGAACATTTTCTGAGACTTGGGGTGCAGACCCTTAGCGACTTAGTTTTTAATGACCAGATGGTGACTTGGGAGGAACTTAAATCCAGAGGAATGAACAATTCAGTGTCTTTACTCTACTACAATAGGCTTTGGGGTATACTTAAGGGTATTTGGCCGGAATTCCCCCGAGCTCCCTCCCCTCATCCAGCCCTGAGTCTTATCACACAACCACTGTCATCTGGTAAGCTTGTGTCTACTATCTACAAATTGATCAGGGCTTGGAGGGTATGTGGTAACAGCAGGCACACGCGCATATGGCAATCAGCCCTTGGAGAGCCTTTGAGTGAGAATCAATGGAGGGCAATTGGCATGCAAACCCGATATATATCCTTGAATTGCCGATATAGGCTGATACACTTCAAATGTATC
This sequence comes from Ambystoma mexicanum, assembly GCF_040938575.1. Lineage (NCBI taxonomy): Eukaryota > Metazoa > Chordata > Amphibia > Caudata > Ambystomatidae > Ambystoma > Ambystoma mexicanum. The sequence goes on from NC_090937.1 coordinate 968,561,343, forward strand.
CATCAGGCCTACTATTCCCCCGCTGCTCTAGACAGGTTCTTCCCTGGGAGATCTTCTGCATGTAAGAGGTGCGGGACGGCAGACGCAGACTTTTTTCATGTCGCTTGGTCTTGCCCTTACATCAGGCTCTTCTGGTCCAGTATAGAGGTGGCAATGAATGCGATGCTTCCCTTGCCCCGATCTTACTCCCCGGAATTCTGGTTGTTGGCCCTGATAGAGAGTGGCACTTGCTCAGAGAAGAAACTATTAGGTATGGCCTCTGTGTTGGCTAGGCACCTTATAGCTAGATATTGGGGAGGTCTAACCCGCCCACTGTTGCTAAATGGCTGGAGCTCATGAACACATCGGAGCGAAGAGAGACTAGGTATGCTTCCACTTTGCCTGCCTCCAACCGCCCGCTTGACTAATGGTATCCTCTGAGACAGTACATGGCGGATAGGTCCTCAACGATGCAATCACCTTCCCCCTCCCCGAATCACGCTTAGTAGTGCAGGCCTGTGGCCAGTTGGCCTGCCATCCCGGAATCCGGGGAGGGACTAGAGTGAATTTGTCCTTCTCCTGTTGTAACCTGGAACTGTAGGACTATACTGGGTTTTAATGTTTTTGTGATGGGGAGGGTGGGCAGGAGAACTTGTGGGCTAGAGGTAATTTGTTGTTTTGTTTGCACTGTTTTTGAAATTCAATAAAGAAAGTTTTTTAAAAAAATTGTAAATCCAAGTATGTGGTTTATGCGATTGTATGTGTTTGCGGGCAAGTATATGTGGGCTCTACAATCAGGGAACTGCGGATCCGCATCGGAGAACATTTCACGCATTTAAATACCCTTGATCCTAAACTGCCCCTTGCCATACATTGGCAGGAACATCACCAAATTGACGATGTTCAAAATATATGCTTCATTGGGCTAATGCAAGCACGTATTCATCCCCCGGGGGAGGGGGGGTGACCGTCATGCATTTTTGCGCAAGTTTGAAGCACATACAATTTGTCGGCTTAGATGCACTTTGATGGGTCTTAACGAAGACACAGAACTACATGTCTTTCTATAAATGGCTGAAGGGTGTGAGTTACATACTGCATGTGCATGATAATGGAATTTCTGTTCATCGGTGCTTTGTTTTCATTTCTTTTCCTCATTCATTCCCAAAATAATGGGTAAGGTAATGGTGGAGCCCGGTGCTGGCCGGTCTGTCGGTCCTATGCCTGTTCCCAACACCACTTTGAAAATTCAGAATTCATTTATAGAGTTTCCCATACAGTTTTTGACATTATTTCAAATTTTCTTACTTAAGCACAATGTAGGAGGCGCTTTTTCAACTATTGGCTGGAGCGTTGGACGTTTTGATTGTTTGCATTTTTTGCCTTTTTTTTGGGGGGGGGTTTTGAACTTACCGTTCACCTTACTTATAATTAGGGCTTGATCACACAATTTCGTGTGATTCACTTATCACGTAACCGTTAATGGGTCTACAATTGTTATTGTGACTGTAACCCGAGTCACATGAGCGTAAACGAACACGTGACATTCCACGTATCTAGGCACGTAACAGGTGCCTTTTTCTAATGACAATGGACATGACCGGCCGAGTGATGTGAAGCAGATACCGACGCCGTAGCTACAACGTTAGAATATTGCGGAAGGACACATTTTGTGTGCGGGCTCATGCTTCTCTGAGCGATGATGGCCATGAATTGGTTTTCACTCGAGATAATGGGCAAATGGCAGCTTGGAATTACTTCCTTGTTTAAAGTTAGGTTCTTGATTTAATATTTTTGGTCTGTTGATTATCCAGATCATTCCACCAATGGACTTTATGTGTTAAAGTTTTACAGTGACCCAATGCTACCTCTTCACTCGTGTTAGTCATAACAGGATACATCAACAACTAATTAGATTCCTGGTAATCTCGCATATCAGATTGGTTATTGGGCTACACTACTTCACAGGCATATTTTAGCACAGGCTAATTGGATTTCATACCATTGTTGTCTATATCAACATCAGTTCATTTTGAAGCACCAGATACAGGGCATATCAACTCGGTAATGCATTTTTGCATTTGCACCTTATATTTAGACTTCCACGTTGTACACCATGGTGGTTTCTTTGCACTAAAGAGCACAATAATAGATACAAGGTCCTGACATCAGCTATTGCACTCAGGTTTGCGAACAGGCACAGTCTGACTGTACAGGAATCGGTAGCACTGAGCTGGGGCTCCTAGTAGCACATTCTAAAATAATGCTTGCATGTTATATTGGAAATATTATCAATGGTATAAGTATACACAAACCTGGTAATTTTTAAGCACTAATGTGGACTTGATATCTGAACAATGTTGCCAATATATAATGAGGCTTATTGGGCCTCTGGGTTTTTCTTCTCTTTATGTTTCTCACATGATGACATGGTCCTGAATACGTATATTAATTCCGTTGCAGGCAATTTGGTAATGTATTGATTTGCATATTGTTTTTGAAATGTGTTTGATGTGACCCCGGCATCTATTCCCTTGTACACACATGTATTGGTATCATTTTTTGGAATGGACTTTTGTGTTTTATGAATGCCACTGTGATAAATGATATGTTGTATATGATGGTTTTTTGACTTTATTTGCTGTGTATGATAAAACAGAGTTTTGCCTTGAGAAAGACCGCTGAAGGTCGAAACACGTGTCGGCATATTACTCTGGCAACCTTTGACAGAACAACTTTAATACAAGAATTATTTGGAAAAAACACTTGGGTTATGTCAGCTGATTTATGGACTTTAACTCTCGTATGTATTTGTAGAACTCTTCAAATTCTAGATCTAGCAGCGCAATCAACAAGTGGAACTGAACCTCCTCTTGTTTACTTTTTCACGTTGGGCGCACAGTTCGAGTTGCTCGTGCACACACATCATCCAGGATCAACAGAAGCTTCGCCGGGACACGTCTTATCCCATGGCTAGTTAGCCACGCCCCCCTCCCCAGTGCAACATTAAGTAATTTATGGGAAGGAGACCGTGTGGGGGAGAATTCGACTGGCACTCACATTTCCCAGTAGAGATGTAGACACAAGACTGTAATCAACGTGAGAGGCCAGATCGCGTAAAGAAGAGTAAACAGAACAATCCCTCTCAGTGGGGTCAAAACATCTCCACACACATCAAGCAGGTCGCGTCATCTCATACCATCTTATGCTTACCTAGTTAAAACTCTGTAAGCAGAGCCAGATCGGCCAATATTACCATTTTGAATTGTATTCAAATTGCCACTTCCTATCATTTGTACTTCTGTTGTTTTGTAATAAATTGAAAAAATCTGCAGATCAATGTCTGGATCGTCAGTGTTAGGACCGTAACCACTTAAACGAAGCAATTCTCCATTAACAATATTAGACGATATGCATCTAAGTGGCCAAGATGTGTGTGTCAGTCTGAACACCTCACTAGATTGCGCAGTGTGGTTAGTATAATGCCTACAGGGGTGCCATTTCTTTGCAAATTAATCATGTACAGTGGTTTAACAAACTTTAAAGCATGCGTTTCTTGTAGCATAATACCATGGGCCTCGTGTGATGATCAATATAACATGAGTTTTTGCGTTTTAACGGTGTTACTCAGGCTTTGAATGTTCCATCATATAATACGGTTTTCAGCCGTCTTTGTAAATGCAGAATTAGGTTTATGCAATACCATTTACTGAACAATTACATTTATTTTCCTTTTTGTCAAAAGTGAATATACACATATGTGGTGTGATTGAAACTTATTGCCGCAATTGTATTCGCCGTCGCCCCATCCCCAAACATTGTAGTGTAATCCATAAAGCCATGTAACCAAAAAACAACAAAAAAGAATTTCAGACAACTAGACAGGCTTGCAAAAACAGAGTCCTCTTATGCCAATGATAACCGTATAATTCCATTTGGTGTGACTACATTGGGTAAAAAGGACACAAAATTAAATGACCACATCTTACCAAGGCATCTAGAAGAATCTACACACAAGTTATTCCCAATCTCATCTGTCAATAGTAAACAGATCATGTATAAATACTGGTATGTGGCCTTTCCTCCATGGTTGGTCTCCAGGCCATTTTATTTTTGCAATAAGAAGTATGTGGTTAAAGGGAATGCATTTGTCCCCATGCCTTGCACCCCAGGTGCTGTTTCATTTCTCAACCTTTGGAGAGGAAAAAAGGGTATCACACCACTTAAGAAGGTGAATTATTTTAACTTCCCTTTTTCCTGACATTGATAGATGCCAAATGGTAACATGCCATGTGACACACATCTTGGCTTCCCAAGCTACCTCTCAGGACAGTGGACTTTTATTGTGGTTGGTTTTCCCTTGTGGTTGGTTTTCCCTTTTGAACGAATTGCATGGTCCTACAGTACAAACATCAATTTGTGAAGTACTTTTAGGTAAAGCGTATAAACAGGCTGCAGGTTTCAAACTTGGCAACGTTTATGGGGCTATTCTTGAAAAGATAGAAATACTTTCACTTTCGAATGGATTGTGTCCTTCAAGGTATTCCTCATCTTTGATAATCACGTCCAGCTTCGGCTACTTCGGAAAACTTTTTCGGCAGAGGGCGCCCTGCGTCGATGGCGTCGAGTCGATGTCCCTCGAAGGCCTCCGTCGAGGGTGACGTCATGAGGTGATATAAGTAGCACGCACGGCAATCGTTGGCCTCAGTTCTGTTTTTCCGCAAACGTGTTTGCTTCGGAGACTCGGTGCGCCTTGTTGGATTTTCACGAAACTGAGTAGTCAAATAACTATCGTTTAAGATGTCCTCGGCCTCCACTCTGACGACACCTCACACATGTTTTAAGAAGTGCAAGGAGTGTGACTCGAAAATGTCGATCACGGATCCACATTGTTCTTGCCTGTGGTGCTTGGGGGAAGGCCATGACACCGATTCCTGTTCAAAATGTCAGTCGATGACAGGAAAACCCCTGCGAGAACGGAAGGGGAAGTTACAGGTAGGAGAGCAGTTCAAACCTTGTAAGATCAAACCCAATCGTGCCTCAACCGTTGAGTTGAGAGATAGTTCTCCTCGACGGAAGGGAGATATAAAATGAGTGTGGTCCCATAGTGGCTCACTCCATTCTTCGTCCTCAAAGAAATGATCGAAAAGGAGGCACCGTCGGTTGCCCTCCTCTTCATCCTCGTCAGGCGAAACCCCAGAGAGAGTAAAGTTCTCTATCAAAAAGTCGTCATCTGCGGAGTGGGAAGCATTCTGCATAGAATTCTGTATAGAAATGATGAAAATATTTGAAAGGTACGGTAAGCCTCTGTCTGCGCCTTCTATTGAAGCCAGCAGAGAGCGGTCTCGACCTGACACTCACGCGCCCTCGAGCCCAGGTGGACGAAGGAATACTCATCGAGAACCCTTGAGGACTCAATTGAGTAAAAGTCACTCGAGAAATGTCGAGCGTTCGAGATCGTCGATGCTGTCGAAGCCTGCTGAACCCACAAAGCCAAAATTTTCAAAGGGGACCGTTGATTCGTCAATACCATCCAGGCTATCAGTGCCATCGACGCCTCTGTCGATGTCAATGCCAAAACCATTGGTGCCAAAAGTACCGGTAGTATCAGCTCTGCCGCCAGATCATGAGGAAACTCATAAAAAGGCTATATCAAAGTCTTCTTTGAAGCCTACAACCTGTGAGTATTCCTGACAAATCTTTCACCCCTTTCCCAAGAAAGGAATATTTCAAATCCCTTTCTTCCATCTTTGAAGAAGGAGAAAGGTCTGATGACGAGGATGTCCCTTTTGGGCTTAAATTTGAAACTCCAAATGTGCCGGAGTGCTTCATTTTGGAAGAGAGCAAAATGGAGGATCTGTGTGATACTCTATATAATGCCAGTGGCATTGATACCTCTCCTGAATTGGAGTTTGGTAGGCCAGAACCTGGAGAGCACGCTGACTCTTCATACCGTCGCCTAATGTCCAAGGTTGTGGAATACCTAGGCTGGGCTATGCCTCGGTACAGTTTGTTCAAGATGACCTAACGGATATTCTGGACCATGGTCCACTTACCGATCCGCTTCTACCTTTCCATGTGGCTCTACAAAGTAGGGTGGCCAAGAATTGGGAGACCCGGGACTCCAATCCTGCAGTGGACAAATCTCTCACAAGGAAATATCGCCCTTCCAGTAGCGACCCTGGCTACCTGTCCAAGCACCCCACTCCGGAGAGTCTGGTGGTCCAGGCAGCCACAGCTACATCAAAGAAAGCAGGCTACCCTACCATCCCTCTGGATAGCAACGACAATGTGGATGGATTGGCCCAAAAGATATTTTCAGCTGGGAGTATGGCCCTGAAGTCAGCCAACTCTATAAGTGCCTTAGCAACATTTTCGTACTCTCTCTGGGAGTGCATATCCATAGCGGCGAGCACATTCCAGAAGGGGAGGAAAGGGACGGTGTCCTAGCTATCGTTAAGGATGGAAAGGAAGCCATGCGCGAGTCCCTTCAGTCTGGATTGGACACTGCGACAGCTTCAGCAAGTCCATGGCTACAAGCACCGTAATGCACAGATTTGCTTGGTTGCGGAAGTCAGGTTTTGCACCAGATGTGCAAGCTCGTCATCTCAACATGCCATTTGACGGGTCTCACCTTTTTTGGCAACAAGGCTGACGAGAGCCTTGAGAGGTTGCAGACCTCAAAGGCGGCTTCCAAATCTTTAGTGGCTGCTGTTAGGCAACCTCAGCCTTTTTGTCCGACAGGACAGCCATGGAGGGGGTGATCCTATCGCTACTGCTCCTCATTTGGAAAGGCGAGAGGAATGGCCAGTCAAAGAGGCCAACGGAAAATCCCTTGTGGTGGACGAGTTAAAGGTGCAAAACCAGCCTCAACTGCAGCTACCTTGCCATCAGTAGCTGCAGCAACCGCTCCAAAACCACTTTGAGAGCTTGCGTCACAAGTCACTGGTGGGGGGCAGACTGTCTCAGCATCTCGAGGAATGGCGAGCCATTACTTTAGATGATTGGGTTCTGGAGACAATAGCCCAAGGTTACTGCCTCCTATTCATAGCGCAGCCTCACACCAATCCACCAGGGAAAATCTCTTAGAGGATTCCAGACCCGCTCCTTGTGCAGGAAATATTAACCCTGTTAGAGAAAGATGCTATAGAACCGGTATCTGTAGCGGAATGGAACAAGGGTTGGTATTCACCTTACTTTTTGATCTCCAAGAAAGACTGAGGAATGAGACCCATCTTGGATTTGAGATACTTGAACAAGTTCCTCAGGAAGGACAAACTCAAGATGGTCACACTTTCACAGATCTTTCAGGCCCTCCAATTACAGGATTGGTTGGTGTCATTGGACCTTCAGGATGCTTGTTTTCATGTGCCAATCCATCTCAAGCACAGGAAAAAAACCTGAGGTTTGCCGTTAGAAGCTCACGCTATCAGTTTCGAGTCCTGCCATTCGGTTTGACCTCCGCCCGAGGGTCTTCACCAAACTGATTGTGGTGGTGGGCACACCTCTTGGGAGAGGCGGGATTCATGTCTACCCCTGACTGGACGATTGGCTGATCAGGGTGCATTCACCCGAACAAGCTCCGGATCATCTCAAAGTCACCTGCCACTCCTTTCACAGGCTGGGCTTCTCCCTCAATTTAAAGAAATCACAAATGACACCTTCCCAGTAGCTCCAGTACATCAGCACTGTACTAGACACATCCTTGAGAAAGAGCTTGCCACCCAAGGTGAGGGCTCAAGACATTCTTCAGATGGTTAACAAATTTCAAACTGCCCAGAATCTTCCGGCCTTCAATTTCTTGAGGTTGCTTGGCCTCATGGCATCCTTCATTTTTCCGGTGCCAGAAGCCCACCTGAGAATGAGATCCCTTCAGTGGGCTCTCAGAATATAATGGTCCCAATTCTCAGGAAAGATGTCGGACCAACTTTAGGTTCCAACCAGGGTCTCAGAGGATCTTCTGTGGTGGGCCTGCGAGAACAATATTCTGAAGGGGGAACATTTTTGGCAGCCATGGCCGGAGATTACAGTAGTGACGGACGCCTCACTCATGGTGTGGGTTGCCCACGCCAACGGTCTGACAGTCAGCGGTTCTTGGTCTCCATCGGAGTCCAAACTACACATTAATTTTTTGGGGCTAAGGGCAATCAGACTAGCGCTGAAGGCCTTCCTGCCCTCTGCCAGGGGAACAAATGTCCGGATAATGACAGACAACACAGTGGCCATGCATTACCTCACCAAAAGAGGAGGTGTAGGGTCACTACCACTGTGTAGAGAGGCAATGCAGCTCTGGTTCTGGGCAATTCATGAAGAAATCTCACTATCAGCAGTTCACCTAGCCAGAGAGGAGAACACAGCGGTGGATGCTCTGAGCAGGCAGAGCACAGTGTCCCATGAGTGGGGACTAGCTCAGGAAGTCCTTAAAGAGATCTTCGCCCTTTGGAGAACCCCTCAAGTAGACCTGTTTGCGACTGGGATCAACCGAAAGTGCGAAAGGTACTGCTCAAGGGAATTTCCTCCAAGATGAGCTCTAGGAGATGCGTTCTTGGTGGATTGGGAGTTCCCACTGCTAATATGCGTTTCTACTGATCCCTGTCATTCCTCAAGTAATCAGGAGGTTCAGATGGTTCGGAAGCCGCATGATCTTAATTGCCCCAGATTGGGCCAGGAGAATGTGGTACCCGGACCTTCTGGATATGTCCATCTGTCCTCAGATACGTCTTCCACAAAGAGAGGATCTTCTCTCGCAAAGGGAGGGACATGTTCTCCATCCCGTGGTCAATACTCTCAACCTTCATGCGTGGTTTCTGAAAGGTTGAGATACAAGGATTGGACCTCCCAGATGACGTGATGGAGGTGTTGCTTTCAGCAAAAAGGCCAGCAACAAAATCCCTGTACCGTTGCTGTTGGAATAAGTTTTGCGACTGGTGCAGAGAAAAGAATGTTGACCCTTTTCTATGTTCAACTCCGGATGTGTTCTCTTTTCTCCTATCATTAGCACACAAAGGTCTTAATATTGGGACCACTAAAGCTTTCCATATTTCAGCGCTCTTCGGAAGAATGCACCTACTTCATAATTCCCTTGATAATTCAATTTCTAAAAGGGCTCACAAACGTGTTCCCACCTTCTTCCTTTCAGGTTCCAGTTTGGGACCTTAACCTGGTTCTTAAATTTCTAGTGTGTGCTCCATTTGAAACTTTGAACACATGTCCATTGAGGTTATTAACCTTTAAAACCATATTGTTGGGTGCACTAACATCTGCACATAGAGTGAGCGAGTTGCAAGCACTTTCTTCTAGGCCACCCTGTACCATATTCCACAAGGACAGGGTTGTGTTGAGTGTAAAGCCCTCTTTCTTGCCTAAAGTTGTATTGGATTTCCATTTGAATCAAAAAAAAATTCTGCCGGTGTTGTATAACCCACTGCATCCAGTTAAAGAGGAGTAGAGGCTCCAAAGATTGGACCCTAGAGGAGCTTTAAACTTTTATATTTCTAGGTTCTCCAAATTGAGAGTGGACGACCAACTCTTTATTGGATACACCGGAAGAAAATGAGGACAAGCTGTTACTAAACTGACTTTGTCAAGGTGGGCTATCCTTGGTATTTCAGAGTGTTACAGATTGGCGGGCAAGGACCCACCAGAGGTTTGGCGGGCTCATTCTACCAGAGGCATAGCCTCTTCCGCAGCCCTGCAAAGGGGAGTACCCATTAGATCCATTTGTGATGCTGCAACATGGTCATCATTCACCAAACATTACTGCTTGGGTGCTTCCCACACTCAAGATGTTGCTTTTGGTAAAGTGCTACTTTATTCTGCCTTCTAAAAGATTGTTCAATTTTAAATTCTCCACCCTCCTCCAATCTTACATACTGCTATGGGAGTCTATCAAAGATGAGGAATATGTTGGAGGACACAATCCATTCGAAGAACAAGTTACTTACCAACTGGTAACGTTCTTTCGACTGGATGTTCCTCTAGCGTATTCCTCATCGCTCTCCCATCCTACCCCTCTGTAGAATTTCCTATGCTGTTACAGCTTTCGTTCACGCAAGGCTGATTACTGGCTACCTATGCTAACAGAAACACAAAGAGGAGTGGGGAAAAATAGAACTGAGGCCAACGGGCACTGTGGGTGCTTCTTACATCACCCGATGACATTACCCTCTACAGAGGCCTTCGAGGGACATCGACTCAACGCCATCGACGCAGGGCGCCCTCTGCCGAAAAAGTTTTCCGAAGCAGCCGAAGCTGGACGTGATTATCAAAGATGAGGAACATCCAGTCGAAAAAATGTTACCAGTTGGTAAGTAACTTGTTCTTCTAGCTTGTCTTTCTCTTGATTTATCAACATTTGCAAATGTGTTCAGTCCTGGTATGCCTTATTTTTGTAATTGATGGAACACATTTTACAATGGGTTTTGTTTTTGTTTTTTTCTGACAGGATGCACCTGCGAGGGTGCACTAGCAAGAGCTGTGCTGATTGTTGCTATTCAAAATTGTGCTGGTCTTCTCTCCCAGAAGGAGAGCTCTGCTAACCAGGTCTCACTTTCCAGCGCTCCATAATACAGAAACATATAGTGAAGATGTATACTTTTGTTGGGCCCTATCTACTGACATACCAACAGCTGCAATATGATTTGGTAACATGTCCGCTAAAGAGTGACGAGTGCCTTCCCTGAAAACAGCCTGCTTGAATTAGATTATTTCCAACAGCCATGGGCTGTCTTTAACAGTAGACACCCATGATTCAAATTTTATATAACTGTATCCACAAGGCCTGGTGATGTTACTTTGGTCAAATATAATTTTGAAATTAGATCTAGTTTGGTATAGTGGCCTATTAGGAGGTACAGTTTTATAGGCCCAAAACCAGCTGATGTTATTTTATTATCGAATGGTTTCTTGTGACTCCTGCAACTATCAGCTTTTGTGCATTACTGTCTGGGAAGGTTACGCTAAGGGATAATCGCGTTTTGATCTTTGGCAGACAGGAGAGGGTGGAACATACATTGTTGCTTGAGCGAGGATCTTCATCCAGGAGAATGTTCCTGCCACCTTTTAAAATGCCTTAGCTACACTTCCTTCCTTTTACCCACCTCCTAACTTCCTGCAGTCAAGGCACTCTAGGATCTGACATCGGAGGCACACCCCTTGTTACAGCACCAAGGATTGGCCACATACAGAATGATTGGAATGGACCAATTGTGTTAAATTGGCTATACAGAGTACAGAGACCCCCCCAGCCTCAATGTAATCATCTTTGGACTATTCCTGAACCCCCATCCCCCGAAGAAACAAACGGAACAATTATCTCTAAAGAAGATTCCATTGGAACCATGTTGGGGAAAAATCTGTCCAAGGTCCCCAGCTATAGGGGTTATGATAAGGATCTCCGGGGGGAGGAAAGGGAGACCTTTCCCCATAATTGCTCCAGGGGAATCTTTGAAATTACCTACTGATTGAAAAGCTTGTCTGCTGCTGAAACACTGGTCCCAAGGATTCTGCCTTCTGAAGTGGCAAACCTGCAGTTGTTCCCAACACCCTTCTGGCTGGGAAGAGCAGATGAAAGACTTAACCTTTACTCAGAGACCCTGGACAGGGCCTCACACCAACCCAGTACCAAAGGAAGCTGCCTCTGGCTATCCCTTGATCTTTGAACCTCTGTGAGCCAGTTCACTAACGCCTTTGAGGCCCTTCGACCCACTTCAATGACCCCAGGGAGTTGTTTTTGACATCCTATGCTTATGAATCGCTTCAAGCATCTTCGAGCCACCTACTCAACACATTGCATGTCTGTTCCCCAGCTTCTTCAAGCCCATTGCTGCTACTGCAGAAGTGCATTGCATTGTTGGGCCTAGTGGCAGTGCTGGGCCCTGCTGAAGTTGAATCCCCTAATGTCTGCAAACGAGCCACTGTTGAGCCTTTCAACCACATGGATCTATCTGCATATCGCCACTCACCCCAAGCTTCTTTGAGTCTTGGGCCATTGATCCTTGTTAAGTTGCCTGCATTGCTGTAATTAATTTGATGTCATTAAAGTCGTATTTGTTTTATAGAACCTTGATTGGAATTTGTTTTTATTTTGGTACCTCAGTACTATTGTTCTTTGGATGCTTCTTTGCATAGCTCACACCCCTTTTGAAGATAATAGCCGACCTCGGCCCATGCTACCTTTAAAGCGGCAAAGGAGTTGTACCATTCATGTTGTGCCTGTTTTACCTTTTTGATTGAGATCCCTATTGGTTTAGTAGTAGTGTGGGACTGAGTAGGAGTTTAGAAACAACTACTAATCCCTGTATGATTATGTGCTAGTCATTTTGTTACAATTCTATAAATATTTTACAAATTGTACCAATAAAATGCAGATTTTACAAATAAAATGCAGGTACAACAAAATTAAGAAACAGTAGAGCCATGCAACTGGTTCAAAAGAGAAAGTACCTATACAGCATGAGAGCGTCAACATCGACTCACATGTTATGAGTGCTCAGCATACGAATATAACAAGACCTTCATATTGAACATTAATACAGTGAGATAGTGAGAATTATAGAGCTGACCATTGACCTCACCGCGTCTACGTAGTATTTATTTATTTATGTATTTATAAAGCGCTGAAAGTCCGCAGGCATTTGGGCGCCATTACAAAAACACAAAAGACAATCCATATAAGACAATACAAAGCCAAAGCTGTGGAGGAGAAAACCGGTGGAGCAAGAGATTTACCTAAATAAATGAGTTTTCAAGGCTTTCTTGAAGGTTTTCAGATTGTTATCCTCTGGGCATGAGGTTCCAGGGTTTGGCTGCTTTGACTGTAAAAGATTTTCCTAAACCTTTTTCTCCCTTGTATCTTGGGCATTTTGATCGGTGTCCAGTAAAAGGTGCGAATACAAAAGGTTCGAATGCAATAGGATCGTGTCAATAGGGCCGAAAACAAAAGGTTTGAATTTTTTTTTATATATTTTTTTGGGTTTCCGTTTAGGTAAAAAAATAATTTTTCAAACCTTTTTTCGGTCCTTTTGATTCAAATCTATTGTATTTCGAACCTTTTGATTCGAACCTATAACCCATTTGATCTGTTTATTTCCTGCTGAACGCAGTGCTCTGGTGGGTAGGTACTGGGGTATCAGATTTTTTGATAGAGTGGGGCAGTTCCGTATACACATTTATGGGCAATTGATCTGACTTTGAAACAAATTCTGTATGACTTTGAAACTAATTCTGTCTTAGACGGATAACCAGTGTAGGTTCTTCCTGTGCTGCGTGGTGTGTTCGCATTTTGCGAGTTTGTTCACAATACGAATGGCATTGTTTTGTATCACCTGCCACTTAACCATATTGGTACTTGAGGCACCAATCATCAGGGAATTAGCTTGGGTGATGGTTGTATCCTGAAGTGAATACATGTGACTCTACTGGAGTATCAATATAGATGAAAATACAGATCTTCAACCCTATTACAGTAGGCTAAATGAGGGAGCACATATCCATACCTTTAGACTGGCCCTCATCTAGGACATGGCTATCATTCTAGCAAATAGATTGGTGAACCATAAAAATCTCTGCTTTTGTTTGACTTTTTTATCTTAATTTTTCTATTTTTCCATATGTAACATCCCATACCAACTTAACATCTTAAACATAAGCACTGGTATTGTACATATTTAAGTCCAGTTTACATTTAAAGCACTGTCAATATAATTCTCTGAATACATCACTGTTCATCACTTTTGTGTAAATGACATTGCTTAAAACTGATTGCATTGTGCCCAGTTGTTACCTATACATCATTCTTTCCCCATATTCCTGTATTTCTAACTCCTGTTCATACACATGTCCTGTGCAGTATACATTTAAGCAATAATCACCCAATCCATGGGCCGGAACTAGTGGCAACGGCCTGGGGTCTGAGTGAAAGTTTATCACGTTCCAGGTGCCGTTATCACGTTCCAGCCTGTGAAGGTGTGATTATTGCTATTAGCACACCCTGGGTTGCCAGTCCGTGACTCTGGGTGCTAAGACCAATGTATTTTCTTTCAATAAACGGAGCGCCCGCGGTGTCCCGCTCATTGAAAGAAAATACTTTCTCAAGATGGCTACCAAGTATCAGGACGGCGGGACTCCATGCAGAGCCCCTGTTCCATTTGCATGGCAGCCAGGATGGAGACTGAGCGGCAGCAGTGCCGGCAGTGGATGCCACTGAGGAAAAAAAGTACAGGGGGTGGGAGGGATGGGAAATTTAACATGAAGGGAAGGGAGTGTGGGGGGAAGATGGTGGGGGAATCTGCTCATACGTTGCTTGGAATCACAGCTTTGATTTTTCATTTAGCCACTTAAGCATCTTGGCCCGGTCCAATATATGTTAAATCATTTCTTTCAATTCGGGTTCGGGGATTTATCCAACTTAATAGAAGTTCTAGTGTCGCTCAATTGTTATCCACGTTTGTGGTCCTACTGTTCCAAATTCCTAATATTTAATGCGCCTCCCTTATCAGCTGGCTGGAGAATGATTTTTTCATCTCTGTAACTTATGTACCACTTTAATTGTGATTATAGTTAGTAAATTGTGGTCCTTTTTTGTAAGTGAGATTAGGTATCTGTTAAAAATGTCAGCCCAAATGTTCCCTGTATCACTGCTGTGGTGCAGATTCAATTAATTCAAATATTTCCAAGCTCCCCAAAACGTGTCTGATCTAGACAGGTCAGTTTATCAACACTGTCCAACAGACATTGTGATCCAGTGTCCAGTCCAATTAAAAAAATTAAAGGCTGGAAACATTGTACTGCTGCACCAATGGATCACTAATAATGCAATACAAATGGCTGTGACACATTTTCCAAATTGAAGTGGATGATTTTGGTGATATCCCGTGTGTGGTAGCAAGTTTCCTGACATTAATGTTGCATATAAGGGAATGGATCCTTCCCTCCCAGTAAATTAATGAGTGCTTAGTTTCTTAATTTATTTCGATTTTTGAAGTTACCTGCTGCACAGTTGGATTAATGTTTCTGGTTTTATTATTTATCTTGATCTCTGCTCTGTAATAAATTGCTGCTGAGTTTGGTTTTTGATCTGCTTCTAAATTAAATGTTGCTCCGTTTATTTGATCTGCCTCTGTGTCTGAAACATAGTGCTGCCTATGTATTAATTGTTGCTCGACTTCAAATTGTCATGTGTGCTCACTAGTGCCCATTTTTTTAATTGTGCAATTTACTCAAAAACAGTTATTTCTGCCCATTGGTGCGCCCAGACCTACTCTTCCCCCATGCACTTCTGCTGCTAAATCCTCTTTGCTCATTTTTGGCACCAGACTTATTCTTTTCCTGCAGCACCCTGCTACTCTATTTCTAGTGTGGCTACTCTGTCGCCACACTAGATCAATTGTTACTTTAAATGTTGTACCAAGCTAACTGTCTCACCACTGTATTTCTACTCCCTAATGGTGTACATTATTAATATCACCACTGTAACAGAAATTGCCCTGGATTGTTGCCTGCTGTTTTCCTCGTAGGTTGTGCCTTTTTGCTCCTATGTTCCTTTCTTCGATTATCTGTCCACAGGGTTGCTCTTAAGGAACCTCATACCTGTGCACCTTAAAGACAACTGTTCTCCAGTAATACACACACTTTGGTTAGGGCGGGATCCCATCAGGCAGAATCAATGGCAAAACAACCACTCTCCCTATCAGTGCTGTCTTGGAATTGCCCCAGGTCCTCTATCCAGGTTGGCTTCATCACTCAACTCACTAATGGGGTCCCCTCCTAATCGTTGAGATACAAGAATCCAGACACAACCATCCAACATAGAGCTGAACAGCCCAGGATGTGGATATAACACATGACCTGAAACCTGTCCACTCACATTATACGGTCCATACATAGTAGGTGATTAGTATCAGAATAGCCCACCAAGTAAAGACAGTCTGACAAGAAGGGAATTAGCAAACGCTTATGACCTTACTATACAGAGCAACATCCAACAAACCACAAATCTTTTCACCCACAACTCCTTATATTTTAACATATTTTTATTAGCATTTGTATAGACATACACTCATCAATTACAGGATGATTGTCACAGGATTTTGTGCATGTATATTAATTGCCTTTGGTGGCCAAAAAACAAAACAACTACTAAACAAAACTTTCTTCACTTATTGGCAGTGTGCATTTATGAACAACTCCAATTGCCTTGCAGGTGAGCGTGGTTGGTATTTACATCTGACATTCTCCACTCTTGGGAAGGAGCATGTTGATCAATGTCTACCTCATGTTACTTTCCATGTTGCCTGACATGAGTATTATAGGGAGAACCTGTTTGAGTTCATGGCGGTTTGTCATCAGAAGGATGGAACCTGTCCCAGACAGTGTCTTCCAAGCTTCATAGGCATCGCTTGTGTTCCCCTCTGCCCTGGTTACTCCATCCCGCCACACTCTGGTTTCAGCCTCTGCCCAGCGCTCAAATTCTTTGTGCCAACGTGTAAATTGTGGCCCCATGTTGATTTCCAAGCCATTGCAATTGTCCTTTTGGCCAATATGCACGCCATGTCCATGAATATTACATCATGCCTAAATTTCCCAACCCTGGGATAAGCATCCAACAAGAATTCTTTCGGGGTCCAGTTATATCGTGCAATTCCCGTCTTCCTGCAAACTTGCTGTACTCGTGCCCAGAACCTTTGTACATGCCCACATTCCCAAAACATGTGTATCAGTCCTGCTGTCTCTGGTCCGAAAAAGGGGACCGTGGTGGAGTGTTTTTGCAGAACCTGGCTATCCTTTGTGGCATCATGTAAGTGCGGTGTAAGACATTTAGCTGGATTAGCCTGAATCAGGAGTTTCTGGATACTTCTCAGGAGTATATTAGTATCCTTTCCCATTCCCTTTCTGCTATAGCTTCCCCCAGGTCCGTCTCCCAGCACTCTTTCAGTTTCACACCTCTAGAATTGGGGCTGTCTCCAAAAGGACATTCAAACTAGACACTGGTTTTCCAGCCAGTGCATGAATCGCTCATTAGGGACATTAAAGGATTTGGTGCTGGTTTCTCAGGCCAGCCCTCCCACTTCTCCTTCGCCACCTTTCGTGCCTTCTGGTATCTCAAGAACTGCCCTTTGGGTAACCCTTCCTTCTCAACCAGGCATCCAAATTCCCTAAAGGTACCACCTTCGTACATATCTCCTCAAGTGTAAATACCCCATATTTCCACATGTCGTACCACTGCCAGGTCCACACTATCTCTGCACACATCGGCAGCGGTCGGAGTCTCAGGCAGTACGGGTGTTCAAGCTTCAGCAGTTTCTTGGCCCTATGCCACACCTTCTTCCCCAACATTACAAACATGGGGGTGGTCCCCAAACAGCCCAAAGATGCACATAATGCTTCCTTCAGATGGGCAGGGGCTACCAGTGGCTGCAGCAATTCCGTTTCCGGGGTAGCCTCATCTGAGAGCCATCGAGCTGCAAAACTGAGCTACGCTGCAAGGTAGTACTTTTCAAAGTTAGGCAGTTGCAAACCTCCCTCCTTATAAGGCAGGTATAGAGTGGCTTGCGGCAGTCTGTCTGGCCGCTCCCCATAGGAATTCCTGCATCAATGCTTCCAGTAGGCGAAAGAAAGAGGCCTTAACATAGCAATGAACATTGACAAAATAGTATAGAAACCGTGGAAGAATTATCGTCTTGGTGATGGCTACTCTACCCATCAATGATGGGGGCAACCTAGACCAGAATGTCATGGATCTTCTGAGCCCTCTCACTACTGCTGCCATGTCGCTTTCATGCATTTGTTCTGGTGTGTGACTTATGTTCACTCCCACTGCCATTTGAGTTCACCCACACCTCCTAACAACTTCACCCAAGAGACACACAGTGGTGATGAACCTCAACAAAGACCAAAAACTAAACATCTTGCGTTACCTCTCAAATTACTGTGCCCCCAACTTACAGAGTACAAATAACCAGGTGGATTGTGCAGGAAGAAAGGAATCACTATCTGAACTAGCAGAAGGTGACAAAAGGCCCACACACAAACCAGATGGCAATTAGTATATGCAAGTGCTGCACTGGCAATGCCCACAATTTCCAAGGGAGTATAGGCAACCCCCCCACCACAAGCTACTAGGATTGTACTATACTAACAGACCTTTTGCACTAAAACACACATAACAAAGACTTACACTCCTACTTATCATTATACAGGATCCTGCCAACAGCCAAGGGCCAGATGAACACAGCTACCCAACTTATTGCCTACTATAACTATTTAAGGAGGAACACATCAAAATGAAAGCGCCACCCACAACTGCTACACTACCAATATTCAGTAACCCAGAGGTTAAGATGAACCCCGAAGGCATGATGACTGCAGGGACATAAGCAGCATCAGAATGAGACTTGGAGGCAGCGAATAAGGTGCATTGCAACCTGATGAACATTTGCTGTGTCTAAGCACAGAACTTCGATCCATGAAATCCTAAGTGAAGGACACACCAGCATTCTATTCAAACTCCTCCAAGTCATCTGAAAAGGAAAGAGATGATGATGAGAAATGGTTGTGGCACACATGAAACACCTCAAAATATCAACAGCGGTCATTATGGACATCCCAAAGTGTGAATCCCTCATAATGCCCGTTAACCCCCAAATTAACGTTTCCTTTCTGCTCATAAAAAGATCTCCTTCCAGAAATCCCAGCTTTGCACCTGGTTCCTCAGACACTATTGCCAACATTGTGGTGGAATATGAGCACCAAATCAATCGTGGAAATTTCAATATCTAGTAAGAACAAGACAAAATACACTGGTGCTAACTCTTTCAGCTCCGACATGGCAAGCTTTAACATTAATCCAATGTTCAAAGGGGCAAAGCATTCTGCAGGGCACACGTTAAATGTGTTTTTTTGCAAAGAAGGCCAGATGACAACCCCCAACCATATATGTTCTGTGGAGTGACCAACTCTTGGTACATTTTGTGATCAACAAACCAACACGTAGGCTTCCTATTTAAAAAGGTCAATCTGCCATTGTCAGGAGAAACTTGAAATCCCTCAGCCTGGAGGAACCCGAAACACTAAGGAAGGACACCATGATAAATACATCAGACTTCTTGCATTCAGAGGAATGAATAGATTCCAAAAGTGAATTTCGGAAATCCAGGGCATCCTAGCAACATTGAAAATATTCACCCGTTCAGCAAAACAGCAGCAGCAGCAAGCTGCTTTACCTTCCAGTTGTGAATCTTGGAGGAAACAAACCAGAAACTAGAACCAGTGTGGAGGAATCTCTACAACCAGCAAAAAATAATAGCATACAAGTGAAAGATCCGACACTACAAAGAAGTAATCTTAAGTTAAGAAATTACATTATGTTGAGCGCATCAGAACAGGAGAAAGACATTTTCAGTATTATAAAGGAATTGAGAATCCCTATATCCCACAAGAAGACACCCATATTCTCTCAGAAACTCTCCAACAATGTTACCAATAACTTCCAAAATTAGATTAAAACCATCCAGCAAGCCACAGAGACAGCCCATATCAATTAAATCAATGATGGTCTTTTAAACAAAAAAGCCATCTGAGAAACCTAGGGGCATTCTCCCATGTACACCCGGAAAATCCTCTATTCAGGTGGCCAGGGGAGGGCGGTCTCTTTCGTATCCCAACCCTGGGGGTGGACGAGCAAGGGAGGTTCACTTGGGTAGGAGAGTCCATGGTTGTGATAATGGAAATACTCCAGATGAGACATGGTATCCCAACAGGATAATAGGCAAGGAGGAAGTCCCTAAAGCCCTTTTGCGATATGCAGGCCCCATTGTCCCTGATCCAAGAGAGAGGCGGCAATACAGCATTTCAACAAAAGTAGCCAGGGAGGTGGGTCAAAGGAAACAACAATATGGCTTTAAACCTAACACCTATTTAACTCCCCACATTTCTGACCCACAGGGAGGCCGTCAAGATCAGTACCTTTATGGCAGGGGACCAGGAGTAGGAAACAACCTTACAAAAGGGGAATCACCCCAGTGGTATAAAACAGAGCCAGGCAATTCCCCTCTTTCGTCTGTCAGCCATCCTATGATTATTCCACCCATAAAGATAATTTTCAATCCCATTTCATCTCCCCCTCCCCATTTCCAACTAATACTGGGAAGAAGAGGAGGCAATCGAGAGTAGTGAGGATTACCCAACGAAACAACATGGGTAAAGTAAGGTAAACCTACTGTAGAAACTCCTCAAGTTGTCCCACTAATAGACAGGGTCTGGCATGTAATAATGATCACTTGCACCTGACTCCACTTGACTCTCTTTTCAGGACTGTAGGACAGGCATTTCCTGTTAATTGAGTATTGAAGGTCAGGCAAACCCAGCCCTGACCTCACACCTGCAGCCCATTGATACAAAACAGGTGTATACAAGGAGAGTGCTGAGAGAGCAGGGAGAGCAGCAGTTGAGAGAGCACAAGGGAGGCTGTGTGGCTGATCCAGCAGGAGATCCCTTCCCAGTCCCAGTTCAAGTTTTGTCAGGAACAGAAAGCGAGCTGGGGATGCTGTCTGGTCCAGAGAAGCCAAGAAGCAGAGAGTGGCAGGGGCTGAAGGCTGGAGTAGAACAGTGTGCCGACACGCTGGCCCGGTGTCTGCGACTGGCTGCAGCGTGTTACGGGACTGTGTCTCCAAGGAGTCGGAGTGAGGCTGCCTGCATCCTGCTGGCAGTGTTTAGTGGAATGCTCGTTCCCTTGTGATCTGTGCCGGCCCCAAGGGTGTCTGAGGGATAGGTGGTGAGACCCTCACCACAACCCTGTGTATCGTGGAGGGACCGGCTATCAATGTAACGATGCCCAATGAGAGAGAAACTGGGGAGTGTGCATGTGACTACAGCGGAGAAAGGCCAAAACTGTAAAGCGGCATGCGATAAAAAGCAAGCAATAGATTGCAAATGGGCATGAAACAAAAATCAAGTGAGAAAGAGTGGAAAGCGACACAAAGCAGGAAAACGAGAGAAAATAATCCTTTTGTGAACTTAAAAGTTCTCTATTGTCCATAGGAAGAGGGGTATTGTTGGACTTGAAGAGCCAAGTTATATAAAAAAAAGCCAACAGGTTCTCGGACCCACATATATGAGAAAGTTAAAGGGATCTGGAACCCATGTAATCAAGAAACAATACTTGAAACACAAGCATTGCCTCAGCCAAAAGGAAGCCAGTATTTTTTCAAGAAAAGACATAAAGGTGAAAGGTGAATAGAATGGTGCAAGGGAACCGAACGTAAAGGAAAGGTGCAAGAGCGAAATAAGTGGGCAAGAGCCACGATCAGTAAAAGGACAGGTGCAAGTGTGTACGAAAGTAAAGTGAATCAAAGGAAGGTGCCAGGGGCACAAAAAAGTAATAGAAGAGAAAGCCAAAGAAGGTGGCAATGGGCACAGTGAAGTGAAGGATAACAAAGCGGTGCAGTAAGCACCTGAAGATGAAAGGATAGAAAAAAACAAGTACAGGAAATATAGAGAGGGACCAAAGATCAGAGTGGTCACGCTTAGGAGGAGCAAAGGTACCTGGCGTTTTCAAAAGTCTTTGATTCTACCCCATGAGAAGGTTATTTGAGAAAGCAACTGTATATAGAGGAAAAAGGTACAACCTGACAAGTTGAATTTTGGTTCTGAAACTGAAACACCTAAACTTGGGGAAGGGAACCCCGAGAGGCCTAAGAGAAACTGCGTTATTAAACTGAACCTGTGCTTGAAACTGAAGGGGTCTGAGCTTGGGCAAGGGAACCCTAAGAGGCCTAACAGAGGTGAACTTTTGTTTGGTGAAACAAGAAGGCATAAGCCTGGGGAAGGGAACCCTGAGAAGTTGAAAGAGGAACTGTGTTATATTTATTTTGTTCTGTTGAAGTTGGACAAGTTGGAGCTTGGGGAAGGGAATCCCAAAGAACTACAGAAATCTGAAGTTGGACAAGTTGGAGCTTGGGGAAGGGAATCCCAAAGAACCACAGAAATTAAAAGTATTTGAGAATATTGCAAGGGCCCTGTGGAGAAGGTCTTACAAACAGCCCTTTTTGATTGAACTCATGTTTGCGACATTCACTAAATGTCGCAAGTCTCTCCCCTTCTCACCTGTTTCTCTTTACTTGCGACCTTCTTGGAAGTGGCTTCCTTCTTTCGTACTGTCTGGGATTTATACAGGCCCGTGCGCGGGTCTTCGGATTCCAGCGTGAGGTTTGCGAGTGTCCTTCGCTGGGTAGCATTCAAACATCCAGGACTGGGAACCAGGAAGGGAAACAGTGTCTGGGTTCGGAGGTACGGAAGCGTCATAGGACCGAGCACAGAAAGGATCCAGGAATGAAGCGCGGAAGTAGGTAACGAAAGGAACGGGAATATATTCGGGAAGATGAGAACAAGGACTCGTTAGAGAGCACCGAGCGGACTCCGGCAACACACGTCTAACTACTCCAAGCAGTAGCGTTGAGCCGCGGGGGCGTGGCTGTTTAGTAGGAAGTTGAACGTAACGCGCAAGGGCTGGTAAGCAGCGTTTCGAAATTAACGGCCATGTTGGAAGGATCACAGAGTTCAGAGCACGATGCATCATGGACCACAAAGTCCAGAATGGACCTAATCGGCGGTTCATGACACTAAACTACATCTGGTGAGAAGACCACCTAAAACCAACCTTGGTTTCCTGTTTCTGTTGAACCACTATTTTTCCTTTTTAACCCTTTAAATGCCAGCGACGAGCCGGCTCGTCGGTAAAAACCGCTCCAGGTTGCCACCGACGAGCCGGCTCGTCAGTGGCACTTAAGGGGTTAATAAGGGGGGAAATGTTGGCGGGTTTGGGCGGTGAATACCGCGATTTAAAAAAAAAGCCATTGGCACTGGGGGGGAACCTCAATGGCACTTAAGAGGTTAAAGACTTCTTAACCCATTTTTGTAAAAACTGAGGGCAAGCATAGGTTTAGACATAGACAGATTATTGTTTTGGACTTTCAGACATCGACGGCCCCTAAAAACATCAGTTAAGGGAACCATCCCTTTAGAGGTAGAGGCATTACACCAACCCAGTAACCTTGGTAAATGTTTTGAAACTAACATCTTTGAGTCTGTGTCTCTCTTGATACCATGCCTGTTTCACACATCTCAAGCTAAATATTAAACTGGTGTGGGGCAACTAAGCAGACTCCCCTATGGCCCCTGCATAGATAGAAGGAGATCTTTACCAAAGAAACCCCATCTCATTACTTTGGAAATTCCTGAACTCTAGTCTGGAAAAAGGAATTGTACCAAAATCTTTCAAGACGGCCTGCGTTAAATCACCCCTCAAAAACACCACCAGAAATCCAGATAAAACTGCCAAATACCGACCAATCTACAATATTTGTACTCCCAACTAAAATCTTGTAAAGCTATGTATATGAAAGCTACGTATATATTCAAACTCTGTAACATGTGGAGTGCAACAACATCATAGATCAGAGGGTCTGCAGCCTGCCGCTCTCCAGATTATTTGGACTACTAATCTCATGATTCCTCGCTATTGACTATGCTGGTTAGGGATAATGTAAATTGTAGTCCAAAATATCTGGGGAGCCAAAGGTTGCAAACCCTTGTGAAACATGCAGAAGTAAGATTCAGAGTAATGAGGGAACTGAGTCTGCTTGTATAGCCATCCATGGTCACTCACCTTGTACTTCTAGAGCTCTGTGGTTTTAAACGCATTCAACCACACACTTTACTAGGGATACTGGATGGAGTTGGTGAATACAACACTGCACTAGAGTGGATGAGGTCTTTCCTCATGGACAGAACAGAAACCACCTGGCTTTCCTCTTTCCAGATCTAACTCCCATAAAATAGCCTGTGGGGTCCCACAAGGCTCAAGCCTATCACCTCTTATTTTCACCATATAGATGAGCCCACTTGTGATGCTCACAACTACGCAGATAATGCACAAATCATCTTCAAAATGACATTGAAGGAGGATGTTTACTCCACCCTCGCAATCTGCCTTTCACAAGTGAGCACATGGAAGACCATTAACAGCTTAAAACTCAACTCAGACTAGACAGAAATCATGATCATTCACCCAGTCTCTTGACCCGCAGTAATTGGTACCTTCAAAAGTGGTCGAGGACTGTAAGATTCCTATGTAAAATAAACTTAACCTGGAACCAGAAATCAAAGCCTTAGGAATAAAAATGCATTTATGCACAGCAAGTTGCATAATGCCATTCCTCACCTTCGCGCACCTGGCCCTTGTCCTATCTCTGGTTTAGTCAGGAATAGACCATGCCAACGGCATACTTCTTGGCTTGCCCAGTTACCTTACTAAGAAACTTCAGTGCATTATGACGAATCGCGAGGTGTTGTCACTCCTTTAACTTCCCTATAAAACCTTCTCTTACCCTCCCATCGGCTGCCCCAATATACTACTGTTCCACCTCTCAGGTCGAGACCACTGAAAATGATAACACCCATAAGATATTCAATGACAGTACTGACACGAGGAAGAGGCCAAGTGCAATGAGAAGCAATGCTGTGAACCAAGGCTCGCAGTCTAGTTGTTCGAATCAACCAATTGGCTGCTGTCATTTACAATGAGAGCGGGAACCGAACAATGGTGTCCTATACCTCTCTGCACGGACTGAGAATTCAGCAAGCAACACGAAGTTCAGACCAAGAAAGGACTAAAATAAATGAATATTTACCAACACATAGCAGCATGCTGACCCTTATTGGGGGAAACGCACCCCAAATCACATTAAGAAGGTATACAAACTTTACACTTATGAATAGTGCTCACAGACCTTGGCAGGAGAATAAACCAAGGATGGGGGGGGGGGGCAAAGAGAAATGTGAAGCTAACCGCGTGAAGGGGGTCTGGGACCCACGCTAGAGGAGAACCCCTGATTATAATAAAGAGATACAAAAAGCCAACATGCATGATTGACTCTCAGACATCTTGGCAGGAGAGTAAACCAGGGCTGTGGGTGGATGTGAACTCAGAGAAAAGAAGCCGTGAGAAAAAGGTCATTGAGTACCCTACTTGGCAGGAGAGTGACCAAGAGGGGGTTACTGAACAATGGTCTGGGACTATTTTACCTTCTACCAATCTAGATAAAGCTGGAAAGAATCTGGGGAAAGGGAATCAGCCCTTTGAGTCTTGTGAAACTTTGCTTGCTTTTCTACCTTTCTGGAAATAGCTGGAAAGACTCTGGGGAAAGGGAATAAACCCCTGGAGTCGTGTGGAATTTTTGTTTGCTTTCTACACCTTTTTGGAACTTTCATTTTTGAACTGCAAACTTGGGCTGCAGGCGGCCAGACAAGAAACATTTTCCTTAGCACACTTAGCACATTATTATGAGTATAGCTTGTGGGGGATAGGTTATGATTTGGACACAGGGTGTCAAACTTTATTTGCGGACATTCTGACAGAGACAGTGTTCATTTGTTGAGGCAGGTAAACCCCTCATAGAGATAGGGTCAGTTAGGTTTTGCTCCAACTTCCCTGTTATCAATAAAGGTTGTCACCAATCAACATGCCACCCTTGTGTCCATCTCTTGCTCCTACATCCTCACAGCATCCAGAACACAATTTCAGGATGACTACTCAATCGACAGGAGAGAACGCATCATACCAGCCCTAAAAGCTCCCTGTAAAAGAAATCCGTTGCCCACAGAGACCTCAAGGCCATAGAGCCGAATTCATGCTAGAAATGGTCACCCAATACCAAATACCAACCTAGAAGAACATTGACATTGATTTGTATTCATTTATTTTATTTATTGGTTATTTGCCTTGTGTTTCAAGGCACATCAAGACAAGGGGGGAGTAGGGATGAGGAAGAAGGTATAAAACAAAAACGTTCTTAAAAGGTCTTGCAACATTCAGAACGTGCAAGTGCTATATCATGAGAGCAGGTGGCGGGGGAGAAGAGGAAGTGCAAGAAGGGAGTCAAAGGGATGAAAATAAACAAAAGCCTTTTTACTAGGTCGTGAGACGATTTGGAATGTGCAAGTGCTGAAACATGAAAAAAGAGGTGAAGGGGAGGAGGGGAGTGCAGGAGGTCAAGAAGAGAGGTAAATGAGCAAACCAACAGAACAATAAACGATCTTACTAAGCCTGGCAACAATTAGGAACGTGTAAGTGCTGTAACATGAAAAAGAGGGGATGGCAAAGGAAGGGAGGGGGTGAGGTGCAATGGAGGAGAGAGCAATGCAGGGTGGCAGGATGAAGGGACATTAATGCAAGTGAACAGGTGAGATAAAGAAAAAAGGTTAGAATGAGGTGACAGTGGGGAGGGCATCATCTCATGAAGTATGGGGGGCAACAAAGCTATGCATTAACAGGTAGTAACGGAACACCAACATGGGGTGCACGGGGGCCAAACATCAAAACGTAGCAGCAGGTGCCAAAAACGACAGAGTAGGTATGAAAGCAACCCCACAATGCAAAGATAATACAGCAAAACTCATAACCATGTATAAAAAACCATAATCACAGGGACAAAGAAGGCGGCTATGAAAGTGAACAGCATCAACAAAAAACATTGGTAGAGTCAAAGTTGCACTTGCAGGCCTTGGCGGTAGAGGTAGAAGATATTGACCAGCTAGGTAGGCTGTGGTAGTTTAGGAACACTGAGTCAGACTCATAGGTGGAAGGTGCAGATGAGAACAGTAGAGGCACAGCTGGTAGAAAAACAGACGGGTGGTGTTTAGGAGGACAGAAGCGCATTAGGCAGATGCAGACAAGTACGTGTAAAGTAAGACGAGAGCCATGAACAAAGGGATCTGGGCTGCGGGAACCAGTCAAAGAGGAACACGTGGTAAAAGGACAGCCAGGCTCAGGGCAGCGTGGACGCCATGCGGGATGCAGCCTCGAGCGGGACAGAGTAAGCAGCAGATTGGAGCAAAAGGAAAAGAACGGGGCCATCAGGGAGGCTGTGTGGAGTTTCCGTAGCAGTGGCTATGCAGGTAGAGCAGTTCAGGATGAAGGGCGCAAAGCCAGGGCACAGAGTGTGACAACGCTTACCTGAAGCAAGGAGAATCAGAGATGCTGCGATCCAGGGAATGATGAAGGGTTTTACCAGAAACAGATCAGCGAACCGAGGGGCAGAGGGAGATGGAAGGTGGGCAGGCGGGGCAAGGGCCTTGGTGTGGGCCTTAGTGGGGAGCAAACTTCACCTGCTGACTCTCCCAGGTTGGTCATTATAGGTAAAAAGGTGACCATTCATCTCCAGTCATGCAGGCAGGTCGGAGCAGCAAAGCAATGCTGCCGGATTGATGTATTGGCGGCGGCCATTGATAATTGGCCCAGGGCCCTGTTTCATGCTGCTTCTGCTTTCCTTGTGGCCCGCCGAATTATGTAGATGTGCCGAGGGCATGCAGGCTGTAGGCAACAGGCATGGAGAAGGTGATGAATTGCCCTCGGAGCCAGTGACAATGTACTGCTAGAAACTATGCCTTACGCCAGCAAGACACTATGGATTAACTTTCTCCAATATTGTACCCAAACTTTGGAACACTTTGCCAAAGCCTGTTTTTTTCAATGCGTAACATGTGAATACACCAACACAGAGAACCTGTGGCATTACACCATAAGCAGAAACTTGGACTGGAGATCACGATGTATGCTCGCCCATTAATCCTTGGCCGGACAACCAGGAAACCCCATTCAGGCATCATCCACCAAAACTAATTTATACTAAAGCCTGACTTCTACAGTGTTTCGTGCTATGATGTGCCCTGTGTCTTGGTTTCTAAGAAACAATGTTCGAAATTGATGGGAGATGGGATCTATTTAGCTTCTTCTTCTAGCTCAGGGAAACCTGATTACTTTGACACCAGCAGCTACCAGAAGCTACTTTTAGCTCCCAGCCATCTGGTGACATACAAACATACATATGTGACATCAACTTTATGCATTGGCAATGTTTATGAACAAGGTTTAGGTCACATTTAGAACACATCTCAAGCACAATAGATCATACATAATAGACGAAAAGTGTACTTTTGTCTCTTGTGTGAAGGTTAAACACACACCGTGCTATGTACTAGCTCCTGGCTCCCTAGAGGCAGCTCCTGCATACCAAATGTTGACAGATACCTAGGAACTGGTTTTCCCTATGCTAACCTTACCCCCTAACGTTGCCACTTCTGTTCTTAGGCATACAACAGGCATAACAAAGAAGCCAATCGCATACAGCTTTGTAACGCCCCATCCAACATACTTCAAACACAACACTACCCCTCTTCAACCAACTTTAATACCACAGCCACTGCCAATGCATCATGACACTGTGGGCACACAGTTTGCTGTTTTGAACAAATGCCTCTATGCTCTGAACACAACATTTAGAAACTAGCCCGAGGCCAGGGTACTTCCAATCTCCGATCATCCACACGATAGCAAAGCTATCTTGTGTTTCCCTCTCCGCCCAACCCACACTAACTAAACTCGACCCCGCTATCAGATTCTCCAGAGCACCTGGAGACCACACAAATGGAAGTGGTCAGTGGCATGAACTGCTGTAACATATCAGTGCACCCCCAGTTTAGCATTATGATGAGGAAACAAGAGGACCACTCCCAGAATGCAATGCAAAATAGTGTGAAACTGTGTATTTTGGGTCTGTAGCTATAACCCTACAGTCCCCTTATCTGCACTTATCCTCCCCTTGTCTGTGCTTTAAACCTCGCACTTTCCACCCTGCTGGCTGCACTACTAGTTGTTGTTGTTATGCCTTGCTCAGCACTTTCCACCTCTCCCTTCTTCCTTGCACTTTCCCCTTTCTCTCTCCCTTGCACTTGCGCATTCTCAGTGTCACTGGGCCTAGTAAGATTATTGTTTTGTCCTCCCTTGCTCCCCTCCCTTGCCTCGTTGCGCTGTGAAACACGTGTGTATGAGCGCCTGAAAAATAAAATATCATATTCATCTTCAACTAGAAAAGAAAAATGACACCCTGTTGGTCACATCAAAAGACTGGTGCCATTTTTACTTGTAAACTGAAAGTGGTAAATACCCGCAAACCATCTCTAGAAAACATAGAACTGCTTAAATGATGACATAGTGATGGAAAGTATCTTCAAAAGGACCCGAACTTATTCAGGGTGCGAAACATTATCACAACCTTAACATTCTCACAACCTTGAATCAAAGAATTGGTCGCCAACCTCCTCATTCTGCAATACCTACAGTTTTTCAAATCTGCCTAATTTTAGCTCTCGGCATGTTTTATTTCAATACTCCGAACTTTTCTACATTACAGAATAATGAAGTGTTCGAACGATATAATCACATCCTGCAGTAATCAAGGTTGGACGAATGCACCCCACAATGGCAAAATGATGGCACAAAATGCCCTTTACTATTGGTATGAGCAGTTTTGTGTAAAATCAGTGGAACATTTTTGGCTAACGGTATTGTAGAATGTATTTATTTTTAGTTGTATAAACATTTATTAAACGCATCAAACCCTTAGGCATCAGGGCACTGTTACATACATGTTAGTCTTAGTACGGTTATGGCAGAGCTACACCTCGTGGTACGGGGGCAAGTGCCGAAGTACAGGTAAGCGTGTTTACAGTCAGGATTACAGGTACAGGGTGAGTCAAATCCAGTAGTTACAAGTATGTTAAGGGTAGGAGCAGGTCAGGCTGCAACGTGTCAAATCCAAACGTTTTGCATAGGTTGAAAGCAAGTGCAGCGCAGGCTGCCAGTGACGAGCTTTTCCAGTATCAAATCCAGTAATTACACATAGGTCAAATGCAAGTGCAGCGCAAGCTGCAAACGGTCAAATTCGGTAGTTGCGCATAGGTAAAAAGCAAGTGCAGCGTAGGCTGCCAAGAGTCCAATCCGGTAGTTGTACATTGGTAAAATGCAAGATAGAAATAAAATATCAAGTCCAGCGCAGACTGCAAAGGGTCAAATCCGGTAGTTGCACATTGGTCAAACGCAGCTAAATTCAGCTATTGCACGACATGTGAAAATACAGTGTGGCCATTGGGTGCAGTAAAAGTTCGTTTATGAAAGAATCAGAAACAGAAATCATAAGGTGCTTTATAAAGTGGGGGGGGGCTCCATTATAAATCATGCCAGAATACTTACGGGAATATATGTGAATTTAGCTGTGAAACCTGTATATGTATGCAGGTTTCTTGTATGGCACTTAATACCGGCTTCAAAGCACTGTATAAGTATGGATATGATTGGATCCAGTGGTAGCGTTATAGCCAGTTATGCAGTCTACACTGGTGGGTGAAGCTTGGAATTACCCATGGCTTCTTCCAGCTGCTTATAAACATAAACCCCTGTTGTTTGTTCAAAATAACCCAACCCAGATTTGTTTTATTTAGTTGAAAACGGGTCTGTTCGATTGTGCATTAGCATACACGTGCATGCGCTGTACCTTTCATGGGCCTGCCTTTTCGTTTGTTTTTGTAGCGTTTGTTACATTCTTTGGTGGTGTTACTGTGAGAGCAAATATGCAGCTCACCCAGCAAATATTTACCTGTGTGTGTTTTTCAAGCCCTTTGGAATGTCTGGTATTGCCAAACCTTATTTTGCTCATATTGACATTTTAATATGAATAGTGTCGGTCATTTAAAGGTTATCCATGGGTCATTCATTGCTTGTAAGGCTCAAAAGTATTTCCCGATACTTTTCAAACAAGCCTATACTCCATGACACAGACCTCCTGTTGGTTGGCTTTCAGTGCTTAAGAGCACAAATAGATTTGCAATTATTAGTTTTTCACTTCTTACAATTTACTTCATTAAAAAAAACACGGTGTTGTCCTTTCGCTCAACAGCTGAACTTGCAGTGCTTCTAAAATTGTTAACTTCATTTCTTATTTCATTTGTTACAATTTTAGTTACATTTACAGTCATGAACATTCATAATTGTAAATCTAGTATAGGACTCGCTAAATCCGTGATATTCCCATAGCTATCATCTCTACAAATCATTGGATACGTTGGCCTATTTGACCTTTTTGTTTACGTTTGGTAACGTTTCGACTTTGAAACGAAACCAGTATTACATTTCTAGTGATGTAAGATCATTGGTGATAGGTCATACATTCCGAGCACATTTGGGCTTAAAGGGATCTCCCATTCACAGACAAATTAACCCCTTAACTGAATGCAAATGGGGGCGAGCACACCCTCACTTATCCCATACTCCTGAGAATGATTTAAAGCAGAGCTATGGCTCAGAGACTAGGTTTCAATTTCATGCATTTCAACCTTGATGAAGGCTGGGGCTTCTTCATCTTCGAGCCTCCCCCTTAACAATGCTGAAGAGGGGTTCCCTGAAAGGGTCCTCATGTCCCCTATGCGAATGTCAGCCTGAAGGATGAGAAACAAACGATGCAACTCGCAGTTGGGCCAGGCGCGCCAGTGTATCTCACATATGCAAAGTGATATTCGCTCAGACGACCCTTTAAGCCTTATCCAGTTGACGGTTTCTAAGAGATGGGTGCCTCATCGATGGATCAGGTTGACTGACGACAAGATCCAGCCGTGATAATGTCACTAGTGACAACACGACATAGCAGCGTTAGTCACGAAGCAAACTCGCATTCCTGCACGAAGATACACAGACACACACATATACGAAGAACATGCTTACACCTTCTATAGATAGAGGACAGCTACATGTAGATACTGTCAAGAATTGTTCCTTTTCATTAGCCAAACACAGAAACGCAAGAAAGCCAAGCATACATGGACCGAGCTTGCAGCCACTTTCACGCAACTAATCATAAAGGAGCTAGTGTAATGTATAAGGGACCCATAGGGCTCTATCACGACTAACCTCTAAGAAGATATTAGGACACGTAGGGAAACCATAGAATGACTGGAGTGAATACACATAAAACCACAGGCCTCTAATACATAAAAGTGGAGTCCCTGCAGCACGAAGCACAGAGACTGTGTTCGCAGCCAAGGACAAAGGGCAGGTGGAAGATTCCAGATTCCGGAGGTGGTAAGCCACCTGAAAAATACAGAATAAAATCCTCATAATTGTAGACAGAAAGGCTCAGTTTTAGGTCCTCGCAGACGTGACCCAGCAGAGCCGAACAATGGCTATTGACTCATAGTGGGAAGAGGGGCTGTTCCCAGCGAAGCAGACAAGATTGATACATGCGTTGTCTACCAAAAACTGCAGCCTGCAGGCACTCTCTCAGGCTAGGTGATCAGACCAGTGGCAACAATGGGAACACAGTGTTTCTCATTACCTTGAAAAGGTACACCGAACGCTGTGAACAGAACAGGGTCCCAGGCTTGGGAGGACTCGCCCCATCCATTCCAGATGCTTAGATCATGGGGTGGTGTAAAATGTTGCACGGGCCAATGATCATTGTGTAACCCTGCAACAAAGTAATAGATCGTTTTTGGGGAAGTCTCAGGCTAAGCCACCTGACATGGTAAACTACTGAGGTAACTAACATATGGGACTTCTATTAGTAACGCCACCTGAGCTGCCCAATGGGAATGCCCCTTAGGTTTTGGGGATGGTGTTAATGTTTGCACGCCACCATGATACAAAAACAGGTTACACAGGCTCAAACGCAGAGATTGCCTGAGATGTTGTTGTTTCCTGTATGACCCCTGTCTATTGGAGAATAAAGACAGTGTATTTGCCCCATGGCTGAGTTCTCCGTTATTGCCGGGGGGAAGGTTCCGGATGGGCCCCAGATACTCTGCTAACTTGTGGTGTTGTTAATGTGAACGCCCCCCGTCCTCTGGTACTATTACAAAGCGCTGGCAGAATTTTTTCTCTGCCATCTGTAGTTAGAGCTCTTTTTCCCTAGCTTGGAGAGAAGGCACCTCCCAGGCTGCACCGGCTTTGATTTTCAGAGAATAAAGCCTGCAGCATACATTGTCACACATGCGATACGTTTGAAAAGCGAATATCAGTTTGCATCCACGCCTGCGTTGAAGAGGTCCACTTTTCTGAGGTATTGGAGCAGTCCCATCCTCCCTCAGGTTGCCACAGTAGAAATATCAACCCACTAAAGTGTATTGTAGTCTTTCATGATACAAACATTTCCCAGCTGAGCGTTTATTACTTATTTATTTTTAATGTGGGAGAGACTAATGTATTTTCTGTTTTTAAAGCACAGACTGGTCATGACTACATTGGAGAAGTAATGCTGCTTTTGTGTTGGGTTTTTTGGACTGCGTTGACACACAGTGCTCGGAGTAAAGGACAAAAGACACATTTTAGTCATAAACTAACAGGGAATAGGGTGTGTTTGTTGTAGGTAAGGCCAGGTGATGATCCTGGTCTTTGTCTTCAATTTGCAGGATCTAACGACTGTAATCTGGAAGATATCTCAGCTTTGAAGATTGGTTTTTATGAAGAAACGTCCTCTGATCTAACAACCCACCACCACAATGCCACCCCAAGATTCTTGGACAATAAACAGACTGTTTTTTTGTCTGAATATTCTGTTTAATTTAAAATAATAAATCAGCATTGGTAAAGGTGGTCCTCTAACATTGAATGCGGGCGAAGTCACCTACAATATACCATACAAATGCTGGGCATTTGCAGAAAAAAAAACAAGCTGGCTGCTATTCTCTCGTTAATATTTACATCCACAATTCACACAAACATCCATTCGTTTCAAAACGTCAGAATAACTATTCGTGACACAACTATGAAATCTTCTCCAGTATGAATATTCAAATTACCAATACTTGTTGGCATCCGCTTTCAAAGAAATCGCACACTAACTTTACAATATGTCACGCACTTTCATTTTAATGACACCAGCAATTGTTGGCATCTGAGAAAAACATTGGATTCACGTATAATCACGTATCAATTGCTGCAAATCTATGAATCATGTTGTACACCATGTCACACACCTATATATACATTTGCTCTGTAATAACTCTGCTATTAATTAATATTTGGCTATTATCAGAGAATAAAATGCTCTGTACAATATTACATTTTGGGGCATCCTATTTTGAATATACCCCACAAAGTGTCTTACAGGTCTCAGCCCCATGTAGTGGCTTAGCTTGCAACAAATTCCAGACAAATTTCCTATAGGCAGGGATTAACTCATTCTTGGGACATATGCCTAAATGCACAGAGGTTATTGTACTTTTAAATGTCCAGGACAGGTAAGAACATCAATCCCTCCAGGCATCTCTGCAAGTAAGCTCTGCACCCAGTCTGTCCCCTGCTTTCAAAATCCTTCTCAGGCAATTTAGTTCTGTCTTGGAAAGTTTCTGCATTTGGCGCCCTCTGGAAAAGGCTTTCTTAAGGAGGATTTCTATTCGCTACATGCATTTATATCCCCAATCGACAGTGCTCCTACCAGATAAGCTTCCTTGATATGATATGATATGGTATTTATAACGTGCCTATACACAAGTGTTTCAAGGCGCGACGAGGCAAGGGAAGGGGAATAGATGGAAGACCGAGATAACAAATTTACTAGGCCAGGTGACATTGAGATCCCGCAAGTGCAGGGGAGAGGGAAAGGGAAAGTGTGGGGGTATGGGGAGGGGGCAGTGCAGTACATAGGATCAACAGTAATAAATAAATTGAATAAATAACACAATAGGTAAAAGTGCGGCCAGCTAGTGGCAAGTGCAGGCATCAGGTGTCAAGAACTGATGGGGTTGTAGGGATACAGAAACAGCCCCAAGTGCAGGGGTTGCACAGGAGACAGTGCAGGTGTGCAGCTGGCAGGGGAGTGGACCTGGGCCCGAGATCAGAGGTTAGCCAGGTGACTAGTGCAGTTTCAGTCAGGAGTTAAGCAGGGGAGAGGAGGAGAGAAAGCAGAAGCAAAGAGGAAGGTCTTGAGTTGCTTCCGGAACCAGAGATGGTTCTCCTGAAGTTTCAGAGAGGCAGGGAGGCTGTTCCAGAGGGAGGCCCCAGCTGAAGAAAGAGCTCTACCACCACCTCTTTGCTTGGAGAAGCGACTGACCCTGAGGGAGTTGGAGGCGGATAAGTCTCCTTCCCAAGAACTCTTCCAATTCTATTTGTGTACTTGATTCCTCTCCAGTCTTCCCAAGAACTCCTCAAATTCCATTTGTGTCCTTGATAAACTCCACTCATGCAATGTTTAATGCAGACGTTCCTGATTGGATGGGCATTGTGATGGTTTTGCTTCAGATATTGACACTCCCAATGATTCTCCCCTTTGTTTCGATGGGTCCATTGTATTTTACCCCGCCACAAGAGGAAGTAGTTCTCTCCTCCCTTCTAGGTGTGAGAAACCTGAAGGTGTCTCACCCGCTGGTCCCCGGAGATCTGTTATCCAGGAGGCCAGGACACGGCCATCGCTATTGGATCCAGTTCCTGAGGGTGGACCAGAGGGGGGAGGATCACTTGTATGAAGGGTCTTCGGGGTGTGGAAGTGGGACACTGAAGTTTGAGATGCGGTACCCCCTTCCTTGTAACACCTTTTCCCCATGCTACCCTGTAGGATATTTAGAAGCTCTGTCCCCCCACCCCCTCTTTGGACATGAACACTTTCTTACACCGTAACAGACAACGGTCTAACACCAGAGGCGTTTACCTGACATGTCCCAACACAAGGGTCAGGCAGAGTTGGGCAATTAACAATAATCACACACACCTGACGGCCCTTTACCTTCCCCACAGGGATAAAAGGTAGAGCACAAGGGCACACTACGAGCAAGGCCGAACGCACGAGGAAACAGCTACACCGAACTGGTAGTTCAAACGGGGGAGAAAAGCAGCGAGACCTGGAGGGACGACGAAGGGTTAATTGCCCTTTTCAACTCAGACCTGCAAAGCCTCAGGAAAGGGTATTACAAGACCGGGAAGTACAGCTGACGAGTGGAGTAACAGATGTCAACAGTGCACAGGGGCATCCCACATTGATAACACAGGCAGGAAGGCACGCTGGCTACCATGGTACCGTCCTTGACTCCAGAAGCAAGCCAAGCCATCAGACTCGACATAATCAAGTTGGAGGAAGCTGATGGCGAACCGAATTATGTTAGGCCCAAAGTTGCAATTGGCAACATTAGCTGAACGCAAGAACTTGAGAGCAAAGAACTTGTGTGTGTTTGAACATTTGGGGGAATCCCAGTGAAGGGCCAGCTGCAGAGTTGTCAGGTGCTGCAGGAGTGCTCATTCGAAGGACTCTTGCTGGCCCCTTTTGCGTTGAAACTGCCAGTACCAGAAGGCCCTAGGAAAGGGCGGCATTAGGTGTCAGAGTGGTCCTCCAAGGATCATATCGAATCCCTTGTACACTCGAAAGTCTCTGACCCATTGCCAAGAGAAAGCTAAGGGAAGTGAATCCTGCATCGTGCGAAAGTAAAGTGAACTGTGTATTTGGCAAACGTCAACCCAGTTGGGGTGAAGAGTAATACACCTGTGAACATTGTGTAGACGAGAGTGAACCTGGCCGAGGGTTGTCTTTAGTGGGAAGTTGTTTAAAGAGACATTAGGCTCTTAAATATTACAAGCTGCATTTGAAAGGCCGTAGCGAACCCGATGGAGGAGGCCCAAGTTGCAAGAAGGATCCGAGCCCAGGGGAGGGAGATCCAAGGGGTGAAGAGCAATCGCCCAAGGTACAAGATTACTGAAGGAACTTTTGTTTGTTGTTTTGATCCATCATACCTTCTAAGGAAAGAGACTTTGCAGAGAAGAGACTTGGTCCCTGAAGGTTCTGGTATCATTGAACTGGAATTGTGAGCCTTGTGCTGAAGAGGCCCGGGACTGTGCTGTGCTCAGAAGTCCCACCTTGTACGGGGCTAAAAACATGGAGAAGAGAGACGCAACTTTACCATCCTGACTTATCATTTTGTGAACACTTCTTTCTTTTCTGGTGAGCATTGTCCCACACTCTTTTTGTAACTTAGTGGTAAGAATTGGCAACAGGTTTTTTAGTATAAGTCCTTTTTATTTGACAAGATGCCACTAGGACTGCCTTACTATTATTTGATGGTCGTAGCTTGCTCCCATTTTAGATTTAGGTTTAGATTAGGCGTTTATCTCACCCAGTATAAAGTTCAATAAAAACCCTTGAACTGTGATCACTTGTGTCTGTCTTTACTGTTGCCACCATGAGTTCCTTACACAGGGTTGTGATCAAATTGCACTGAAATCTACTTTTTGCAAATTCATTTTTAGTAAAGACCTTCCCTATTATTTAGGCATGTGTTTTGGAAATCACAAGAACATTCAGAATTTGTGGGATTCCTTATGTTCCATTTGCTACTGGAAGGTTATTGAAATATGTACATTTATGAATAATTCACACATTAACATACAGGTGTGTCACACAGAGCGCTTTCCAGAATTTAAATCTGTTTTCGTGTTCTAAATCAAGCAAAGTGCGAACATGATTTCATTATTTGGTGCTTTTCAAATTGAGCCCCTTCACTTTGTTTTTCGCTGTGCATTGAATGTTCATGGTAGTTAATTATTAACAGAAAATGTGCTAAACAAATCTGGGACCCCAGGCCATGAAGCAGACACACAATAGATAATGGCTTATTGCTCTGCTTCAGGTGAAACATTCATGAACTTTGCGAAGATCTGGTCTTTTGAAGCAGCCTTTATAAAAGAGCAAGCTTGTGACTATTGGTATCCCCATTATGGGGATGAAAAAATAAGCACAATGTGTCTTGTTTAGTGAGGTAAATAGAATTGACATTAAATAAACTTGACTGGGTTTCTTGGGGCTACTAAACACTTGTCGATAGAGTATGATGCTCTGGACCTTTTGTTGCCAATGCGTCTGGGGCTTGGGTAACTCTTGAAGAATAATTTCAGGTTGTGAAGGTGCTGGTGCATGTAACTCTTGCTCACTGGGTCTGTCTCGGATGCTTGCTCACATAGGTCCCTAAAAACTGGTGGGCTCTCTGCTCTAGTGCTCTGATCTCTAGGACGATGCCTCACGATACCCACCTACTATATTTTCCCTGTTACCCTGTGAGATTTCATCTTGTACCTCCTCCTTCGGTATTGGGCCGTCAATGAACATTGTCCGCTGGAAGCTCATTAGTCTTTCATTTTTAATGTTACCTGCTATCCTCAATTCTCAGAGGTGCAACTCCCACACTAGTACTTCTCTCCTAGACACTAATCTTAATGTCTTTTTCCTCCTCCCACTTCAAGCTCTGTGGTTTCTTGGCAAATTCTCTTCCAACCTCACCTCTCTTTCTTGGTGGTATCGACTCCTCTCCCAACTCTACTCCACATGAGTTAAATGCCCATTCTCTTTGCTGTACTCTTCTCCCTCCAACTTCCTTGATCTGCTTCCTCCAGCACCTTCCCGACTTTCGCCCTCTCTAACGATCCTCAACATCAACTCTCCAACAACTTCTCTCCAATGATAATTCTTGCTTTTTCCAACCTCCGCCACTCCCGGACAGTGCTCCACTTTTAGATGACACCTCTCTCCTTCTCCAAACTCCTCCGGTTTCCAACAACTCTACTCCTTCTGATGACATTTTCATCCTCCTGTAAACTTATCCAGACAATCCCTCCAGCTCTCTCCCCCAGCTCTTCTCTGTAGTCCTCTCTCCCACCACTCTCCACCATGCTCCTTCCTCCAAAGCCTACTCAAACTCCCAAACCGAGCTGAATGCAGTATATAGTAGGTTCCATCCTGTTCTGAGGGGGATTTTTACTGATATTGATGACACCAGGTCACTGATGCTTTTGCTGATTTGTGATTGGGCCCCAAGTTCGTGGTCATATGGTATGGAAGGTGGCTGTCCTGACGTTATATGAAGGACTCCAGTTAATCTTGGATTCCAGAAGGGCAATGGGTAGATATGGAAGCTCCCTCCCGTAGAAGTCCAGGTGTCATTGCCTGCATCGGCTTGGATCCCGCTGCTCTCCTAGTGTGTGAATCTGGAGTCAGTAAATCTCTTGGTAAGCAGGAGCAGGAAAGGCTGTTTGCTACATTGAATATTCCTTTGTCACTGAAATGCGCACGTTTGTAATCTCTGTGGTGCAGGGAGAATGGTGTGTTTATTTCTATTTTCATCCGGTCTGTGTGAATCGGTCTATCGATTTTCAGACATCTAGGAAAGAAAAACATATTTCCTCGCTTCTCTGGGATTATGAAATGTTGTAACATTGGAAGGGAAGAGATGCCTTTCATTTAAAAGGTTTTGTGTTTGGTTAGGGTTAGGGTTCTTGACTGGCTCTTTGAAAGTGTCCACTTTAAGGAAAGGGTTGTCCATGCACTTTGAAGGAACCACTTACAATATTCTGGTCAGTGATGAGCTAAGGGATTGTGTGAGGGTGAATGCCTCTGTGACTGCACCCTCGGTGGCCTTGCCTCACTGTAGGGTTGGTAGGAGGTAATAGTTCCTGGGACTGCTCCCATGAAGATTCTGTTGATCATCAGGGGTAGGAAACCTTCAAATGCCCTTATTTTAGCCCCTGCCTTACTGTGCTTAGGGTGGGGTTATCGGGAGATCCCCCATACACCACCTCCAGGTCTAGCACCCAATAGCTTCGGGGTGGCCTCCTGGAGCCTTTTCCAACCCCACCATACATCCCAGCTTATACAGAATGCTACTGTGCTCTGCAGATCTGAACTCAAATGTTCTCTTACAATGTGGCTCACATAGATATACAGACTGTGAGGTTTCAGTGTTCGCACAAGATTGCCATTGCACATAATAATTTGTGCACTGAATTATGGTAGCATAGCCTGTTCATTTCTAGTAGAATAACCCGGTCCTTTTCATTCAGAGTCATTGTGTGATTCTCAGAAAAGGTCTCTATGGAAAACAATATGTTCTTTATATGCGTAAACTAAAGGGGGAGCAGTTTGTGTGCTATGATTTATGCACATTTCGACTTAGGGTCATATGCACAGAGGTTATTGTACTATTAAAAGCTGTTATATATGTACACATGCCAGAGGATAAATGCATCCAAAAAAGCTGACAAGTATATCCTTTGCAGTCCCTTCACCTCTGGAGTTTATATAGTAAAGCTTGAAAGTTGTTTCATTTTGCGAAACTCTGTAAAAGTCTAATATATTTTACAAATGTAACCTTGGACACGCAATTAGATGAACATATCATGGGTTTACAATCCACATGCTTTTCTGTTTTTATTTCCAAGTTTTTTTATTGAAAACAGACAATCTGAGAAACATTCACAATATTAAAATGTAATGCAAATGTAACAAACAAATACGCATAGTCCCCTCCCTTTATTTGTTGCATCAATATACCTACTAGATGTTAAAATGTAAACTCATTTTAAACCCTTCATACCAAGAGCAATACAAGGAAATCTTGCTGGAACTCAGCATTGTCATTCATTTTAAATTAATCAAGGCACACGTATTCTATGGAAAAAGCAGGGGCACAAATGGATCATGCGTATAACCGCTGAG
The DNA here is from genome assembly GCF_040938575.1 of Ambystoma mexicanum. Classification (NCBI taxonomy): domain Eukaryota; kingdom Metazoa; phylum Chordata; class Amphibia; order Caudata; family Ambystomatidae; genus Ambystoma; species Ambystoma mexicanum. The sequence continues at coordinate 968,601,674 of NC_090937.1, forward strand.
CTCAATCACACTGGGCATACCTACTGCATTCTTTTGGAATGTTCCAACGTACACCAATATACATTACAAGTGGGAAGCTGTCCTACTCTAAATTTCGCTAGTTCAGTTGAGGCAGTGTCATACTGCGTGGAGCATCCTTTTTTGCTTTAAAATATATCATTGAAGTTGATAACCTTTATGCTGGTTGATAATTCCACAACTATGTTTTCCTAGCACATTTCCTTGATTCTGACCACTCCACTGACCGTCACAAGGTAATGCTTATCAGAAGGTGTGCCTTTATTGCAAAGCACAGTACCCTTCCCCTCTGAGTGGAATTGCTCTGTTATAATGATGTCCGTAATGTAGTCTGTAGAGCAACATGTCACTGTTTTCCATGTAACTTGCCATCACTCGCGTATGAGTTCCAGGGACTCAGGCCTCTGAGTGGAATGCTGTACGGGGGATGGGCGATGTGTGAAGGAATCATGAAGCAAGACACAGACAACAGATTCAAATTTCAAACAAACTTGTTTTATTTAACTTAAACGTAAGGATGAATGAAGGCCTAACTTGCCCTAAACTAAGTTGTGATTTCCCGACCTAAAGAAACTAAGGAAAGTCTGAGTCAAAGAGTTCAACTTAAGTCTGTGTGTGTCCAAAACCTATACTTGCCCTAACAACTAAAGCTAAACAATGTGTAGGGATGTCAGCAATAAAAGAAATAGTGTTCTAAATAAAGTTCTGAGCTTCTTCCAGCTTCTAGCTTACTTTTCAGCTCCCCTTTCCAAGTTCAAAGCAGTTCCACAAAACTCTTGGGGTTCCCTTCCCCAAGTTCAAAATAGAAAGCTCAAAGTTCAAAACAAAACAGTTGTCAAAGCACTGGAATCCTCTCCAACCCTCTTACCATGAGTAACTTTCACTGGTTCACCAATGCACATTTGTTACAACGCAAGTCTTTCCATGTATATTTTCATTGACTTGCTCCTTTTGTCATTAACACTCTTGACTTCTCCTTTCACTTGCTTTTCAAGCAGGGAACTTGGTCTAGGCGCTGTTATCGGACTACACGGTCCACCCATTACAGGTCACGCAACCGATGTGCCTTTCTTGGCTCTTGTTCTTTAATACTGCTCCCATGCAGGAGTTCCCTCGGTCTAGGCGCAGTTGACAGACCACAGCCATTACAGGTCACGCAACTATGAGACAGGCATGGTACCAAGAGATGACGCAGACACAAGGGATATGGTTCAAACACCTTTATTTTGCCTGTCAGGATGGTGTAAGTCCTAACTTGCCCTAGCTCTCAGGAGGGAGTGTTCCTTATCTAAAAGAAACCTAAGGGAAAGTCTGTCTTGACAGTTCAAAGCAAAATATTGTCTGTTTCATAACCTATGCTTGTCTGCACTTCTATACAATAACAATGTGTAGGGAATGTCCATATCTTAATATAATAACTAAATAGTTTTCAAAAGTAAAACAACTTGTTGCTGGAGTTCTTCTATAGCTCCCTTCCCCAAGTTCAAGATAGTCGGGTTCACAAAGTTCCACAGACTCATCAGGATTCAGTAGCCAAATGTTCAGAGTACCTTGATTCACAAAGTTCCTTGGGCTTATGTGGGTTCCCTTTCCCGAACTCAAAGCCCTCTGGTTCACCCTCTTCAGTGGGTTTCTCAGGCTTCCCCTGCCCAAATTCAAACTCCTTTGATTTCACACCAATGTTCAACTTGTCCAGTTCCACTTTTCTAAATGCAAGAGTTCAACTTGCTTCTTTAGGGGTTACTGTCCCCATATTCAATGGAACCCAAAAGTTCAACTGGTTTCCTTGGGGGTTCCCTTCCCCATATTCAATGATTCTTCTTGGTTGATTCAATGTCAGCTTGCCACACCGTCCACTTATTCAATGGGGTCTCCCCTGGTTGTGGCGCAGTTGTCAGACTGCATGGTCCACCCTTCACATATCGCGTAACCAGGTACCCTGACCTTTAGCTGTGCCCTCTTGTTAAAATTAATTTGCCAAAAGGTAAGACTTTATTACATTGCCAGGCTTTATTTCGGCCGAAAAGCTCATCGAATAATATAGGGGGCGGGTGGGTAAGGGCATATAAGGTGTAGGGGTGGGATATAGGGAGTGAAAATAGGGAAGAGGAGCTTGGGGGGACCCAATTCAATGATTTTGTTTAGACTGAAACATTTTGGCAAAAACCCCACAAAAAAAAGCCTGGTGATGTAAGAACATAGAACCAAGTCAAAATACGATTCTCCTTCAACATTCACTCACTTCATAAATTACTGTTTCTTTTTTTTATTTTTTTTATTTAAGATTTTCAATAAACAAAATATACATTACCAAAAGTTCAAACAGAGTATCAAACATAACACTCAGTGTTTCATAGGTACAGAAGTAAAAACAAAGTCCAAATCATGGATAAAATTTGAAACATTTCTGATAATACAAGACACATTTCGTATCAATCGCAATATAAGATACCTAATCCAAAATATTACAATTAATTTAAAATAAATAAATAAATAAGAATAAATAACACAACATAGAACATTACAAAGACATAAAGACCACACACAGACTACATAAAGGTGTCATGATGCCTGCCCCCGGAAGACCAGACCAGACCCAGCAGCCCCGGAACCAGGCATCATGCCACTTGGAGCATGCCCAAAAGCCCCAGTTAGGGGCTGTTTGGGTGCAGTCCTGGCGCCTATGGCGCCAGGCTCATAAAGATGAAGTCAGTCCTGGCGCCATGGGCGCCAGGCTCATTATTGATAACTTACCTGAAGCAGACCATGCTGCGTGAAGACTCAAGCCAAATGAGGCTTAGGAGGGACTATTTTACTGAAGGGACTATTTTGTTACTTGGATGGGGCTGTGGAAGAATACTTACCTGGAACTTCTTCCAAGGCTATTTAAACCACGCCCGGACAGCCACACGTGCTTCGCGTTATTCTGCTTGCTGCAGCGTAACGCTCACCGTGTTTTCAGCAGCTCCAGTCTTCAGCCAAGCCCGCTTCAGTCCTGGGACTCCTGAAACAAGAAGAAAAGAAGGATAAAGGTTAGAACAGGAGTTTTAACTTGAATCCTTACCTGAATCCTGATCCATTTCGCCACGGAGCTGAAAGACAGAAGTCTTTGAAGCATCGCTTCGCATTCCTACGGCGCCGCGCTGAACTCACCTGCTTGGCGGTACTTCAGCATTCCATCACGCTCTCTCCATCTCGCGGCCGCCCTCCGACACCTAAGGAGACAAAGACAGCAAGGTGAGCAAGGGGACTCTCTAAGGCTATACAAGCTACCCCCAAGGACTTACCGGATTTACCACGGGGGGTACTCACCTCATCTCGGGTCGGCACAGTCAACTCTGCTTCATCGCCGTACCCTGGCCCCTAAGGGGAGAAAGCAAAGACAATACAAGTTACCCCCCACAAAACTTACCTGATTTACCACGGGGGTCTCACCTCATCTCGGGTCGGCGCAGTCAACTCTGCTTCATCGCCGTACCCCGGCCCCTAAGGGGAAAACCACAATAGACTTACCTGAATCTTACCAATTGCCATTTGGAAATCTTCGAGTGGATTAATCGGCAACCTGCAAGGAATCGGACAGAGTGAAGATCAGACATTTGAACTCTTATGAACAATTGGACTTTAGAGTCAATACTGGAACTCACCAATTCCTCTACGCCAGTGAAGTAACTGGTCATCAACGCGCCCCTGCGGTCGACGCAGGATGGAGAGCTCATCCTTCCAAACCATCAGGTGAGACTAAGGAGGGGACATCAAGAGTGATCTGTGGGAAGACAACGGGAGTGGGGAAGGTGGGTTGACACTCAATTCCACGGGTGGTTAATTCCCTTTCTCCTTTGCAGAAGAATATTCCTGCGAGCCAGACAAACTAGGCTGAGCGGGCCAGTCAAAAGAACGAACTGATGAGTTGGCCAGACAACTATTACAGAACCAGGCTGGACAAACACCTCTACCAGGACTTGGGGCAAGTCCAGCTCCTGTACCATCGAGTAACCCGGTGCAGATAAATTTACCTGGAGCCGTTCCCTTGGCGCCGCCTGAACGCTTTGCCGGAGACCCAAAAGGGTTTGCAACATTCATGAATCAATGCCGCTTGCACTTTTTATGTAGACCTGGAGCTTTCCCAAACGATCAGGCCAAGGTAGCCTTTGTACTGTCATATCTCAGCGGCAGTGCGGCGGATTGGTCCATTCCACTAGTTAACCAGGATGACCCGATTCTTCGAGAATTCCAGGGTTTTCGAACAAGCATGGAAAGACTATTCGCCCGACACTCCTGAGGACAGGCTTTGGACAACAAACTTTTATCCCTACGGCAAGGTAACCAGGATCTTTTATCTTACATTGCAACTTTCAATAGATTAGTAGTGGAAACCGAATGGCCTGAAGCCAAGCGAATCACATTATTCCATCGAGGACTTCGGGGAGAACTCAAAGATGTTTTGGCCCAAATCGTGAACCCGCCTCAAGACTGTGCTGAATATATAGATCTAGTGGTCCAGCTCGATCACAGACTTCAAACCAGGAAGGCTGACCGAACCAAGTTTGAGAACAGGATGTTGGTTAAAACCCACGTAAGCTCCAAGGGAGTAGATGTCTCAGAACCTAGGCAAATCGGGGGGGTTAAAGGACCCTTAACCCAGAAGGAAAGAGATAGAAGACGGCAACTGCAATTATGTTTATATTGCGGAACTACTGGTCATTTTCTTCGGAACTGCCCTGTAAAACCACTCAAGAAAGTTATAGGAGCAGCAGACGAAAACCATGTGAAATCTGACTCGGGAAACGACCACGCCCGGGAAGCGTAGAGGTCAGCTTGCCGAGCTTAAAGAAGGACACTCTGACCTCGCATTTCACCATACCCATGGTCCTTGTAGATCCAGAGCAGCCATCACGCATGCACGCGGTAAAGGCGTACGTAGACAGTGGAGCCATAGGAAATTACTTGGACTGGGAATTGGCTACCAGGATGAATCTATCTCTCACCCGCAAGACCACGGCCGATGTTGTCACCACTGTAGATGGAACGGAAATTGCCTCTGGACCCGTAACTCATTCCACTGCAGAGATGACATTGTTGAGTCAAGATGGGCATTGTAACGCTCACCTGGTTCCCACGGAGGCGCGGCGTCGAAGGCGCAGAACTCTGAAGATGGACAGGAAGGGCCCCTCTATTCTGGCTTCCCTGGCTCGTTGGATACCCTCCTGTGCGTGAAAAGGGAGTATTACCAACTGTGGAACAATGCTCAAGCCTCCCACTCCCTTCCAACCATCCACGATACCTCCTGCACGATTCCCCGTGAAGCCTCACCTTAGGGTTTGGAAGGATGAGCTCTCCATCCTGCTTCTGATGCAGGGGCGCATTGAAACCCAGTTACTTCACTGGATTGAGGATTGATGGGAGTTCAGGTAAGCTTGACTGTTCAGGTAAGGCGCTTTAAAAGTTCTGTTCAAAAGTTCAAGCTTAATAATAATGTTCGTTGTCTAATTGCAGCAAGCGCTAATGCTTATGTCTTTTTCCCCTTAGGGGCCGGGGTTCGGAGTGCCGGAGATATGGCGCCGACCCGAAGTGAAACAGTTCTGGATGAGCGCTCAGGTAATGTCTTTGCATTCGCTCATTCAATGTCTTTGTCTTTTTTCCCCATAGGGGCCGGGGTCCGGAGTTGCCAGGAAGCAGCAGGACCCGAAATGCAGTGGGAATAATCCAACAGGTACGACTTAAAAGGAAACTGAGCTTTCCTTATTCCTTTTCTCCCTCTCACCTTTGTTCTTGTCTTTTTTCCTCTAGGCGCCGGGGCGTAGCTGAATCCGGAAGATCGCTGCTGAAGATGGAAGCGCCTTGCAAAGGTGAGTAAAATGCAGCGCTGCAGCGATCGAAACGAAATGCCTTTAAAATGATGTCTTCCTTTTCAGGGCCGTTGGAGAAATGACTCCGGGATGCAGATTTAGCAGGTAAGGGCTTTTCTTCTCCTATTCTCTTCCTTTCTCCCCTTGCAGGTGTTCCAGGGTGCTGGCAGGCGTGGCTGAAGTCAGGATGCAGGAGCTGACACGGTGAGCGTCCAGCTGCTAGGTGCAGAACAACGCGAAGCATGTGTGGCTGTTCGGGTGGGGTTTAAATAGCCTTGGAAGAAGTTCCTGGTATGTATCCTTCCACCAATCAGGTATGTATCCTTCCCCGACCCCACCCGGGTGGTGAAGTAGTCCTACAGGTTAAGTAGTCCCATTCAGGCCTCAAGAGGGCCTGGATGAAGCAGCAAGGTCTGCATCAGGTAAGTGTGCACCCAAGCACTTAAACACATATCCTCTTCTATGAGCCTGGCGCCTAAGGCGCCAGGACTGGGGTCCGCTATGAGCCTGGCGCCTAAGGCGCCAGGACTGAGGCCAAAGGGCCCCGACTTGGGCCCGCTGAGACTTCCCTGGGGAAAATGATGTCTGCCTCTGGGGTTGCTGGGCCCGGCCTGGCTCCTTAGAGGTAGGCATCATGACAGTACCCCCTCTCAAGGCCCCTCCCAAGGTCTTTTCCTCCGGGGGTTTTGGTTTGTGCGGGAATCTTCGATGGAATCTTTGAATTAATCGTGGTGCGTGAACATAGTTACTGGGTTCCCAAGATCTTTCCTGAGGTCCATATCCTTTCCAATCAACAAGATAGAAGAGTTTCGACTTAACTATCTTGGAATCTAAAATGTCTTTCACTTCGAATTCTAATTCTCCATCAATTTGGACAGGGCCTGGGGGCTCAGACAGTCTGGTTCCAGGTTGTACTGGTTTTAGAAGAGATGCGTGAAAAACGGGATGAATCCGCATGTTGGATGGTAAATCGAGTTTAAAGGCCACTGGGTTGATAATAGCTTTGATGGGGTAAGGCCCAATGAATCTGGGATTAAAAGTTCGCTGACCCTTGAGGGGTAGATGTTTAGTTGCTAGCCATACCTGATCTCCTACTTGGTAAGGAGGAGTTTTACTTCGGTGCAAATCAGCGTTTTCTTTATACTTTTTCTTGGCTTGGGTTGTAGCTTCTTTGAAGGCTTGGGTTATTGTGGAATGTAGGTGATTTACTGCAGGCATCTCCAGGGTCAGAGGTGGATCTAGGTCAGAGGTCCGAGGATGGTGACCATACAGGGTATAAAAAGGAGTCTGTCCGGTTCCAGAATGCACTGAATTGTTGTATGCATATTCTGCAATCCAAAGGATGTCCTTCCAATTCAACTCGGATTGGTGTAACATGCACCGCAGATATTGCTCGAGAGTCTGATTGGTTCTCTCGGTTTGTCCGTCGGTCTGGGGGTGGTGGCTGGTGGATAACCGCACGTCTATTTGTGCTAGTTGGCAACATTTCTTCCAAAAGGGGGAGATAAATTGACTTCCACGGTCTGAGACTAATATGGAAGGGAAACCATGTAACCGCACTATATTTTCCATAAATTCCTTGGCCAAGGTGGAAGCTGACGGCAATCCTTTTAAAGGGATAAAATGGGCCATTTTGGAGAGAATCATGTTGTAACCACCACAAAGAGGCAGGTCAGTTATAAAGTCCATTGACAAGGTGTGCCAAGGTGCTGGTGGAATGTCCAAAGGTTGAAGTAGGCCGGCTGGCCTTTTCTTTTGACTCTTATTTTGGGCACAGATTCCGCAAGACAACACAAATGACTTTATGTCTTTTCTCCAAGAAGGCCACCAGAAGTGGCGTTTGATCTTTTCTTCTGTTTTCGCGATACCGGGGTGTCCTTCCATTAATGATTCATGATGACGGGTAATGACAAGTTCCTGCAATTCTTTACTTGGCAGAAATAACCGCTCTTGGAAGTAGGGTAAATCATCCTTAACGGTGTAGTGAGGACCCTTTTGACTCCATTCCAGTAAGGCAGAAGAGTCAAAAAGCTGTTTTACTTGAGCTTGGATGTCCTCAATGGTTTGCAATGAAGTCAAGCCCAGAATTCTTTGTTCCGGTATGATTGGCACAGGTTCTAAACTCGAATTGGGTTCTTCCATGCCTATCCGGGATAAGGCATCTGCCTTACCATTCTTGCAGCCAGGGCGATAGGTAATTACAAAATCAAATTCCGCAAAGAATAAAGCCCATCGGAGTTGTCGCGAAGATTGAGCTTTGGCTGTCTTTAAATACTGCAAATTTCTGTGGTCCGTAATTACGGTGATGGTGTGTCTTGCACCGAGAAGATAGTGACGCCAAGCCTTGAAAGCTGATTTAATAGCCAGTAGTTCTTTGTCGGTAATTGCGTAATTGAGTTCAGGTGGAGAGAATTTTCTGGACCAAAAGGCTACAGGGTGTAGTTGGTTAGTTTCTGGGTCTCTTTGCGACAGGACAGCTCCCATGGCCGAACTGGATGCATCGGTTTCCACGATGTAAGGGAGATCTGGGCGCGGGTGCTTCAATACAGGTGCAGAGGTGAATTTGGTTTTCAGGTCCTGAAAGGCTTGTTCAGCCTCAAGAGTCCATTCAAAGCGTTTATTTTTCTTTAGGAGAGCTGTGATGGGTTGAACAGTTCGAGAAAATTCCGGGATGAACCTTCGATAGAAATTGGCAAAGCCAAGCATGCTTTGCACTCCCTTCACAGAGCTAGGAGATGGCCATTTGAGAATGGCGTCCACTTTCCGCGAGTCCATTCGGATTCCTTGAGGTGTCAGGATGAATCCGAGAAACTCCACTTCTGTGGTATGAAAAACGCATTTTTCGAGCTTGGCAAATAATTTGTGCTGGCGCAATTTCTCAAGAACTGCCCTAACATGGTTTCTGTGATCAGATTCTGAGGAGGAATACACCAGGATGTCGTCAATATAAACGATGACACAAACATCGATAAGTTCCCGAAGAACATCATTCATGAAGTACTGAAAGGCGGCAGGTGCGTTGCACAAACCGAAGGGCATTACTTGATATTCGAAGAGCCCAAATTTGGTGCGGAATGCAGTCTTCCACTCGTCGCCCTCTTTTATACGTACCAGGTGGTAAGCTCCTCGGAGATCTAGCTTGGTGTACACACGAGCATCTTTTACTTGGTCGATAAGCTCAGGTATCAGGGGCAAAGGGTAACGATTCTTAATCGTTATCTGATTTAGGGCGCGGTAGTCAATACAGGCCCTAAGGTCTCCTTCCTTTTTAGGTACGAAGAACAAAGCGGAAGAGACTGGTGACTTTGATGGGCGAATGAAACCATTGGCCAGGTATTGATCCAAATACTGGCGCAAATGCAGGTTCTCAGGTTCAGTAAGAGCATAAATCCTACTACAAGGTAGTTGTGCATTGGGTACCAAGTCGATTTGGCAATCGTAAGATCGATGGGGAGGTAAGGTGTTAGCCTGCTCTTTCTGAAAAACGTCTTGGAATTCTTGGTATTCAGATGGTAGCTGTACAGGGGTGGAAGTTACAGAGGCTAGACCCATAGCTGGATTCCTTGGGTAACAGGTTGGTTCACAATCAGGAAAAGTTATCTTCTTTGCTCGCCAGTCTATTCTCGGATTATGTGTTTCTAACCAAGGGATTCCAAGAAGTACTTGAAATTGTGGGGCCTTGATCACATCAAACACGATTGCTTCCCGATGTCCGTCCTGACCCACCAGAGTGATTTCAACTGTGGAATGCGTTACAGGCCCTGAGGTTATTTCGGTTCCATCAACTGTAGTAATTACATCTTGGGTTACTTTCGGGCGGAGAGGAATATTAATCCTGGAAGCCAATTCACGGTCTATGTAATTTCCAATAGCTCCACTGTCTATGTATGCTTTTATAGCATGCAACTGCTGAGGCTGTTTTGGGTTCACAAGCACCATTGGCATGACAAAATGCGAGGTCAAAGAGTTTGTTTTCAAGCTCGGCAAGCGGACCCCTACGCTTGTCGGGCTAGGTCGTTTCCCGAACCAGGTGTCAATAACTCGTTATCAGTGGCTCCAACCACCTTCTTGGGTGGTTTAACTGGACAACTTTGAAGAAAGTGACCGGAAGTTCTGCAATACAGACAAAGTTGCATTTGTCGCCTTCTCTCTCGTTCCTTCTGCGTTAATGGTCCTTTAACACTGCCAATTTGCATAGGTTCGGAAACGTCAGTACTCTTGGAGTTAACGTGGGTCTTGATAGGTACTCTGGTTTCATACTTGAGCCGATCTGCTTTTCTATTTTGAAGTCTCTGATCAAGTTGAACCACTAAGTCTATGTAGTCTGCGCAGGCCTGGGGTGGATCTACTATCTGAGCTATAACATCTTTAAGCTCTCCGCGCAGGCCTCGATGAAACAATGTGATCCTTTTATTTTCAGGCCATCCGGTTTCCACAACTAGTCTATTAAAAGTGGCGATATAGGACAAAAGATCCTGATTACCTTGTCGTAAGGATAGCAGTTCGTTGTCAAGGGCCTGTCCCTGCGAGTGTCGAGCGAACAATCTTTCCATGCTGGCCTGGAAGCCCTGGAAATCCCGGAGAATGGGATCATCCTGATTTACCAATGGAATAGACCAATCGGCAGCCCAGCCACTGAGGTAAGATAGTACAAAGGCTACTTTGGTCTGGTCGTTGGGGAAGGCCCCGGGCCTGCATAAAAAGTGTAAACGGCATTGGTTCATAAAAACGGCATATTTATTGGGATCCCCCGCAAAACGTTCCGGCGGGGCCAAAGGCATGTGTCCAGGTAGATTGATTTGTACCGGGTTATTCGAACCCATTGTTGTAGAAATATCTCCGGAAACAGGTAAAGGAGTGTGCTCTGCCTGGCCCTGCAATAACCTTTTGGCCAGATCATCAGTTCTTTCCTTGGATAGGATTAGTTCCCTTCTGAGAGCATTAGTCTCCTGGCGGGCTGAGTGCACTTCTGCCCGTAATTCCCCTAAAAGATGGGCCAGCTGATCTGTCTCGGAAGTCTCCATAGCGCCCAGGTGGGAAATTGTGGTAAGGCTTCGCGTTCTGTAACGCTCACCTGGTTCCCACGGAGGCGCGGCGTCGAAGGCGCAGAACTCTGAAGATGGACAGGAAGGGCCCCTCTATTCTGGCTTCCCTGGCTCGTTGGATACCCTCCTGTGCGTGAAAAGGGAGTATTACCAACTGTGGAACAATGCTCAAGCCTCCCACTCCCTTCCAACCCTCCACGATACCTCCTCCACGATTCCCCGTGAAGCCTCACCTTAGGGTTTGGAAGGATGAGCTCTCCATCCTGCTTCTGATGCAGGGGCGCGTTGAAACCCAGTTACTTCACTGGATTGAGGATTGATGGGAGTTCAGGTAAGCTTGACTGTTCAGGTAAGGCGCTGTAAAAGTTCTGTTCAAAAGTTCAAGCTTAATAATAATGTTCGTTGTCTAATTGCAGCAAGCGCTAATGCTTATGTCTTTTTCCCCTTAGGGGCCGGGGTTCGGAGTGCCGGAGATATGGCGCCGGCCCGAAGTGAAACAGTTCTGGATGAGCGCTCAGGTAATGTCTTTGCATTCGCTCATTCAATGTCTTTGTCTTTTTTCCCCATAGGGGCCGGGGTCCGGAGTTGCCAGGAAGCGGCAGGACCCGAAATGCAGTGGGAATAATCCAACAGGTACGACTTAAAAGGAAACTGAGCTTTCCTTATTCCTTTTCTCCCTCTCACCTTTGTTCTTGTCTTTTTTCCTCTAGGCGCCGGGGCGTAGCTGAATCCGGAAGATCGCTGCTGAAGATGGAAGCGCCTTGCAAAGGTGAGTAAAATGCAGCGCTGCAGCGATCGAAACGAAATGCCTTTAAAATGATGTCTTCCTTTTCAGGGCCGTTGGAGAAATGACTCTGGGATGCAGATTTAGCAGGTAAGGGCTTTTCTTCTCCTATTCTCTTCCTTTCTCCCCTTGCAGGTGTTCCAGGGTGCTGGCAGGCGTGGCTGAAGTCAGGATGCAGGAGCTGACACAGTGAGCGTCCAGCTGCTAGGTGCAGAACAACGCGAAGCATGTGTGGCTGTTCGGGTGGGGTTTAAATAGCCTTGGAAGAAGTTCCTGGTATGTATCCTTCCACCAATCAGGTATGTATCCTTCCCCGACCACACCCGGGTGGTGAAGTAGTCCTACAGGTTAAGTAGTCCCATTCAGGCCTCAAGAGGGCCTGGATGAAGCAGCAAGGTCTGCATCAGGTAAGTGTGCACCCAAGCACTTAAACACATATCCTCTTCTATGAGCCTGGCGCCTAAGGCGCCAGGACTGGGGTCCGCTATGAGCCTGGCGCCTAAGGCGCCAGGACTGAGTCCAAAGGGCCCCGACTTGGGCCCGCTGAGACTTCCCTGGGGAAAATGATGTCTGCCTCTGGGGTTGCTGGGCCCGGCCTGGCTCCTTAGAGGTAGGCATCATGACAGGCATCGAGAGGCTATGGTGTTTGACTTAATCAAGGCCCCACAGTTTCAGCTGATACTGGGGATACCTTGGTTGGAACAACATAATCCCTGTATTGATTGGCGAGAGAAGAGACTAACCTTCCCAGAATGTGCTCACACCTGCTACCCAAGGAAAACTCAAAACTCAGTCCTGGCCCCAGTAATTCAAGTAGCCATACAATTACCTGTTGAATACCAAGACTTTCAGGATGTCTTCCAAAAGGAACAGGCAAACACCTTACCACCTCACAGATCGTATGATTGTCAAATAGATCTTGTACCTGGAGCACAACCACCTTGCAGGAGAATCTATGCCCTTACGGAACCCGAAAATCTCCATTTGCGCCAGTACCTAGACCAGTACCTTGCTAATGGCTTCATTCGCCCGTCCAAGTCCCCTGCATCTTCAGCTTTGTTCTTCGTACCGGAAAAGGAAGGCGACCTTAGAACATGTATAGACTACCGCGCACTGAATCAGATAACCATCAAGAATCGATACCCACTGCCTTTGATCCCAGAACTACTAGACCAGGTGAAGGACGCTTGTATATACACGAAACTAGACCTTCGGGGGGCATATCATCTGGTACGTGTCAAAGAGGGTGATGAATCGAAGACTGCTTTTTGCACCAAGTACAGACTATTTGAGTACCAGGTGATGCCCTTCGGTCTATGCAATGCACCAGCAGCCTTCCAGTTCTTCATGAACGATGTCCTCCGAGAGCTTATCGACGTTTGTGTGGTCGTTTACATCGACGACATCTTAGTATACTCTTTATCAGAATCTGAGCATGTAAAACACGTCCGAGCAGTCCTAGAGAAGTTACGCCAGCATAAATTATATGCTAAACTGGAAAAGTGCATCTTCCACACTACGGAAGTGGAATTCCTTGGATTTATTCTGACCCCGAGAGGAATCCGGATGGATACACGAAAAGTGGATGCCATTCTTAATTGGCCTTCGCCAAGTTCAATCAAAGGAGTTCAAAGCATGCTTGGCTTTGCCAATTTCTACCGCAGGTTTATCCCGGACTTCTCGCACATTATACATCCCATTACAACGCTATTGCGAAAAAAGAAACGCTTTGTGTGGACAGAGGAAGCCAAGAACGCCTTCCAAGAGTTAAAAGCTAAATTCACATCTGCTCCCATATTAAGACACCCGCGCCCCGAGCTTCCCTACATAGTGGAAACTAAGACACCCGCGCCCCGAGCTTCCCTACATAGTGGAAACAGATGCATCCAGTTCAGCCATGGGAGCAGTCCTTTCCCAAAAGGATCCCAAAACTAACCAGCTTCACCCAGTGGCGTTTTGGTCAAGAAAATTTTCAGCCCCCGAATTAAACTATGCCATAACCGACAAGGAGCTGCTGGCCATCAAGTCCGCCTTCAAGGCTTGGCGGCACTATATACTGGGTGCCAGACATACCATCACGGTCATCACCGATCACCGCAACTTACAATACCTAAAGACAGCCAAAGCCCAATCTTCGCGCCAACTCCGTTGGGCATTGTTCTTCGCCGAGTTTGATTTTGTAATAACCTATCGACCAGGTTGTAAGAATGGTAAAGCAGACGCCTTGTCCCGGATTGGAATGGGAGAAGCAGAAATAACTTTAGAACCCGTACCCATAATTCCGGAACAGAGAATCCTTGGCCTGACATCCATACAGACACTGGAGGACATTCAAAACAAGATCCACCAACTCTTTGATTCCGTTGCCCTACAGGACTGGGCAAAGAAAGGTCCAGAGTACTCTGTCATCGATGATTTACCTTATTACCAAGGCCGGCTATTTTTACCACAAAAAGAACTACAGGAACTTGTCATTTCCCATTACCATGACACCTTAATAGAAGGGCATCCGGGTATTGCAAAAACCGAAGCTAAAATTAGGAAGCAATTTTGGTGGCCCACCTGGCGAAAGGATGTCAAGTAATTTGTCATGTCTTGTGGCATTTGCGCACAAAATAAAGGGCAAAAGAAAAAACCTGCTGGATTATTGCAACCATTAGAGATACCACCTACTCCTTGGCATACCTTGTCATTAGACTTTATCACAGATTTACCCCGGTACCAAGGTTACAATACCATTCCAGTTATTGTAGATCTTTTTTCTAAAATGGCCCACTTCATTCCTTTAAAAGGGATACCTTCAGCTTCAATCCTGGCCAAGGAATTCCTTGAAAATGTTGTCCGCCTGCATTGCTTTCCTTCAGTGTTAATTTCAGATCGGGGCAGTCAATTCATTTCACATTTTTGGAGGAAATGCTGCCAACTGGCACAAATTGATGTTAGGCTTTCAACCAGTCACCACCCTCAGACCGACGGTCAAACGGAGAGGACCAACCAGACTCTTGAACAGTACCTCCGTTGTATGCTACATCAGTCTGAGGGGAATTGGAAAGACATTCTGTGGATCGCAGAGTATGAGTACAATAATTCCGTACACTCAGGAACTGGACAAAGTCCTTTTTTTACCATTTATGGGCACCATCCTCGAACCTCGGATTTGCACTCACCCCAGCATTTAGAGATGCCCGCAGTGGACCATCTCCACGCTGTTATTACACAAGCCTTTAAAGAAGCAACCATCCATTTGCAAAAGGCTAAGGAAAAATACAAAAAGGATGCGGATCAGCACAGAAGTGAAGCTCCTCAATACCAAATAGGGGACCAAGTATGGTTAGCCACTAAGCACTTACCACTCAAGGGGACTCGGACCTTTAACCCCAGGTATTTGGGACCTTTTTCTGTCAAGGCAATTATTAACCCAGTGGCCGTCAAGTTGGACCTACCTGCTCATATGCGAATCCATCCCGTCTTCCACGTGTCTCTTTTGAAGCTACTGCAACCAGGAACTAGGCTAATCACTCCACCTGAACCTATCCTCATAGACGGGGAGCCCGAGTTCGAAGTCAAGAATATTTTGGACTCAAAAAGAGTGAGATCAAAACTCTTTTACCTAATTGACTGGAAAGGTTATGGTCCGCAGGAAAGGTCTTGGGAACCTAGTGACCACGTGCATGCACCTCGTTTAGTGAAGAGGTTCCATCGGGATTTTCCAGACAAACCACGGCCAAGGGGGAGAACAACTTTAGGAGGGGCCTTGAGTGGGAGTCCTGTCATGATGCCTGCCCCCGGAAGACCAGACCAGGCTCAGCAGCCCCGGAAGCAGGCATCATGCCACTTGGAGCATGCCCAAAAGCCCCAGTTAGGGGCTGTTTGGGTGCAGTCCTGGCGCCATAGGCGTGAGGCTCATTATTGATAACTTACCTGAAACAGACCATGCTGCATACTCACCTGAGGCAGACCATGCTGCATGAAGACTCAAGCCAAATGAGGCTTAGGAGGGACTATTTTACTGAAGGGACTATTTTGTTACTTGGGTGGGGCTGTGGAAGAATACTTACCTGGAACTTCTTCCAAGGCTATTTAAACCACGCCCGGACAGCCACACGTGCTTCGCGTTATTCTGCTTGCTGCAGCGTAACGCTCACCGTGTTTTCAGCAGCTCCAGTCTTCAGCCACGCCCGCTTCAGTCCTCGGACTCCTGAAGCAAGAAGAAAAGAAGGATAAAGGTTAGAACAGGAGTTTTAACTTTAATCCTTACCTGAATCCTGATCCATTTCGCCACGGAGCTGAAAGACAGAAGTCTTTGAAGCATCGCTTCGCATTCCTACGGCGCCGCGCTGAACTCACCTGCTTGGCGGTACTTCAGCATTCCATCACGCTCTCTCCATCTTGCGGCCACCCTCCGACACCTAAGGAGACAAAGACAGCAAGGTGAGCAAGGGGACTCTCTAAGGCTATACAAGCTACCCCCAAGGACTTACCTGATTTACCACGGGGGGTACTCACCTCATCTCGGGTTGGCGCAGTCAACTCTGCTTCATCGCCGTACCCTGGCCCCTAAGGGGAAAAGCAAAGACAATACAAGTTACCCCCCACAAAACCTACCTGATTTACCACGGGGGGTCTCACCTCATCTCGGGTCGGTGCAGTCAACTCTGCTTCATCGCCGTACCCCGGCCCCTAAGGGGAAAACCACAATAGACTTACCTGAATCTTACCAATTGCCATTTGGAAATCTTCGAGTGGATTAATCGGCAACCTGCAAGGAATCGGACAGAGTGAAGATCAGACATTTGAACTCTTATGAACAATTGGACTTTAGAGTCAATACTGGAACTCACCAATTCCTATACGCCAGTGAAGTAAGTGGTCATCAACGCGCCCCTGCGGTCGACGCAGGATGGAGAGCTCATCCTTCCAAACCATCAGGTGAGACTAAGGAGGGGACATCAAGAGTGATCTGTGGGAAGACAACGGGAGTGGGGAAGGTGGGTTGACACTCAATTCCACGGGTGGTTAATTCCCCTTCTCCTTTGCAGAAGAATATTCCTGCGAGCCAGACAAACTAGGCTGAGCGGCCCAGTCCAGTCAGTCATCTCGGCGCTACACGTCACGCTGGTGGAAACAACAGCGGCCCAGTTCCGGTCAACGCCCCCGTGGGAACCAGGTGAGCGTAACAAAAACAGAACAAAAACAAAACAGGGGGAAATCCTCAACTGATGCACATAAATAAATCAGATAGTCGGATCCAATAGAAACAACTAATCCTCAGATACACATTCACCATATAGATCTGTAAATGGTTTCCAAATATCTTGATACTTATTTTCCTTTCCTTGTCTCACAAACATCACCCACTCAAAGTTTGACAATACCAACAAATCATTAATCCAATTCTCTACTCTGGGCTTCTTTCTCGTCTTCCACACCATTAGTATTTGTTTCACTGCGACCACAAGTGCCTTGTCAACCAATTGTCCATATTGACGAGCAACCGCACAACGCCCCCTACCCGACAACATCAACACCTGCATAGGCATCCAGGGAAAACGCACAGACAAAATCGCCTCCAGCCTATCTAATATCTCCACCCAAAATTCTAACACCCGAGGACAATACCATAACATATGGATCAACGTTCCCTTCTCCTTCCCACACCCCAACACACGTCATCAGCAGTCAATCCCAACTTATACATACGCAATGGAGTCCAATACAGATGCCCTAACACTTTCAAATGAATCAATCTCAACCTGAGATCCAACCTACTCCTATAACCTACTTTCCACATAAATTCCCACTCCTTTTCTGTAATATCACATCCCAACTCCTGTTTCCACCTCTCCAATGCTTTCCTATCAGCATCAACATCCTTAGAACATATCAGCATCAAACCGGTATAAGTGCATACCATTCACGGCAATGACATAAGAATCTGACCACCCGCCGATACCACTTCCAAAGAACCTGATAGCATTGCCAACCTTTCACTCAACAGAGCTTTCAATTACTGTTTCTTCATATTTTTTTTTACCCGGTTTCTGTGGTTCTCCTGGGTCACTCCCCTGCCTGGAAACCTTCCCAGTATAGATTTCTTTAAGGTGGGGTCTCCTGCGGCCCTCCTGGATCACTCTACCGCCTGGGGCCCACCACAGTGCTTAATTTATCTTTTGCTGGATCTCTGTGGGTTTCCTGGGTCACTCCCCTGCCTTGAAAATGTCTGGTTATACTTCTTTATGTGGGGTCTCTGCAGCACTCCTGGATCACTCTCCGCCTGGAGGTCACCCCAATGCTTCATTCTGTTCGGTATAAAGTTTATTCGGATAAAATATCCATCAAACACAAACATCAAACACATATACGATCAGGTTTGCAGCAATCAAATCATCACAAAACAGCATAAGAATAAAAACAACATTTACACAATCAAAACCTTAGACAAACAAGATGAAACCATGTGTCCCAGAATAATAAAAAACATTTTCTATCCCCTTAAAATCCCCTTTCTCAGCTACATTTCACTTTTCAAATAGGATAAAAGGGCCTAAGCAGTCCGCTCTGATTCCGCCATCAAAAGAAACAATAATGCAGGCTTATAAAGGCGGATATTAGTTATCATGACCACCTGCAAGATGGTACTTCTTCTAATATCCCCATATACAGGGCAAAATAATATAAAGTGCTTTAGGTCTTCTCTTGCTGCCCCCACACAGTGGGCAGCTAGGATCATTCGGGAAGCCTGGCCACTTTTTCTGTATTGCCCCTTAACATTAGGCAATCAAACCTAACCCTTGCTATAAGCCATCATGGCCCATACAAGATACAGCTGTATCCCAGATATCCTGCTGATCAACAAGTTTTGGCTTTCAGAATAGGTGACCCTTAGCGAGTTGGCCTGCTTCTCAGATATCCCGTGATGCACCGCCTGTTTGTACACTCTCAATTACATGGGGGACAACACATCAGCTAGAGGAAACCGAGCCTGAATGTTGCTGGTGCACAAGGACTCCCTTACATATGCCAACCATGGGATTTTACACCTAATATCCCTACTCATGATGCATCGAATAGTGAAATGGCATAATGTTGCGTGCTTATTTGCCCATAGTTGTAGATAAAAACAACTAGAGGCTTTGCTATTCTTTATAGTTTTTCTTGTGGATTTTGCTCACACTTCATCTCTTCGCATAGTTCCCCTTTTACCTCAATGCCTTTTTGCTCACACTTCACAGCTTCACACAGCTCCCCTTTTTCTAACGGTCTTCCTTCTTGACACAGAGGATGTTTACTTTAAAGTACATTTAACATGGAGACTTTCAAAAAACGTCCCTTCCCTTCTTTGAAGGAACGTGACCACTCCGATACAATCTATACAGCTTTAAAACTGGATAGCATCGAAGTTCACCTCCAGCACTCGCATTCAAAGTCACACAGGGTTTTACAGCCTCTCACACTCACCAGCTCCCATTTGAAGACTTTCCTTTTTGTTGCACTTGCCACAAACTTTGTGAAATGCCTCTAGGGGTTCTTCCTCTACCCCTCAGGCACTCCAGCACTATTACAGTGCCCCAGGAGGGCGAGTACTCCTCTTGGTACATGGTAGAATGGCCCCTCAGCTGGCCTCCTCCCTCTGCCTCGCCTTTGACCCAAGGAGCTCCAGCTCCTACGCCACACCTGCCTTGACCAACAGCCTTCCTAGTCCCGAGGGTGTGGGTGCTTTCCAGGCTGCAGCACTGCACACAACTGCTCCCATCAGTCTCGCCTCCTTTCAGCTTCTCTTCTGGCTTCACAACCATGTTTGCTTATGCCACTCCAGGACTGCTACTGTTGTTGTTGCTTTCTCCCACCTGTCTATACACCTGTGACTGGTTAATGGGTTGCTGGTGGGTATACTTAGTTTCAATTGCCTGACCTTGCCTGGCCTTGTTTTGGGGACATCTCCATTGAGTATGCTGGTGCGCCTCTGTATGCATCTTCTTCGTCCCAGTAACATAGTGGTGTTTAACATAGGAAGTCTGTTTTCCTCTCCCGACTCCCTCTTCTTCGTCACAGTACTATAATGATGTTTCCTATGAGAGACCTGCATTACTCTAGGAGGCTTCTTCCCTGTCCCAGTACTTGGTGTAATATTAGGGGGAAGAGCCTTATTAGATGAAGTCCCTTTTGACTCTGGTTGTACTTTCATTACCCTCCTGTAGGAATGGGGTTTGGTAAGAGAAGTAGGTGGTATCTCTGGTTGCATTTTCCTGACCTCAGTGTCCTGTAGGTTGGAAGAAAGGGACACAGGACAGGACCGACGATAGCCCATGAAGGGTAAGGGAGGGTAGGGTCGGTTGTTATAAGGAAAGGGGGGATACTATGGCTTGCCCTTGGGTGTCCCCTCTCCAATCCCTAATGACCCCCTACTCAAGTGATCCTCCCTCGCTTGGAGTAAATGTGAGGACGCCATCAGGTTTCTCACACAACCAATAACCCCCCCCCCCTTTCCATCTACTTTATGAACAATTGTCCACTGTTTTCCCTTGACAGCGAAAAGTATTTCTCGCATCAGGTTTATTTTCTTCCAACACTTTATCGTGGCTAGCTTGATCACTGTTCACTTGGTTACACTCTTGATACTTTTCTAGCTCTTGCCAATCCAGGTTTCCTCTTAATCTGTAGTTTCTTGACGACTTGGCTTGTGTCAATACTTGTTTCTCTTCTCACTCCCTTCTTGGGATTTTACTTGCTTTGCCAACACTTGTTTTTCAATCAGTACACTCAGTGGTATTTGCCACCTGCATAATGTTACTTTTGTTCCACTCAAAACATGCTCAATATTTGCTTTGTCTCCGTGCAGCATTCAGAAATGCTTAGTCAATCATACTTTCATGTATTAATTCTGTACAGTATTCAATAATGTTTTCAGTTCTTCGATATTCAAACTCATCCGTTTTACTCTTGAAACTACCTTCAATTTGCTTCACAACTGTAAGCACTCGCTTCTATATAAAAGTGCTTTTGACAAGCTCCTCAAAGTTCAACATTTAGGAAAGGCTTATTGCCAGTTTTCGGAGCACACCGGTATGAGGATTTCCCATTTGTACTCACCGGCTTCAGGCGGGGGCTCCCGTCGGCTTAGTTTCTTCCCTTGCTGTGCCTTTCCAGCTTCCATGGTCTCCGGTCGTCTCTCGGGGAGGTCAGGGAGAGTGCAGTTTGCTCTCTCGCAGGTCCGCAATGACTGGAGCGCGTTGGTGCCCCACAGCTCCTGGCTGCGCCCAACAAATAGGGTGAACAGGACTTCCCAACATTCTCTGGGCCTGCCGTGGCCCGGCGCCTCTGGTCCTTGCCTGACATGGCTTCCCACACTCTTGTGTCCCGCTCCTGTCACTCTGGTTCACCAGTTTCCAGCTCCAGCAAACTCCACGCTCCAGCCTGCTGTGCATACCACCCTTCTGTGTGAACAGTCTGCATTTTTATGCCCGTTGGGCTTGCTATGTGACCACAGGTGGTGGTCATTTAGGCCAATTGCCTGACTGTAGTTAAAGGGATATGCCTGACCTTTTCAATACTCTGCAGGCCTCCTCCTTGTCTCAGTACTAGAGTGTTGAAATGATTTACTAGTGTTCACCACTCTTAGTTGCTTCTTCCTCGTCCCAGTACCATAGTGGGTTAAATGATGGAAAATGTGGGGAGATGTGTTACAATAGCCCTTAAAGGCCCGGGGAGGGTTGGGCTGGTCTTCATAAGGAAAAGAGGGAGACCATGACTCGCTATTAGCCCTCCTCCTTTTCTCCCTCTTTTTGTAATTTTTAGATTGGTACCATCATCTGCTATTACCCTGGCTAGATGGAAAGGTGTTACAGCCCATAAACACGGCTGGTATTACGGGTTCATCATGAAATCGGAAGGAGGAAAACTGTGTGTCCCCTAAGGACGCCCTCTCCCCAATCCCCAAAAGCCCTCCACCCAGGTGATCCTCCTTCGCTTCTCAACCCCCAGGGTCTGGACCCAAAAGCTATGGCCTTTCCCTGGCCACCTGAGGAGAGGACCCATGGGGAGTAGATGTGAGGACGCCCTCAGGTTTCTCACAGATGGTAGTGCTAATTAACGCATGTCATTAACATCAACCCTCAAATTTAATTAGAAAATGAGATCTTACTGATCTCCACACACTGTAACCAAAATTGACCACTTTTTTAAGATTGATATAATTGTTTGTCCACAATAATCTCAATTAAATCTAACATGTTCCTTGATTGATTGTTTTATTTTGCAATTACTTTTCGGATACATTAATGTTTTGTGAAAAAGTAATTCAAGATATTTCTAGAAATGTACTGTCCTTAATGTAAGAGCTCTGGAGTTCTGTTCATAACGCACATTTTCCGTTCAGCAATATAGAAATAATTGCATCAAATTTGACAAGCTAAAGTTGTCATAGTTTTCAGGGAAGAAGATCATATGTTGCAAACCAATAGTTGTTTGGTCCATAAAGATCCTATCATTGGCATACTCAAGGTGTCGGGCAGCATTGGAGTCGCGGCTTCTCTCTCTCCTTGTGGATTTTGGCACAGCAGGCCTCGGTTGCATCTGTGATGCTGGAGCTTGTTCTTCACAGACCTAGTGAGCTGGTTCATGGCTCCAACATGGATGCTTCTTCCGTTTTTGTGACTTGCAGGATGTATTTCTGAAAGCGATAAAGAAACACTGGCAAGTATTTTGTGATGGCATGGCATAACAATGGTCTGCCAAGCAATATACCGGCACAAGGGTGAAACCGGAATTGGGGTTCTTCTCACTAGCTTTTGCCTTCAGGGCTGGGGCTAGCTCTGGATTTTTCCCTGGGCCTCTCATTCCCTTTGACAAAGAAAGGGCAATGGCCTTGTCACACCACAGGAACATTTTTTATCCAGCAAAAAATATCCCTTAATGGTTTCAATATGCACATCTGCATACTGCAGCCATGCCACTTAGCCTCGCCCTGCAGTCTTTTTGCTGCATCAGCAGAACTGGAGCCACTGGCATGAGGAACGGTTTTATTGACGTGTTTCCCCCATTCCTTTTTAATTTGATTCAATTTATTTCCCTGTAGTTCCTTAGCCTGGAGTTTGAGCGTTGCTCCAATACCAGGTTTTCTTTTTGGCTGGATAGTGAGTGGCTGGTACTTGCAGTGAATCTAAACTCCCATATTCTCCCGAAGTGTGTTGATCTAAAGGAAGCCTCGACAGGTAGGTGAGCACTTGCTTCTCAGGAGAAGAGGAGCAGAGTGATTAGCCCTTATTTGAATAGCACTGCTTTCTATGTTGCGATTAATGTACCACCTTCTTCTTTGTCATTGATGTACACTTACTGTCCAGGCAGCCCATTTCTAGGGCCTTGTAGTCTGGGCTCCCACCCCAGCCCCCCAGAATTCCTTAGAGGAAAGATTTCTTTCAAATTCTAGGCTCCAATACACTCTGCTTACATGGACTACCACTTCAGCGACCTTGTTAAGGAGGTGATCCCGCTACATCACTGCCATCTCCAGACCAATATGAATCCTGCTTTGGGCCTATCAGTGAATCATTGATGGCCATGTCTCTTGTTGCAGGCTTGGTTTCTTCTGCCCCTTTACCATTGCTGGCTGGTCCACCCTGTCTCTTTCATCTTTGGTGCCATCTCAGCCATTGCCTCAGCAGTCAGGCCCAGGGCCCCAGGCTCCCCCTCTGCCATTTCTTTGCCAACCCTCCACAACTCTCCATGCCAGTAAGCCCTCTGTCAGCTGACACAGGGGTCAATCTGCACTTTGGGGAGGAAAGCGTCAATGAAACAACACTGACCAGGAACTTCCATACTCCTACGTCCCCTCCCCTTTCCTCCATACTTATGGGACATTCCTCCGTCCTGTGGGACGGGACCAGAGCACTTTGTAAAAAGCATCAACTTTTTCAAAAATGTGTCATTCCTCTCATTTTACGCTGGGTATCGCACGTGGCCGTAACCCCGGCCTCCTTAGCTCTGCCCAGCGCATCGCCCATCAGTCCTTTTCTGTGCATGTTCGGGACTGGACACACTTGCATCTTCAGAAGATTTTTTCCTTCCAGTGTCCTTCTCTCCTGCTCCGGTTTAGCGGTCGCGTAGTATTCAGTCTATGCCGGTTCGGTTGAATATTCCTTCTTGTTCTTCTTGCGAGCGATGCTTCGCTAGGGCGGTTCCCCATCCTCTTTGTTTAGAGTGTTTTGGGTCCGGATCACCGGTGGGACTTGTGCTTCTACTGAGATTCCCTTTCGGTCTGGGCACTTCAACATCGTCTGGAGCGGTGGGAGGTGGTTTTTAAGTGCGTACCTCCCCCGTATTTTCAGAGTTTCATCGACGAGAAGAAAAGACACCTGGTAAGTTCTTTCGTTTTTAGGGCACTCCGAATCGGGGGCTCCTTCCCGGGGTCTTCCCGGTCCGGGAAGGGCTTTAAAAGCTCTGTTACTGGGGTTTCCCCTGAGGGGCCTTGCCTACACCGGATTGCAATCCGAGGCCCCTTCTGCGGGGGCTATTCAACGGCCCAGTTATACTGAGGCTGGGGGTACCGGAACTTGCTTCGAGGTCTCCTTGTCTGGAGCTTCCCATACAGACAGCGGGGTGTGCCCTGAGGCCTCTTTAGAGGCTTTCTGTACTGAACCAAGGTTCGAAGCCCTTCGTGAGGGAGCTGTTACCGGACCCGGGACCAAGGTTCCTCTGCTTGAGGCTAAGTAAGGTGACCGACAGAACTGAGAGGCCTGTTAAGGTCTTTTCGGTGAGGTGGATTCCTCATCATTCCCGCCCTGGTGGTGATACCGGTTCTGTCGAGGGGGCACAGAGTGAGGTCGCTGACCGTAATTCCTCTGTTACCGGCGTGGCCGAGGTTCCTCTTTTAGAGGCTAATTTGGCTGATAGTATGTCTCAGAAACATCCTAGGCCACAGAGTACCGGCTCTGCCTGACCCATCTGTGGAGACCCCTGCCTCACTCACACATGTGACGCAGTTCTCCACAGGCGCTGACAAAATGGCGCCCGTTCCCGCGCGAACTACGTGGCCATTTTGGACTCTTCCCTAACACCTACGTCATTGGCGTTGGGTGCTGGGAGCATTTTTTCAGGTGAACATCGTTTTCCTTGTGCGCAGTTTCATCCAGTTTGACTGGAATGCTCGGATGCCATTACTGCACACTGTCTCGCTTCCTGCGGCATCTGCACCATTGATCTGTTAATCCGGCTGGAGAGGGCCCTTCTTGGTAGGCCTCTCCCTTGCAGCTCTGGAGCTACTCCTCTCATGAGAGGCCTCAGTCCGCCCCAGTGTCTAAGCCTTCGGCGGAGGATGCTTTTTTCAGAAACTTTCAGAAGCTCATGCACTCTGACCCCATGAAGGAGTATTTCAGAGGTCTTTTTAAGGAAATCTGCCCTCCAGTGCCGAATCCTGTGCCGACGGTTCCTGTCGTACCACCGGTTGTTGCGGCAGCTGTTCCACCTCTACCGGTCGGCCCACCTGCAGCCCTTCCGCCCCTGCCTACCTTGTCTCCAATAGACAAGTCTTTGAGGGAGCAAGATGTGATGCAAGTCGATCCAGACGTGGATGACACGCAAGGGGATCAGGATGGCGATGACGAGCCCTGCTCTGTTAGGGCGTTTCATCACCGGGTACTGGACATGATGGCTCTTCTGGATGTTCCAGTACCTGAGGCACCCCCTCCGCAAGAAGGGGTGCTTTCTTGGGCATTCACCTTGTCTCCTCCGGAGCGCACTGGCTTGTTCTTCCAGAAGGATGTTTTGGCCGAGGTCCGCAAGGTCTGGGATAAGCCACACTCTGGACAGCACGTTAACAAAAAGATTGACGCTCGTTATAGGCTTCATACTTCCGAGGAAGTAGCCTTAGCATCTTGCCTGCTCCCTTCCTCCACAGTGGTTGCGGCCTCCACGCTACAATCCAGACCGGCTACAGCGTTGTCTACACCGGCGGCTCAGGTTCTGGCCAAAGAGGACAAGCTGCTTGACTCTTTGGGGAGGAAGATCTTTGCTAATTCGGCCCTGCAGTTGCGCCAGGCTAACACAGCCCATATGAGCAGGGGCAAGTATGAAAATGTGGAAAGGTCTGTCGGAATTTGAGTAGTTCATTCCTGTGGACAAGCTGGATGATTTTAAGGCTGGCTTGTCAGATGCCAGAGTCCTGGCGCAGGATATGCTTGAGGCTGCGGCGCATCATGTCGACACCTCGGCTCGGGGCCTCTTGCTTGGCGTGGACACCTCTTGCCAGGCTTGGCTTCATGCCACAAATTTTTCCAAGAAGGTTCAGGATAATGTTCTGGACCTGCCCTTTGGCGGCAGAGAACTGTTCCATTCGTCAATGGTTGTAGAGCTGATTAAGACTAAGGACAGTACCCAGACAGCCAAGTCCCTGTCTGTTCTGGTGAAACCTCCTTTCAGGGCTCAGAGAATGCCCTTGCAGCCTCTGTCCTTGTCTGGTTTTCGAGGCTTTCTGGATCGAAAGACACGTAGAGTCAATCCTCCAGCTGGAAACTCCAGTTGGTGTCAGCAGCAAGGCCGATTTTTCTCTCGGTCCTCTGCCTCCTCCTCACGATCTGGGGGTTTTGCCATGAGAAACCCGCTAAATGAGGTTATTCAGTGCTCACACGAGACCCCGGTGGGAGGGCGCATTGCGTCTCACTGGCAGGCGTGGCAGACCATCACCGAGGATCACTGGGTCTTGTCCGTTGCTCAGGCGGTCTTCCGCTCGTCCCTTCCCCCTATCTCACCCTTCAATCCTCCCTTCCAGCAGTTGGGGACGCCCTTCCTCAGAGCCGAAGTCCAGAAGCTTCTGGATCTCGAGGCACTGGAACCCGTTCCCCTAGGGGAGCGAGGGGAAGGCTTCTACCCCCGTCTATTTACAGTGCCAAAACTCAACCAGGCTGGCCTGCGCACCACTCTAGACCTTTCCCAGTTCAAACCAATCATGCAAGAACCACTGATAACACAACCCTGTACTACTCGTGATAGAAACGGAAGACTCTGTGCAAGACTCTCCAAATTGTACGAACCTCTAGCCAGAACCCTTGTATCCGGTAATGACAAATCCACACCTTCGCAAGACACTTCTACTCATAAATCTAAAGTCAACCTTCCACAAACTATATCGAGCTCGCCACCCGTAGCCCCAGCCTGCCATACTTTCAAAGGAGCATTAATAAATGCAAGATCTATGGTCGCCTATGCCATTGAAATAGCGGAGATCATACAGCTAGAACAACTAGACTTATTAGCAGTCACTGAATCCTGGCTGCACGCCGCGGCAGGTCCAGCGCTCTCGCTAGCCATCCCTAAAGGATACACTATCTTAAGATCAGACACAGTTGATACACGTGGAGGAGGTATCGCACTCATTGTTAAAGACAATTTACCAATTAGACTCAGACCCCATCTAGACACCAAATCCTGCGAGAACCTATCAGCCAAACTCAATCTAAATGGTGCCCAAACTCTCACAATCCATCTGATATACAGACCACCAAACTCTATTGGAACATTTGAGGACGACTTATCCAATATTGTATCCAATAATCTAAAAAACTCTTCTCAAGTTATACTACTAGGAGACCTGAAACTAAGGTATAACAACCCCAAAGATGCAAATGCATCAAATGTGGCAAATATCCTATCAGAACAAGGCTTCACCCAGAAAGTAATCGACCCCTCACATGCAAAAGGAAGAACCTTCGACTGGATAGCAGACCACAACTGTAACGTTACTATTTCCTCCATATCCCCATTGATATGGTCGGATCTCCACCTTATAACTTTTACCCTTGACACTGCAAAACCAATTGCCCTGCCTGTTTCACTAGCTCCACCCATTCCCCCTTGAAACAAAAAAAACATCACCTGTGACAATCTACTTCCTCTTATTATACCCACTCTCAATGCTCTCCCAGAAAATCTGGGACCTGATGCTTTGGTCAAGGAATACAACCATATTATGACCACATCCCTAGATTCAATAACGCCACTTAAACATAGACAAAGGAAACCCAAGGCTCACCTCAATTCCTGGTATACACCCTACCTAAAACCTTTATGTACCAAAAAGATCATGCCAAACATTGTGGAAATCACACCCATCTGAAGAAAATAAGAACAATCTGAGTGCCATCTCTGCCCTATACAAAAAGGAAATACTCCAGGCCAACCATGAATCCTATAATACTAGAATAGCCCAAGCCAATTCCAGTATGAAGGAACTTTTCGTTATCCTCAAAGAATTAGAAGCACCAATCCCCATACCAGACAACTGTACTAAGGACAAACTTTGGTGCTTGAATATTCAGCAAGCACTGGCCAACAAAGTTGGGACCTTACATATAAAAATTAATAATAAAAAAGCCTTTCTAACTACCAACACGTCCAACAGCACCACTTCAGTTACTCCCACCAACACTGTCAAGGTGCCCCGGTTCAAATTTTCTAAAGTCACCATTCTCGAAACAGAAAAAACAATACTCTCACTCAAATCTTCCAACTGTCATGGTGACCAATGCTCTGCCCAACTTATAAAGGACGCAGCCAGAGATCTGTTACCTTTCATCACCAAACTTATCAACGCAGAATATCTGATACCCTGGGCGAAAAAGCAACTACCATACCTAGGGGTCCAGCTGCCATGTGCACCCAGCAGACTGCACAAAGCCAACATCCCGGCGCTTCTCAAAGAATTCAAGAGCGACCGGATACGATGGCAGAAACAAGAGATCTCCTGGTTCGGGAGAATCACGGCTGTGAAAATGAACCTTATTCCTAGACTTCTTTACCAGTGCTCTGCCTTACCCACCACTATCCAGAAACAAGCTGTCCAGAAGTTGCAAAATAACATTATGAGGTATATTTGGGAAGGTAAACGGCCATGAATCCCAAGGAAACTCATGCTCCGAGGACGGGCGATGGGAGGATTGGGAGCACCTGATGTTGCCTGATATATCCTGGCTGCACAGCTCTCGTATGCGTTCGCCTGGCTGTCCTCCACCCCAAAACCCTGAGCCTGGAGCCCAGCCCCGATAACCTCTCTACCACACATGAAACGCCCCAGCGAATGTGAGGGCAGGGGGCCGCTGTCGGCAACCGAAAACACGGTGGCGAGCTGGAGGAAGGTGGCGCGGCTGTGGAAAGTCCACACCACAACAGGCCCACTCACCCCGGTCTGGAGGAATCCGGAATTCACACCGGGCTACAACCCCAAGAACTTCATGAGGTGGAGAGAAGGAGGACTGGAGAGGGTGCAAGACTTCTATGAGGAGGGAAACCCTCTGGATTCCGAGGCCTGCAAGATGAAATATAACGTTCCGGAAAACGAGAGGTTCAGATACACCCAGCTTCGTCACTGGCTCTCGAGCAGGGACATGAAGCACCTCGGAAGCAGAGACCTCACAGCCCTGAACTCACCCTCACAGCATCCCCCCCCAAAGGGCAGAGTATCAACCCTCTACAAGATCCTCGACAGAACAGACCCGACCCCGAAGGAGCCGTACATGCTCAAATGGGAGAAAGACATTGGGAGGCCCATTGAACCGGAGGAGTGGGACCACATCTGAACGAGAGCACATAGAAGCTCAAAATGTGTATCCAACAAGGAGGGGGCATGCAAGGTATGTTACAGGTGGTACCGGACCCCAGAAACGCTCAATAAATGCAATCCGTCAATCCCATCGACATGCTGGAGAGGATGCCCAGACAAATGCACACTATTCCACCTGTTCTGGACATGCCCCAAGTCCACCCAATTTTGGAAATCTGTGTTAGATCAAATCAACAAGATCACAGGCCTGACAATCCCATGGCACCCGGGTATTGTCCTACTAGGATCAAGCGGCGAGGGCCAATTCCCTCTTTCAGGGCACAGAGCTGAACTATGTGCCCACCTGCTGACGGCGGCAAAGATTTCTGTGGCTAGGCTTTGGAAAAACCCAGAGGACCCGGCAGTACAAATGTGGTGGACGAAATGCTGGGACATAATTGCAGCGGAAAAAATAACTGCCCTCCGCTTTGGGAATAGAGACAAATTCTTCCAGACGTGGGCCCCTTTCCTGGACTATACTCAGAAATACCCAGGCCTGGCCTGACAACCACCCGCTCTACGATGGATGGATAAAGTCGACTGAAAAAGAAGAGTGGAGGGGCACAACAGAGGTGTTGACCAGGGGAGTTTCTCCCCTGCTCGAGAGCCCAGAGACAAAACAATGAAAGTCCAGGCCTCTGTGGAACCCTTCTTCTACCCCCTCCACGAGTCCGAAGCATGAACAATCCCCTGCTCACCTTCACACAACTGTGAGCTATTATCTTTGCACCTCCCCCCTCCTGGCCTTCCCCACGAACATTTCTCTGACCTGTTGTGGTGGTTTATGTGCTTTCTGTTTATTACACGTATTTATAAGCACTGTAACGCTGCTCGCAGCGCTCTCAACTCATATGCCACACGTTATATGATGTGTATAAAATCAATAAAAATATATTTGGAAAAAAAAACTTATCAACGTATCCTTCGTCACCAATTCTATCCCCACCAATCTCAAGGAATCATGGGTGCTCCCCTTATTAAAAAAACAGACTCTAGACCCCCAAATTCCCACTAATTATGACCTATCATCATGGTACCCTTTCTTCTGAAAATCATAGACAAAATGTCATATTTACAAATCCAAAAACATCTGGAATCCAATTACCTGCTAGGGTCAAGACAATCAGGTTTCCTGCCCCAGCACGGGACAGAAACTGCGCTAATTGATCTGAAGGCCCAGATCGATGACCTTAGGGATAAAGGCGATTTAGCCCTCCTCTTACTACTAGACTTATCGGCCGCTTTCGATCTGGTTGACCACCAGGTCTTGTGCAGCCACCTGGACTCGGCAGCACACTTCTCCCCAGAAGCCATCGCGTGGATACAATCCTTTCTCAGTGATCGTATCATGAGTCTTCTCTCCCATGGCCTCAGCTGACCTTATCCCCATCACGTGTGGCGTGCCCCAGGGATCATGTGTCTCACCTACCTTATACAACATTTTCACCAAGCCCCTTTTTGATGATCTGGATCATCTGGGTATCACCTACACAAATTATGCAGATGATACGCAGATCCTCCTACCGATTACTGGTGATTATGATAAGGATTTGGCCTTGGTGAATAAGGTTTATCTCATCATATAGGCATGGATGTCTACCGATGGACTATGCCTGAATGATGACAAGACAGAGATCATCATCCTGGGCACCCCATCATCTCTCAAAAAATTGAGTTATAAATACTCAGCCCTTAACATCGACAATAATATCATCCCAGTTGCTAAGGAAGAAAAAACCCTGGGGTTTTACTTAGACTCTACCCTATCCTTCAACAAACAGGTAAATACACTGGCCTCGCCTACACCTGCAAACTGATTAGAGCAGGCAAAGCCTTCCTCTCTAATGACAGTTGCATTACCCTTGCCAGAGCACTTATACTATCAAAGCTCGACTATTGCAATGCTATGTACATTGGGGCAAGCAAACAAACTACCAAAAAAATCCAACTTCAGCAAAACAATGCTCTCAGAGCTGCACTTGGAATTGCAAGGAGAATACATATCTCTGACATCAGAAGAGCCAACAACTGGTTGTCCACACTCGACAAAATAAAACTTAAACATGCTTCCCTTACACACACATGTGTAAATAAAGTAGCCCCACGCTATCTTGTGAATAGAATTGTCACTAAACCTGAGGCAAGATTAACTAGACTCTCCAATACGAATTGTCTTCTGACCCCCAGATTCAAACTGGCCAGAGTTGGAGGAAGCAGCTTCCAAGTCAAGGCTACCCAGCTGTGGAACTCACTTCCTTCCCCCCTCAGAGTAGAACCATCATACTTAAAATTCTGTCACAACCTTATAAAGCTGCTCAAAGACTCTGACGGTTAAGTGGACTTCAGGCACTTTACTGAACGGATATCATATATTACCAGATCTTTATAGTTTTCACCTGCCTTAGTCCCTGTCTATACTCTGGACACCTCTTTGTAATTATACTGTAAAAATGTTTTATTTTAAATATGCTCCTCTTTGAAATTATACTGTAAAAATCTATTACTGTAAATATGCTTTTTGACATTATATAACTACACTGTAACTGTAAATGTATTCCTATGTACAACCAAGCTGTGAGTAACCTTATGCTATGCGCCCGAATACCTTTGGGGCTGGTGCGCAATACAAGTAATAAACAAACAAACAACCAAATCTTTCTCTCCCCCAAGAGAAATTCAAGATGATCACCCCCTGTCAGATAAAGTCCTCTCTACAGAAGGGTGACTGGCTCAGCGTGGTGGACCTTCAGATGCTTATATACATATCCTCATTTGGAGCCCGCATCAGGAATACCTACAGTTTTCCATGGGGAGGAACATTTCCAGTTTTGTGTGCTCCCGTTTGGTCTCAGCTCGGCACTGCGTGTCTTTACGAAGATGATGTCGGTCATCGCAGCTTAGCTTTGGCTACAGGGTATCCATGTGTATCCGTATTTGAGTGATTGGCTGCTGCGCAGTCCTTGACCACAGACGGCCTCAAGCAACCTTCAGTCTCTCCTCCAGCTCCTGTTCCACCTTTGGCTGTTGGTGAACTGGTAGAAATCCTCCATGACAGTGGGCCTCATTCCGAGTACGGCGCTAACCAATGGCGCTATTAACGCCTTGGTTGACTCCGTACCCGGACCGGCAGCGCCTTGGTGGATGGCGGAATCACCGCCCCATTCCAAGGTTGGCGGGGCGGTGATTCCCCATTCACCAAGGCTCTTCCCCATTCCCAAATGAGCCCCCATAGGGCTCAATGGGAATGGGGAAGATGCAAATAACGGTGACCGTTCATTACGGTCACCGTTATTGGCTTGCAGGCCCCTTTGCGCCCTCGGCTTTAACACCTGCTCAAAGCAGGCGTTAAGGGCGAGGGCGCAGAGGGAACTCGGAGTATGGCGGTAAGGGAATACTGCCACCGGTCTCGTTACCGGTGGCCGCTATCCCTTACCGCCATACTCGGAATGAGGCCCAGTCTCTCAGGACTTGATCTTCCTAAATTTTCGTTGGAACACAATTGATTGCAGGGGATAGACTGGCGGATCTGTTGGCCACGTGTCAGGTGTTTATGCAGTCAGAGAGCATGTCGGCCTGGTGGTTCCAGAGGCTTCTGGACCTCATGGCTTTGTGCGTGCTGGCTCTTCCTCTTTTTCGTCTCAAGATGAGGCAGATACAGATGGGTCTTCGGAGCTCATGGCTTCAAGCAGTGGACCCTGATTCCAAAATGATACTGGTTCCACCTTTCATGAGGTCATGAGGGCGGACCTCTTGTGGTGGTTGTCTCTCTGCAATCTGTTGGTGGGACCTCCCTTCCAGGACCCTTGCCCACTTTTGACTGTCACAACGGATTCCTCCATTCTGGGTTGGGGTGCGACACTGGATCATCTTCAGGTTTTTGATCTTTGGTTACCACAGGACAGACAGCTTCATATAAATTGTCTGGAGCTCTTGGCGATATTCCTGGCGCTGAAAGCGTTCAAACCAGGCATTGTCAACAAGTTGATCAGTGTCTGCACAGACAATGCAGTGTCCTTGTTCTATATCAACAAGCAGGGGGGGGGGGGGGGGTACCAGGTCTCCTCCTCTTGTGGATCTTGCCATTCAGATTTGGGAATGGGCCTGAAGATGGCCTCAGCCGACGAGCAGTTGTCAGCTACAAGTGGGAACTGAACACAGAGATCCTCTCTGAGATTTTTCGCTGTTGGGGCACTCCAGAAATGGACCTCTTTGCAACGTCTACAAACAGGAAGCTTCCCCTGTATGCCTCCAGGATCGGGCTCGGAGCCTCCTCACTGGGGGATGCTCTCAATATTCCATGGCACAACATGAAGGCCTTCGCTTTTCCGCCCCTTCCTCTGATCCATCGGGCGCATTGTAAGCTAAGGAACACAGTTAATTTCTCCCTGCTGTTCATAGCCCCTTGGCCAGCCAGGTTTTGGTTTTCGGAGCTTCAGCATCTATCGGTGGTGCCCGCCGCCCAAGCTTCCGCTGGTCCCCGATCTGCTTCATCGGAGCGATCAACAGCTGTGGCACCCCTCCCAACAATCGTTCAGCTTGGCGGCCTGGTGCCTGAGGTCAGATCTTTAGAGCGTTTTTCAATTTGTCCACCGATAACATGCGCATTATTCAGGGGGCCAGGAAACCTTCGACAAGATCTCAGTAAAGGAGTAAATGGTTATGGTTCTGCCACTGGTGTTTAGCTAGGCAGCTGGACCCCAGGGAGGCTACTATTGACCTAGTCCTGTCTTTTATCTCACATATGGCAGAATCGGGCATTCATGTCTTGTCTTGCAGGACTTATTTGTCAGCTGTCGCCGCTTACCTGTCCGCTGACCCATGCTCTTTTTCACTGATGAATACGGTCATTAAAAGAAACTTTGTGGGCCTATTACACCTTTACCCTCCTGTTCGCAAACCTGCTTCCAAGATGGGATCTGAATGTGGTCCTTACGGCCTTGTGTCATAAGCCTTTTCAGCCTATGGCTACTGTCGATTTAAGTACCTTTTGTGGAAAGTGTACTTTTTGATTGCTGTGACTTCGGCAAGGCGTGTAAGTGAGCTTCAGGCCTTGTCGGTGGAGCATCCATTCCTTAATTTTCATAAGGATAAGGTTATCCTGCGGACGAATCCCGCTTTTCTTCCAAAGGTGGTCTCTGATTTTCATTTGAATCAGTCAATTTTCAGTGCCTGTCTTCTTCCCAGACCCGGCCTCAGAGGCCGAAAGGGTTCTGCACTGCCTGGACGTTAGAAGAGCCCTTATGTTCTATCTGGACAGAACATCTGAGTTTAGGAACGCTTCACAGCTTTTTGTGACCTTCGGAAATCTGCAAGGAAAGCCGGCCTCGAAAGGGACCATCTCCCGATGGCTCGCTGCCTGCATTTCTGAGGCGTATACCATTCAGGGTCTTCGGGCCCCAAAGGTAATTCATGCTCATCTTGTGCGGGGCAAGGTGGCTGCCGTTGCCTTCCAAAAATATGTTCCCTGTGAGACCATCGCGAAAGCGGCTACGTGGGTGTTAGGAAAGATTTCATGATTGTATGTAATTTTCCCTCGATGTGTCAACCCCCAAACTTTTTGCTGCTGTTTTACACCCTAATCTAGACTTTGCCAGAGAAGCGCAGCCTTCCGCCGCACTCCTCTGGGCTTTCGCTCAATTCTTATGGGGAAACTGACATGCCCTTAAGACAGTCAGTACTGGGAGACTTTGTTTCCCTTAGTCCTTTCCTCATGTTGCAGCTTTTGTGCAACATGAAACAAGAGTGCACTGTAACTTACTTTACCACGCTCTTGGGTCTCTAGTCATTCCAAAGGCCCTAGAAACTCTTGCTGGACTTATTATGAACTGTGCAAGTGTGTCACGGACAGGACAACTATCATTTCTCTTGTGTTTTGAACACTTTTTCGCCATGTTATCCGCGCTTACCGCGTTTGGCACAAATAAGTGGCCTGTCTCCAAAATGGCCATGCCACGAGGTTCTTTGTCCTGTCCTCTGGCCATCCTGCCTCTTCACCTTCCCCAGGTCGAGCCTTATTTGGTCATGCACTTTCCTGCGAAACCCAATGCTTTCGCGGGCTTCTTCATGCCTTGTGTGTGCCTCCAGGATGTGGGCTGGGATGTCTGTTCCCACACATCCTGGGTGCCAGAGAGTCTGGAGTGTCCTGAATGCCTGGGACCACTGTGGTACGTGATAGGTCCACGTATGGTGTGAGTGTTTGTGAGCAGATCTCCCATTGGGTCCTCTCCGTTTTGGCGCAAATGAAACTTTGGATAAGAGGAGGCTGAAAACACCACTACCATGTCGATCTCCTGAGTTCACACCAAACAAGGGATAACGAGCCAAGTATCCTACAACAAGAAGCTGAGTCGAGGAACCGCTGGTGACCTGCTGAAGGTTTGGCACCCTGAGCCGCTGTGTCCTGTGAGACCCCTCTGCATCTGATCGTCCTAGAAGGTCTGCGAAGGTGCTTTGACCCATTGGAATAGTGGGATCAACTATTCCCGGAACCTTCATCAAACCCTGCAAGTAAGCCTCTTCGGAAGTGTCCCTGGGCCAACCAGTGGGCTGACCAGCTTACGCAGGACATTTGCTCTGTCACTGCCGCTGTTTCGGGGAATCTCTCGAAACTTGGTCTACTGCTTGCTCTGCGTCCACGGCACCCTCACACCGAATTTCGTACACTTGGCATTCCCAGGTCTGAAGTGAGACGAGGGCGCCCGGACCAGGGTAAACACGGTGGCCGTGTTGCCCTGCTGTGGTAACAACCTGTGCACGTTCGCTCCATTTGGGACACCCTCGACCCTGCATCCTGCTACACGGTGTCGAGACGTCCTGATTATCGCAGCTCAACCTGCCAGCAACGTGAACTGAACTGGAGAAGTCTGGGTCTGCCTGCGTCGGGGACCGGTGAGTAGACCATACCCCAACCGGTAGCCCCTCACGCAGGAGCCCGTTTCTTTTCTACCGCTGTTGCGAAATAGCGACTCTATCCCGCACTCTCACCCTGCCTCTGCCCACAAGTGGAGGCCTTGCTTGAGTAGTGGGGACTTGTTCTTCATCGCTCCCGTCACCTTCATGAACTGCCTGAGACCCTTGAGGAGACCCAATTTTGTCCATTGGCACAAGCGCATGCAGGTACTTTTGAGAATAAGGCTCCTCTCTTCGTAGGGCTCGGACTTCCTCCTAGTTAGGTGTATTTCCGATGTCAAACTGGAACCAATGATTACTTGCACTGCCTGTTTCCCCCCCCCCATCTAGGTGGTCTACATATTACGTGCTCCTAATTCCTTAGACCCCTATATATTGTCTTGATTGTGATGTGTTGGTTTACTTTAGTATTATTGTGATTCTTTGCTATGGTCAATGTTAGAAAGGCCTTGTAATAAATGTGTCTATATTTTTAATATAACACCAGTCTGGAGTAAATTGTAAGTGTCCTTGCTTTGCGTGCTCATTGAGGTCTTTCAGTCACCCTCACCCCTCTTGAGACTTAGTCTTGACCACCGCCATCGCTACCCTGATTCGTCTGGCTTGTCCAGAGGTTACCCTGTTCCAAGAAACTAGGCTGGCCTTCTGAACCTCTGCCCCTCCAGGTCCGAGTTCAGAAATCCATCTTGGGCCTCCCCATCGGCTTTTTGTAATCATTACTGTCTGGACCTGAGCTCCAGGGCTTATGCTCAGTTCGGCAAGCTGTGCTTTGAAACCTGTTTCAGTAATGAGTTTCCATCCCCCTGTAATTCCTGTGAGGAGTGCTTGGGAATCTCCCATAAGTATGGAGGAAAGGGGACGGGACGTAGGAGTATAATAAAGTTACTCACCGTAGTGACTACCTTACTCCTAGTCCATAGTCCCCTTTCCTCCATACGCCTGCCCGCCGTCCCCTCTAAAAAGTTTCCTGTTATTGCTTAAAGGTCATAGACCTGGCAATAGAAAAGGACTGATGGGCGATGCGCTGGGTGGAGCTAAGGAGGGCGGAGTTACGGCCGTGCGCGGTACCCCGCGTAAAAAGAGTGGAAGGACACATTTTTGCAAAATATGATGCTTTTTACAAAGTGCTCTGGTCCCGTCCCAGAGGACGGAGGAATGTCCCATAAGTTTTGAGGAAAGGGGACTATGGAGTAGAAGTAAGGTAGTCACCACGGCGAGTACCTTTATTATTCTCAGCAAGTGAGTTGCACTCAGGATCCTGGGTCTTCTGGACTTCCTGAATCTCCTGGGAACTGAGTCCCCTGAAGCTGACGCTATTGTGTCTGCTTGATTGGACTGCGCTAGGGTGTCCTGGGGCAGTGGAAACTCTGGTATCCCAATACAAAAGTGTGTGCTCGTTGAAGCTACCAAACATTGGCAGAAACTGCATACCACTCGAGTGGTTAACATGCAGGTGGATGTCCGGTACCAATCTCTGCTGTCTGAAAAACCATTAACCTGCTTCTGTCCTATAATACTTGATGAGTTGGTAAAAACAGTTGCAGAGATTAACGTTTCCGCCATCACTACGAAAGACAATATATTTCCTCTCGCTATGGATATGACTAAGTTAATCAATTGCTCCTTCCACCACATTAGCATTCCTAACTGGTTGATACGATCATGAAAAAGATATGCAATGACTGGAGTACAGTGAACCCAGCAACCTTGTACATGAGCAGTCTATTCCAGTCTATTCCTCTGGAGAGTCTTAAGACAGAGTTAAAAAATAGCTACTCCTAAAAACCGTGTACAGCACCCTAGTCCTACTCTTTCTAGGTTCACAGTATTGAATGCAGCACATAGCCATCAAATTCTTCTTCAAAAGTTGGAATCTTCAATGGTCATCACAGTGTTTGTGTTAGACTGGATCACCTACTTACTCCTACGATACCCTCCTTCCTCCACACTTGCGGGAGTTACCGCTCTCGCATACGAGACCAGTGCTTTTTGGCGCATAGCGAAAAATCGGACTATTGTGATTGGTCACTTATGTGCACACTTGCATGCACGTGGGCTTGCCCCTACAGGCACCGCCCCCACCTTCTCCTTGTCAGTTATTTTCTCTGGAGCAGACAGGATGGAGCTAGGGTGCTGTGTTTGTTGCGCTCCTTTTCCTCCCCCCCCCTCTTCTTAATGTTTTGTTAGTTCTGCTATGCCTTCTTCCGGCAGCACTTTGCTTTTCCTCTCCTGTGCCGGGTAAAACAGGTTTTGCGGCCTGCCGTGCATGCTCATTTAATCTGCCTGGAGTGCTTCAAGCCAGAACATTAAAACCACGGTTGTCACCCTGCATCTCCATAGGGCTTGCATCAAATGAGTGTACTGATGGCTGCCACTACAGCTGAGGTGCCTATGACTCATGAGGTTTTGGCAGTGGCCACGGTGCATCATCAGGGCTCTGCTCCCTTTGCCCTTCCCTCCTCGCCTTCTCCACAGGGGCCCTGGACTTTTGTGCAACAGAGGGCCTTCCTGAGTTCAGTATTGCTAATCCACTTGATCCAGGTTAGTTCAGCTTCCTCAGCCTGGGCACAGATTTCTAGCTAAGTTCTAGCTAAACATGGAGCCCTCAGCCATACAGAGTTGCTTCCAAGACATGATCCATGAGATGCTATCGCCACAGCCAGCACCTATGGTGGCTCCACCGGTCTCTTTGGCCACCACACCTCAGAGTGTTATTCCCCTGGTTTCAGTGGGGGATCCTATGCCACAGGGTCCACTGCCATAAGCTGTAAACCTTACTCTGCAGCTGCAGCCTCCCGTGCCTCCAGGGTTGCTGCCAACATCCCCACTTTCTCTGGCCCCTCCTCTTGCACCCTGAGAGGCCCAGCAGATTTCAGGACCACTGAGATACCTTTCTTGGTAAGGCCGTTTCACAAGTGGGTCAAGGGATTGCCTGATTTTTCCAGACACCCCCATGCCAGAAAGTCCTCCGCAGGAGACTGGCACACTAAGAGTGGTGTTGTTGCCTCATACAAACAAAGTGTATAGCATTGTTGTTGCAGAAGGATGTCATGCAGAGGCCCTCCGAATCTGACTCGTGTCTCATTCAGGACAGGTGGTGAACAGTTGGATTGACATGAGGTACTATCCTTTGCCCTCAGAGGCAATGTGCCATACCTCTCACTCTCTGCCTACCTCATGGTTAGTGTCTGCTTTCACTCTTCAGTCCAGATCATCAGAAAGTTCCTCTGCAATCTCACTGTAGGGGAAGGAAGAGCTGCTCTTGGACCCCTATGGTCACAAGGTGTACCAGAATTCGGCCCTCCAACTTCACCAAGCCTACAGTGCAGGCTTGTCAGCTGCAGCCAATCAGCGGTTGGGACAGGACTTTGTGGACCTTGACAGTTGCCTGCCAGCGCACAAGCTCAATGCCGTTCACGCTGCTCTTGTGTGACAGATTGCCCAGGACCCTTCACAATCAGCCATCAGCCATGTGAACACATCATTCAGTGGCATGGCAGTGTGGGTTAACATTTGGAGGTAAGCCTATTTACAGGCCACTATGTTCATTTGGAACTGCCAACAAGATATTGGACCTTCCCTTTGAGTACACTGATCTGTTTTAACTTCACTACGGATAAGAAGTTACAGGTGAGGAAGGCCAAGTTTCTAGCAGTCTTGGCTAAACTGGCTTCAAAGGTTTTCAAAGATATGTGGAAGGCAGGTCCCACACATTGGAGAGGTGGGTCAGATGGACTGATCGCTCCCCCTCACAGCCCAGGAAAAAAAAAATAGCAGCGCTCCATCCCCAAAGAATTCATGCAGGGGCCATCCCCCTCCCGTCTCCCAGAACCAAAACAATGACAGTCTCGACCGCCCTCATACCACTCTGATCAGAGAATGTATCTCTTTTCATCTAGAGGAAACAAGGGCAATTACCCTTGGTCTGGTCAGGTGGGTTTACTGCTTTCCCGTTCTTCAGACTTCTCCCTCCAGGCCTCCTCTCTACCAGCTCACGATACTCTCATTAGGTCACGAGGTCCTGCATCTTTTGGACATGAAGGCCTTGAAGGAGGTCCCCATGTGCCATGCCAGAGGGGGACAGGACTCTTTCCTAGGCCATTTACAGTGCCAAAAATCAATCTAAGTTTCCCTGCACTAGCCAGTGATTAGTGTTCTACCAAGGTTTAGGGATTGTACCTTAAAAATACCCTGTTTTATTCATGCTCTGTTTAACACTCTCAATTCTCCTTTTCCTACTCTTTTCTCTTATTGACTCCGCCTCACTCCTCCCACAAATCCCCTGTACCTTTCATGTTCTCACTCCTCCTAGGTCTTCCTTTGATGTTACTCCACACTCCACTACTCTAATACTCTGGCCTCCACACTAATACTTCCTCCTCAACACGACTACTTATACACCCTCCTTTCACTCGGTATCATTCACTGAACAGTCACTCCCGTGAGAAACCTGAAGGTGTCCCCCTGTCTAGTCCCCTGGGTTCTGTCATCCAGGTGGCCAGGACACGGCCATCGCTTTTGGGTCCAGTTCCTGGGGGTGGACCAGTGCTGGAGGATCACCTGGATGGGGGTTCCTTGGGGAGTGGGAGTGGGAGTAGGACACTGACGGGTGAGACGCGGTATTCCCCTTCTTTAAAACATTTTCACCATCCTAACATGTGGGATATTACAAAACACTGCCCCCACCTTTTCCGACACAAACACTTTCACACAACACGAAAGACAATGGACTAACACCAGAGCAATTTTCCTGACATGTCCCAATACAAGGGGTCAGTCAGGCAATTGACCAGGATCACACACACCTGACGGCCCTTTCCCTTCCCCACAGGGATACAAGGTGGAGCACGACAGCACACTACGAGTAAGGCAGATGGGAGAGCTAACTCAGCACAGCAGTTAAAACAGCGCAAGTCGAGAGGATACCAAGGGGAGAAGTGACCTTGCCCTTATTGACAGATACCCCTGAAGCCTCAAGTGAAGGAATCATAAGACCGGGAACAATAGCCAGCGGGTGTTGCAGCAGATGTTAACGCTGCCTGGGCGCCTCCTACGCTGACAGCCAAGCCAGGGAAAGATGCATGGCCCAAAGGATCCAGCCTTAACTCTACAGAGAAGAAAGCAAAGCAGTTCATCACAGTCGGTGAGTCGAGGGGAGAGCCGATAAAGAAACAGAACTGTGTTGAGCAAAAGTAGCAAGCGGCTAATTGAACTTTGGATAAAAAAAGAACTGTTGTTAAAAGAAAAGGGGAAAGTCAGCGTAGCAGAACCAAACACCACGTGGGTGTTCACTCGAGAAACACTAGGCGATTACCTCGCTATTGAACAACAGTTACCAGAAGCCTTGGGAGGAAGGCGAGAAGAGGGTCAAAGTGGTCATACGGGGGTCTTGTAAAATCCTCCGTACAGTCGAAAGTCTTTGACCGACGGATGATTGTGAAATGAAGGGAAATTAATCCTGCATGGTGAAAAGACATTAAGACTTGTGAGTGTAAGAGTCTAAAGTTCCATAAACAGTGTGTTGACAGGGTTGAACCCGGCAGAGGGATGTCCACAGTGAACTGTTTTGCAGAAGTTCACAATTGTGAACCCGACGGAGGGAGGCTAGAAGTTGAAAAGGCGTCCGAACCCGAAAGAGGGAGATCCAGGGGTGGAAAATCACCACCCAAAGTTCATTGCGAAAGGAACTGTTAAATTGCATTGTTGAGTACGACTGAGATAGGTCTGCACCCGGAAGAGAGGGACCCAGGGGTGAGGCCGTCACCCAAAGCCATATGTGGAATAGAACGTTTGTGTTTGTTTGTTGGAAATATCAGGCCCTCGAAGGCAAGAGACTTTTTTATTGAAAAGAGACATAACCATCGAGAACCTGATAGCTGGAATGGAACTGTCGACTCGTGCTGGGAAAGCTTGAGTGTGTGCTGTGTTCAGGACACCCACCTTGTCCCGTGCTGAAAACATGGGGAAGGGAGACCACTGGCAATCACATCCTGACTTATTATTTCCTTTTTTGAAATCCCTATAGTATAGGCCCTTTTACTTTGACAAGACGCCACGAGGACTGCCTTATTTTTCATTTGATGGTCGATGCCTGCTCCCATTTTAGATTTAAGTTAGGCGTTTTTCCAACCTGCATATTGTTTAAATAAACACTCTTGAATTGTGATCACTTGTGTTTGTCTTTACTGTTGCCACCATGAGTTCCTTACACTACTCTTTCTAATCACACTTGTCACACAAACAGGCACACTCACACAGCAGTACTACTTTCACTCTCTAGCGAATACTTCACCTGCTCCAGAAATCCCCTCTACAGTCTGCCGCTCCTTCCTCCTTCCTGCTGATCTCTTGGTCGTCCCACCTTCACCTCCGATATCACCTGAATAACCCACGCTTCCTGCTTTCTTTTCCCTGCTTATATGCCTCTCTCTGTGCCGGGATCAGATCTCTCTCCCTGGCCATTCGGGCTATGTCTTCCCCACCCAAGGTGTGTATGTGTGTAAAGCGAAAAGTCGTAGGCTAAGCACCACACACGGTCTGCCGTGTAACGGATAGGGCTGGCACGGAAGGCAAGTGTTCATGGGTCTTCCCAGGGTAAGTTCTCTGGGGGAAGGTGGCTACGTCTCCCCTTTTCATCCATATGGTCTAGGGGGCTTGTGGGTTGCTGTGTGGGCTTGCTGATGTCATTTGGCAGCTCTATGAGTTCCTCTCATCTGCTGCGTGTGGAGGCGGCCATGCAGCTTTCCCTTGCACCCAGTTGCAGATCAAAGCAGTGTTCGGTGCATGTCTGCATCGATATCGCAGCTTCCCTTCTTCTTAGCCAATTGCTCTCCCTGCGACCGTAGTACTGTTGCTGTCTGCTGGTAACTCTGTTCTCTTCTCTGGTTTTACACTTTGATGGTCTTTCTTTCTCGGATGCGGTGCCTCTAAAAGCAATCGAAAGAAACTGTCAAGTATATTTTATTAGATGTAAGCTTGAGATAACAGTAGTCTGCACAGAAACATTCTGGCCCGCAGGGGGGCAGGAGTTGGAGCTCTTTCAACTGCCACTGTCCATTTTAGGGGTAGCACTGGCTCTGACTCACTCCCTGATATTCCTCCCACACTCGGCTGAGAGGGATTCTCATCTCCTCTTGACATGGCCAGATTACTGGGAACCACACATTTGTTTTCTACGCTTCTCTTTTGGGAGGTGTCAATTTCAATACAGGATGCAGCTCTTTCGGCTCAATGTGGCCCCACAAGTCTTCAGTAAAATGTGCTGTGGTGGCCTTCCTCGGGCAGTGAGGTATCCACATCTACCCTTACCTTGATGGCTGGTTGGTTCTTTAGACTTCTCTTATAATCCTGCGTGTTCCCCTGATCCACCTTGGTCTGTCAGTGAACCTGCCAAACTCCTCCTTGATGCCTACTCAGAGGCTGACCTTCATTGTTATCATCTGGGACTTTCGCCAGGCCAAGATTTTTCCCATTCTTTCAACTTGCTCCCTTTTTCTAAATAACTCTTCAGTGATTCCGGATACTGCTGTGTCTTAGTTCCTACTATGTTATGTCTACACCTCATGCCAGGTTCAAGATGAGGACAACCAAGCTTTCCTTTGGCTGCAGACTGCCCTCAAGCAGTGCATCCTAAGTTAGTTATTCTCTACTTCCTTTTTCTACGGATTTCGTACAGTAGGGATATGGAGATCGTGGGAAGGCTGCAGTCCCTGCGATCTGTAGCTTTCAATGATGCAAGAGACTATCCAGCGGGCAATGCGGCTTGGTCCCGTCTAGGTTATAGGTCAAAGGATCAATACAAAAGGACCGAATGGTCAAAGGATTGATTCAAAAGGACCTAAATCAAAAGGATTGAATGTTTTTTTTTTTTTACATTTTTTTTGGGGGGGGCAGGGTCACCCCCCAACCCCTGTTTTTTTGGTAAAAACCACTTTTTTTACCTATACGAAAACCCCCAAAAAATATATAATGGAAAAAAAAATGTGATCCTTTTGTTTTCGGCCCTATTGCATTCGATCCTTTTGAAGTCGACCCTTTGAACGGACGCACCCTGTCTAGGTAGAGTTTCAACAACAAGCTTGTGGAGCACCCTTTTCCCCTTTTGAAGAGCCTGTTCACAGTCAGCACCTTAAAAGTTAATAATAAATCAATCTTCTCACCTTCTCTCATTTGTATTGTATGCTGCCAAGGAGTTGTCCTCTTCTGACAAAGGGAAAGAGTAGATGATTTTAGATATCATTGGGAAGGTGGTGTACCAAAATTCCTCCTTACATCTAAGGCACGCAAATTTGGATGCCTTCTTGGCAAGTGCCAATCAAAAGCTCTGGCTTGAGCTTCCAGTTTTTACAATGTTTCTCCCCCAGAACAAACTGGAGTTCTTCACGGTTGGGCTCTCAGAGGCCAAATAGGTTGCCTATTTTACTATGCAGTCGACTATATGGACATGGGTGATCATGGGGCATACTAGTGGGGCCAGCTTTTCTAAAGTAGGTGTGGATTCGGACAATCGAATTTAGCATAAATGTCCAAGAATACATCCCGGACCTCCTGTTTGCTGCAAGCTATCTTTTTAACTCACCACCCCCCTC
The DNA here is from genome assembly GCF_040938575.1 of Ambystoma mexicanum. NCBI lineage: Eukaryota > Metazoa > Chordata > Amphibia > Caudata > Ambystomatidae > Ambystoma > Ambystoma mexicanum. The sequence continues at coordinate 968,646,454 of NC_090937.1, forward strand.
CCCAAAATGAGGAGCTGATGAAAACAACAGACAAGAAAAGTATCCTCTGTTTGCCTCTCAACTAGGCAAGGGCCTGTTGTCATAATGGGATTTTGTTTAAAATGTCATTGGACGGTCTATGCATTCCCCCCATCCCCTTGATCCACAGGACCCTACTGAAGTATCAGGATTCTCTTTTATCCAGGATTATTCTGATGACCCCTTGGAGGCCAGCCCAGTTCTGGTTTTCACACTTGGTAATCCTGGTTTAGCCCCCTTTGATTCACATCCACATATGCTGAACATTCTATCTCAGAGGTAAGGGAATCGTCCTTTAACCTTCCCTTATAGAGCTGAACTTTGCAACCCAGTTCCTGTCCACCTAACTCTAGGCTGCAGATGTTGGCTCGCCAGATGTTTTGGATTACAACTCCCATTACCCTCAGTCAGCACATAGTCAGTGGTGAAGGATCTTGGGAGTTGTACTTCAAAATATCTGGTAAACTGCATGTTTCAGTCAACTGCACAAGGACATCTGTGTCTTTTGTCATCGAACATGGACATCATCAAGGCCGCCAGTGAAAGCTATACTATCCACCAGTATAAGAGCAAGATGAGTAGGTTCTTCTAGGGTCCCTTCAACAAGGTGGGGGGTGTTAACCTTCTTGATTGTAGTCCTAACCATGTTCTTTCCTTCATCTCAGGGATAACCATTCAGTCGTGTAGGACCGTTCGGCCTTGGGCACTTACAAGATATTACATGTGCACAGAGACAGTTTGCTTCTCCCTTTCTGATCCAGTTTTCAAGAAGCAGATTGAGGGGCTCTCTCATTAACCTCCAATACCAATAAGGACAATGGTTCTCCCTGTTCTGAGCCAAAAGCACATAGATCGATGGCCCTGAAGCATATCCGTTTTGCCTCATGGAAAACAGCTATTTCGAATGGATTTTGTTCTCCAACGTATTCCACATCTTTGACATGTATTGTCTACAGCTGTGCACTTCGGAAACTTTTTCAGCAGAGGGCGTCCTGCGTCGATGACGTCGGGTCGATGTCCCTCGAAGGCCTCCGTCGAGGGTGACGTCACTGGATGTTATGAATATGACGCATGGCACCCGTAGCCTCAGTTCTGTTTTTTCTGTGAATGTGTTGCTTCATGAAACTCGGCGCGCCTCGTGTGTTCATCGTTGAGATGTCTTTTTCTTCGAGCCCTCCGACTCTGCGGTCTGGCTTCAAGACTTGCCCGGGACTGCAAGTCAAAAATGACGATCACCAACCAGTATCGCATTTGTTTGTGGTGCTTGGGCTGGTCACACGACACTGACAACTGTTCAAAATGCCAGTTGCTGACTGCCAAGGCCTTGCGGGAGCATAAGGTTTAGCTCCAGGTAGGTAGGGGCTCTAAGCCTAGTAAGTCCCGAAAATCTAAATCGTCCAAGGGGGTTTCCACCGACGACTCGAGGGGCGACGCTCCGCGTCAGGAAGTGGCCCAGGGATCTCTGTCCCGGAGTGGTTCCCGCCATTCTTGTTCCTCATCCTGGCACTCTAGGAAGCGCTGTCACCGGCCGCCTTCCCGGTCCTTGTAGGAGGATGGTGCCTTGAGGAAAGTGGCATGCCCGACGAAGTCCTCGACTCCGGAGGAATGGACTGCCTTTAAGAAGCAGATGTTAGCGATATTCCAATCGCAGGGCACTGTTTTGGTCGTGCCTTCTAACGAAGCCAGCAAAGAACAGTCTCGTACCGCGGCTCGCACGCCTTTGGGCTCAGGTCCGCGACACGACTCGCGAGATCCTGGGATCAGTCCTCGTCTCCAGCGAGACCGCTGCAACCTGTTAAGGGCTCGAAGCCGGCGTCGACTAGGTCAATGCTGTGTCCGTCCGACTCGGACGTTGATGTTTTGCCGTTGTATCAGCCCACGGCGCCATCGGCACCAGTGTCGACACCGAAACCTTCAGCAATCATGGCGTCGAGGTTGTCGACGCTTTCGACGTCGAAGCCATTGGCGCCCTCAACGCCTTCGGGTATTTTTGCCCACAATTTGCCAGTGGAGTACCCGGATCTCGTAGATCCTCCTAGGAAGGCTACTGGGAATTCTGTGAGGCCAGTTTTGGATGCCAGGCCCTCTTCTGTCCCCAGGCCAGGGTTTCAACTCACTCTGGATGAAATTTATGAAGAGGAAGAAAGGTCTGATTTTTGAGGACCCGGGTGAACTTGACGTGGCTCCAGTTTTTTTTGGAGACAGTCAATTGGAGGAGTTGAGGCAAAAACCCTTCATGACGGCAGTGGGTTGGACACTTCTCCAGAAGTGGAATTTGATAGGCCTGAGTCTGTGGCTCATGCTGAGTCTTCATACAGGAGGTTCATGGCTAGGGTCTTGGAATATCTGGGATGGTCCAGTCCTCCTGAAAACTTTGTACAGGATGATCTAATAGACATCTTAGATCAAGTTCCATCTTCTGACCCGGTGTTGCCATTTCATCTCACCTTGCAGAAAAGGGTGGCAGCTGCTTGGCAGTCCCCGGAATCTCTTCCGGCTGTTAATAAATCTTTGACAAAGAAGTACCGCCCTTCCGTTAGCGACCCCAGCTGTTTATCCACTCACCCCACTCCCGAGAGTTTGGTGTTTCAGGCAGCTACGGCCACCTTGAGGCAGGCGGCGTACCCTACCATCCCTCTGGATAGGGACGACAAGCGCTTCGACGGTTGGGCTCAGAAGGTATTTTCTGCTAGGAGCATTGCCTTGAAATCGGCCAACTCCACTTGTTCCTTGGCAAGGTTCTCACACACTATGTGGAACTGCGTTTCTTTAGCGGCTGAGCATATTCCCGAGGGGGAAGAAAGGGATGGGTTCCTTGCTCTCGTGCAAGATCGCAAGGATGCCATGTGAGAATCCGTTCAGTCAGGTTTGGATACGGCCGACAGTGTTAGCCGATCCATCCAGCGGCTGCGAGCACCGTTATACACAGATGTGCGTCGGTGCGGAAGTCGGGTTTTGCTCCGGATGTGCAGGCCCATCTTCTGAACTTGCCCTTTGATGGCGCACATTTGTTTCGCAGCAAGGCTGACGAGAGCCTTGAGAGGTTGCAGACCTCGAAAGCTGCGGCTAAATATTTAAGCACAGCTGTGCATCAACCTCTGCTTTTTCATCCTAGGGGACAGCAATGGAGGGGAGGTTATTTTCATTACTGCTCCTCCTTTCGGGGCCAGTCAGTGGCGAGCGAAAAAGTACCTGTGGTGGTCAGGGAAATCATGGTGCCAAAGCTGCTCAGGCAGCTGCCTCTTTGCCTTCGGGCATTGCCGCAGCTGCTTCCAAACAGTCATGAGGCCATGTCCCATGGTTCGCCGGTTGGGGGCAGACTGTCTCAGCATCTCGAAGAATGGCGGACCATTACTTCAGATGCGTGGGTTCTGGATACCCTAGCCCACAGCTACTGCCTTCCCTTCATTCAGCGGCCTCATGACAATCCACTGGGGAAACTCTCTTTGAAACTTCCAGATCCGCTCCTTGTGCAGGAAATCTTAACCCTGCTGGAGAAAGGCGCTATAGAACTGGTGCCTGTAGCAAAGAGGAGCAAGGGTTGGTATTCCTCTTATTTTTTGATCCCGAAGAAAGACGGGGGATTGAGACCCATCATGGACTTGTGTTGGTTGAACAAACTTCTCAGGAAGGACAAGTTCAAGATGGTTACTCTTTCTAAAGTCCTCCAGGCCCTTCAACTTCAGGATTGGTTGGTGTCTCTGGACCTGCATGATGCTTACTTTCATGATGCCGATTCATCCCGAGCACAGAAAGTACATAAGGTTTGCGGCTGGCGACTCGTACTTTCAGTTTCGGGTCCTGCCGTTCGGATTGACCTCTGTCCCGATGGTCTTCACCAAGCTAATGGTTGTGGTGGCAGCGTACCTCAGGTGAGGGGGGATGCATGTCTACCCCTACCTGGACGACTGGCTGATCCGGCAAGCGTTGGATCATCTCGGTCTCACCTGCCGCACCCTCCACAGACTGGGTCCTAAATTTCAAGAAGTTGCATCTGACACCTTCCCAACATCTCCAGTACATCAGGGCTGTGTTAGACATGTCCTTGGGGAAGTGCTCGCTTCCCAAGTTGAGGGCTCATCACATTGTGCAGATGGTGGACAAGTTTCAACATGCCCAGTCTCCCAGCTTTTGAATTCTTAAGGTTGCTCGGCCTCATGGCATCCTGCATTTTTCTGGTGCCAGAGGCCAGGCTGTGGATGAGATCCCTGCAATGGGTCCTCAAGATGCAGTGGTCGCAGTTCTCCGGCAAGATGTCGGATCCCGTTCAGATTCCACTCTCGGTCCCCCAGGATCTTCTGTGGTGGGCCAACGAAGGGAACCTGATGAGGGGGCAACCGTTTTGGCAACAGTGGCCAGAGGTGACTCTAGTGACGGATGCTTCCCTCACAGGATGGGGCGCTCATGCCAACGACTTGACTGCCAGCGGTTGTTGGTCTCTGTCAGAGTCCAAACTCCACATCAACCTGTTAGAGCTGAGGGCCATCAGGCTATCCCTGAAGGCTTTTGTGCCCTCTGTACGGGGGAAGAGTGTCCTGATCATGACGGACAACACAGTGGCCATGCATTACCTCAACAAAAAAGGGGGGGTAGGGTCACTCCCGTTGTGCAGAGAGGCAATGCAGCTCTGGTTCTGGGCCATCCAGCAGGGAATTTCGATCTCTGCAGTTCATCTGGCCGGAGACGAAAATGCGGCGGCGGACCCTCTGAGCAGGAGGGAGCACTGTCTCTCACGAGTGGGAGTTGGCTCAGGAAGTCCTTCAGGAGATCTTCGCCCCCTTTGGGGAACCTCACAAGTGGCTCTCTTCGCCACCAATGTCAACCGGAAGTGCGAGATTCTGCTCAAGGGAATTTCCTCCAAGATGAGCTTTAGGAGACGCGCTCGTAGTGGATTGGTCGTTCGCACTGAGGTACGCATTTCCTCCAGTCCCCGTCATGCCTCAAGTGTTGCGGAGGTTACGGAGGTTCGGTTCCCACATGATCCTCATTGCTCTGGATTGGGCCAGGAGAGCGTGGTACTCGGACCTTCTGGAAATGTCTGTCTGCCTTCCACGCCGTCTTCCCTACCGAGAGGATCTGCTCTCGCGCGAGGGGCTGGATGGGGGGAATCAGATTCTCCATCCAGTGGTCAAGACTCTCAACCTTCACGCTTGGTATCTGAAAGTTCGAGGTATAAGGATTGGGACCTCCCGGATGACGTTATGGAGGTGTTGCTTTCGGCCAGGCGGCCTGTAACAAAATCCCTGTACCGTTGCCGTTGGCATAAGTTCTGCGACTGGTGCAGAGATCACAATGTTGATCCTTTTTGGTGCTCCATTCCTATGGTTTTGTCTTCCTTACTTTCTTTGGCCCACAGGGGCCTTCAAGTGGGTACCATTAAGGGTTACCAGGTGGCGCTGTCTATCTTTAAGCGCTCATCTGAAGAATGTTCTTACTTTAAGATTTCTTTGATTTCTCAATTTCTTAAAGGACTGACTAATGTGTTCCCGCCGTCCCCTTTCCAGGTGCCGGTTTGGGATTTGAATTTGGTTTTGAAATTTCTCATGGGGGATCCATTTGTACTCTTGTCCTTTTGAGATTACTGTGCTTCAAGACTGTGTTCTTGGTTGCGGTTACTTCCGCTCGCAGAGTGAGTGAATTGCAGGCACTATCCTCTAAGCCACCCTTTACTGTGTTTCACAAGGACAGGGATGTACTGCGGGTATGTCCCTCCTTTGAACCTAAGGTAGTATCTGAATTTCATTTGAGTCAGAAGGTGGTGCTTCCATCTTTCTACCCTCCTCCTCATCCTGGTAAGGAAGAGGAGCAACTCCATTGGTTGGATCCTAAGAGAGCTCTGAGCTTTTACATTTCTAGGATGTCCAGGGTCAGAGTGGACGATCAACTCTTTGTAGGATATGCTGGACACCGATTGGGCCAGGCTGTTACCAAACAGACCTTGTCCAGGTGGATTATCCTCACCAGTACAGAGTGTTACTGATTGGCGGGTAAGGACCATCCTGGAGGACTGCAAGCTCATTCCACTAGGGGAGTGGCTACTTCCACCGCACTCTAGCGGGGTGTTCCTATTAGGAATATTTGTGATGCCGCTACATGAGCTTCACTCCATACCTTTGTTAAGCATTACTCCCTGCATACGATCCATAGTCAGGATATGGCCTTTGGGAAGGTGCTACTTTATTCTGCAATCTGATTGGGTACTCTAAATTCTTTTCCCTCCTCCATTTACTGGTACTGCTTTGGGAGTCTGTGAAAGATGTGGAATGCGTTGGAGGACACAATCCATTCGAAGAACAAGTTACTTACCAACTAGTAACGTTCTTTATACTGAATGTTCCTCCAACGTATTCCGCATTAGCCTCCCAGCCTGCCCCTCTGGAAAATTTCCTATGCTATTGCAGCTTACGTTTCCGCAAGGCTATGTGCAGTTAAGCAGGCATGAGACTGGTGCCACACGTTCGGAGGGAAAAAACTTAAACTGAGGCTAGGGGCGCAATGCGTCCTATTTATAACATCCGGTGACGTCGACCTCGACGGAGGCCTTCGAGGGACATCGACCCGACATCATCAACGCAGGACGCCCTCTGCTGAAAAAGTTTCCAAAGTGCACAGCTGTGGACATTACATGTCAAAGATGTGGAATACGTTGGAGGAACATCTAGTCGAAAGAACATTACCAGTTGGTAAGTAACTTGTTCTTTGGTGGCAGTCTTGCCCTTATGGGCCTGCTGTTACTTTCTTCCTCAATCGTCAACCATACTCTTGTACCGGTCTCGTCTCCTTGACTTCTTACCACAGTCTTGCAGCAGCCACACCTCCTGTGCTGCTCATCTTTAGAGGGCTATGATGACTATTGCCTGCTGGAAGACATTCTACCAGTGGTTTCTTTATCACTATACCTTCCCGCCCCATAGCGCATCATTTCTTCTCCTCCTGTTACTGCTGATGTAATGATTATCCATTGGGCATGTCTATACTTTCACTCATTCTCTTTTTGTATACCCTATCACTCCTATTAAACATTCTTTTAGCTAAAATATACATTTTCTGTGTTTAGGTGAAATAAAAAGTAGTAACATACCAGATTTGAAGCATGGACAGTCCAGGCCAAAACAAACAGCGAAGACTCTAAAGTGATCTTATGCTAGTGATATTTGTATCTCAGACATCTGTTCCCACCAAGTTCAAGAGGTCTGAGTAAGTTGCATAGGCCACCGTGATTGTTTAGTTTGGTAATGTAACTCTTCACAAAATCTGGAGGTTTTTACTTTGCGTGAGTTTAACATTTTTGAGTTCAGTTATAGTTTCATTTGCTGGAATTGTATTGCTCATCTATGCCTGAAGACAGTGGAGTAGGTGAAATGTGAAGTTATCTATGCGTTTCGAGCCAGTCAATCGGCAACAAGGGTTCTTTTACAATAATATCAAATGGCTAATATATGTAGTTAGAAAAACCTCTGCACAAAAAATTTACTTCAACCACAAGGTGGCTTTTTTTGTGTAAATCCTTTGAGTTGTTAACCAATGTTCTGCTTTTCAGAGGATGAAATGTTGAGCATTAGCTTTGACCTACTCCTTAATCTTCACTTGGGTCATAGTTATATGCTGAAATGTTGCCTGACAAGTAGAGTTCAATGGATCAGGGCTAGCTTTCTCCAGCCTATCCCTAGCCTGCTACTTGTAGTACTCACTTATTTCATTTAGCTTTTCATGATCATATTCAATTTAAATTGCATCCTATTATTTAGTTATGCTTTCTGGTTTTATGTTTTTTTAACTCTTATTTTTATGAAAGCTCTTTTCAGTTAGAGCAGGTATTCACAATCAAAAAACGTGCAACCTAACAGTTAGGATTCGAGACCAAATATTTGAAAAATTCTACAGTGATGGCTTGTGGAGCACTGCTGAGTATTGACTTACTGTTCGGGCATTTCAGTTTAGCATAGTATCTGGTACCTCAAGCTATGATTTACTTAATTTTGTACTCCTTTATCAGGAGGCATGAATGGAAAGAATATATTCATAATTCTATTTTCTTTTATATATCAGATTTCAAGAAACTTGCTTGTGAATTTCTTAATAAAGCTCATTTCTAGAGCCCTTATCAGTCAGCACAAAACCATAGGCGCTGATAAGGTCTAACAAAGGTTTATTGTTTCCAATCCATAGATGTCCAGTTTCTTCATTGTTCCTTAAAGTTCACGTGACATATGAATCATGCCTATTTTGTTACAGATGTTCATGTATAACTGATTACTTCAGTAGCCTGCATAAGATTGAGCGAGCCAGACTTGCAAGTTTTTCACAGCCGATAACATTGAAGCATACCCCTGTCATTGCAATCCTAGTAGTTCATATTTGGAGTCTTCCTGTTTGCTCACAGACATTATTGGAGAATGGGTAAGGGTATTGTGAGGGTGTAGAATTAAGACTCTGACACAAAGGTGTCAATTTTCCTGTACATAGACTTGTATTAAAGGATAAATGTGGGTGGAGAAAGGCCTCACTAGTCCTAATGCTAACAGGGGTGTCCGTGCCTCAACACAAATTGTAAAGGGGCTTGTTAGGATGTCAAAAATAAAGGTGAGTCCAATGTTGTGTCAGAACCCTAATTCTCACCCTTGCACTAATAACTAAATACAAGGTGAAAAGGGGACGTCTGCTCAGCAGAGTTCTAAATGTTGTAAAAATAAACAAAGTTCCAATGTGTATAAAATAAAGTTCCAAATTAGCAAAGTTCTCTGGCTCAAAAGAAAGCAATGATCCAACTCAAAATGTTGATGACTTGATGCCAAGAGAATGACTCTCTTCTCTTGGTCTCACTCGGGCTTCTCACTGTGGTTACAGACAGCAGGGAGATGTCCCCCTTCTCCTGGCTTTCTTTAGGCTTCTTACAATGTCAAGTGAGTGCCTTCCTTCTCCTGACTTCTCTCATGTAGTTCTCAAAACACCAAGTAGGATGCTTCCCTTCCTGGCCTCTTCTTCGCAACACCAGGAGGATGCTTCCCTTCCCCTGGTCTCTTCTTCTCTCACCTTGCTTTCAAATCTCTAGGGTATGGGTTCCAAACCTATAAGGTTCTCTTGTGATAGTGTGGCAGACTTGGTTCACTAGCCTGGCAAGTACTGTGACTGTTTCTTTCCTGATGGTATGGCAGAGATGGTTCACTATCCTGCCAAGTACTGCGACTATGAAGGTGATTTTTTTTCTTGGGGGCTCCAGAGGTTTACTTTGCTTCCCTGAGTTTCCCTTTTTCCCCTGTTTGGCTGGGTCAGGGTATCCCGCTGCTCCCTTGTGCCGCTACCAACCATCCTGGTCACTGCTATACCTTTAGGGTCTCTCCTGGTGGTCTTTGGTTGGTTTTGGGGTCTTCCTGCTTTGGTTTTCGTGTTCTGCTGTCTCCCCCCCTTCTCTGGTGTGCTGCAGCAACTCTAAAGCATGTGGTTCCCCTGGTCCCCCCAGGGGGAGTCGACTTTCTGTCAGGTCCTTTGAAAAGGGGTTCACTTTGCCCCATATCCCCCAGTCTTCATCAATTTCCTGGTGTGCAAAGGTTCCCCTTCCTTCTGATAAAGCCTCTGGTCCACAGCTTCTTCGGCTTCTAATTTTGCTTCAGCACAGCATTCCTGCTTCTTGCTTTCCCAGGGAGGGCGTCTCTCATACTTCCTCAGTCTGTCTTCCCTTTTATAAAGGTCCTGGCCAATAGGACTTGGGAAGACACTAGAACGCTAAACCTGCTTCCTACAGGTAATCCTCACGTTTCCCTCGTCACAGTACTGATTTTAGGACTCCCTTGTGAGTCATTGGGGTTCTTCCTCGTCACAGTACTGGGAATGGGATCTTCACTTAGGTAACACCAATTCATCCTCGCCCCAATACTTTCTAGGGAAATGGCAGGGAAACGGCAGCATGACTACAAGTTTTGAATTTATTAGGGAAGTAGTTGTTCTTAGGGACGTAGAAAGGGGCTGATTTCTTTTTAAAAGGACACCCCCCCCCCCCCGTAGTGAAAACAGTACGACATCCATGGATTTATTAGTGTCTACATTAGGTACTGAGAGTACAAGGTCAGTTACCTGTATGTCCTAAACTGCAAAGTTTTGTGTGTAGAGTATTATGATTTCTTTTTGAAGTGCAGATTGCAAAATGTATTGTTGGTATTGCTGCTGATACAGAGAATTGGAAATTGCCTTGTAAAGTATGAACGCAGTTTCCCGAGTAAATACCATTTTTGGGAAATCAAATGTATGTAAAGCATTCACAAAACGGCATTTTTACTTGCATTCACTGGTGACACGAAATCTCCCTGCATGCCGTTGAAGTTTTTCTGCCCTTTCAGAGACTGGATAACATATGCATGACTTTGGAATTGTTCTAATTGTGGTAAAATATTAAATTAAAATGTCACTTCTTTTACTAGGTTAACAAAACCCTTGTCGTTTGCGGACTGTGTTGGGGATGAACTGCCCTGGGGATGGGAATCTGCCTATGATCCTCAGATTGGGGTCTACTACATCGATCATGCCAGCCGTATGTCTTCTCCTATGTTGGTTGCTTGTTATGCATTTCAATTTGAACAAATATTTCGTGTGATCTAATTGTGTTTGTTAATGTGGATAAACATGCTGTTAAAAATGTTGCCTTATAACTAAGTGCACCTTTGATAGGATTTCTGTTAGGTTACCTATGCTGATAATTTTTCGGCCTTTCAACAAATATGTCTAGGAGATGGGTGGGAAAAACGAAATAAAGTAAAAATTACCAGGATGCTTATACTAGGTCAGCACCCATTGCCTATTCCTTGTTTGTTCTTCTCAGCAGGACAATGATGTAATGTTGTTAAGGTGGGCAGGTCATCATATGTACATTTGTAAGATGTTCTCAAGATAGTATCTTAACAATATCCACCTGTCGATCCAGCCACTCTCTCCCTGATCTAACTAACAGAAGTTTGTCTGACCTCACATGCCCCGATTCCATTCTTGAGATCTTTCTATTTTATTAAAACAAGCAATGAATACAGCATATGATGTTAGGAACAGAACAAGGGCTTTCTATGGTAAATAGAAATTGAAGAGATGGTGACAGGCCTGATTTTTAAAATAGTTAACAGTGCGAACACACAATTAAAGCAGATTTAGGACATTTTCAGTAAGGACCTCAGAAAGACTCCACACACACCCAGAATGGAAAAGTGTTAAAGAGAAAAAAGGAAAGAAAAAGGTTTAACATCATACTAAGATGGGAATGACAGATGAGGGCAGGAGTGCCATCAGGAAATTTAATAAGACTTAAGCTTGCAAGGGAAGAGTGGGAGCCTTAGCGAAGACCACACCAAACCTCTCAACCATTTAGGTTCAAGAAGCTCCACCAGATTGCCCTGTAGGGGACATACACCACACTGTCCCTGTGCTCTTTACCACTTTGTGATCAACTGATCCTCTAGAAACCAGTCTTCCATTGATTTCCAAACCATCAGAATCAGTTTTTTGGCCACGGATAGCACCATAACCAACCACAGTCTCTGAAATGGGCTGGGGCTATTCTCAATTTCCAAATAGTGTAACAATGGCACGAGAGGGAGGCATGCAATTTGAACCCCCAACACCAGATCTAATCAATCCCAAACATCCTCCGTAAGAGCCAACCCCTTTGAGCAATTCCAGAATAAGTGTGTTTGTGCCCCAGGGACCAATATGCAACCACAAAAATGGTCTGTTTATACTAAGTCTAGGTTGGCCATTCTAAATGGGTGCAGTATATCAAAAAAGCAATCTACTTCCGCTCAAACTTCAGGTCAGGCCAAGTTTTAAATTGTGCAAAGAATAGCATATTGACCTCGTAGACAACCCCACTGATCTCAAGGTAGAGTAATTTTAGAGAAGACTGCCACTGTCATCTTCTTGGCTGGGGATGGCTCCATAGGTGATAAAACCTCAAATTGTGGATGCAGGGACACCAGCACTAGACACCAATATCTGTAGTGAGGAGGGCCGCCTCTCCTATCAATCACCAGTTTGAGGTTGCCTGGGGATGACCTCCACCATTATGGCATGGGGACAGTTCTCTTGTTCCAAATCCTAAACTTTAAAAACCCAAAGTCAGTTATTTTCCTGTCAGACTGGACAAACCTTCAGGATACCCACTGCTAGCAAGGACTGCCAAAAGAGCTTACAACCATTCTGAGTAATCTTTGGGTTCTCCCATAAAGTGGCAGTATATGAAGGAAGAGGCTGCCATCATTGTTGCCAGGACAAGCTTGCCACTTTCTTTTTTGACTCTTTAGGATAGGTTTGAGGGCAAAAGTGATATGCTCCCTAGCCTCATTGGCAATTGCTGGAATGACAAGGGAACCCCTTCCTTGTGTTTACCATCCAGGCTAGTATCCTGCTTGGTCTATTAATTAATGAAAACTGCTCAAAATCCACAAATGTTTGTTGTTTTTTGTCAAGTGTTTTGGCGATGTCTTTCTCACTCTGTTTTTTAAATTCCTTTCTCTAATGTGTTAAGTATGTTCCATATATCCTTTTTTTTAAAAAAAAAGATTTTTATTTTGAAAACAAATAAACAATACAAACCAAACTTGCAGCGTTATTTACAATAAACTCGTGAACATCAATTAACGCTCATTACTGCTCCCCAAATCCCCCCCCCCCCAAAGAGCTTATTTGCATTTCTGGTTCTGTATCCGCTGCGTGTGGCTGGGTATCGCTTCCTTCCGAAGCTGCAGGATCCACTACTGTGCCAAACAGTCCTGTTATTAACATTCTCCAAGCCATCAGGTTACCCACATCTTCTTCCCCGCACTTGCTACATGCCTCCTGCCACATCACTGTTTCAGCCTCCGCCCATTTTTGTAAGTCCCGCCACCATACCTCTACCCGTGGCTTGTGGCATTGCTTCCAGCCCATAGCTATCCTTCTTTTAGCAAGCACATATGCCAGGTCCCTCAGTTTCCCAAGGTGTTTAGTGTTCCGTGGTCTGGGAATCCCTCCCAACAGGCAGGCCCAGGCTGTATCTATGTTGAGCGAGACCCCTTTATCGGCTAGTTTACGTGCCACTTACCCCCAAAAAGCTTCAATCACTGGGCAAGACCAGAACATGTGTGTCATATCTGCGTCTTCCTCATTGCATATTGGGCATGCTTGTCTTCCTGTGTTTGCGAACTTAGATATTCTCTTCGGGGTCATATAGGCTCTATGCGTTATGTATAACTGTATCTGCTGCAATCTAGCATTTCTGGACACTTTCTTGTGGTATCCTATAGCACGTTCCCACATTCCATCGGTCATCTGTGCCCCCACCTCCGCTTCCCAGTCCAGCCTCGGGTGAGTCAAATCCTTCCCCACCCTGGTCATCACCATCTCATACAGTCTAGAGATTTCGTGTCCTCCTTCTGATATATCATATATTGTTCCCATTAGAACGTCTGGTTCTTCCGCCAGTACAATCTCTGGCCAGGTTTTGCGAATAGTCTGCACTAGCCTACGATACGTGACATATTGGCCTCCATGCAAGCCTGTCTCTTCTCCCAGTTCTTCGAACTCTTTAATAGCCCCTTCTTGCCATATGTCTCCCAATGTGACCAGCCCAACCGATTCCCAATAGGTCCTGATTATCATCCTGAGCTGGTTGTCTCCCCTAGCTAAGGCAACTAGTGGCACCTGTGGGGAACACGGGCATGGGTTCTCCATCAGTTGGCATACTCTGTGCCACATCTTCCACCCAAGCAACAGCATACCCGGGCGTTCTTTCATTTCAAGTCTAGTCACCCAGATAATCTCATTTAGGTAAAACGGGGTGCAGTCCTGCCCAAACAGCCTAGATTCAGGAGTTTCTTCATCAGAGAGCCATTTGGTTACATATTGCAACTGACTGGCTACATAATAGGCCTCAAAGTTCGGCAGCTTGATGCCCCCTCTATCATGGAAGTTCTGTAGCTTCCATAGCGCAACACTATTGCGAGTGCCGTGCCACAGGAAGTCCCTACACATTCTGTTCAGTTTGACAAAAAACTTTTTGGGTATCAAGTATGGTATATTACTGAAGAAATCTAACAGCCTAGGCAGGACCACCATTTTGAGCATCGCCCCCCGTCCCATCATCGCCAGCGGCAGCTTCTCCCATATGTTCCATATATCCTTGAGGGTGCCTTTTTCCTTGGTGATAGGGGCTGATATGTTCTTTCTAAAAACAATGTCCGTTCGAATGACCACTGTTTAATAACATTTGGCCCATCTGGGGCATTCCTTATCTTATCCAGCTGTGATCTGAGAAGGTTTTTGAAAGTATTATACTGTCTTGTACCCAGACAGTGGACTTGCATGTAACAAATAGATGATCTGTCCTTGTGTAACGCTCACCTGATTCCCGCAGAGGCGCCGGTCTTGACTGGGTGAATGCCGTATCTTCAAAGGTGATGTGTAACACACGGTTGGCTCTTTGGGCTGGACCTATGTGCACTGTATGTCTGACTCGAAGAGTAAGATGTCTGCAGATAGAAAATATGGGATTAATGAACTGGGGTTATTGGGTGCCTCTCTCCTCTTCCCTTTCTCTTCTCCTGTAGAACCCCAAAGGTTAACGCCCTCAGCTTAGGTAAGTGAACGCCGAGCTCTCCATCTGCCTCGGGGCAGGGTGCCGTAACCAGTTTCTTCACTGGATAAGGGTGCAGGCCTCTTGACCTCAGAGGACTGCTGTCCATCGTTAACTGCACAAACGGTAAGTTCTGGGCACTTCAAATGTCTTAAAAGTCTTTTGTAATGATATCTCTTGTTTTGCAGGGTTCCGGCGATGGAGGATGGCGGGCTGATGAGAGTTGAGGATCGAACCCGCGTGAGGAATAGAAGCGCCTGGAAGCACGTAAGTAAGTGCTTGTAGCCTGCTTCACGATGCGCACTAACTGTCCCTTTTATCTTGCAGGTACAAGTTCGGAGCTTTAGAGAAGCTGAAGGGTGCTGGAATACCCACTGGATTCGGCGTGGGAAGGAGATATGGCACGTGAGTAATAAAGTTGCCCAATGTCTTTAAACGCACCTTCTTTTGTCTTTCAGATGCGGGATGCAGCGCCGAAGGCCTCCGGAGCGTGCGAAGAGCTGGTAAGCTTTTGTCTTTCAGATGCCGGAATGCAGTGCGAAGACCTCCGGAGCATGCAAAGAGTAGGTAAGCCTTTGTCTTTCAGATGCCGGAATGCAGCGCGAGGCGTTGGTGACAGCCGATGGACCAGGTAAGAGATGTGCTGCCACTGAAGACCGTAGTGCTAACCTGTTCTTTCTTTGTCTTTACAGGTGCTGCTGAAGACTGGATTCCAGGATGGTAAGCCTTTGTTCCCTTAGGCCCAGGATCAGAAGCAGAAGACACGATGAGCGTTCTGCTGCAGAGAATGCAGAATAACACAAAGCAAGATTCATCCATCGGGTGTGGTTTAAATAGCCTCCTGTAGTGCTTAGGTGTCTCCTTCCACAGCCACGCCTAGGTAAGAAAAGAGTTCCTGCTTTCCAGAAGAGTTCCAGTGTTCTGAACCTAGGGAGTGGCTCCTGCCCCACCCAACAGGAAAAGTAGTCCAAAACGGAAGAGGATCAGGGGTTCAACTGGCAGGTAAGTAAGCAGCGTGGTCTGCTGCAGGTAAGTCCACCCAAGCATTATGAGCCCGGCGCTTCCAGCGCTGGAACTGGGCATCTTTATGAGCCTGGTGCCACTGGCGCCAGGACAGGGTCCAAAAGGTCCCAATTGGGACTGGCTGGCACTCGGAACCGGGGTTATGGGTCTGCTTCCAAGGGAGTCGGGCAAGTCCTGATCTTTTGGAAGCAGAGATCATGACACCTTGCTGATGGATCATGTTCCTCAGAATAGTGTGTACAATTTCCAGAAGATGAATGTTGAAGTCTCCATATATCTGTGAGGCTATGATATGCCCCCAGGTATTAATCATGTGTGCTGACTTTGACACAGATCTGAGTGTGCCATGTGAACTATCTACAATGACCACCACATTTTCTTTTTTACTTCATTTAAAAACACTAGGCGACAACAAAGTATCATTAAATCATATGACTAGTACACAAACATTTAAGTATTCTTGCTCCATTGGAGTTACATTACACAACATCTGCATCTGTGTCCTCAACAAAAATACCCTTAAATCCTCATACTCCTGTTCTTCTTGACCTCCAAGGTATTGACGGAAGTCAGACCATATGTCCTTGGGTCTACTACTGGAGTGCACCAATGTTGCGTAAGCTTCTTCTTTATCATTGGCCCATACTACATCGTTCAGCCATTCATTGACCGTTGGTGGGTGGTGCGATGTCCATTTTTACAGAATGCGTCTTCTTGCTAGTCAAAGCCCTAAGTTAAGAACCTACGTTTCTCCTCCGACATTTTGCCAATATATCCTAATATGCACACTAGCGGGAATAGTTCTATTCGTTGACTAATGACTGCAAGTAGAATATAGGTCACACCCTTCCAATATTTACACAGCTTGGGGTAAGAGTACAACATATGAAGCAGGCCACTTCCTCTCCATCACACCTGGGGCAAATCTGAATTGAACAGTGACCTCCAACATTTTGTTAAAATGCTGTTCCCATATAGCTGTCGCATCTAAATTATAGATGAACAATTTAGCAGCATTTTCAAATAATCGAGTGAGTTTAGATTTGGTGCAAATATATTCAGTATCTGAATACTGAGATTGTTTATCATGCCAGATAGAAAGACATATCGACTTTGTGGGTGTAACGCTTACCTCTGGGGCCCTGCAGGAGTGCCTGATCCGGTCTGTCGGCAATCTCTGGTCCGGTCTGTCGACGATCTTCAGCCCCTTGCTGCTGGCCCAAAACACTCCTTTCCCTCTGCTCACTGCTGGTCAACTACCCAGTGATCAGAGAGGGGGGGAGTGATTTGGTGATATGGGGATATCCCGGGGCACTATGGATCTCCGAGTAGGCAATTAATTTATCCCAGTTACTTCACTGGGTAAGCAGTCTTTAGGTAATCCAAGTCCAGTTCCTTTCAAGTTTCTGTGCAGGAGCACAATTTCACTATGCATAAGCGTTGTTTCGCTGGTTAATGTCCCCCTTGGAAAGTGTACAGACAAAGTCCCAATGTGCCGTCTTATGGCAGAGGCACACTTCAGTTTCTAAGGTTTTACAATAAATGTCAATGCCTTTTCCGGTCTTTTCCCTCTTTTCCAGTGAGGGCCGGTGTCACCACGGTGAGTATTGAGTGAAGGGTGGGGGGCTGAGGGTGGCATGGATAATCCGTGCTTACCACTCTCCTCCTTGTTTTTTCCGATGGTGCAGGAGTTCCGGATGCAGCTGATGGAAGTCCGCGCCGTGTGGAAGCAACGAAAGGAAATTCTGAGTCCCACAGAGAAGATTAGATCCGCGAGCGGTTCCAGATGCAGATCAAAAGAAGCGTCGGAATTCCAGGATGTTCGCACACGGCCGCGGTGAAAAGCAGGCAGGATCCCTGGAAGCTGGATGTGCACGAGGCACTGCTAAATAAGCCGGGACTGTGACAGACAAGCGTCACGCTGATCCTCGGCCGGAGAAAACGCTAAGCGCTGGGTGTGGCCCAGGGCGGGGCTTATATACCCTGGGCCCACCCAGCACCACTAGACCACCAAGGATTATAGAATAACAGGCTTCTCGGGGGCCATGTTGGATTTAATGGAACATCCTAACCAGGGGGCCATTTTGGAAGGGGCAGTTACTGGAGATAGCTGCTTCTTGCGCCACTCACACACCCTCCTTGCCCAGGTGCCACCTGTACTGCCAGGGAAAACCATGACAGTGGGTCCACAATCATGTGAGCGTAGATACAATTCAGCAATAGATGAATAATTGGCACAGTGCCTCTTGCTTAGCTAGAAGAATTTGAGAGCTATTTGGTTGTCCCCTGTGACGAGTCAGAAATGTGAGCTGGACAAATCTCGATCAAGGGTATTCACAAGGTGCTAGTTACATAAGGGTTTGACAAACACTTCACTATCCATAACCTAAAGAGGATTTCATACCTATCAAAATGAGCTAAAAGAAAACTGTCACGCTCTCCTTGTCATCGTCCGCCTTCCCCCCTCGGCCCCTTCCTTACCTGCCGGGTCTGAGCCTTGGCGCTCGCGCGGGCTACGCATCTCTTCCGCTCGGCCTCTGGCGGCACTTCGCCACATGTGGCATCCTTGGCGTCTCTGTCCTGGCCTGTCCTGGGGCTTGCCTTAGCGCTTGCGGGCATACAGTGCTGCACACCGACGATACGGGCACTCCAGGAATCCAGCGCCCCGCAGCAGGGGGTCACGTGAATCAATTAGCGGTCCCGTGACCCGGAAGATTTGTACAAATCGGTCACGTGACTAGGTGGGCAGTCACGTGACCCGGAAGAGACGCTTAAAAAGAGCGTTGGTCCGTATTCTCATTGCTTCTCAGCTGTTTTTGCCGGCGAGCCGCTATCTGGACCTTTTCTTGTTGGATCTATGGTATTTGGACCTTGGTTTTCTGCTTCCCTGGATTGCTTTGGCTTTTCCCACTGAACCTGGTATACTGGAACTGTGCTGACCACTGGACTGCATAATTGGACTGCTTCCTGGATTATCCTTTGGATTTGTTTTGGACATTCTTGGAACTTCAAGATGCAAGTTTTCAGCCCCACCTTTACCACCTTGATTACCAACATCCCGCACTCCATTCCTTCCGACAGGAGCAGACAGGTTCCACGCTAGCACCTGTTATCCTTGGGGTAGGTGTTTATCATTTTTCCTCTTCACCATAAGTCATTGCAGTGTTCTGAGACTTGCATTCTAATTTTGCTTTTCTTTTCAGCCACCCGGGGACCCGGTGCTTCCTGCTCCTGCCTATCTCCCGCGGCCCCAATAACTGGTCAGCGAGTAATTTTACTCATCTCTGACTGGTACTTGGGAACAGAGGCATTATAATCTTCGTGGACCTCAAGTCGTAACAAAAACACTCTAATAAAAGGAATCTGTCCCTCACACTTATACATACATCAAACTCATAATAAAGGTAATATATGTGTCATGATTCCTGCCCCTCATGTCCCCAGCCCTCCAAGATGTCAGGCTGGAGCCAGGCCACAATCACCTACATGGCCCTCAAGGGCCTCTCCATCCCTCCAAAGACCCACTTGGAGTCAGACTTGGCGCTTGTGGCACCAGACTCACTCACTCCCATAGGATAACATTGGGGATTGGACTTGTAGTGCATTGATGGGGACAAGATGGATGCCCCCACATATTTTGGTTCCCAGAAATGCATGTGCAGTCTAGTCTTTTGGGTGTGGTTCAGCCCAGAGACACCTGGGATACCCAGAGACTATTTAAGCCACGCCCAGGCTGAGAAACATGCTTTGCGTTTTCTGCACCTGCAGCGTGACACTCACCGTGTTCGTATCGGTCTGCAGTAGGCCTGCATCTTTCTTCTGCGCTCAGCTCCTGCAAGAACAAGAACGCTGTTAGGAACAGCCTTACCTTGCGGCGCTTCTGCCCATCATTCATCACTCCTTCTGTTCTGCGGGAATCTTCGGCGGTGTAATTCCCATCCCGGTACGCCGCTTCCTAAGGAAAAGGGAAAAGAACAGAAAAAAGTCATTAGTAAGCATTCTGCAAATCTTTGCTTATTTTTAAAGACTGTACAAGCTTCAAACGTTTATCTGAATCCCAGGCGCTCTGGAGGAACTCTGTCTCCGGAACTTTTTTTAAATTTTTTTATTTGTTTATTATTTTCCAAAAGCCATTATTACTTGAACATAGACAAAACAATAAGGTTTTAACTCCAAAAAAAACCCTCCCCCTCTCCGTCCCCCCTTACCCAAGACATTCAAGTTCTGTGTTTGCTGGTTTACTGTCGGCTGTCCCAAGTCCTCCTCTGAGGAGCTTTCATCTCTGTCTCTGGAACTTCTCATCCATCTGCAAGAGGGAAAAGACACTCCAGGTTAGTGTGGAAACATCTAGAGGCGCCGCATACCGCGCTTACTCACTGCATTTGTTCTTCATAACCGGCATCCACGCTGAAAATGTTGCAGCACCTCAAAGACACAGAAAAAGAACTCAGTTCAATACAAATACGAAAGGGGTGCATCGCGCATCGCGCTCTCACTCACCTTCAGCGCTACTCATCTCAGCAGCACGCCGCCATCCCCGGACGCCGGCCATCATCTAAGGAAGGAAAGGAACGAAGTTAGAGAACTGTTCAAAAGACTCATTATACTTACCTGTCAGACTCTTGCCAGTGAAGTAACTAGGCAGCAACGAGCCCGCATCAATCAACGCGCCCCTGCGCTTAAAGCAGGACGGAGAGCACACTATCCAAGAAAACAAGGTGAGCTGTGGATCAAAGGGAAGGGTTGGACCCCGTGGAAGAAGGGCTTCAAGCACACAGAGACAATAGGGAGTTAAACTCTACCAATCCTGTGTTTAAGGCCCAGTCTCCAGTCGAGTAGCCTCCAGGGAAGGGTTTGAGGTCGTAAGAGGTCAGAGCAGGCTGAGTGACGTCCCCGTGGATACCAAGTGAGCATTACAATATGACAATTCATATGTAACCATTATGTTCAACATAAACCTAATAACTGTATATCCTTGTAACCTGGGTTGGATCCCCTTCCCTAGATTCAAAGCATGATTTTCAATCAAAGGTTCAAATAAGAAAGTTCTGTTTTGTAGCAAAGTTGTGATCACAAAGTTCTTCTTACTCTAAAAGACTTTCACTTGACCTTTTAACAAAAATTCAACTAGACGAAAAGTAATTATCTCTCCAAGCATAGACAAAAGTTCAACATAGCTTCTTCTTCTTAAGGAAACCAAAACGCTTTCACAATTCTACTGTATCAACAACAATGTTTTGTCAGGATGATTGCGCTACAATTCATTAAACACTTTAGTGGTCTTATCACAACTTTCAACCACAATGCAGTACTTCATTAATTTGTTCCTGGTCCACTAACCTGCCAGGACTCCCACTAAAAGGTTCCTATCCTGGTATGCTCGCCTGCCAGGACAAAAGCTCATAACACTACTACATGTACTCTGTGGTGAGGCTTTCTTTAAACCTTTCTGAAAAGTCTTTAACTTTCAAAAACATCAACATTCACAACTTCTTCTGCAAAAATATGAGACACATTGGTGCTGTTTGTTCCGCTGTTGTATTTGCCTCAAGCAATGCAGGTTATTCTCCTCTCCTCCTTGATACCTTCTACCAGGAAGGCTGCTCTTCCGACACTCGTTTTTCCCACTCTCACATCAAACAATTGCTGACAATGTTTCTGTATTACACTTGCCCCTCTTTGGCTCAGGCAAAACGTGTTAATGTCCTGCTCAATTATTGCCTCTTCCTTACTCTGGCAATAATGGTTATAATTAGCTTGCTTTAGTACCCTCTCTTGGCTTTGGCAATGGTGGTTATGGTTAGCTTGCTTCAGTATTGACCTCTCTTGGCTTTGGCAATGGTGGTTATGTTTAGCTTGCTTCAGTACTGCCCCCTCTTTGTATTGGCAATTATGTTGGCCTTGATAGAAATGATTATAACCTTTCTTTTCTTTTCACAATGTTCATGTTATGCCAATTTGACTTATTCATATTAGTTCGGTGTTCAAAATTATTATCAGTAGCCAGTGGTCAGATACGGAGCGTACCAGGATTGGCCGACAATGGTAAACTTGCTGGTTTCTGCATACACATTCGCTCAATCTGCTGGCACTGTTCGTTCTTCTGCTGCCTCCTGCATGATAGACTGCTTTGGTTATCCCGCGGCCTGTGCCGATCAGGAAAGGAGCTTTTCTCGCTCCTAATGCACACTGGTGCTCGCCATTCACCAGGACACAGCACACAGTCAGGAGAGCCTCTTTCTCCATGTGGAACGCTTTTTACAACATCCCTTCCTGCTGCACAACCTCTGCATTTAAGGCCATTAATGTTGGAGACCCTCTCAGGATGGTCATCTGCTCCAAAAATAGTGGCAGCTCTGGCGTCTCGGTTTCCTTGCTTCTTCAAATGCAACTGCGACTGGTGGTCTCTGCAACTACACCTTCTGTTTCTAATGGCCTGCACCTTAGAGGGGTCTTATATATTCCGAAATCCCGGTCAGGTGTGGGTCATTAGAACCACTAGACTGCACCCTGCAGTCTAATGCCTCTGAGTCCCTCTTCCTCGTCCCAGTACATGGGGCACGGCGGGACTTGAAGTCCCCAATGGTCTGATTACCCTTTTCCTTGAAGGTTTCAATTCTACAGTGTGCCATTAAGACTGTAGGGTCTCTACGGAAGTTAGTAAAGCTTTTCTCCCAGTTCTCTTGACCTTATTCCCCTCTCACGTGATCCTCCAGCAGAACACCACCCCCAGGGTCAGGATCAGGAAGCGTCTGCCTTTCCCTGGCAACATGGGAAGGGTCCCAAGCCAGAGTTTCTGGTTGAATCATTTCTGATTCATCACACCCCTCATATGTTAGCAATTTGATCCATTTTTTTGTTTCAGGAAGTGTTTCATGGCGACATAACACATTAAGCTCATGCATACATGTGTAAGACAAATGGGACCTTGTATGTGTTAGTCGTTTTTTATCCCCCACAACATTCCAAGTTAGCAACTTAATTTCTGAGGTATGATGCATTCATCATAATCTGTTAAATTGCGTGCTCAGTTCTCAGATGTATATCATTGTTTAGGTCTACATGTATTTTATTTTTTGTCTGCAAAATCATAGTGAATCCCCCATGCCCTACCTATCTCCCTCACCAATCACTGCCCCAACTTGTCAGAACATTCACTTTCCCTTTAACTTTATAACACAGCAGTAACCGTTTTTTATTTTACTTTTTTATTTATTTGCAGATTAGTTTAATACAAAAAGGTTTTTGCAAAATCGTCCTTAACTTGAAACTCCTTCGATCTTTCAGGTTTTAGATCCACGCGGTGCCACATGAGTCTAGTAAATTAAAACATTCCCTTAGGAATTTAACTGCTTCAATAGTCAACGCGTTCTTCTCCCCTCTCAGCAGAAGGGTCCACCCGCCTGCCGCAGTTAGGGTAGTGTACCCTTCCAGGAAACGCAAAAAGTGTCTTGTCCTGATCAGCGTTAAGGCCGTGCATCTCATGGACAGGTGTGTAAGGTTTTCACCCGAGCCTGTGACGTTGCAAAATCTGCAGCACGTTGAGCACCAAGCCTTGCTCTAGCTGACAAGACCTAAATTGTGCCCTGTAATTTGGGTCTGAAAATGTCCTTAAGTATTCTGGGATGCTGGCCCTACTTCTTGTTTCCTTTGCAAGGTTGCAGAAAAGTTTTTATTTATTTGCTTCATCGTTTGTTGTGATCTAATCTAATGTCCATAGCTTCTTCTTGACCTTCCCTAGCTTATGGCGAAGTTCCTCCACTGAGGCACCCAGCAGCCCTAGAGTAGCTCTACAGTCAGCTCCCCATTTAACCACAGCACTCCTGTCTTCTTTAGTCAGCTCTGCTCTTATAATAACCAGGATTGGGGCAAAGTTTTCATTCATACATTTTCCATAGGTCAGCATTTTCCAACCTGCAGACCTTTTAGAGAGCACAACCCCAATTCTCATCTGATTATCTGAATTGGTACTGCTCTCGGTAGGCCCAGAACCCGTCTCCAGAAGATCCCCTCCAGGAAGGCCCAGTGTTTTTTTAGGGAACAAGAGCAGGTAGGTCTGCACTGGGCCCACCTTTGCTTTGTACATCTCTATTATTGGTAATAGAGAGTACCAACAGTACCTACGTTTCAGAATTAGGGCCTGGTTTGCTAGGGTGGTTGCTTTCCCCATTAAAAAGTACAGGGTGTGCATGTCCACTGCACTGCTGGAGATATTGACCCCAAGGTACCTAAAGGAGTCTACAGTGTCAATCGCCTCGGCTCCCACGGACCATCGTGTCTGTTACCGCTCTTGAATATCGGAATCACGTTAGCTGATTTCCATGAGGCAGGGATGTTTTCTGCTACCAACACATTCTATAAGATAAGCCCCAATAGTCAGTCCCATTCTTCCGGGTTTTCTTTCAGAGTTACGTTTGAAAACCATCCGGGCCAGGGGTGTGCGAGGGGTTGGCGCGCTTTTTCAAGTTTACCAGGTCTTCCTGATCATAAGACAAACACCAGGGGCTAGGTGAAATCCACTGCTCGTCCTCTCTTGGGAGTTTGGTGGGGGGGTATACAAGGACCTAAAAAACGTGTCCGAGCCGCCTCTGCCACCCCATTTATTTGTACAAGTGTATGGTCTGTTTTATGAGCCCCCAGGTTTAGGCTGTAGTCTTGTTGCCATGCTCGTAATCTTGGCATTTATTTTGACTCTCCCCTCTCCTTTACTCATCATATCTCCCTCACCTCTCGGGCATGTCGCTATCATCTCTTTAACATCTGCAAAGTTCGCTCCTCTCTCACCTTCCATGCTACCAAACTTTTAATCTCCTCCCTCATCTTTTCTCGTCTTTTCTATTGTTGTTCTCTCTTCTTTGGTCTTCCCGCTTCGCACCTTGCCCCCCTCAAATCCATTTATCACGCTGCCATCCGCACCCTCTGTCTTCTCTCTACTCATGACTCCATTTACAACTCACTTTCTCAGCTAGGGTGGCTTCCTTTCCATTCCCAACTTAAATTTCACTTCCTTTGTCTGGTCTTTAAATCTCTTCACGACCTTGCTCCTCCTTACCTCTCCTCTCTTCTCTCATTTTACACCCCCTCGTTCTGCTGATCTCTTCTTACTTTCAGTTCCCCCACCCCCTTGTGCCTCTTCTCGTTTACATTCCTTTCAGCTCCTTGCCCCCTTACACTGGAACTCCCTACCTTTATCTATCCGTTCCTCCCCTTACTATTCTTCCTTCCGCTCCTCATTGAAATCTCTTCTTTTTCATTTCCCTGCCTGAACCGCTTCCCCCTCTTACTCTTCTTTCCCTCTTTCTTCTGCCCTTCTTTGTTCTTTATCTTCCCCTTCTCTTCTAAATCTGCCTTCTTCCTACTATTCACTTTACTCACTACTCTCTCTCCCCCTTCTTTCTCCACCCCCCCTCCTCTCCGCTCTCATATGTAAATTGTTCTACATGCTGATTTTATGGTTTGACTCATGTTTACCGTTATTGCTTCTACTGTTCCATGTTTAATGTTTATTTTGTTGTTCATTGTAAAGCGCCTTCGATTAAGGCGCTATATAAAACAATAAATACAAATACTTATGACTTTCAGCATCCGCTCCGCATCCTGCTGAATAATTATGCTTTTGTACGCTCTAAGCCAGTTTTTATAGTTATTTCTAATCTTTTTTTACTTATTTTTTCTGTATTCAGCAGGCTGGATCTCTTTCTTAGCCGTGCAGGCAGCCTTCCTCATGTCTTTTTTCCGGCTAGAAGGCGGTCATAGACCTGCTGGTGCCCTACAGGTTCTTTCTTATTTATGTCATTTTTGACCGGGAATGGGGCCAGGATTGGGATATAGTTGACGATACTCGCTGGGTTTAGGGTGTTCATCACAGAGAGGCTTGCTGCAAAAAAGACAATTGTGTGTTCTGCTGCTCCTTTTGTCATTTTTAAACGGCATCCTTCATTTGCTGTCCCGAGCTGTGAGTTCATTACTTGTATGTGCTTCACCGCCCAGGCAGACCACGACATTTTTAGTATGTTGTGGTCGCTTGATCTGGCAGGGAGTACTTCCAGGATACACATGATGTCGATCAGATCCCTAGAAACAAAGGTGAAATTATTAACTGATGCTTTCGAGCCCCGTTCCCAGGTGGGGTGATAGCATCCTTTTTTTCCAAATGACTGTTCAGAATATGGAGGTCCCTGCTCTCTATTAGGGCCATGTAGAGTGTTCCTCTCTGAATATTCATGTTTCGTGAAATCAGCTCTCCCTCAATCGGTTTCCCGTTCTGATTGATGCAGGTCAAGTTCTGATGCCTGCAGAATATTATTGAAGGGCCGTACCACCTATAGGCGTCATCAGGTGCCTCTCTAAGTTCATCAAGCATTTTCCTTTTAACAAGATTGCATCAGGTTCCAAAAGATGTTTGATTGTCAGGTTTCTGTGCCCCCCTTCCTCTGCATACCATCAGTAACCTTTATTTAACCGCATGGTTTTCTGAATGAAGAGACCTCTTCTTTTGTGAACACCCACCTTGTATCCCTCCCCACTCCAAATTAAGGTAGGTAGGCCAGCTTGTGGACGGCCTGCTTCGCCCATCACAGCTAGGTTTATTAGAGTGATCAATCGATCTAGAACAAGGCTTTCTCTTCACCACGTTTCTTGTAAACATACAAAGTCCAGGTCTCCCCTTTTTAAGTCCCCTTCCATAAACGGGTGATCAAATCCTTGTGTATTCCATGAGGCCAGTGTTAGGGTTTTCCTTTTTTTTTACTTGGGGACTCAGCTAGTACTTATCGCCATTTGTTAAAGCAGCCGTGAGCCAAACGCAAGATTCATCCTCTGTGAGTTCTGATGGATTTTGTTTTTTTTTTAAAAACAATAATCTTTCCTGTGGTGTTGCTCCTTGATGTTTTATTGTTTGTGTCAGGTTTATCCTTATGTGGTTCTGGGTAAAACATTCACTGATTGGAGAGTCCGGGACAATTATTGGATGAGTCTACCCTTCAGACCCTTGTGGACTCCTTTCTGTGGTGGTGTTCCCCTGTGGCACATTTAACAGGGTTTCTGACCATAGGATTCCCTCGTCAGGGCTATATCAGGGTAGTCGAACAGCATCCACAGTGTTATGGGCTATGGGCGACACCCGGGGCCCCCCCGCGCACACACTCGCACACACATGCAGTCACACATGGATGGACGCGAGACGCGTGCTCCAGGTATGGGGTCCCGGCCGCAACTGGCGATCAGGACCTCTTTTATTAAACAACGCATGCGCGAGCCATCCTCACATGGTTGGCGTGATACGCAACATCCCTCCTTTTCCCCCAAACAACGAACACGTGTAAACCATAACCACAACAAACAAAACTGTGAGTCACCATAGTAGTTCTTGACCTCTTAGGAGACCGGGTCCATGATGAAGTCCTGGAACCTCGATGGGCGCTGCCGCCCCCCCCGGCTCAGGTATCACCTTTCGTCCTCTCGAGGGGGCCTCAGGGTTCCTGGGGCCTCTGGAGGTTCTTCGTCCCCCGGCGGTGGCGCCGGTCATGGCCCCGGGGTGGACGGCTCCGGCGGCGCTCCTAGCAGGCCCACCCTCGATCCGCTTGAAGTAGGACACGTTTCTGGTGATCGTGCCCCTTCGGTTGGCCGCCGTAACCATGGACCCTTTGACATGAGTCACTTCTAAGGGCTGGGCCTCATATGGGAGGGACAGCTTCCCTTCCGGACGTCTGTTCTGGACCAGTACCATGTCTCCCACTTCGATCGTTTTCTCCTGCATGTTGAAGCGGGCACTTTCCTTTTCATTTCTGGTTGCCCGCTCTGGGGCACCGCTTAAACAGGCCCTCGGCTGGCGCAACCCCCGTGGACTGACGGGGTGTTGTCCGATACTCTCGTAGAAACTCAAAAAGGTTTTAACGTAGTTCCCTTCCTCCATCCAACGAAATGCGGAAGATCTTGTTGAGTGTCCGCATGAAGCGCTCAGCCTCGCCGTTCTCCCTGGGCCAGAGCGGGGAGACATTCCTATGTTTGATGCCCCTCTCCTCGCAGTACCTGGCGAACTGCTGCCCTTGGAATGGCGGGCCATTGTCTGAGCATAATTCCTTGGGGAAACCATGGGTGGCGAACATCTTCTCCAGCGCCAAGATGGTGTGATCGTGGCTGTAGACTCCACCAGCTCAACCTCCGGATAACGTGACCAATGGTCCACGACCGCCAAAAAGTACATTCCCTGACCTGTGGAACCAAAGTCAGCATGCACAGTGCCTCACGGCTGCTCACTTCTTTCCATGGTCATGATGGGCGGGCCTCTTACCGCCGGACTGGCCGCCTGGCACGAATGCACTAGCGCACAAATTCATCCACCCTTTGCTCCAGGTCCGGCTACCATACCATGAGTCTTAGGCGCGCCGTCATCTTGGCGGCGCCTTGGTGTCCCTTGTACGCAAGGTGTAGCACCCTGGTCACCAAGGTTCGTGGGATAACGATCTGGCGGCCTCGCAGCAGAAGGCTGTCCTCCATTACCGAGAGCTCATGGCGCACCCTCCACAGCACCTGACGGTCCTTCTGAGCTCCAGCCTCCCGTCGGGCGTTGTTGGTGAGCACCTCCCTCCATTCGCCGCTTTGCATCGACTCCATGATGACCAGGAATATTTCGTCCTCTCTGGAAGCATTAGCAATATCCTGGTGTGCCAGGGCCACCGCCAGGGCTGCCTCCACCACATTGTGCACCATCTCGATGCAGTTCACTACTTCCGCGGTGTCATGGGGACGCCCGGCTCCTGGCTGTCTGGACAAGTAGTCCGCCGGATTGTGGGACCCCGGGCGATACTGCAATTTGACACCATACTCCATCAGCGACAACATCCACCGCTCGATGCGTGGAGGCGGCTTGGATGAGGTGCCCGCCGTGATCGGGATGAGTGGCTTGTGGTCAGTGACCACCACAACAGGCTTTCCGAGGATGTATATCCTGAAGTGCTTGCAGCCCCACAGAATGGCCAGGGCCTCCCGCTCGATCTGGGAGTATCTTTTCTCCGTATCGTGAGCGCTTTGCTGGCATACGCTATCGGGCGCATGAGTCCCTGTGGGTCCGCCTGCATCAGCACCGCACCCAAGCCCATTGGGCTGGCGTCCACTACTATATCTGACTCCTTGTCCGGACTAAAGTAAGCCATGGTCTCCTGACCCGACAGGGCATTCTTGATCTCAGCAAAAGCTCTCTGCTCCTTGGGAGTCCATGCCCATGCAACGTCGTTCCTCATCAGCGCCCGCAAGGGCTCTGACAGCGAAGCCAGTTCACCATGCCGAGAAAGCTTCCTACCTCGGCCGGTGACTCCGGGGGAGGCGTCTCACGAATGTCCTTTACCTTCTCCGGGTCGGGCGAGATGCCCCCTGCATGGAATACGAACACAAAGAATTCTATCCGGTCCTTCAGAAACTCGCACTTCTTCTGGTGTAAAGTCAGCCCCAGACTTTTAAGTCTTTCCAGCACCCTTTCCAGCCTCTTCAGGTGCTCAGACTCCAACTAGGCAAAGACCAGGATGTCATCGGACATGTTAATGACGCCTTTGAGTCTCGCCAGGGCTCCACGGATGACGTTCTAGAATACTTCCGCCGCCGACGAGACACCAAAGCTATGTCTTTTAAACTGATATAGCCCTTCATGGGTCGTGAATGTTGTAATGTATCACGACTCCGGATGGAGTTCTAGCTGATGGTACCCTGACCTCAGATCAAGCTTGGAGAAAACCTTTGCCCCCTGGAGCTCGACCATCATGTCATCCAGCATAGGCGTGAGGTGACGCTCCCTCTTGATGGCAGCGTTTGGCAGTCTCATGTCCACACAGATGCGAACGGCCCCCGGTTGCTTAGGCTTTGGGCCACCATTATGGGGGAGACCCACGGAGTTGGACCCTCCACTCTCTCGATAATGTCCAGGTCAATGAGCGACTGCAGTCCCTTCTCCACCTGTGCCCTCAGATGAAAAGTAATTCTGCGGTGCTTGAGAGCTGTCGGTCTCACTGACCCATCGATGTGGAGTCTAATGGGGTCTCCTTTCAGCTTGCCCACACCCTGGAAGATGCTTTCGAATCGATGCAGCAGGCGATCAATGTCTGTGTGATATACTGCCAGAGTGAAATGCACAATGTCAAGGGCCTTGGAGGCGGCACAGCTCAGCAGGGAGTGCGGGCTCACCTGAGTCACAAAGAACCTGGCCTTGATTTTGTTCAGCCCATGTGTCAAGGGCGCCACAAAGACCCCTTAGATGGGCTGGGGCGTGTCCCAGACAAAGGAGTATATCCTAGCTTTTGACTCCTCGAACTTGGGGGGTCGGTGGGGGTCCGGGTAGAGCCTGATAGTGTTCATCTGCCAGGACGCAGACCGATGCTCCATTGTCAATCAAGACGGGGATGGGCACCTCACCAATGTTCACGATGCATGTCGGCTGTCTGCTCTGCTTTGACCCCATGGCAATGCTTGAAATGAAAAAGATCTCCTCCTCATCTTCCTCCTCCTCGGCAATGTCCAAATCCTGCACTCCTTGCTCTATCATGGACATGCTTCTCAAACGCCTGGGGTTTCCCCCTATTGCTCTTGCCGGCCCCCTGGATGCCGCTACCTGGGTCGTGGCCCGGCACACTCTCGCGTAGGGACCCAGCGTGCTTCATCTACCACAGACCCTTGTTTTTGCGGGGCACTCACCCACATGTGGTAAATCATATCCACAGTACGGGCCGGACTGTGGATCACCGGGTGCTGAGGCACTGTCCGCTCTCTTGGGACCCCAGCGCTCCCTTCCTGGTGCAGAGCGCCCAACCGCAAAAGCATCCTCACTTTTCCCTGGATGCACTGCAGCATCCATTTTCACACCTCTAGTTCATAGGCCCTTCCCGTGTCCAGTGTTTGCGCCAGTGTTAGGCCTGGTTCTCTAAGCACTTGCCTCCTCAACTTCCCAGAAGTGCACCCCTGTATAAGTTGATTTTGCACCATCTCCTCCTCATTCACCCACCTGCAGGTGCTAGTGAGGCGCCTCAACCTCACACAGAACTGGTCCAGTGATTCCTCCCCTTGCTGTTTCTCGGCACACATCACAAATCTGTTGAAATCGACATTCGCCATGGGAGGAAGTGATCCTGAAGGGCCTGTTTCACCGCATCATAGGTGACCACCAGAAGGTTAAGCGAGTAAAAAATCCGATGGACCTCTGTGCCAGCTGAGTACACCATCGTGGCCACCTTGGCATCATCATCCGTCTCAACCGAGGCCCTGAAAATTATTTCCAGTTTCTTCACCCACAGTAGCCAATTCGGCCCCAGTTTGGATGGTGGGCCCAAAGTATCAAATTCGGGCATGGGCGCCAAAGTGCTATACATCCTACGTGGGACTGGCATGGGTACTCCCTCTTCTCCATCCTCTTCACCCATGGTGTCAGTTGGGGTGGGGTCCACTAACCTTTCCTGCATAGAGAGGGATGCCCACCGTCAGATGGCTCAGGCAGGTGATGTGGTGAGCCTGCAGCTGCAGTGGATGATGTTCTGGGGGATTCCCAGTCGAAAATCCAAAGCTCCTTATACTTTCAGGGTCCTGGAATGTCCCAAAAATCTTTTTAGAAGCTGAGGATCACGATCGGCGCACGAGCACCTGTGTGGGCCACAACCGCAGTGATCCGCGTGTTCACAAAATGGCCGCCGGCCGCCGGCCTCCTGCGTCGGTTCGTGATCGCGTGGGGAGAGACACTCTCTCTGACAAACAGCTGGAGCAGTGTCGCGCACTCCGCCACTGCGGATCCTCGTCGCCAATGTTATGGGCTATGTGCGACACCCGGGGCCCCCCCCGCACACACACTCGCACGCACACGCAGTCACACATGGACGGACGCGAGACGCGGGCTGCAGGTACGGGGTCCCGGCCATGACTGGCGATCGGGATCTCTTTCATTAAACAATGCATGCGTGAGCCATAATGAGCCTCGCGCATGCTTACATGGTTGGCGTGGTACGCAACACATAGTTCCCCGATCACTCGTATCTGTTAGGTCGAATCCCAAGAGTAGAAAACTCGGGACTACAGACATCAGGTCCTTTACCACTGTGGAGCAAAGATGCAGGTGTACAAGATCCATACGATCTTCCTGTGTGAATTCCACGATGGCTAAATCGTCAGTATTAATTTTGTTTATTTGGCAAGTGCTGGAATACAATGGCATAGCCTGAGCACATTACATCTGTTTAGGATAAGTTCAGCTTCTCTATCCACAACCCTTTCTAGTCTGAGGCATCTCGAATGGGCTGTGTTTACAGATGTATTTTTCTGGTCTTCGGGTCCATCTGATTTGTCATATGTTAGCCTAGGTGGAGGGCGATTTTCCTTTGTACGTTCCTGGTAATCATCCGAGACATGAGGATGAAACTTGGCGTTTGGATTGAATGGTAGTCCAGGTGAACCCTTATCAGTGGTGCACATTTGATCGTCTTGACAATTTACTCCTCTTGATTTCTTCGGGGGTTAACCTTGCTGCTCCAAATGGAGGGGTGGATTACTTCCCTGATGGGTGTGCAGTTTAGCGTCCCTTGTCTTGTGCTCTCTGGCTTTGGCGACAGCTATCACCCTTTTTTCTGCCAGGGTCTGAAACAGTTTATGCATTTCAACAGTGCTAATATCCACTGTTATTTGGCTGATGTCCAAAGACCCTGAATAAATCAAGGTGTCATCTGGGACACGACTAAGATTCTCCTCTTCACCCTCAGCGAGTAAGTAGTGTGAGAAACCTGAAGGTGTCTCCTGTCTAGTCCCTGTGGATCTGTCATCCAGGTGCCCAGGAGCCGGCCATCGCTTTTGGATCCAGTACTGTGGGTGGACCAGTGCAGGAGTATCACCTGGATGGGGGGGTCCTTAGGGCGTGGGAGTGGGACACAGACAGGTGGGGGGCAGTATCCCCCTTCTTTAAAACCTTTTCCCCATCCTCCCATGTAGGATATTCAAAACACTGCTCCCCACCCCTTTCCGACACAAACACTTTCGCACAACACGAAAGACAACGGACTAACACCAGAGCTGTGTACCTGACATGTCCCATTACAAGAGTCAGGCAAAGACAGGCAATTGACCAGAATCACACACACCTGACAGCCCTTTCCCTTCCCCACAGGGATAAAAGGTGGAGCACGACAGACCCTACGAGGAAGGCAGACCGCATGACCTGAGAGCTAACTCAGCATGGCAGTTCAAGAGGAGGAGAAAGGCCACACAGACCGAGAGGGTGACAAGGAGAGAAGTAACCTTGCCCTTTCCGACTAAGGCCTGTGAAACCTCTGCTAAAGGAATTAGAAGTCTGCGAGCTAAAGCCAGTATGTGTTGAAACAGATGTCAACGCTACACAAGACCCTACTCCGCTGATTACCAAGCCGGGGAGAGATGCTTGTGTCTGTGGTACCAACCTTCACTCCAAGAAGAAAGAAAGCAAAGCAGTTAATCACAGCCGGTGAGTTGAGGGGAGTATCGATAAGAAACCAAACTGTGTTAAACAAAAAGTAGCCAACGGCTAAATTGAACTTTGAAAAGCATAAAGATATTATTGAGCAAAGAGGGGGGAAAATCATCAACGGGGGAATCCGGCACCACGTGGGTGCTCACGCAGGATACGCTGGGCGATTACCCAATGGTAGACACTACCGTAACCAGAAGGCCTTTGGAAAAGGCGGAAGAGGCCAAAGTGTTCCTACAGGGGTCTCGTAAAATTCTCTGTACCGTCGAAAGTCTTTGACCAACAGAGGATTGGGAAATTGAGGGCAATTAATCCCGCTTGGTGAAGTGAGCGTATGAACAGTGTGTTGCAAAGGTTGGGAAGAGTGAGCTCAATCTAAGGATATCCACACTGAATCGTTTGAAAATACATTAAGGGGATGATGTTGCATGCAAATCAAGACGCATGACAGAGTGCAAGATCTGCAGCCCGGCGACCGTGTATGGTGCGATATACATCCTTGTTGGGTGCTACTGCCAGCGAAATACTGCTCAAGTGATAGCGGAGATCACCAGCTACCCGTGGATATAATTTGGAGCCCCGGGAAACAGCTGCGATGCAGTGCTGCTACTGCCACAGCAGCCGTGCCGACAACGCACTGGCAGTTGGTGCTAGAGAAAACTAACCCCGGCACAAGAAAACCAAGCCTGGCAATCTGTGACTGCGCTCTCGCAGGCCACCTGACGGAGACCACACAAGCAGCATCAGCAGATGCTGCTGGGGCACGCTGCCAGGAAGCGGCCCCCAGTACTTGGCGTCTTGCAGAGGTGCTGCGATCCCCAGCTGGGGAGGTGCACAGATCTAGCCCCGGCACTTCCATGAGGCGGTGAGTCGGTGTGCATCTGGGACTCTTGATCCACCACGCAGTGACTTGCTCCTGATCCCTCCCACATAACGGACAACGCTGCTGGCCCCCACCCGATCTACTGCTGCTCCAAGGAGCTGTGGCATAGCGCGAGGAGCGTGCCATAGATTTATTGCACAGGGAGGATACCGCCAACGTAACCTCACGCTGCTGAGCTGCTGTGGCCTCACTGGCTGAGGCCTATAGCATGGCCCTTGGCCTTCATTGATAAATGTGGGCTGGGACCCTATTGCAACAGATTGCAACAGATTGATGGCTCCAGATCTGCAGGCACAGTGTGGGGTAGCGAGGTCTTGGGGCTGGTGGGCCCATAACTCACGGGAAGGGACTGCCTCCATTAGACTGCTAAAGCCACCGCTACGGACACCCTGGGGGTGCCCCTCACTGGGGCCCATCTACTCCTGTGTGCAATCCTGAGCCACCATGACTAAAGGGGCTGGCAGGAAGCAAAGCTCGATGAACATGTACACTAAAGCGACATCTAAGGCCCCAGAGACTATTAGTGATGCTGACAATGGGCCATCGACCTCTGAGGAGTGCATGGAACTGCAGCGTATGATGGAATGCATGCAGGAGGGGTTCACAACGCTACATACCAAGCTTGATGACATGAGTGCCCACCGCTCTCTGGCAGCAAAACCTAGGCCTGGGCCCCCCCCTAGCCAATAATAGCTTGAGTCCTTAATTACTGAGACAGGGACACACTGCTGCGAGCTGCTAGGGCCACGGGGGAGCTGCTCCTCGGCTCTGCTAAGATTGACCTTTATCCAGATTTCTCAGTTGCAGTGCAGCAATAGCGGAAATCCTTTTTGACTGCCAAGAAACGGCTCTGCGACCTTGGGGTCAAATACGCCATGTTGTATCTGGCTAAGCTCAGTATTGAACACTCTGAGAGGGTCTACTTCTTTACTATACCTGAGGAAGCCATACAATTCATAGAGGACCACTTCCCGAGGTAGATCCTGCTGCTTTGATGCCCCTAATTTGAAATATGATTGGCGGCCCCCTGATGGAGTGTTGTATTATACTATTATACTAGAGGGTCCCTGTAAAGGGCCACTACTGCCATACACTGTTTCTCCACTGGCTATGTACATCTAATTAAGCATTTACGTCATGTTCCGTAGCTCGGAAGCCGGGCTGCCTTCTGGTGCGCAGCCCCCATTAAAAATATGCAATTGTTATTGTTGGGGTGTTTGGGTTGGGGGTATCATTCCCCGGATTGGGAGAGGGGTGGGGTGGGGGCAGGAGGGATAGGTATAATTTTAAAGAAAATGCTCGGTTTACATGATGGGACATGGGGTGAGACATATCACTGGTCTACAATGTTGACGAGATGCTCGTTCCTGGTCCTTATTTGACCTACGATGCTTTTGCGTGCCGCGTTAATGGCGGCTGAGGTATTGCAATGGATGAGCTGGAATCTAAGAGGGCTGGGTAACCCAGTTACTATGCGCAAACTCCAGCTATACGCTGAACGCCACAAAGCATGCGTACTGTTCTTGCATGAGACTCATGCGCTTGCAATAGGCTGTGACAGGTTTGCCAGGAGCTGGGAGTCACAACCCTACACCACTACATATTTGACCCAAAGCTGCAGTGTGATGACCTCTCTTGCATAAGTCAGTTAGACATGTGCATAAAATGGCACACATAGATCCCCTGGGGCGATAGTCCAGCTGCATGGTACATTGATGGGGCTGGAGGTGGTCCTGGTTAATGTGTATGGTCCCAATGTGGATACCACCAACATCACTGGTGCTCAAACAGGATACAAACCTTGGAGCACAGGGTGGTGAACGCAGAGAGCAGAGCCCGCAGAAACAACCTCTGCATAATGGGCCTGCTGGAGGGGGAGGAGGGAAGAGATCCTACCAACTTAGTTGAAAAGGTATTGCTGCAGGAGCTAGGCCCTGGCACGTTGTCACAGGGCTTCACAGTGGAAAAATCCCATAGGTCCCTGACCAGGAAACCCCTTCCGGGCACCCCACCCAGGCACATAATCACCAAAGTTATGAACTTTAAAGACTGGGAAAAGATCCTTACATGTTCAATCTTTATTTCCCTTGCCTCACTGTTTTCCTTTCCCATGATTGTTGATTGTGTGCATGTTATCATTTTCGGTTTTTTATTTATTTTTGTTTCACCCATTTAGTATTTCTTTTATGTTTATGTTTTTTTGATTTCCAGTTTTTCGTTGTTATCCTCACAATTACCTACTGACCTCTGTTAGGTCATATAAATATTTTGTTTGCACAGCAATACCCCCATTCCTCTGATTGCACAGATACTCTCCATCTCCCCGCATCGCGCCTTCCCTAGACGCGATGCGGTCACGTGGTTATTTAAGTAACCGTCTCCCTAGCAACGCTTCTACACGGCGATGCTAAGTGGCGTTCAGACGGCTCCCCTGTCGGCCGCGCTGTGGAAACAGGTATTGTAATGTCCTGTCATGTCTCCTTCTGTAACACAGCTCACTCGTGTTCATTCAGGCGATACATTTACTAAATCGTATTGCTTTCAGAACGCCACCATATCATTGTCCTTTAATGGACCGCGTGTGCTTTTTTCATCAACACGCCTGCTATTGAAACGGCTACCCTTGGCTACACATTACAGAGGTACTTTTTAGCCTTACACTCTCTTTGTACCACCCATTTTCGTTTTCTGTCAACTCACAGCAATTTTCTTTTTGTTTTTTCTCCATTATATATCTCAAAGTTATTTTGAACATCCCTACACCTTGGTATGTGTTTCTACTTTGTTTATTTGTGATCTTTTTGCAATCGTGCTTATGTTCTGCATTTTTATTTATGTGATGACATTACAATTATAACATTGTTACTATTAGACTTGCCCTGACGAAGGAGTTCATAACTCTGAAATGGATTGGCATTTAAAGTCGATACTCACCATGAGATGTGTTAGCCGCATCCGCACTAAGATTGTATTAGTGTTTAGTTTTCATTACTTTTCTTGTTGATAAATTATTATTCAACTCATCTGAAACTTGGATTATCTCTGAGCGTTATTTTGAAACTGGACATTAGTTACTCTTTTTGATACTATAACATTCTGGAGGAATATTTCACTAAATCACATGACCCAGGTTGGGTACAACGGAGAGCGGCTGCGTGACTAAGTCGGCCAAAACTTAGTCTTCTGCTTCACTTCATTTTTGAGTCAGGGTGTCTCCAGACTCTTCACAGCCAGCTCCTGTAAAGTAATTTTTGACTACTCTGCATCTATTTTTACAGTTTTTTTTACTTTGCTTTAAGCATTATTACCTTGTGGTGCCCACTTTTCCTTTTTTCGATCCCCTAAACCAACAACAGGCACAACAATGGCAGTGATCACTAATGGCACACCGACCACTGAGTACTGGCCCGTATATGGGCTGCCACGACTGTTAGGCCTAGATGACAACACACTAGTAACCTAGTAAGCAGCAAAGAAATAGCGGGACTCACTAACCTGGGCAGCCGATGGGTTTCGAGGGCAGCAACACGGATGAAAGGAAAGGTCTCCCGGGAAACTCTATTCTCTCCCTGCCAATGAGAAATCTCGGCAAGGGAGAAAACACAACCCCCAGGGAAAACCCTCTGGGGGAAAAAACCCTGCTGTTACACAAAGGTGGATCTGTTCAGCAGTCGTCTTCCGGTGTTCGGTTCGATTGCGATCGGGAAGCGGACTGTGGGCGTGACTTGTCCTGAGCAGAAAACAAGAGAGGTGAGTATCTGCCCTAGATTGCAAGGCAAGAGCTCTGGATGATTAGGTTAATTACTCCAGAGGCGGAGATTAATGAATTCACATATGCTCGGAGCGAAACCCCACAAGTAGCGGTCTGCTCAGCCTAAGGGAAAGGGAAGACCTTGTCCGGGAAAACAGAAGTCAGAGATTAGATAAACAGTGGGAGTTAGGAAAGGACAATGGGAAAAGATTGATGGGAGCTCCCGGGAAACTCACTTCTCAGCGATGGTACAGAGCGCTACAATGCAATGCCTAAATCTGTAGAGAGGATCAATTGGTAGTCTAAGGAGGAGGGAATCTCTAAGGGACAAACCACAGAAAGAAAGAGGTATAAGGAATGGAATCAGAATGAAGGGAAGACAAAGTGAGTAAGTACTAGTTCCTAGGTCCGAACTTACGAAGCGCCGTGCTGTGGAGTAGCGACGCGAATGCTGGACTTCCTGGTTGCACTATAAGTAATCACATGATCGCGGAAACGTACATCCTCTAGACCGTTGCGTGCACTGTCGACTCTTGAGTCGTCGGCCATGTTGGGTGAGTGGGATTGCAGTACAGTACCTACTCGTCGCTGTTGCCAAAGCGAGCATCGGTGGAAAGGTGTAACAACGACAGACGGAAAACAGGAGGAACTGATCTGTCCAGAGTTACGGGAGACAGCAAGGGAAACTCACACGCAAGTGGCGACTGTCCACTTGCTCCTATAACGAGCAACCCCAGAACATTCAACCAAGTTTAGATGCCAGTTACAAGACATCAAGTTGCCGCACGCGGCTGCCTGCATAGCAGGACAGCATGAGAAAGTCGGCTGAGCCCGAGCAGGGGAGGGGTGGCTGGTCATTATTTGTTTAATGTTGAAGTTTGTTTGTTGAAGATTGAAGTTGATGTTTAACAGGGAGCAGGTCCGGGTTGAGCTGCAGGTCCGGGGGACACAAATCACATAAATCGCAGGTCCTGGCAGAGACTGGAGGTGGAGATGCGTAGGGCATGACCTGGCAAATGGACAAGGGGGGGCAACCCTAGGCCTGAGATATGGAAGGGAGTTGATGAATGCATCTGCGGCCATATGAGAGGAAAGAAGCTGACGGTGGCAATGGAGTACCAGGTGGGTCATGGGAACATGCAGGGCCCCAATTAAACGGCAGTGATGAGCCTTGCAAGGAATTAACATAGTCATGTAGAACGTCAGGGGATTGAACAATTAAAATACAATGAGGTGAAAGTGGTGTTACTGCAGAAAACGCATCTCAGCAGTAAGAGACAGGATAGGATTGCACAAAAATAAGGGTCTGGGGGTAAAGTATATGGTTCTACTTACTCCACATATACCAGAGGAGAGGAGATAGCCACCAATGTCCCCTTCCAGCTATTGGATGTCAAAAAGTATGGTGAAGGTAGGCTGGAGATAATACACGGCCTGCTGGAGAATAGAGAAGTGTGCTTGATAAATACTTACGCTCCAAACCAAGAGGTTACCGGGTTCTTCAGGGCAATAGGTCCCAGAATAACATCATATAGAGGGGCGACATGTATTTGGGGGGGCGACTTTAACTGCACACTGAACCCATCATTGGACAAATCAGACACCAAATACAAGAGAGCAGCCCCCCAAGCCAAATCTTTAAAACCCCTTCTAGAACAAATCGACCTGGTGGATGTTTGGAGGGAGGGACACAGGAATGCCTGGGGATATTCCCATGTTACTGGCCCACACGGCACACATACACACACAAATAGATTATGTATTTACTGGACTGGAAACCCTGGGTGAATTCACAGAGATAGAGTTTAAGGCGCGGACCCCCTCGGACCATGCCCCGCTAATGGCGACATGGATGCACACCACCGACAGGGCTCCAATACTAGTGTGGTGGCTGCGTGCAGAGGCCCTACTGGAGAGGGAGTTCCAAGGTCATATGGCAGATGTGATAGAAGAATATTTTCAGCTCAATATGGGCAGCATAGATAGGAGTACGCTGTGGGACGCCTTTAAGGTGGTGGTGCAGGGAGCAGCAATTGGGGAAATGGGGGGCCTACGGAGGGATATGATAAGGGAGGTCCAGGAAGTGGAAGGGAACATAGTGAGGGAGGAGAGAACAGCCAGATTAATGGGGGTGGAATCAGGGAGGTTTATAGAGCTGAGAATAAAATGCACCATCATATGGCAGAGGCTAGGGAAGCTAGACTACGCAAAATACACACAGAAATTTAATGCAGAGGGGGATAAGCCAAGGAGGTTGCTCGCCTGGCTTACCAAACAAGAAACCTGCAGAGACGTGATCAACGTAATAAGGTATCGGGAAGGAGGAGTTGTCAGGTCCCAAAAGGGGGTGTCAATGAGATTTTTTTCTATATTCTATGAAGACCTGTACTCCCCCGCCCCGAACACAGATGGGTGTCCAAGCTTAGCCCAAGTGGAACTGCCAAGACTGACTGCGGAGCAAGCAGAGGCGTTATATGCTCTGTTGATAGTGAAGGATTTGGAAATAGTAATTAGGTACCTCTCGACAGCTAAAACCCTGAGACCCGACGGACTCCCAGGGGATTATTACAGGAAATACAGGGAGATACTAGCGCCTAAACTCCTGGAAGTATATGGGGAAGCATACGAATGCGGTAGGCTACCGGACACCATGCGGGAATCATTAATCATTACGATTCTGAAACCAGGGAAGCAGCCACTGGACTGTGGATCATACAGGACCCTCTTCATGATCAACCAAGACAGTAAAATCCTGAGGTCCTTGCCAATAGACGTAAATGGGTTACATTGACCCTAGTACACACAGACCTGACGGAGTATGTCCCATGCCGCAATACAGCGTGGAATCTAAGGAGACGCCATCACGTTATTCACCAAACAAATACGGCACCAGGAGACAGTGCCATGGCCTCGTTGACGCAGTAAAG
The DNA here is from genome assembly GCF_040938575.1 of Ambystoma mexicanum. Classification (NCBI taxonomy): domain Eukaryota; kingdom Metazoa; phylum Chordata; class Amphibia; order Caudata; family Ambystomatidae; genus Ambystoma; species Ambystoma mexicanum. The sequence goes on from NC_090937.1 coordinate 968,687,110, forward strand.
GCTTTCAATTCAGTACAATGGGACTGGCTGCTGTGTGTACTAGCACGTTTTGGAATAGGCTCAGGATTCCTGAAATGGATTGAGCTGATCTATACGGAGACCGGGGCCAAGGTCAAAACAGGTCGACAAATCTCGGTGGAATGGGAGATCCACAAAGGCACAAAAAAGGGGCAACCCATTGTTGCCCATGCTTTACATATTAGCCCAGGAACACTTAAAGGAATAGTGCGCTCAGAAATATTATTGTTTCGAGCGTTCGGGCATGTGTTTTAAAGCATACGTTAATCGATCGTACAAACATTTCCTGTGCACCTTACCGTTGTTTTCCTCACTTTTACACATGCGAAATCGGGCAGCCGGGCGCGGCCATCTTGTGCTAATCTTATCCGTTGCTGCATCGCCCTAAGGTGAACTGCCCTGGCAGCACTAAATCATATCCCCGCCCCTGAGGCTGACATCACCAAATCTAGCGATATTCTCTGCCTATCTCCATAACGGTACTGGGCAGCGTAGCCAAACGCACCCAGTCATCACCTACGTGTTGACGTCTGTTGACGCAGAACCCGGAATATCAGCACACATCCTCTCACAACACAACACCTCCCAATTTTGAATACAAAACTATATTCTTAAAGGAAATGGCAATACTCTGCAATTTATAATGTACTTTTATTTCGCAATAAACGCTCCGAGAACATCCGGCGATTGCCATATTCAACCACATTGGTAATTTCTTTCTTTGTTCTCGATCCACAAATGTTTATTATGAGTCACATGGTGTTCCTTTTGGGTATAAGAAGCGCATTGGACGCACCGTAAATCACAAGGCTTCGGCATCAGCTTGGCGCTAGGCCACAGTAAACAATGTCAGGGTGCTCCTGATCGCTGGTACCACGAAAGGGCATATCGGCCCGGGCGATCGTCCCAAAACAGCGTCATGGTTATCCAGCCATTTAAGTGTATCTGCAGCTGCCGGCTAAAGAAGCCATCAATTGGTATCTGGAATCAATGACATTCGCAGAAAGGCAGGATGTAGCTGTGTGGAAAACATAACAGAAATGTGTCTCAGTATCCGATTGATCAATTTACCCATTAATTCTGCACTGTGTGAAAACTAATGATGAACACAAATGTGAAACAATTTAAACACAGACAAAACATTGTGGAAAGTAGTCTATGATTTGCTTGAGAGGTTAGTGTTATGGAGTATGTTTAGCTCGCAATGGGATGCGGAAGCTGATGCTAGAATTCGAAGAACACATAGACGGCATTTAATGAAATATTAGCGTAGAATTTGGCGTTGGTGGAACCCGGGGGAACCCACATGTGGACTACATGCATTTCGATGCTGGACTGCCCATGTGCCTGGGACAAAGAGAAGTACACACAGGTTGTTTTTGTGTGTTGTTGCAATATGCCACAAACATCAACCCATTACGATGTAAGTCAGCAATAACGGTCATAAAATGAAACCTTGACTCGTTCTTCTATAAAATCGTCTAACGAAACGTACATAATATTCGGTATTTCCATTCTCTCGGCGTAACACAGAGTCTCCGTTCAGATCAACGAATTTTCATAAAATGAAATTACGTGTTCCTTTGTCCAGTTTTGGAATGTTGAACCTTATTATATTTGACATTATTACACACCTCCCTTCATTCATTCCATCCGGAACCCTCCCTTTCTTCCAAGGACGAAAAACAATGGAACCTTCTACTGTGTACGATGTGTGGGTGTGCTCAGCTCACAAGCAAAATTCAAAGGCGCTGACCTTCACTGCCAATGGGAGTGAATAGCCCTTCAGACCACAGTGGCATTTGAAATATTTTTGAAAAACAAATGAATTGTTTGCTGCCATTCACCAATGGCGCGCAAAACTTCTAGTGATTTTACTTTTTTTTAATGAAAACAGTTAGTTAGTTTACTTCCAAAGGCCTTATTTATAATGTCCCTCTTCAGAACTTCGCACTCTCCCAGCGACTCGCACAGCCAGCCCACACCACCTGTCAGCTCAGGCCGTCTCCTGTTCACACGGCAAATCATGTAAACATTTTTCGCAATCAGCGAGTCTCGCGTCCTGACAAAATGTTCTTGTACGAGAATGTCAGAGCAAGCCCCGCTGCAACCCCCTCCTGCCAGGCTGCGGTCCCCTGAACCCATGACCCCTGTTCCCTTTGAACGCATCTGGTCACCAGACCCTAACCCTGCACCACCTCAATTTCACCGCCCATATACCTAATCAGGATTGATCATATATTTTGGTAACGCTGACACCTACCCCCACTGCGTTTGAAATCGTAAGACACTGAGGGCCGCAAATCAAAGATCGGCCCCTGTGATAAGGCATCTAATAGCAACGACCCCCAATACATGCCTCCATAAAAATATAGGTCAGAATGCACCTATTTCTCACAACAACCCCCTTTTGATGCGCTCTTTTACTTACAGTCAGTAGTTCTTGCGTGCCAAGTATCTTATCTAGCATAGGTCTCATTCCTTTTGTGGGACGCCTATTTATTCAGCTATTTGAACACATGTTTGGTAAGGCAACTGCAGAACCCCAAAGTTGCTTTCATGCTGATATCCATCTGACCCTCCCCCGATCAGTGAAGGACCCACAAGAGCTCGACGAAAGCGGGAAGTGTGAAAGCACAGCGTTACACTCTATGGCATCCTCCAAAAGGCACTTCTTGCCAAAAATATTGACAAAGAGGGTACATTTCAAAAGACAATTTGCACGCTTTATTTGGACACTTTATAGAAACATTGTTGAACAAATAAATAGCTGCTAATCATTTGAACTGGGAAGTGAACTGTTCCACAAGGTCTGCTTTCGGTGGACAAGGCACATTTGCAATGTTTTGTGGCAATGTATGTGTCCTCGGAACAAAATCATGAGCAATTCCATGGGTATGTATGTCCAACACAGTCAAAATGAGATCTTTCACAAAATCGAATTCCATTTCCTGGTATATTGGCTTGACCACCCATTTTTTGCTTCTTTTCGTAAAGGCCATTGTGTAACGAAGCATCCCAAAGTTTCCTACAGTCCTCTATTGTTGTCTCCCCACGTTCTCGTTATGCGCTAAGACCGCTAGTAATGTCCTATATTGCATCCCGTCTATGCCGAAATGCAATCTCTTGGGCCTGTACTTTAGGCACATACTGTGGAACACCTCCAAATCTCCTGTGTGACAGAATTCTGTGAGTCCCTTCAGATCTCTTGATAGAGTTTTATTAAACACAATCTTCTCAAGAGCTTTGTGTGGAGGTGTAGATGGAACCAACCACTTCTTCTTGCATTCCTGCTCCTCCGATAAAGGTCCATGTGCACATTGGTGAAAATGTAGGTGTTCTGTCCAAGAGTGAACGTTGGAACAGTGGTGCATTAGTGAGCACCATTTGTCAAGTAGAATTTCCACAGACCCACCACAAGTTTTGGAGCTCCACCAAAGATGGTTGCTGAAAGACTGGGACCACTGTAAAATATTTTCAGAACCTTTTTTTGCAGCAGCTGTGATTTTTTTTGTATTGATTGATTTGGCAACGTGCCATACATCAAATTGATGGTGAATATTTGGAAACTGCTCTCTCATGCGCTTGGCTATTGAAACATATCTGTCGGTGGCCATGAGGTCTATTTGCATTCCCCTCGATTAGAGATCTTCCAGGGATTTGATTAAACCTTGTTTCTCCATGGCCACTGAGGATTTACATTAGGTCACCTGCACGACCGCCAAACTCAAATTCCTTTTAGTTTCCATGTCCTGAAAGTGGTATGTGCAGTACTTTGCTGAAAATCGGGCGCTGTCACACTGTCCATCGCTAGCTAGCCTGAACCGTTTGTCAGAGAATGTCCTTTCAATTGACATTTGTTCAATTTTTCAAGCTTCACTAATAGCAGGGAATAAATATTCTCGTTGATATTTACAGTACTTCGTTTTATAAAGGAATTGTAGTCCCACAAATTGACAGAAACTGGACAACTTACTAAAAGTAGATCAACTGAAAAGTAAAGCTGCTGCACACAGTAGATTTCCAGCTGGCACTTTTCCCAGCATCGGTTGAGCGGACCATGAAAATTTAGCATGGAGCAGATCACAGGTGGCTTGTATTTCAGGTTAGTGCCTTGTGATACACGAGTCACATTCAACAATGGCTTCCCGGATACTTCCCCCCTCACTGGATGGACACATTTCAGCATCAGTATAATCTCTTCCAGGCAGCTGTCGAATACAATGTATTTGGGCTCCTTTATTAGACTATTGTCCTGCATGAATGTGGTTTGTGACTTATCTGTTCTGGACATATCGGCCGAACAGGACACACTGAAGTCGAGATCTTTGGCTAGTTCCTCGGTCAATTGCATTGAGGCTTCAGTCTCTGTTATTTCAACTTGTGTTATTTGAACATGAATTGGAGAAACCATCAATGTCGATTGTTTGTTGGGTGGCCCTTTTTTGTGGTTGTAGATTGTGTGAAGTGGTCACTGAGTACTTCAAAAGCATATTCCTTATATTCAGTGTTTTCTTCTTCATCTTGTCTAGTTCTCACACCGTAGCAATGGTCCAAATACACTTTGCTTGCTTCACGGGTCACATTCAATTCATTTTCTGACCATTGGGCATAAGCATCTCGAGTCTGCTTATTTACTGGACTACGCAGCGCCACAAATAATAGTTGCTCCATGGGGAAATCTGTTTGGCAAGCAGCATCTCTGCTTTCATTTGTTGTCTGTGTCTTCATACTTCGTTTTCTTCTGGGCCTCTAGGAGATGGGTTGTAAAAACATGTTCAATGTAAATCCAACATACAGTATATAGCACTTTAGATTTAAAAGAAGCATGTTATGGAGACACCAGCCCAAAACACTTTTTGTAATTGAAATTGTTTGTTAGTTATCCTTGCTTTCTTGATATTCTGTGAAACCGTGTTCTTCACTGTAACGACTGCACCAGTATGCTGGTTGGCCACCTCGGATCCAAGCGCCTCCTTCTATTTCCCGATCTTGTATCCATCCCTTGAATAGAATATTCATTAGAAAATGTAAATCATATTTGAAATCAAATTCTTTCCTCGCACACATGGCTTACATAGATACCCTTGTATACTGTGTACGTCATTTAGTCAAAATATACATTTTGAATTTCACCTGATTGGTGGCTAGTGTACTCAATCAGAGATCACTGTGCGAAATCCACTGATTATAATGTTGCACTCAAGCATTTTGCATTGTATTCAGAACTGAAATGGTAAAGGTTTGAAAATATGCTCTTTTATAATAATGTCACTGTCTTATATTATCAGATGTAGGATATACTTTCTTTCATTCAAGGGAACTGTCAGTACGCATACCTCATGCTCTGGACCAGCTCCGAAGGATGATGTAATTGTAGTCGAAGTACCAGCATCACCCTGTAACACCGTACTTGTTTTACTATGGATGAAAAAAGGTGAAATTGAACAGACACAATGGTATGCAGAAAGTGGTACATATGAATTAAAAACCCATAAATGAAACATTACGTAAACAAACGACAGGATACATAAACTATTTCATATTATCAAAAAATTCCATGCATAATACATTTCCGTAATCGAATAGTGAAATAAAACTACCTGATAGGCGCTGAAAGTTGTTGTTGACTCCGGGAAAGAAATGAATGCAGAATCTTGCTCCTTCAATTTCAGTGCATTGTCACAGAGTTGTAAAGGGAAAATTAGATTTGAATTAGAAATGTGGGAAGATCCAACTCTGAAGAATATGAACTTCAGCAAGTCTGTATGGCTCTCCATTGGTATACTGGACGTGTCGTTGATGTCGTCACTACAGATAGTCTGTGCTTCAGTGAATATGCTAACCTAAAAAAATTGACATGTAAAGCAACCAATTATGAAAAGATTATGCTTGATTTCCAAAGGCACTATAGCATAGTTTTCTCTGTCCATAAATAGTTTTCTATGATGCTCCTAAAACGAGGGACAGATGTCTAGAAAAATGGGGTGTAGTTATAAAAAGCAATACAATCTGGTAAATATGCTAGGTTTTGTAAGAAACATTTAAACCAAAACACCAATCCGTCCATGTAGTTACCTGTTTAGTACCCCAAGGCCTACAGCTAATTCATGAACCTTGACTCACCTGAGGCAGCGTGTGAATGAATAGAGTTGGAATTGCATTTGAAAGCAATTTACGAGACACTCTGAGTCGATGCTTCTTTGTGTACTGTGATTTGTCGTACATATTCGTGGTAAAGTGCAGGCTGCAGATGCGGAATCGATCTTCCCTCAAGTCCCTCAAGACTTCCTGGTCTCGACTTTCAAGCTCGTCCGGCGCAAATCTGCAATATCTGACCCATTCTCTTATTAGACCTATATTCCTCGGGAATATATGCATTATTGTGCCCTTAGGTTTGTTATGAGTCTTAGGACGGCAACCGTAAACCATACAAGCCGGCATTGTTGGAAATCTGTAATTTAAAAAGTCCACACCATTAAAAAATTATGTTGCATTAATGCCTGAGAAAGATAGAAATATATCATACATTTTTCGATGCAATGTTTCTTTTGGTCACAGAGGGAAAACCTGTGTAGCATAGTCGAATATACACTAGGATAACTTTCATACACAATTGATTGATGTGACGCAAATCACAACATGTTACTCATCCGTTGAACGTACTTTCATGCATCAAAAGGAAACATGCTTATAGACACGGTCCCCGAAGGATGCAAATATAACCCAATTGACACTGATGACAATTGCTATATATTGAGAACAGAACAAATTAAACAGAAACAATGGTAATGGCAATGAGATGAATGAACATTACACTAATGGGTACATTTCTTCGAAATAAATAGAAATTTAGAGATTAGGAAGAGATGATTAGGTGACCTGCCCTTACCTTGACCAACAAACAGATTCAGCAAGCAGGGTACTTAGTAGCAGGAGAACAGGTAGCGCGATCACAAGTTGACTTCCACTGCTCAGAGACGTTCACAGGTAGCACTGTGATGAGTTGATTTTCAGTGGTCACAGATGTTCTCAGGTAGCACGATCACGAGTTGACTTGCAGTGTTCACAGATGTTTGCATGATAAATATCAAGGGGTTTATAAAGAATTAGAAAAGTGGGTGTGTATGCGAATGAGTGTCGTGTATATGGCGTGGCCTTCTGTGGAAAGCAGAGGCGCGGCCTGCTTCAAAGGGAGCCTGCCTGGAGACACTGGGTCTGGCTAGGCCATGTGTACAATGTCCGCTGTGCAGAAGATACCTTTGAAGTGTACATGGTGTTTGGCACCTCGGCCGTTCCCATCCTGCCAGCTCCCTTGGGAGTTCACGGACACAGGTGTGAATTGCCATTGAGAGGGTAGGGGGGGACGGATGGCCAAGAGGCATGCAGGAAAGGGCCGGAACACTGCTGAATGGAGACACACGTATGTGGATTGCAGGGGCACAGCCTGCTTCAGGGGAGCCTGCCTGGAGACACTGGGTCTGACTAGGCCATGTGTACAATGGCCCCTGTGCATAAGATACCCTTGAAGTGTACATGGTGTTTGGCATCTTGGCCGTTGCCATCCCTGCCAGCCCCCTTGGCAGCGTACATCTAATGTTGTGAACTGCCATTGATAATGGAGAGGGGATGGATGGGCATGAGGCGTGCAGGAAAGGCCCGGAACACCACTGAAGGGAGGGACATACTTATGTGGATTGCAGGGGCACGGTCTGCTTCAGGGGAGCCTGCCTGGAGACACTGGGTCTGGGTAGGGCATGTGAACAATGGCCCCTGCACGTAAAATACCTTTGAAGTGTGCATGGTGTTTGGCACCTCGGACGTTCCCACCCTGAGAGCCCCCTTGGGAGTGCACGGACACTGGTGCGAACTGCCATTGATAGAATAGGGGGGGATGGACAGCCAAGAGGCATACAGGTAAGGGCCGGAACACTGCTGAATGAGACACACCTATGTGGATTGCTGGAGCGCGGTCTGCTTCAGGGGAGCCTGCCTGGAGACACTGGGTCTGGGAGGCCATGTGAACAATGGCCCCTGCGCGTAGGATACATTTGAAGTATACATGGTGTTTGGCACCTTGGCCGTTCCCATCCCTGGCAGCCAACTTGGCAGCGCAAATCCAATGGTGTGAACTGCCGTTGATAATGGAGGGGGGATGGATGGGCATGAGGCGTGCAGGAAAGTCCCGGAACACCGCTGAAGGGAGAGACACACTTATGTGGACTGCAGGGGCACGGTCTGCTTCAGGGGAGCCTGCCTGGAGACACTGTGCCTGGCTAGGCCATGTGTACAATGGCCCCTGCGCGTAAGATACATTTGAAGTCTACATGTTGTTTGGCACCTCGGTCGTTCCCACCCAGTCAGCCAGGACAAGTGAGCGTGTCCTTGATTCACTGAAAAATTGAAACAACCATTCATAAAAGTTCAGTTGTATTTTATTTTGTTGCTGCTGATGATGGCACAAATTTACTACACATTATATACTTTGGGTTGCAGCAAAGTGTGGGAAAATCCCCTGTACTGACCGCTGTCACTGGGAAATGTGTCTCTAATGGCACCAACGACATAGGTGGGTATTACTCGTCGAACGCGGTGTCCAAGCCTCCCATGAAGCCACCATGTAAATGCACGATAGGCCACCAGCCTGTACCACCTGTGGAAGAGAAAGATACAAACTGTTTTTATATGAATAAGATAAGTGTATCAAACCTTAGTTGAAAATGCAATCTTGTATCCTATGGCGTTGTTGCTAGTACAAATGTTACTTCACGGATCAATCAACTTGAGCTTTAAAGTGTAGACACATTACAAAAGTGAACAACTATGCATTCCATTACATTTGGGACACAAAGAAATATTGTTTCTTGGTTGTACGTGAAAGAAACATAAGATGACCACTATGATTTCCCCAAATCACAAGTGATGTATAGAATTGCAAGACTACATTCATTTGGCAGTGATAGATCAAAGTTATGACAATATAGGAGACAAACATGAAATGTTAGTGGGCTAAGTGACATCACATCTAGAGGACACTTACTCGTTACTTGGATTGCAAGGGCGAACTGTTGCGCAAAGTTTGTGCATAAGCACCATCATGATCCTCAACACGGACCGGGTGAGGCAGGCTGCCCTGAAGTCATGCAGCTAGGTTACGCATTGCGGCCCTGTCTCGTCTTCCGATATGTAGGACAAGCATCCAGAGTTTTCTCGGCAGCAGCATTTCTCCTCCTCGGTTGGCATTACTCGCACCGATTGCAGGTACACCCGGTGGAGACATCGTCCATGCGACTACGCTCAGGCTCTTGATCTGGTGATTCGTCCTCCCAACTGTCGTCCAAAGCCCCATTGTTTCCGCATCTTTCTCTTTCGAGTAATTTCACCTCTGAATACTCCGGCTCGTACTGGTAGGGCTATATTGTTGCCATTATACAACAAAATTAAACTAGATAGTAATGATAGCACTAGTATCTGTTTGCACGGGCTACGAGCAACGAAGATAGCGGAACAGAGTAGAAACAAGCAACCGGATACACAAATGTAGACAGTGAAACAATTGGAAAAGCACATCGGATGTTGTCTGTTGAGAAGCAGTCTGTTTATACTTATTGAGGAAAGAGCCGTCCTGCCATTTCCATGGAGACACGTCATTAGCTGAAGCGCAGAGAATGTTGACACAAGACGTGTCACAACTCTCTCAGCACCATCAACCGTTACAGATATGACGGTGGTCCCGGCGTCCTCAGCTCTCTGCCCTTCCTGCATACACAGCCGCTGATAACTTCTCCTGCTACTACTGTTACTCCTCCTGATCTGCACGTGAGGAGGATTTAAATAATTCGAATTTCCGCTCAGGTGTAGGTTGTCAGGAACAGTAGACAGCATACTGCAGTTCCATGCCTCGCTTCTTCGTCTCAGTACCTATGGTATTATGGGCCTTGAAGTCCCCAACATTCTTCTTCTTCTTTTTATCACATACTTCAACTTGCAATAAGCCATTAAGACCGTAGGGAAGTTGTTTAGAGGATTCTCAGAATTCTGCTGACCCGCGTTCCCTGCCATGTGATCCTCCCGACTAACACCACTCTGAAGGTCAGTATCAGGAAGCATCTGCCTTTCCCTGGCCACATGAGAGGGTCTCAGGCCAGGGTATGTGGTATGATCACCTGTGTGTCATCACAATAGTAAGTGGGAGTTCACACTTAATGGTCATTTTAAGAATGGCCTCTCTGCTCTGGCTGAAAGCAATGGCTGGCCATGCTCTGAAATCATATTATTGATCTATTAAGAGTTTTTGCTGTCCTAATGAGATGTACCGATACTGTCCATAATAATATCCAGCAGCTTGGCAAAAAAGACGTGATACTGTCCAATTCTTAAAATAGCGTCCCTTAAAGTAGAGCAGCCGTAGTTGAAAAGTGCTAGACATATTGCATCTCTTCGGAAAAGTGCCTCCCTGGCATTCTGAATTTACTATTGGGGGACATTGAGTATTATTTAAAAGCAATGTATACTAAACTACCTTACTAAATGAATCCCTATCGAGAATTGCAGGTTATACCGTATGCATGTATTTATTTATATTTTTTTAAACCCACATACCTCAAAATCAGTGTTGGGTGCTGAAGTGAACAGGGTAGGTGGAATAGCAGAGCATTTGAAGCTAAGTAGCCAGGTATTTAAGCATTTTCTGAATTGGGGCAAGCCTGTTGTTTGACAGGCATATATGGTAATGGTAATGTTTATTTATAAAGCGCCTATACAAAGGCAGGGTTTCAAAGCGCTCAAGGAGGGTGGAAAAAACAACAGTCGCTCTGAGCCCTTGAAATTCCGAGACGATAATGGTCTGCCCAGGCAGAGTAAGTGAAAAGGATACATTTAACCGTTTAGATACAGCAAATAGGCCTGACAGTGATTCTGTGGTTTTTTCAAGTGCACATTAAGGGGTGAAGACAAGGGAGAACAGACAGACGATCTTCAGGCAGCGATGCATTCAGATCGTGCAAGTGCAAGCCGGTCAAGGGAGGGGGGTTCCAAGTGCACCCAGTCGGTAGAGACTGGGATAAGTGCACAGAGAGAAGCTCTCTTGGATTTATTCATAAGTGCAGTGAGGGGGATGGGGTGCAGGGCCCTGAGGCAAGTGCAAAGAGGACTTGTGGGGGTGCCAGGGACCTGTGAGACTCTGGGGTAAACCAGGCAGCCAGTCAGCAAAGCTGTATGGAAAGCATAGAGAGCTATCTTAGCAGTGTACGGGGAGAGAGAAGGAGGAGGAGAAGAGGAAGGTCCTCAGGAGTTTCTGGAACTTAAGAAGATCAGGCTCAATACGGATGGCTAATGAAGGCCTTCGCTCAACTCTTCTGTAGTGTCTGGATGCCGGAACCGTTTGCAGCATTTGATCAGTGGAACAGAGGTCTTTGTTAGGGTGATAACATTGGATCCTGTTTTTACCATTAGTGGTCTGCCCTACTAAGAATTGTAGATTCTATGGAAATAAAAGTCCTCCTTAGATGTGGAAGCTAAGATTTAAACCAGTAGCCTGCAACTTGCATAGATAACGCTGATCAGGAACATTAACACAATGAGCTGTCTCATCAGGAATTGATTATGGGGCTTTCTTGTTAAACAGAGCTTTGCAGTAGGTGCAATCAGTGAGTGTGCTCTATTGTTCAACTGAGCCTCACTCATGGAAAGTCTGTAGGGTTTTGTCGATGCTAGTTACATTTAAGCTCTACCAGACTTTTGACTGACTTGGACACAGTCCTTCTGCAGTATATATCAACTATAGTACCTGATAACCAGATTTAAAACTGATGAACACATCTTAAAGGCTGGTGGGCCTGTGGCAGTGACTTGCACTTATCAGACATTGAAGAGGTAGATGTTATTAAGGTGACGATTTGAGAATATATTGGTCTGATGTAATCAGATGTAATGCATGGCTACATAATCCTTGGCCTTTATGCTGACTGGGTACAGTGCCCTTCTAACACACAATCGTTTAAAAGGTATAGATTGAACACATATTCATATTCAGACAAGCACTGGCAATGCCAACATTTTGGGCTTCTGTGTATGCATGGGAAAGGCACTTGCCATGCACTGCCGTAGTGGTATTAACTGGCCATTGATAGCCGGTGCAAAATGCTGGGAGTACCCAGGCATCTAATAGCTGTTCCTATCAAATGCCTAATACGTATGCACAAGCCAAAACGTTTGGCTTTGCTAATGCTTGTTTTTAACATGACTTCAGTGAAGGTCATGCAAAGTACTTCTAAATAGTGGCGGAAGGCAGACTTGTTTAAGACGTTTTTATTACACCCGTACCACGTTAACAGCTCGAATGAAGTTATTTACTCTCAGATGTCTGCTTTGAAAAACACTGGCAGACACTACAAGTGCAAAGTGTGATGGTAAGGCTTGAAACTGGGTGTAACTGGCGGCCATGGGCAGTCAATGAGTGAGAAAATGCCAAACACCTACAAGCTTTGTGTCCCTCTTCAGATGGCATTTCTCCCTATCTGCCACTTAAGCACCACCTCATAGCCCAAACTAAAAAGCAGCTCGCGTTACGAAACGCCATAGCATTCTTTTTCAAGTAAAGAAACCTTTTACATATACTTTCCTTTTACCCTCTTGAGGGTTGCACCAAGGATACCACTAGATTCAAGCCACCCAATGCCTTTGTTTTTTATTAATAGAAGTGAAATTCTGTGCTGAAAAAAGCACATTGGTTTCCTAAAATCTGCTTAATTAAGCCTAACATCTGACTGTTTTTGGAAAAACGACTGCAATATTGCACAAAAAAAGACAAAAGCAGCTTTACTGACGATTTTCCTGCTTTGCTCCCCCCAAGAGGTCAGTGCTGAAGCACTGCTAACACCCCTACTTTTAGCACCACTGAGTGGCACCGCCAGGCCCAAAGTCATCAAGTTGACGAGAGCGATCTCTCGAGTTTGGTTATTTTTCAGTGGTCATTACGGAGAGGGCTGATCTACTACAGAGCTGTCAACGGACTGATCTTTTGTGGGTCTTTCTCATGACGAAGCCGTAGAGAACCTGCCCACAGCACAAGCTGGACCTTTTGATAACGTTGCATCGCACTCTTAAAAGGTGCTATAAAGCAGTGTGGATGTTTGCTGGTGTGCCCCTCTGGCCCCGTGACCGTCCCCTCTCCCCCCCCAGTATATGGAACACCTGCAACACTTTGTTCTTTATCTGGGCTCCATGGTCGCACTGGCGATCCCAGGACCGCCCTCTTTATTAAGCACACATGTGGCAGAGTTGCGTCACTCTGCCGCGTGTGTGCCCTTAAAGGTACAGGCACCACACTCCTCCTTTTTCATGACAAACAAATACAACAAAAAGGCACATATATAATTTATGCTCAGCCCGTGGACCAGGCACACCAGTTCAGGGTCCAACACATAGTCACTGAGATGGGCAGGCTTCCCCCTTCCTGCTCTTTGGGGATGCCTTCTGCTGGCCTCCCGGATCGGGATCTCCTCACCTGCGTCCCCTCGACCCATGGGGCTCTCCGAAATGGACTAGGCCACCGCCCTCATCGGGTACCTCATCACAGACTCTTTGCAGAGTTGCCTCCGGCCTGGTCGCCCCACCTTCTTAAAGAAACTGGCATTAGGGTGACAGTGGCAGTTCCATCTGATGCAGTCACCATAGAGCCACGCACAGCTACACGTCCATGGGATTAGGCTCATAAATCGGTGACCGCTTGCCCTGTGGATGCCGGTTCCTCACTAACACTTCATCACCGGGGATCATCTGATGGGGTCGGAATCCTCTTCTGATATTCTCTCCTTCTGTCCTCAATCTCTTTTTTCGCTCCACCTGCGCGTCGCCGATCACTGCTGGTTCTCCCTCCCTCACTTCAGGTGTTCACCACCTCGGACACCGTTGAAACATATGCGTCAACTGGAGTGGCACCAGGGGAAGCAGAGGGGCGGCCCGGTACTCTCTCAGAAACTGGTACAGCGCCCATTGTAGGCATGGGCCCTTTCCATGAGCAATCCAGAACATTTTGTTGAGGGTCCTCATGAACCGCTCAGCCTCGCCGTTGGCACAGGGCCAGACTGGTGTGACCTTTCTGTGGTGTATGCCAAACTCCTCCATCAACTGAGCGAAGCTGGCCCCTTCGAACGGCGGTCCAATATCGGAGAACAGGGTCTGAGGCAACCCATGCGTGGCAAAGATCTTCTCCAGGTCGATTGCCACCTTGTCAAACGACACCAACATATGAACTCGCCTGCGGGGTACCGTGACCACTTGTCCACCACCACTAAGAAGTGAGTGTCTCTGACGATGGACCCAAAGTCTGCATGCACACTTTCCCAGGGTCTTGTTCCTCGTGGCATGGCTTCAATGAGGGGCTCTCTCTGTGTCGGGGCAGCCGTCTGATATCACAAACAAGGCCAACACAAACTCTTCCACCCATTTCTCAAGGTCAGGGAACCACACTTTCTGGCGTAACCTCGCTTTCGTTTTGGCGTCCCTTGATGACATGGTGCGTCAGTTCAATGTCTTTCAGGATTTTGCACATCGGCAACACAATGCAGTCTCCCTGGAACAAAAGCCCTGACTCGACAAACATCAGCTCGTCCTTCACCCTCCACAACTGTTCCAGCAGCAGCCACGCCTCCTGGGTTATTTGTGCAAGGGTGTCCACCACCAACTTCCACGACCCCTCCTGAAGGGCCGCCTTCAGTATCAGGAAGCACTTGTCCGCCACTGCCTTTTCAAGCTCTTGGAGGGGCACTGAGTTTGGGGTTGCCAAGTCGTCAATCAGCTGCACATGCTCGTCGGCCTACTCACCACTGATATCTTCCCATTCTTCCACCCCACCTCTTTGGTACCTTGACAGATAATCTGCTGCATTGTTATTGCCTGGCCAATACACCAGTGAGACCCCATACTCTAGGAGCGCTGGCATCCACCTTTCAATGCGGGATGGGGGCTTTGATGACGAGCCAGCCATGATCGGCAGCAGAGGTTTGTGGTCAGTCACCACAGTCACCGACCGGCCGAGCATGCAGAGTCGAAAGTGCTGACACCCCCACAAGACCGCCAACGCCTTCCGCTCAACCTGCGAATAGCGCTGCTCTGTCTCGGACAGTGCCCTGCTCGCATAGGTGATCGGTCTGATTTCTCCTGGTGAGTCCGTATGTGTCATGATTCCTGCCCCTCAGGTCTCCAGCCCTCCAAGATGTCAGGCTGGAGCCAGGCCACGATCACCTACATGGCCCTCAAGGGCCTCTCCATCCCTCCAAAGACCCACTTGGAGTCAGATTTGGCGCTTGTGGCACCAGACTCACTCACTCCCATAGGATAACATTGGGGATTGGACTTGTAGTGCATTGATGGGGACAAGATGGATGCCCCCACATATTTTGGTTCCCAGAAATGCATGTGCAGTCTAGTCTTTTGGGTGTGGTTCAGCCCAGAGACACCTGGGATACCCAGAGACTATTTAAGCCACACCCAGGCTGAGAAACATGCTTTGCGTTTTCTGCACCTGCAGCGTGACACTCACCGTGTTTGGATCGGTCTCCAGTAGGCCTGCATCTTTCTTCTGTTTTCAGCTCCTGCAAGAACAAGAGCACCGTTAGGAACAGCCTTACCTTGCGGCGCTTCTGCCCATCATTCATCGCTCCTTCTGTTCTGCGGGCATCTTCGGCGGTGTCATTCCCATCCCGGCACGCCGCTTCCTAAGGAAAAGGGAAAAGAACAGAAAAAAGGCACTGGTAAGCATTCTGCAAATCTTCGCTTATTTTTAAATACTGTACCAGCTTCAAACGCTTACCTGAATCCTAGCCGCTCTGGGGGAACTCTGCCTCCGGAACTTCTCATCCATCTGCAAGAGGGAAAAGACACTCCAGGTTAGCGTCGAAACATCTAGAGGCGCTGCATACCACGCTTACCCACCGCATTTGTTCTTCATAACCGGCATCCACGCTGAGAACATTGCGGCACCTAAAAGACACAGAAAAAAGAACTCAGTTCAATACAAATACGAAAGGGGTGCATCGTGCTCTCACTCACCTTCAGCGCTACTCATCTCAGCAACACGCCGCCATCCCCGGACGCCGGCCATCATCTAAGGAAGGAAAGGAACGAAGTTAGAGAACTGTTCAAAAGACTCATTATACTTACCTGTCGGACTCTTGCCAGTGAAGTAACTAGGCAGCAACGAGCCCGCATCAATCAACGCGCCCCTGCGTTGAAAGCAGGACGGAGAGCACACTATCCAAGAAAACAAGGTGAGGTGTGGATCAAAGGGAAGGGTTGGATCCCGGGGAAGAAGGGGTTCAAGCACACAGAGACAATAGGGAGTTAAACTCTACCAATCCTGTGTTTCTGGACCAGTCTCCAGTCGAATAGCCTCCAGGGAAGGGTTCGAGGTCGTAAGAGGTCAGAACAGGCTGAGTGACGTCCCCGTGGATACCAGGTGAGCGTTACAGAACGCAAAGCCTCAAATCAAAATCCATCTGGGCGTCATGGAAACGTCAGAAACCGACCAGTTAGCCCACATGTTGGGGCAGCTACGTTCCGAAGTACATGCAGCCATGCAGGAGACCAACACCCTGAGGAGAGAGCTGATAGTAGCCAAAGAACGCACTGATTATTTAAGCCGCCAACTTCTCCAGTCACAAGCAGGGCATGCACCATTGCCGGGAAGCGTGCCCTCGATGCCAGCGCCATCAGCCAATCCCGTTCAGATAACCCTTCCTGGGGCAGTTCCCTTGGCCCCGCCCGAACGATTTACAAAGGATCCCAAGAGGTTTGCAACGTTCATGAACCAGTGTCGCCTGCACTTCCTTTGTAGGCCAGGGGCCTTTCTGAATGACCAATCACGGGTCGCTTTTGTGCTATCCTACCTGAGTGGTAGCGCCGCGGACTGGTCTGTACCCTTTGTGGCCCAAGACAATCCTTTGCTGCAGGAACTTCAGGGGCTTTCAGCAGGAGATGGAAAAGCTGTTCGCCCGTCGTACTCATCGGCAGGCATTAGACAACGAACTTCTGTCCCTACGCCAAGGGAATCAAGATCTATTAACATACATAGCCACGTTCAATAGACTCGTAGTTGAAGCAGAATGGCCAGTGGAGAAGAGAACCACGTTATTTCATCGAGGGTTGCGGGGGGAGCTCGAGGATGTTCTCGCACAAGTAGTGAACCCCCTGAAGGACTGCTCAGTATTCATTGACCTTGTTGTTCAACTGGATCATAGGTTGCAGGACCAAAGAGCAGATCGAACCAGACCGGACCCTCGCCCTATGTATGTGCGTTCAAAGGACAATACTGCCCGAACAACGGAAGGTTCAGGAGAACCAATGCAAATCGGGGGGGTCAGATCCCCCTTGACTAAAGCGGAAAGGGATAAAAGGAGACAGCAGCAGTTATGTCTGTACTGTGGAAGGTCAGGTCATTTCCTTAAAGAGTGTCCTGTGAAGCCACCGTGGAGGACAGTAGGGGATACGGACAAGGAAGATACCATCAAGGAATCGGAAAGCTCCCCAGCCCGGCAAGTGTAGGGGTCCACTTGTCGAGCGAAGAAAGTGGACTACAGACCTCTCATACTCCTACGTCCCGTCCCCTTTCCTCCATACTTATGGGACATCTCTCCGTCCTGTGGGACGGGACCGGAGCACTTTGTAAAAAGCATCCAAATTTTTCCAAAAATGTGTCCTTCCTCTCTTTCTTGCGCGGGGCCCGGCACGCGGCCGTAACCCCGCCCACCTTGGCTCCGCCCCGCGCATCGCCCATCAGTCCTTTTCTCCGCTCGATCGGGGCCGGACGCACTTGCATCCTCAGAAGATTTTCTTCCCTTTTTTCCTCTCTGGCTCTCGCTAGCGTTCGTTTATTAGTCTGTCTATGTCTTTCAGGTTAGACTTTCCAGATTGTTCATCTTGTCACCGTCGCTTTGCGAGGGCGGATCCCCATCCTCTTTGTTTAGAGTGTTTGGGTCCAGAACACCGTTGGGAATCCTGTTTTTACTGTGACTCCCTTTCGGTCCGGGCACTTCAATGTCGGTTGGAGCGGTGGGAGGAGGTGTTCCGACGAACTCCTCCTTCTCATTTTCAGGCGTTCATCGACGAGAAGAAAAAACGCCCGGTAAATTCTTTACTTTTCAAAGCACCCCGGCCGGGGGGATACCTTTCCGGGTTCCTCTCGGTCCTGGAGGGGCGTACGCTCTTTCACCGGGGTTCGCCCTGAGGTGGCCGTTGGGCTTAATAATTCTACCAGAGTTTTCTCCGAGGGTCTCCGTAAGGGGCCTGTGAACACCGGAGTACGCTCCGAGGCCCCTCCTGTGGGGGCTGTTTGTAGACCCAGTTCTACTGAATCGTGGGGTACCGGAGCTCGCTCTGAGGCCTCTCTGTCGGCTTCCCTCAAAAACAAGACCGGGGTGCGCCCCGAGGCCTTGGCTGGGCTTGTTGTTACCGAATGGATGTTCGAGGCCCGTGCAGATAAGGCTGTTACCGGGCCCGGGTCCGAGGTCCCTCGTTCAGAGGCTAAAGCTACCAACAGTTCTGAGAGGCCGGACAAGGCCTTGTCGGTAAAAGCGGTTGCTCACCGTTCCCGCTCTTGTGGTGACACCAGATCTGTTGAGGGGGCAAAGAAGCAAAGTTCTTCTTTTACCGGCAGTGCCGAGGTCCTTCCTTCGAAGGCTAATTTGGCGGTTGGTATGTCTCAAAAACATTCCAGGCCTCATAGTACCGGCTCTGCCGAGGTTCCTTATGTTAAAGCTAAGATTAAGACTCCTGATCCATCGACGGGGAACCCCTGCCTCACTTCCTCACATGCCGCAGTTCCCCTCAGATGAGGACAAAATGGCTCCCGTTCCCGCCACGACCACAGCGGCCATTTTAGGTGCTACCCCTACAACTACACCATCGGCCTCTGGTGTAGGACTCGGTCCCATGGTGAACCTAAGGTCCCTTGTGCGCATCCTTACTGGCCAGTTTATGATTGGAACGCCTGGATGCCTCTTCCGCACAATGTTTCGTTGCCCGCGGGGGCGGCACCTTTGATTTATGTGGATACGTCGGTGGAGGGGCCGGTGTGGCACCCTTCCCCGTTATGTCCCTGGATTTGTCCACCTCACGAGAGGCCTCCTCAGGTTCCGAAACAATATCCTGAGGACGCCTTTTTCGGTAAATTTCAAGCGCTTATGCACACCAACACCATGACGGAATATTTCAAAGGGCTGTCCACCTACGCCTCCGGCTCCACCCGTTCCTCCGGTGGTTCCGCTGGCACCTCCCTTGCCGTGGTGCCTCCCCCGGCTCTTCCGCCTGTGCCTCCATTGTCCCCAGTGGACAAGGCAGTGCCTGACACGGCTCAGCAGGATCCTGACCTGTCAGATGATCCTCAAGGCGATCAGGACAATGAGGACCTTCCCCGCTCTATCAGAGCCTTTCATGACCGGGTACTGGACATGATGAGTTTCTTAGATGTTCCGGTGCCCGAGGCACCCGCTCCGCAGGAGGGCGTGCTTTCTGGGGAGTTCACCCCGTCTCCCATGGAGCGTACCGGCCTGTTCCTGCAGAAGGACGTTCTGGCCGAGGTCCGAAGAGTCTGGGAAAAGCCACACTCGGGACTTTTTGTCAATAAGAAGATTGACGCTAGGTACAGGCTACATTCCTTGGAAGAGGTGGCCCTGTCGTCTTGTCTGCCTCACTCCTCCACAGTGGTGGCTGCGGCCACGTTGCAATCCAGACCTGCAGCATCCTCTTCCACGACGGCTACTCAGGTCTTGGGAAAGGAGGACAAGCTCCTTGACTCCCTAGGGAGAACATTTTTTGCCAACTCGGCCTTGCAGCTCAGGCAGGCCAACGCTGAGTTGATATTAGTGGGAGCTAAAATGCGGATGTGGAAAGGTCTGTCGGAGTTTGAGGAACACATCCCGGTCGAGAAGCTGGAGGACTTCAAAGGAGGCCTTTCCGATGCCAGGGTCTTGGCCCAGGATCTCCTGGAGGCTGCGGCTCATCACGTAGACACCTCGGCTCGGGGCCTTATGCTGGGGGTTGATACCTCACGGCAGGCGTGGCTGCATGCCACTAAATTTTCTAAGGAAGTGCAAGACAAGGTGTTGGATCTTCCATTCGATGGTAAGGAGCTTTTTCATTCTTCTACTAATGTAGAGCTCACCAAGACCAAGGATAGCACTCAGACGGCTAAATCATTGTCTGTTCTGTTCAAAGCTCCTTTCAAATCCCAGAGACCGTTGTCACAAAGTCGACCCTCCTCTGGTTTTAGGGGCTTCCTCGACCAAATATCCCACAGAGTGGATACTCCAGCAGGGAATAACTGCCGTAGACAACAGCGCACGTGTTTTTCTCTCGCTCCTCAGCCTCTTCATCAGGTTCAGGTGGCACCGCCACTGATAAGCCTACCAAATGAGGGTTTTCCGCGCTCACACGAGACCCCGGTGGGAGGACGCATTGCGTCTCATTGGGAGGCGTGGCAGACCATCACAGAAGACAGATGGGTCTTGTCAGTCGCTCGAGCGGGCTTCCGCTTACCTTTACCCTCTACCCCACCCCACAACCCTCCCTATCAGCTGTCAGGCTCACCCTCCCTCAAGGCCGAAGTTCAGAAACTTCTGGACCTCAGAGCTGTGGAACCTGTTCCCCTTGGGGAGCGAGGGGAGGGCTTCTACTCCTAGCTGTTTACGGTGCCCAAACCCAACCAGGCTGGCCTGTGCACCATCCTAGACCTTTCCCAGTTCAATCTTTTCCTACCTCAAGAGAAATTCAAGATGATCACGCCCAGCCAGATACGCTCCTCCTTACAGATGGGCAATTGGCTCAGCGTTGTGGACCTTCAGGATGCGTATATGCATATCCTGATTTGGAATCCACACAGGAAATATCTCTGCTTCTCTTTGGGAGAGCAGCACTTCCAGTTTTGGGTGCTTCCTTTTGGCCTCAGCTCGGCGCTGCGTGTCTTCACGAAGATGATGTCAGTGATTGCGGCCTATCTTCGTCTACAGGGTATCCATGTGTATCCTTATTTGGATGACTGGCTCTTACGCAGCCCTTGTCCGCTGGCAGCAGCGGGCAACCTCCAGTCTCTCCTTCAGCTCCTGTTCCATCTTGGGCTGTCAGTGAACTGGTGGAAATCCTCCATGACGGTCTCACAGGACCTGATTTTCCTGGGTTTTCGTTTGAACACGATCGACTGCAGAGTGTATCTGACCGGGGACAGAATGGCGGATCTGTTAGCCACGTATCAGATGTTTGTGCAGTCGGAGAGCATGTCGGCCTGGTGGTTCAAGAGGCTTCTGGGCCTCATGGCCTTGTGTGTACTGGCTCTTCCTCTTGCTCGTCTCAAGATGAGACGGACCCAGATGGCTCTTCGGAGTTCCTGGCATCAGGCTGTGGACCCGGATTCCAAGCAGATAATGATTCCAGATTCCATGAGAGTGGACCTGGATTGGTGGTCATCTCTCAGCAACCTGTCTGGGGCACGCAGGGTTTCAGGACCCAGCCCCCACGGTGATGATCACAACGGACGCCTCCCTTCTGGGTTGGGGTGCGACGTTAGATGATCTTCAGGTCTCAGACCTCTGGTCGCCTCAGGACAAGCTCCTGCACATAAATCACTTGGAGCTCCTGCCGATCTTCCTAGTGCTCAGGGCGTTCAGACCGCTCATTGTCAACAAGGTGGTCCGCATAGGCACGGACAATGTGGTGTCAATGTATTACATCAACAAGCAATGGGGAACGAAGTCTCCCCCCCTCGTGGACCTGTCCATCCAGATATGGGAGTTGCCCGTGCTTCATGGTGTCTGGCTGCTTGCAGTGCACATCCCGGGCTAGCTGAATGTCACAGCGGATGCCCTCAGCCAGCGGACGGTGGTCAGCTACGAGTGGGAATTGAAGGCAGAGGTCCTCTCATGGATTTTCTCGCGTTGGGGCATACCGGACGTGGACCTCTTCGCTACAGTGGTGAACAAAAAGCTTCCTCGGAATTCCTCCAGAGGGGAGCTGGGAGCCTCCTCTCTGGGGGATGCTCTCGAGATTCCATGGCACAACATGAGAGCTTACGCCTTCCCGCCTCTGCCTCTAGTTCACTGTACGATCTGGAAGTTGAAGAACTCAGTGAACTGTTCCCTTCTACTCGTAGCCCCGTGGTGGCCGGCCAGGTTTTAGTTCTCAGAACTTCAACACCTGTCGGTGTATCCGCCGATCAGGTTACCAGCAACTCCCGATCTTCTTCACCAGGGGGAACAGTAGATGTGGCACCCCTCCCCACAATCGCTCAGCTTGGCGGCATGGTGGCTGAGTTCAAGGCTTTAGAGCATCTAAATTTGTCTACGGATAACATGCGCATTATCCAGGCAGCCAGGAAACCATCGACCAGATCTCAGTAAAAGAGTAAATGGCTCAGGTTCTGTCATTGGTGTTTGGAGAAGAAGTTGGATCCAAGGGTGGCCACGATTGACATGGTGCTGTCCTTCGTGTCCTTCCTAGCAGAGTCAGGGGTTCATGTTCTGTCATGCAGGACTTACCTTTCAGCGTTTTCCGCTTATCTTTCTACAGACCAGTGCTCGTATTCTCTGAGTAACCCAGTGGTTAAGAGGCATTTTGCAGGTTTGACATGCCTCTACCCTCCGGTTCGTAGTCCGCCCCCGCCGTGAGACCTAAATGTTGTCCTGACTGCGCTTTCCATAAACCCTTTGAACCAATGGCTACGGTGTACCTCAAGTACTTGACTTGGAAGGTGACCTTTTTGGTCGCTGTTACGTCGGCAAGGAGAGGGAGTGAGCTCCAGGCATTGTCGGTGGAGCATCCTTTCTTGGTCTTTCACAAGGACAAGGTAGTCCTTTGGACAAACCCAGCCTTTCTACCGAAGGTGGTGACCGAATTCCATCTGAATTGATCGATCTCCCAACCGGTCTTTTTTCCGAACCCTGCCTCTAAGGCTGAGAGGGTTCTACACTGCCTTGATGTCCGAAGAGCTCTTAAGTTCAACCTGGACAGGACTTCTGAATTTAGGAGTTCTTCTCAACTTTTTGTGACCTTCGGTAACCCCCAGGGCAGGCAGGCGTCTAAGGCAACTATTTCTAGGTGGATCGCCGCCTGCATCACAGAGTCCTTCACCGTCCAAGGGCTGAAACCTCCTAAGGGTATTCATGCACACCTGGTGCGGGGTAAGGCAGCTGCGGTTGCTTTTCAGAAATATGTCCCCTGGGAGTCCATTGCTAGGGCAGCTACTTGGGCCTCCCCATCTGCTTTCTGTAAGCATTATTTTCTCGACATAAGCTCAAGAGCTGATGCTCAGTTTGGTCCGGCTGTACTGAAAAACCTGTTCCAGTAATGGGTATTTCCATCCACCCATAGTTCCTGTAAGGAGTGCTTGGGAATCTCCCATAAGTATGGAGGAAAGGGGACGGGACGTAGGAGTATTACCAGGTTACTCACCGTAGTGACCACCTTATTCCTAGTCCATAGTCCCCTTTCTTCCATACTCCTGCCTGCCGTCCCCTCTGATAAGGTTCCTCTGTTATTGCTAATGGGTCTTTGACCTGGCGATAGAAAAGGACTGATGGGCGATGCGCGGGGCGGAGCCAAGGTGGGTGGGGTTACAGCCACGTGCCGGGCCCCGCGCAAGAAAGAGAGGAAGGACACATTTTTGGAAACATTTGGATGCTTTTTACAAAGTGCTCCGGTCCCATCCCACAGGACGGAGAGATGTCCCATAAGTATGGAGGAAAGGGGACTATGGACTAGGAGTAAGGTGGTCCTAGGGTGAGTAACTTGGTAATTTTGCACTATCTGTGGTCTTGATCAATCACCAACAACCATCTCGGATGCACGCAGTAAGAGCGTACATAGACAGTGGAGCCGTTGGGAATTACATCGACCAGGATCTTGCGGCAAAGATGGGGCTTCTGTTACGCCCTAAATCAACCACTGACACTGTTACCACTGTTGACGGCACGGAAATAGCTTCTGGTCCAGTATCCCAATGCACGGCAGCTTTTAACCCTTCTGTGCCAGGATGGACACCAAGAATCTATTGTTTTCGACCTCATTAAGGCACCACAGTTCTGGTTGATTTTGGGAATGCCATGGTTGGTAGCTCGCAATCCTCAAATCGATTGGCGAGCAAAAGAATTGGCCTTTCCCGAGACTTGCGCCCACACGTTATCGCCAAGAGAAACAACCAATAGACACCAGAACCTCCATGCTTACGACTGTGGCAATCGGCACCCACCAAGTGAATACCAGGACTTTCAAGATGTCTTTCAGAAAGAACAGGCTAATACCCTGCCACCGCATAGACCATACGATTGCCAAATCGACCTGATACCCGGCGCACAAATCCCTTGAGGGCGGATTTACGCACTCACAGAACCAGAAAACCAGCACCTGGTAGCGCCTATCTTGACCAATACCTGGCCAACGGGTTCATCCGTCCCTCGAAGTCTCCAGCACCCAGTCCTCTATTCTTCGTACCAAAAAAGGAGGGGGACCTGAGAACGTGCATCGACTATCGCGCACTGAACCAGATTACAGTAAAAAATCGCTACCCCCTGCCACTGATCCCTGAATTGCTTGATCAAGTCAAAGATGCCCAAATCTACACAAAACTAGACCTAAGGGGGGCATATCATCTTGTTCGCGTAAAACAGGGGGACGAATGGAAAACCGCTTTTTGCACCAAATACGGCTTGTAAGAATATCAAGTAATGCCCTTTGGCCTTTCCAACGCGCCTGCTGCATTTCAATACTTCATGAATGATGTCCTACGGGAATTGATTGATGTCTGTGCTCTAGTGTACATCGACGATATCCTAGTATATTCCGCATCAAAGCAGGACCACATTAAACATGTCCGATCCGTATTGGAGAAACTCTGTCAACACCAGCTCTACGCCAAGCTTGAAAAGTGCTCATTCCACGTCTCTGAGGTGGAATTCCTGGGCTTTATTCTCAGTCCAAATGGAATCCAAATGGATGTACACAAGGTAGATGCTATCCTGAACTGGCCATCCCCGAATTCATTCAAGGGGCTTCAAAGTATGCTGGATTTTGCAAACTTCTACGGCCGGTTCATCCCAGGATTTTGGCAAATCGTGCATCCCATCACGTAATTACTAAGGAAAAGCAAAGAAAAGTTCCAGTGGACAACAGAAGCCGAGGAGGCTTTCCAGGAACTCAAAGCAAGATTTACATCTGCCCCAATCTTACGCCACCCTTTGCCCTGATCTCCCATACCTGGTGGAAACGGATGCCTCAAGCATGGCTATGGGAGTCGTCCTCTCACAAAAGGACCCCGAAACGGGCCAGTTACACCCTGTTGCCTTCTGGTCGTGTAAATTCACACCCGCTGAACTCAACTACGCTATCACAGACAAAGAACTCCTGGCCATTAAGTCAGCCTTTAAGGCATGGCGGCACTACCTCTTGGGCGCCAGAAACACAATCACCGTAATAACTGACCACCGGAACCTCCAGTATCTAAAAACGGCAAAGGCCCAATCCTCACGACAACTATGTTGGGCTCTTTTTTTTTGCTGAATATGACTACGTGATTACATTTCAACCAGGGGTGAAAAACGGGAAGGCTGATGCCCTTTCCCATATGGGGGTAGAAGAGCAAGGGTATCAGACATCTGACCCAATAGCAATCATCCCGAGTGACAAGCTCCTAGGAATCACAGCAACCATAACTCAGAAAGAATTACATGAAGAAATCCAAATCCTGATGAGTCCGGAGCAATTACAAGCGTGGAGTGCACAAGGAGAACATTACATGATAAAAGATCAGTTGATCAGTTGCCCTACTTCAGGAATCGTTTATTCTTACCAAACCAAGAACTACGAGAACAAGTCATGTCCGGTTATAATGATTCCTTAATCGAGGGACACCCCGGAATCGCTAAAACCATAGCCAAGGTAAAACGAAATTATTGGTGGCCGGCATGGCGTAAAGACATTATCCAATTCATCCTATCTTGTGGAGTGTGTGCTCAAAACAAGTCATCCAAGCAGAAACCGGCTGGGCTATTACAACCATTGTAAATCCCACCAGGACCCTGGCACACGTCCCTCGGTTTTATTACTGACTTACCACCCAGTCAAGGGTTTAACACTATTCTTGTGGTCGTGGACCTATTTTCAAAAATGGCACATTTCATTCCTCTTAAGGGGCTCCCATATGCTTCCACTCTGGCAAAGTTATTTCTTGGAGGCATCGTACGACTCCTGTGTTTCCTTCAGTTTTGGTCTCAGACCGAGGTACTCAATTCGTATCTAACTTCTGGAGAAAATGCTGCTCTATGTCCCAGATAGACATCCGGCTATCCACCAGTCAGCATCCTCAAACGGATGGTCAAACTGAGAGGACAAATCAGACGCTCGTGCAGTATCTGCGTTGCATGTTACACCAAGCTGAAGGAAGCTGGTTCGACCTATTATGGATAGCTGAATATGCTTATAATAATTCCCTAAACACCAGCACTGGGCAGACACCCTTTTATAACATGTTTGGCAGGCACCCACGTACTTCTGAGTTGGACGTTCCTACAACCCTGGAAATGCCAGCAGTCAAAACCTTGCACACAACCATTTCTCAAAAAGGGCAGCTGAACACCTACTTCAAGCTAAGAATCGCCAAAAGAAGTTTGCTGATCAACACCAAGCAAAGGCCCCCAACTACCAAGTGGGAGACAAAGTCTGGCTGGCATCTAAACACCTGTCCATTAAAGGAACCCAAACTTTCCGTCCAAGATACCTGGGTCCATTCACCGTCACCTCCGTGATAAATCCTGTGGCGGTCAGACTAGCTTTGTCGTCAAACATGCAGATTCATCCTGTGTTCAACGTGTCTCTCCTTAAACCTGTTCAACCTGGGACCCGAGGAGCAACGCCACCGCAGCCAGTAGTAGTCGCCGGGGAGCCAGAATTCGAAGTCAAGGACATCCGAGATTCAAGTACATCAGATCCAAATTATACTACTTAGTAGACTGGAAGGGGTATGGTCCACAAGACAGGACATGGGAGCCATGTGAGTACATCCATGCACCTCGCTTGCTTAGACGATTTCATCAAAAACATCCAACCAAACCAGGACCAGACAGAAAAGCCACCTTGAGAGGGGCCTTGGGGGGGGCAGTACTGTCATGATTCCTGCCCCTCATGTCCCCAGCCCTCCAAGATGTCAGGCTAGAGCCAGGCCACAATCACCTACATGGCCCTCAAGGGCCTCTCCATCCCTCCAAAGACCCACTTGGAGTCAGATTTGGCGCTTGTGGCACTAGACTCACTCACTCCCATAGGATAACATTGGGGATTGGACTTGTAGTGCATTCATGGGGACAAGATGGATGCCCCCACATATTTCGGTTTGCAGAACTGCATGTGCTGTCTAGTCTTTTGGGTGTGGTTCAGCCCAGAGACACCTGGGATACCCAGAGACTATTTAAGCCACACCCAGGCTGAGAAACATGCTTTGCGTTTTCTGCACCTGCAGCGTGACACTCACCGTGTTCGGATCGGTCTCCAGTAGGCCTGCATCTTTCTTCTGCGTTCAGCTCCTGCAAGTACAAGAACACCGTTAGGAACAGCCTTACCTTGCGGCGCTTCTGCCCATCATTCATCGCTCCTTCTGCTCTGCGGGCATCTTCGGCGGTGTCATTCCCATCCCGGCACGCCGCTGCCTAAGGAAAAGGGAAAAGAACAGAAAAAAGGCATTAGTAAGCATTCTGCAAATCTTCGCTTATTTTTAAATACTGTGCGAGCTTTAAATGCTTACCTGAATCCTAGCCGTTCTGGGGGAACTCTGTCTCCGGAACTTCTCATCCATCTGCAAGAGGGAAAAGACACTCCAGGTTAGCGTGGAAACATCTAGAGGCGCCGCATACCGCGCTTACCCACCGCATTTGTTCTTCATAACCGGCATCCATGCTGAGAACGTTGCGGCACCTAAAAGACACAGAAAAAGAACTCAGTTCAATACAAATACGAAAGGGGTGCAACGGGGATCGCGCTCTCACTCACCTTCAGTGCTACTGATCTCAGAAGCACGCCGCCATCCCCGGACGTCGGCCATCATCTAAGGAAGGAAAGGAACGAAGTTGGAGAACTGTTCAAAAGACTCATTATACTTACCTGTCAGACTCTTGCCAGTGAAGTAACTAGGCAGAAACGAGCCCGCATCAATCAACGCGCCCCTGTGCTGAAAGCAGGACGTAGAGCACACTATTCAAGAAAACAAGGTGTGCTGTGGATCAAAGGGAAGGGTTGGACCCCGGGGAAAAGGGGTTCAAGCACACAGAGACAATAGGGAGTTAAACTCTACCAATCCTGTGTTTCAGGCCCAGTCTCCAGTCGAATAGCCTCCAGGGAAGGGTTCAAGGTCTATCCCCTCAAACAGCTGGCTGTACTTCATGCTAAGTCCCTGCACGTCCTCCATGTACACCGCATATGCAAAACTTATGATGCCCAATGCTTCAGCTGCTGCACAGTTCAGGAGAGTGTTGCTGCTAACACTTGTCATGTAGAACTGAGCTTTTATCGATGTTCCTCCATGCTCGACCTTTGCTACAAACACTCCGGCCAATGGAATGGGCTGCTCAGCGCCAAACGTGAAGATCCGCGCTCTCGGCTTCTACAACGTGGGTGGCACCAACATGGCATCGTAATGCACCCTTGCCATCACGTTCAATGATACCCCCGTGTCCACCAGCACAGGTACCGTTGACTCATTGACCTGTACCAGACACCATCGTTGCCTTCTGGTGTCGGCACGCAGCGCACTGACGCTGGAAGTGAAGAAGATACCTCGTCCTCTTCCACCACTTCCTGAGTCAGACCGTCTTCCCCTTGGTCCACCTGAGAGATGCTAGGCGGGCACTGTTGTCGAAAGAAACTTGCTCGTACCAGCCCCCTCTGCACCACCACTGGTACCGGTGCCCTGCACATACGGGCATAGTGATCAAGTGTCCCACGCGTCCACACGCCGTCCCTTGCGCCGGGCATTCCGCCGGCTGCAGGAGTTCATAACCGCACTTGAGGCATGATTTCAGAGGCCTGCCCCCTCTGTCACCATGGCCACCACGGTCGTTGGCCATGTCTAGCTCCTTGACCTCGGCCCATGGCACACACAACCTCCGTCGTCCCTGGCTGAATGGGTTTGTCCATTTTCGACACCCTCTCTTCGGACACCTCATGGGACTGGCTCAGCTCCAGTATGCGGTGCAACTGGAGTACAGGTTGCCGCAGCACCTGCTTTCTCAGCTTGCCATACGAGCAGTCCTGAATGAGCTGGTTTCTGATCATGGCCTGTTTGTTCTCCCAGGCACACGAAACGACATCCGGCGCAGCCGGCCATAGTACTCATCATCTTTCTGTTTGGCGCTATTCATGATGAAACGCTCATAGTCCGCGTTGGATAGTGGCTTGAAGTGTTTGCGCAACGCGTTCTTGGCTGCTGCGTATGATGCATCCACTGGCTGCAAACACTGAAAGATTTTGTGCACTGCTGGGCCTGCTGAGTACAGAAGCGTGGCCACTTTACTGGCATCATCCATCTCACCCGTGGACCGGAAATACATGTCCAGACCGTCTATCCAGAGTCTCCACCTCAGTCCAAGGCTCGACATCTTCATGTTCACCCATGATGGTGAGCGCACGAGCACCCCCCGTGGAGTCTGGGGTCGCAACTCACAATGGCTCTCTTCCAGGCAGAAATGCACCCCAAAATTGAGCGTGCAACTGTAGCCAAAACTCCACCCTCAGGCTTGTTGTAATGGTTGCCCCTCCACTAGTGTTCAACCAGCCAGTGATAGTCTCCCCAGTGTACAGGCCAAGGTTTACAAAAATGAAGCTGGATGGGAGAAAGGGAAGAGAAAAAATAATCTTCCCTGGGCCTAACCCTCTCTGCACCGCAATACTGAAGAGAATGTGTCCAAAATACCCCAAATCTGTTTTCCCAGCAACAGAATGTCACCCCCTGCGTGAGGGGAGTCCAAAAATTAACATGGGAGGCGCACAAGCTCTCCCAACTGGAGCCACAACCTTCTCCACCACGTGCAGACAAAATGTCAGCTGACCGCATTCAACTCTCTGACTCTGCGGCATGGATATCATGAGAAAACACTCTCAAGAAAATCTCACCGCCATAGTCCTGCAGGGCCGTGCGTCGGATTGACTACGCAACCTTGTCACCAAGGTGGATGGTTGCCGGTGTCCCCATCCGGCCCCGTGCGCTCCCCCAGCATATGGAACACCAGCGACTGTTCTCTGTCCGGGCTCCACGGTCGCACTGGAGATCCCAGGACCGCCCTGTTTATTACATACGCACGCAATGGAGATGCGTCACTCCGCCGTGTGTGTGCCCTTACACTCCTCCTTTTTCATAACAAATACAACAAAAAGACACACATATATTATTTCAACACTTCATTAAAGAATTAACAAACCGCTTTATTTACTTCCCTCTCACTTCACTCCACGCCCATCACACAGAACACCTGATGAAATAGGGAAGTTCCTGGCAGTGGCTGCTGTACTGCTGTATTGCTGACATCCTTAGACTCTGGTCGTAAATCTGAAGGCACGACTGGAGCTCATCTATGTATGTTCATGACTCTTGTCCTTCCATGTTTGTGCTAAACCTTTTGGGAGCCAATTGCAGTCTTGATAAATAAACCTAAAACGGAGGTGGGGTTGGGGGCTGATCTGCACTGGCTGTGTTGTGTAAGAGTGGTTTTCTACATTTTGCTCAAACTTTGTATATTAAGTTTCCAGTGAGATGACTGCTCAAGCATTTCCACTAAAAATATATTTCGCTTCAGATTTATGTGTTGAAATAAATGCATCCAAATTACTTTTTAGCTCTCAGGTTTGATCCAGTCCTGATATTAAATGACTGATAAACTCAGTAACATAGACCTATCCACATGGAACATTCCCTTAGAAATTACTGCAACCAGAGAATATGTAAAAAAACTGGTGTCGACGGTTTGAGTACGAATTGAAAACACCATTTCTCCAGCATGGGGTCTGGCATGGATTCACATGCTCATGAATATTCCCCGTCGTCCGGCTGGGAATCCTCGGTAAAGAAAAAAATCAGTTTCAGTTTCGTTTCTGAACTGTCTTTCTGCTAATAACCAATCACTGGTCTCTGGGTAATACTGCCCCCAGCCAATGACTGCCCTCTACCTAAGCACCTCCTCTGGCAGCCATCTTCAGATTTTCACCGCACTTTCAAGTGTTGGGAGTCCTCGTGCTGTAGCTCTGGAGCTTTTACTGCGTTTGCGTTTTTTCAAAGAGTTTACTCTTATATTTTTGGTCAATTGAGCCTCAAGCTCCACCGAATTCGCTTCCGATTAATGGGGACCCGTTTTCGGAATTTTCTACGCCCCTGAAGGGCAAATTTTCGTTGTGTTTTCCACTTCTTGGAGGATTCCAGAAGATCTTTGAGGCCTACCCTGCGTGGACATGGCCCAGGACAAGAACATCATGATGCCTACTGGATCCAAGCTGTACAGGAGCTGCCCTGGCTGTGGGCTTCAGAATGTCTTTAAGGAGGATGAGCACTCTTGGTGCCTCTACTGCCTTCACGACGACGAATCGCACATGGAGAAGGACAGTGCGCTTTGGAAAAACATGTCCGAAAGGACAATGAAAGATCGTCGTACTCGACTCACCAACTGGCTGGACGGGAAGAGCCCAGCAGCAGGTGAGAGGAAGAAAAATCGAGCGGTCTTCTAAGACCTTTAAGGGCGATCCGGCAACGGGGGCCCAACAAAAGGCTAAGCACTGCGAGTCTGCCGGCACCAGGAGCGCCAATCGGTCGTGCTCCTTGGCTGTCAGGCAGGGCACACTATCACTGATGCCATCAACCACGAGCCAACGCTCTGGCTTGGTCAAGAGGAAGTCGGAGAACCCAGGTAAGCCTTCACCCCCAAGGTGAAGGCCTCAGGCACTCCCAAGGTCGTGAAGGCCCTGATTCACCCGGCTAAGGCCTCGTTTGAGGGAGTAGTGGCGGCCCTGGCGAAACCTACGGAGGCTTCCCCAGTGGAAGCGACTTCAGGGGCTAGAGTTTCCTTGCTACCCAGGAGGGAATCATCTTTTCTGCCTATCGAGAAGACCCCCGTGAAACCCCAGCAGGGAAAAGAGGGGGGGCACGGTAGCCATAACGGACACGGATACCACCTCTGAGGATGAGTTGGCGAGCGTCCAAAGGATCCTGGACAAGAAGTTAGAGGAATCCAAGGCCCGCGGGAAGGATCCCGACGAGGCTGGTGAGGAGAGTGACGGGGGGGCCAACGAGGAAGATAGGGCCACACCCCAACCGTCGGTCCCGTTGCAGCCGGTACCCATACCACAGGACAATTCAGGAGCGATCTTGATGGCGATACAGACCCTGTGCGCGGAGATAAGGACAAGGATGCCCTTAACCCCCACCGAGGACCCAGCGGAGCCTGGTCCGTCGGGGAGCCCGCCTTGCAAGCGGAGGCGAGTCCATCCTCCTCCCCCCTTTCAGCCTTCACCCCCATGCCCTCCTCTGAGGGATGAGATGGGAACAGAGACGGCAACGATGGGGACGGACGACGACGGTGGTGACGACGGAATGGACCTCCCCTCACCAACTCCTCGGGCCTCCCCACCCGACGAAATTGGCTCCTTCCACGCCATGATCGCCAGGGATTCTGAGCTCTTCCAGCTGTGCCCCGAAGAACAGAAGGAAGGTTTCCTCTACCAACGGCGGGAGGCCAAGAGGAAGACTGCCCTCTCAATCCCGTTACTGGACGACATCTGGGACGAGGGGATGGCGCTCCTGAAGAACCCGTCCACGGCTCCTGCCAGGAGAGACCGGTATGAGAAGAAATACTGGGTCCTGGAATCTGCCCCTATGTGCCTCAGTGCACAGCCGTCCCTGGATTCGGTGGTCTCCGTGGCGGCCAAGAAGAAGGCGGCAGGGGTGACGGCATCAATTTCAACATCCCCACTGGACGGCGAGGGGAAGAATCTGAACGCCATGGGATGACGAGTCATCTCATCGGTGGCAACAACAATTAAAGTGGCCAACTCCCCTTGTGATCGTGGCACGCTACGACAGGGAGCTGTGGTTCAAGATCACTCCCTTGCTGGGCTTGCTCCCGGACAACAAGAGGGCTGAGGCCCTAGAAACCCTACAGGAAGGCGAGGTGGCGTCGGACCACGCCATCACAGTGGCCACAGACATCGCTGACACCGGCTTTCGTCAGATGGGCAACAGCGTTTGCCTTCGCCGGTGCGGTTGGCTCAAGGCCACCGACTTCCGCCGAGACATGCAGACCAAGGTTCTGGAGATGCCCTTCAACGGGAACAACCTGTTCGGCAAGACAGTGGACGACTCACTGCAGACCATCAAGATGGACACCAAGACGGCTCGGGCCTTGGGTGTTCTTCAACAACAACGGCCGTCCTTTCGGAACTCCGGAGGCAAGCAATGTGCCTCCAAAGGATTCGGCGGCGGTTCTTCGTCGTGCTGCCAAGCGGCCCGCTCCTCGTCGCAGGAGGCCTACAGAGGACGCAGCAAGACAGGAGGATCTCGTCGTCGTCGCCAAGGAGGCCAAGGTGGCAAGACCACGATGAAACAGGATTGAACCCACCGTGGCGTCGGGCCCCCACCTGAGCACTCCGGTGGGAGGCCAGCTGGCGAAATTAATCAGCGTGTTGGAGTCCATCTCCACCGACCATTGGGTGCTGGATGCCCTGGCCCGTGGGCACACCCTGGAATTTCAAAAGCGGTGTCCCCGTATTCCACCCGTGGCCAGGAAGGAAAACCACGTGCTGGGACAGCTGGGTGAAGGCGACTTCCTATAGTCGCTGGACTTGGAGGATGCCTACTTCCACATCCCCATTCCAAAAGGACATCGACAATTCCTGCGATTTGTGGTCCATGGGCGACACTATCAGTACAAGGCCCTTTCCTTCGGATTGAAGTCAGCACCCAGAGTGTTCACCAAGTGCCTAGCACCAGAGGCGGAACGGCTGCGCCTGTGCCTTCAGGGGATCCACATCTACCCCTACCTGGACGACTGGTTAATCCGGCAAAGTCAAGAGAACTCGCCGTCAATCCCACGGCAAAGACAGTTCAACTACTCACGGATCTGGGATTCTCGATCAACTTCGCGAAATCCCACTTGGTACTGGTGCGAGACGCGGGTGGTGCTTAGGACGCACCCCTCCTTCATGCCCAAGGTGCCGTCGGACTTCCACCTCAACAAGCCCTTGGTGTTACCCGTTTTCTTCCCGACGCCTTTGTTGCCGGCTGAGAGGACTTTGCACTCGCTGGATGTGGCTAGAGCGCTGAAGTTCTACGTGGACCGCACAAAGAGTTTTCAGAAGACATCACAGCTGTTTGTGAACTTTGGACCTGTGAACCAAGGGAAGGCCCTCTCGAAGGCTTCCATTTCCAGATTGCTCTCCGACTGCATCATGCGCTGTCACCGGTTGGCAAACCGACTGTTGCTCGGCTGTCCGAGAGCCCATTCAACCATAGCGATCGCTGCTACCAAGGCGTTCCTCTCTGGAGTGCCCCTGCTCGACATCTTCAGGGCTGCTACGTGGAGGTCGACGCACACTGTCACAAGATTTTACTCAGGGGCGTAGGAGACCCCTAATATCTGGCAGGGACAGGGGACACCTTGGTACTTAGATTTCTTTTGTCAAAGAACTCGATAAGAATACGACCTGTCACACAGACATTAAGGTACACATCGGGAGATCTAAATCAGGAGGCCAAACTTATGATACAAAAACGAATCGATGGCGCAGTAGTATACCTGCACACCACCGACCATTAAACAGGAACACACGCTGCCACAACGTGCAGACCACTCACACAAGCGTGCACTGCATGCTTTCGAATTGTGGACCGGCTTGGGTGGAGGTACAATCTGTAATACGGAAGGAAGCATGCATACAACATGCAGATTGCCCCTCCAAAATTACAAATATGGAAGTGCCCGATTGTGCATTGAGTGGTCGTGATTGGTTCTCTCCCGCCTACTACAGCTGTGTCAGAAACCCCCCATTAGGAAACAAGGCAAGAATGCGGGCGACCACCCTCCGCATCAAAAACAGATATCTAAAGACGAAACACTCCCATTAGCACGTCATTTCATTCCCCACAGGTACACACTGGATGGAGGGCTGCCATATGTTCAGCTCGTGCAGAATCCTACTAAACCTGGGGCCGAATTACAGAAACCTTGCAGCAGCCCAAGTGCAGTGGCCCCAAGATATGTGCGCAAGTGCTACGAGTACCCTAGTGCAAACAAGCTATCATTTCAATGCCTTACTTTTTACACCTGGGTAATGTGTGTCCTAGTGCTTAATAGTGTGACTAGGGATCGCATTAGCAGTAGGGTCAACTTTGCACTGGTATAACAGGTACTGAAAGTGTTTTTTTTTCACTAGAGCAATGTTTGCCCAAATGCCAATACCACACAAAATGGCACTTGCAGAAGTGCAAAGATTCAGTAACCAGGGACGCAGAATAGACTGTCCTTGCAAATAAAGGCCTGGTAACATGAATTGGATTCGGCTATATGTGTTAAGAATGTTGTCAGAGCACCTTCTCAGTTACCATTGGAATCGGTGATGGATAACTTGCCCCCACCCCGAAGTGACATCATAGGAAGCGATGGAACATGAACTTTCACCCCCTGCCAAAACAGGAAGTGGCATCACATAGCATTGTTTCTGAGTACACTACGAAAAATATGGTTACAAAATCAGTGTAATGTGATATACATTTCATACAAGAACAGATCACCATATATATCGTTAATATCAGCTCGTATAGGCCCAAATTACTGTGAATGCAAGAAGACATCCAAGGCCAAATAATAATGTGTTATTCTATATAAAGTGCTTAAGCGCTTTATATAGAACAAATATACATACAATATCACCCAACCTGTATGGGTACTCATTTATCAACCTCAACAGGATGAAAGGCTGAGTTAACCTTGCTGGGAGTCGAACCTGCAAATCACACACACATTGCAGCAGCCAACGCTCAACCCACTGAGCTAGTTTACTGCTACAGCTATCGGAAAACCAGCCACCCCACAACAAAGAGCCACATGTTGCTGGCCAGAGCCCATGAGTCTCAATAAAAAAAAAAGCAAGGGAGACCACTGGGGTAGTAAGGGAGACCTCAAGGGTTTGCAATTGTGACCTCTGGCGACCCCGGCCATCAATGACGTGAATGCTATGCTCAGCTGTGTGCACTATACTGCCTGAGCGCAGTCACACACCTTCTCTGAAATGCCTCATGCATTATCTGCATAGCCTCAAGAG
This sequence comes from Ambystoma mexicanum, assembly GCF_040938575.1. Lineage (NCBI taxonomy): Eukaryota > Metazoa > Chordata > Amphibia > Caudata > Ambystomatidae > Ambystoma > Ambystoma mexicanum. Next base: position 968,723,458 of record NC_090937.1, read on the forward strand.
AGCCGAATTAGAGAGGGGGGCCAGGGCTTACACCCCTCATCCCTCTGTGCAGGTCGATGCAGTTCTACTGTCCCACCTGCGGGGGTGAGCAGGGAATTCCATCTGAAAAATTGAGGGGGGGGTGTCCGTCTTAGTTAACATTGTTTGCAGGTGCTGCCACTGCATCCTGTGCGTCGTTGCTGCTGGTGGTGGTGGAGGGGGGGGGGAGTATCAATGTATGCCTTCAGGGTGCTTGTGTGTATGTTTTTTGTATGACTGGGCCAGTGTGACCGTGTTACACCGGTGTGCGCAGATATGTGCAGAATATAACATGCATATATGTGGGGTCGGTGTGGCCAAACAATACCCGAGAGCTCACTGAAAGGTATTTGAGGATTGCAGTGGGAGTGGTGTGGTGGCCCTTTCTGCAACCAGAGCCCTATTTACTAAAGTCCCGCAAGGATGCAGGGGACGCACCCAATGGCAGCTGCGCATGCCCCTAAACGCAGAGACGCAGGTCTTCCAGAAAACAAGCATTCAGCCATGTGTCCGCTGCAGTCCCGAATGCATGGCACACACCCACTACCTGCTTTTATCTACACGTGGGGTTGGCAGAGGTATTATAGCAACACATCTACATTCTCATCCACCGGCCTTTCCAACGTGTGGAAGATTAGAGAACCACCAGGCAAAATTGATCCAAATTAATACCACTCGCAGTGTGTGCGGCGGTTCTGAAGGGAGGACGGGGGAGGGGTTGCTGTACTACACAGAGCCTTCTATGAAGTGCCTTTCCAAACAAAATGAAATTTCAAAATGTCTTCCGGTGCACTGTTAACAAATTGTCAGTTTTTTGATAAATTCACTTTGAAACATTGATTTTTGTGTCCAGCTTATTAATATTACATAAATGCACATGTTGTGTATTGGGCGCAGTGAGTGTTGAATGCCACTGACGTGCACATGCTTCAATTCCGACGCCACGGCTGGCTGAATTGGCGGAACTGCACGGGGTGCCGCGCCCCCACCGATGGGTGGTGCTGCTTGCAATTGCTCTGTGTGTATTCATTTTCGGCTGTGTGAGCACTGCTCTAGAAAGGCAGGCCCGGGGCAGAGAATATTGCTTTGCTGAGCACAGGTGCTATAATGTGAACATGGAGACGGGCAGCCACACCCCATGCAGGAAAACACAGCGCCAAGGCAGGTGCCCGTTCAGGGAACCTTATACAAGCATTGGCAAGGCCAGCCACAGACAGGGGGGGCCACTTTGACTTGCGTTGTTAGCTGATAAGTGAGGCCTCTCGCCGAGTCTCGGACTCCAGGTCGAGTCGGTGTCGCCTTGCAGGAGCAGTCTGTCGGAGAGTCACACTCTCAGGAGGAGGCGACTCACACGCGTTGCTGCCTGCTGCAAGTGGCTTCTTCTGGAAGGGAGGAGGCTGCGCAGCAGTGCACTGCGCACTCAACACATGCAACATGTTCTACGGGCCTGGCCAGGGGGAGGGGTAACGCGCCAAACGCATGAGAGTTCATTTCGTTTTTGTTGTAACTTGTAACAAGAATCTTTACAACCGGCGCGGCACTGCTGCTGAACTGCATGCAAACTTCAGAGTCTGAAGTTTGCACGCATCATTGCACATGCAGAGAGACACACAAACTGGGGGGTGGGATAAATGCCATTGTATCCACTCACCTGATATTATGGGGGGGATTTGTCCCCCCTGTGCCCCCCATGTCCGAAGCCCATGATTTTACTGCGTCGACCGGGATTCCAGAGAGGAGTCCAGAGTCGGCCAGGCAGTGCTGCGCAACCTGTTCGCTTGAAGGTGAGCCTGGTGAGGAGGTAAGAGATGCTTAATGTTGAGTTGTTGTAATGCTTAATGTTGAGCCTTGCCACCTCCCGTGGTTGTGCATGTGTGTACTGCTATGTATTCTCATATTCTTGAGCATGTGAATCCCTTCCAGACCCCATGCTGGAGAAGGAACAAGTTACTTACCTGTAACTGTTGTTCTCCAGCATGGGTCTGGCATGGATTCAAATGCGAACCGTCCCGCCTACCCCTCTGCGGCTCTTCTCTTGGTCCTACTGCCACTTTACGTGCTACCAAATCTGAAGATGGCTGCCACAGGAGTGGCTTAGGTAGAGGGCAGTCATTGGCTGGGGGCAGTATGACCCAGAGACCAGTGATTGGTTATTAGCAGAAAGACAGTTCAGAAACAAAACTGAAACTGATTTTTTCTTTACTGAGGATTCCCAGCCTGAGGATGGGGAATATTCATGAGCATGTGAATCCATGCCAGACCCATGCTGGAGAACAACAGTTACAGGTAAGTAACTTGTTCCATATTTATCAGGAAAAATCTACTGCAGACGTTACCATTGTTGTCACTGCTTTATCTTTACATGATTCTGACATTGTATTGTGCAATGGAGGTCGCTATAATATGTCCTTTTAATGTGGTGGGTAAGATATGCAAAGTCCTCAACCATACACATTTTTTCAATGGAGTTAAATTGAGGAGGGCAGTGGGCAAGTGAACCCCGCGCCAACTGAGAAGTTGGCATCTGTGCGATTGTCGTTTTATTTCGGATCCCAGCTTTTTACACGGAGCTGCACTTTTTCCTCATGTGTCTCTAAAAAGAACACCTTGATGAGTATCTATTTGTCTGCTATAGGGCCCTCGTGTTGAGACGTTTAACTTTCCTGCCGGGTTCCCTGTCTACCTGGTAATGTATTTCGAGTTGAACTGGAGTGTTTGCTGCCAAGCATTTTCACCGCAGAAGCTCGCCCTGTCAAATCAGCGGGCAGTGTGCACAAGCACAGTCCCACATGCCTGGAATAGCTCGTCTCCATAGTGATGTCACGGGATCAGGAAGACCAACACTGCTTTCTCAGTGCCGCGTCGTACTACTCCGCGTGTTGCTCTCTTACTCTGCACAGATCTTTGATTCTGGAGGGCAGCGCAGGGATTTAATTTAGTGGTTTTGCTTTTTTCCTCACACACATCCACTCCGTCTTTTGGATCTAAAGTGTCTTACGTAGTTGTGCTTTTTATGTCGAGAACAACTTCTTAGCATTTCATTGAAACCTATCTGTGTGTTTTGGCGGCAGTACACATTCAGTGGGTGGAGGAGTGGGTGCTGCTCAGAACCGGACTGCTCTTTGAATGGAACTCCGGGAGGTAAACTCCCACATTCACAAAGGGCAGAGGCAGGTCATTTGTATAACATGCCAAATGCTCAGGCCACAAAGCGACGTATGCTCTGATAACGCTGCATAAAATGCTGATAACTTTTTTAAGTTGACAGCTAGGCAGAGGAGGACCCGCACTTTTGGCAAGGGAGGACACGTACAATTTAGAGCCGCAAGCAGACAATAAAGTGGCCCTAACTCCCAGAGCGAGTCACCTGAATACCAACCTCTGCCCCACCCACACATTCTCAAGTTTATATAAGGTATGCTTTTTTGATGTTATTTTCCTTTGATAATTCGAGGACGTGATGGAAAACATCTTTCAATTTTTTGTGTGACTTTTTCGAGATCTGTCCCAGGGATCCTCCACCACATACCAAATGTAGCAAAATGATTTCACCAGGATAATATAATTTGGTGAAATGGGAAAGCTGGGATTTGTCCCAGGTTCCTTGGTGTCCGAATTTGCATTTTGTAAGCCTACATCTCCCATCCCATCTTTACTTGTAAACAAATGTAAAGAGGTGGGAAAGGTAGAGAATTCAATGCTAGAGCTGAGCCAGATTCTTGCCAAGGGGTGTGGCTTTGCTCCGAGAGCCATACTCGGGTTGGCGTGGCAGAAGGCCCATACCTGGCCTTCTGCCTTCCTACCCAACTACATACTACCCGTACATGGCACCCTGTCAACCCACCCTCTAGACTTAAAGACCCTCACTTGGCATCCTGCCTGTCCACAACGTAAGACTCACACTTGGCATTTTGCCCCCTGGCTAATCCCCATTCTATAAATGGTTAATATCTTATTTTCTTATGCAGTAACACCATACATTTTAAACCCATATGAGTGAGACTTTCCCTAACGAACAAAATCCTAATTTTGACATTTAAGACAAAGTGAAACAAAGCGATTTGATCAGGACCAACTAATTTGTGTAGTGTGGACGGTGGGGATTGAGCTCCGGTTTCCTAGTTCTACACTTTAATATTTAGGCAGGAAAGGATACTTCATCTTCTGCTATTACATCTTCAGTTTTAGAATCAACAAAATACTTTCTGCAACATTGTGATTGAAGGGCTAAACTAGGGAAAAAGCTGTATTTGTAAGCACCAATTTACATGAGGATGCAACTTGGCAAAATTTAAGAGACATCTTGATATCAACACATGTTCAGAAAGCAAGTATGCATCTATTTGCCAGAAAAGAAATGACTCGAGTGAACTTGACAATTTGGTGCAGTGGCATGCAGTTTAGGCACAGATCTCAGTGACAGCTACTCAATCTGCTGACCTACCTACCCTGATTTATAACTCTGTCTCATTTACCATATTCTTCTTGCCCATTGTCCTCATTATTATTCCCTTGCAACATATCCTCAACGCCCCTTCACCACCTTACAATTAACTTTCAGACCTCTGTTCCACTTTTGCTCCATCTCTGGCTTAAACCAATCCCTTTACCTTATCCCACACTCAACACCTTCTCTTACCCTAATTACTCTCAGGTTCTATCCAGTCCTGATAGTAAATGACTGATAAGCCCAGTATCATAGACCTATCCACGTGGAGCATTCACTTAGGAATTACCAGAACCAGAGAATATGCAAAAAAACTGGTTGTCGACGGTTTGAGTGAAAAGGGTAAGTGAAACCTTGAATGGCCCTTTATGCTGCTGTAAAGCAAAGAAAAGAGCAGGTGAGTACTGACAACGGGCGGTGTCAATTTTCCCTGATGTAGTCTCTCCAGTAGCCCTTCTCCTACCTGAAATGACAGGACGAGAACAGAAAACCTAGGCGGATCACACACCCAACAACAAAGTGCATAGGCTAGAAAACTGCCCGATGACAGATGACCACGAAGCAATTTCCCTACCTAGAACAAAGATGGCACAAGGGCGCAATTACCTATTGCAGTCCAAAGACCTCCTGAATACAGTCTGACGTGGAAAAGATGAGGATGCAGGGACCTTCCGGGCGGCACAAGGGTAGAAACTAAGTATACGAAAGGTGCAGGTGAACAAAAGAAGCATCCAGGAATAGCCAAGGCAGAATCCAAGAGACAAAGTCCAAAACCACAAAACCAAGGGGAATCCAAGAGCAATTCCAGAGGACAATTCCAGGGTCACAATCCACAGGAAGAAAACCAGAGGTCCAGAATGGCCAAAAATCCAAGACCAAATTCACAGAACAATATCAGAGCCAGAATTCAGGGAGGCAGACACGGAAAGCAGGAGCTCCCCAGATGGATCAGTATAAAAGATCCTTAAAATGGTGTACACAACATTGATTCACAGGAAACCTAACCTTGACTCGCCCTGACTGTTGGGGCAGCAGATGGCTCACACAGGAGCTGAACGGTGGCCAGATAAGACTTGTCCAGCCTGCGGAGCAGAGACCAAGAGCGATCCCAAGATGGCAACCGGGGGCTGCCAGGCAGGCGTAGGAGCAGCAGTGTACTAGTCCCACTATGCGGCGAGAGAACATAGAGCCCCAGTGCAGATATTTTATGCAAGAAAACAGTTCTCGCCTTCCCCTCAGGGACTCAAGTGAATAAAACATCTGCGGAGCGTTCGGGACATTTGAATCGGCTGGTGGCGAGGCAGGGTGATTAGAGCTGCCAAAGTGAAAGTGGTTGTAAGATCGACAATCTGGCCGAAGTGCGAGACTGCAGGCCCACACATGGAATTTTCACCCAAGAGTCAATTTGTCTAAATGAAATACACCAAAAGGATTGCATCATTGATATAAAACTAAAGCACTACCAATGACATACCTCCTGAGAAACCGCTTGCAACATAGAGCGGGGAAACATGTGTCGAGGGTACACGAAAAATCTTCCGAAACTCCATGAAATTGAACTGAATTTGGAGGGCACACGCAACAACCTTTAGAAACTTAGCAAAATTGGACTGAATTTGAGATCACAATCGAAAACTACTAACAACCAGTGAATCTTAACTGTACTGTCAAAGGCATTTAGGCGAGGGTATACATAACAACCTTCAAAAATCCAGTGAAATTCAACTGAATTCAACAGTGAATCTTAATTGGACTACCAGAGGTATTAACTCTAGACCAGTGTATTTCAACAGTTATTCACCATTATCTTTATTTTCTCTTTGAACATGAAAGAAAAACTTTAAAAAAAACAAGTTTATTAGTGCACACAGAAATAGCACATACTAATATTCAAGTTTTCTATCAATACCTCGTACACAATCACTTTCAGTTCAAGTCTGCGTTTTCGGTTTCGGCTTTGTCCGATAGGTACTGTTTGTATCTGGCCAATATGTTTCTGGGCCTGGAAGAGGGTAGTACCGAGTCTATATATAGCTCCTCTGTGTCATTTGTCCATAACATATCTTTGTCCCAGTCTGCCTTGGTTGGTGGGGCAGCGTTTTTCCACTTCATTAATATCGCCCTTTTGGCTATTAACAGGCTCAAGTTCAAATGTTTTCGCCATGTCGGGTTCATCCTCCCCACCGCGCCCAACTGGCACAATCGAGGTGTCCATTCCATGGGCTGGTCTGCCATTTCAACCAGAGCTGTGCAAACCTCTGCCCAGTAGTCTCTCAGCTTTATGCATGCCCAGAGCATATGGTAAATATCTGCATCTTCGGTTTGGCACCTCAGGCATGTTCCAGTAGCAGCGGGGTAGATGCGTTTGATTCTTACAGGAGTATAGTGTGTCCTGTGTACTATTTTATAATGTATTAGTTTGTATCTAGAGTTACATGATATGTGTTTGGTCAATGTGCATATCTGGGTCCATTCATGGTCTTCTTTTTGCTGCCCCAGATCCTGTTCCCACTTGTTTTTGGCTGTGTGGTTCATAGCTGGGCGCGTGTGAACTATAATTTTATATAGAGCAGAGGCTGTGATTTTCCGCGTCCCACCTGTAAATATATATCCAAACCCCATGTTTATCTCCGGTTCTTCTAGGAAGGTTGGACATACATTTTTTATGGTTGCTTTTATACTCATATATTGTAGCCTATGTGTGGTTGTATTCCTCACTATGTCCTTAAGATCTTCCTATGTCGCAAAGCGCTTGTCTGGGAATAACTGCCCCCATTGAACAATACCTCTAGTACTCCAGTGTGTGGCTAACTCTCCGTCTAGAGTGAATGGTGTATGGGGGTCACCCTAGATTGGCATGTTCGGGTGATATAATCTGTCTTGAAAGAAATACTTTTGATTTAATACACAATGAATGTGATTGTATTCTTTAAGAAAAGCGCAACCAAGGACTTTGTACTTATTTCATGTGTCAAGGCTCAGCCCAGCCTCTGAGCAAGCCCAGGCCGCAGTTTTTCTTTTCACTATAAAATCTTCTTCCATTGGAGAGCGCCAACACTGTTCAAAAGGCTGGCAACAATTTCCACACATGGATATGTCCTGAGACTCTGCAGCAGAGCACCAAGAGCGCGCACAGGAGGATGGTCTGGTGGAGGCAGCAGGCCGACCACTGCATTCATCTGGTGAAAACTGAGGCACTGAAAGGGACTGCTTCCGGTATAGCAGTCGCAGACGGGACCTGGTGATACGGTGTTGGCTGAAGGAGAGATGATGTGCTGTCCCTGCCATACAGCGAGGAGCTACAGAAACATCTAGGTGTCTGTCCTGACAATGAGAAACTAATTAGCCAACTCCCCTTAGAGGAGGAGATCTGGACAGTGACAGAAGCTGAGGGCTGCGGGCCTGCAGAGGTAGGCAGTGGTGAACTGGATGGGCAGGCGCTGACCCTGGAGGAAACGCACTGAAATGTTGAAGAGTGGGGAGAAAGAGAGGCCCACAGTCATAAAAAAGGACAGAGTTGCTGTAGTCACACATCCACAAGACCCACACAATAGGTACACAAACAGATGTGACGCAATGAAGTGGACGTGATAGCGAGGATATCTGGAGGAGGCGAACATGCTGCGCACACAATATCCTGCTGATAAGGCCTGGCAGATACAAGGGGGAGCAGACACCATTCCTGGGTTTTAGGTGTCATACGGAGGGAGCTGTAAAGTACTGGACTTGAAGGTTGGTGTTGGCTGCCCTCCAGGTTTATAACTAAGCTATCAAAGCCTGCAAGATATTGTCAATGCCAGACCCCAAGGCTAAAGAAGGACAGAAGAGATCCATTATGGACTCCTTCACGGTCAAGGGAGGCCATAAGGAGCCTTCCCCTGCTACAGAGGGGGAACCAAATGCAGACACGAATGTAGGTGCAGACACCTAATTACTTCAGCCCAAACTGTGTCCACCACCTGAAGAACAAGTACATGTTTCATACATAAAGTAAGTTTGTTGTACACAAATCTGGGGAGCAGTTCGATGGTACTGTAGGACAAACTAACCCAAGTCTCAATGAACCACATCAATTGTTACATTTTTATACATTTTAGCAACAGTTAAAACACTCCGAGATATTTTAATACAACCCACCCCACAAACACAATTCTTTTTCATTGGTCATTGACAATCTTTAGTACCATCTTCTGATCGTGTTAGTCAACCTTTGCTGGGGATGGGCCGTGGTAGGTCATGACATCATGGCACAATAATACCTTTACATACAACATAATTAATTACTTAGTAACAACTGTCCTAGAGCCCTTTAACCTTAAGTGTGATTGCACTTTATCTGCTCGGATATCTTAGCAATATTAGGAAGGGCTGGAACAAACAGGTTCTCGCTGAACTACTCATTGTGATCTCATCCGTCACTGGCTCCTCTTAAGACATTCTAATTTATGCAACCACCACTTCATCTCATACAGCCACTAGTTTCACCCTGAAAAAACCATTGATCACCAGACACCCTGGCCTCGGGCTTCATCTTTATTGTCGACCCAAACAAAGGGCCAAACACCTCTGTGCGACTTCAATGCAGTGGGTAAGATTACATATGTTCCTCTGGGAACTGTTAAACCATGAACCAGTACGTCCTGCTCGATGGCTGACCTACTGAATGACTCATTCTTCCTCCGTAAACCCCCAAGCCCGAATTCCCAGCTGCCTAAACTTCATTGTGCAACTGCCAACTGTAAAGTCCGAATAGATTCATAAAACCCCACTACATGCACCTTTATATAAACTCCTTATTAAAACTACTTTTATGTGTTCCTCCATGTGTATATCTTGTAAATATTATTTCTTCTTTACCACAGGATTTTAGGACAGGCCCCCCACCGCACTTTTAAACCGTCTCCATCTCCCTGTTCTTCAGAGCACCCTGTGTGTAGATTCTGTTCATGTTACATTTGCAGCTTCAACATTTCATCTTTCTATATGCCTGCAAATCTAATATGTATCAGTTCTATACAATAAACATTCCTGAAAGTAACCTGCTCATAATTAACTACACTCGATACATATGAGATTGCAACATCGCACCCAGTTCGCTGCCATTCCCAGTCATCAATATGGCAAGCGCAACATGAACCAAAAGTATTGGGCGATTTTAATCTAGGTCTAAATGACCCGAATGATCACCAAGCACAAGCTATTGCCAACATTGTCACAGAACAAGGCTTCACCCTAAAAGTCACCCAACCTACCCATAACAAAGGCAGGACTCTTGACTGGGTAGCCGACCTCAATTGTGACACTAACATTACCTCCATCACCCCCCCAATCTTGGACAGATCACCTTTTGTCATTTACCCTCTCAGTAAATGCCTAAAATACCAAACAAAACCTTATAGCACCGTAATGAATAAATGAAATAGCACAGCGGATGCAATCTTGCCACTCGTGCTCCCTACGTTGGACTCATATTAGACAAATCCACTTACCCAAATAAGTTAGTAGAGAGCTATAATTCCTCTATCACAAAAGCGTTGGACATCATCGCTCCCCTAAACATGCGTAAAAGCAAACCAAAAGCCCATTTGAACTCTTGGCTTTACCGCAGAATTGAAAATCCTATGCACCGAAAAGAGAAAATTGGAATCTATCTGAAAACTCCTCCTCCCCTCCACAGAGAACAAAACCAACCTAATGAACCTATCGGAAAAATATAAGGATGAAATACTCCATACTAAATGTGAATCATCTAACAATAGACTATACCAAGCTAGTTCTAGTACAAAGGAGTTATTCGTGATCCTCAAAGAGGTGGAGACGCCTTGTACCCCAATAGACCTCTGCGTCAAGGACAAACTCTGGTGTACAAACATTCAAAACGCTCTCAACAACAAAATAGTGACACTGCAAACTAAAATTGCTGAAATAAGTCTAAACCTCCAAAACTCTGGTAACAACTACCACAATACTAAGCCTACTGTTAAACCCCCTCAAGACTTTAAATTCTTCAAAGTCTCAGACCAGGAGGTACAAAAAATCATTGCGTCCCTTAAACCATCTAGGTGTAAAGGCAAAAGTTGCCCAGCGCAAATAATAAAAGATGCTGCAAGAGACTTGACACCATTCATATCTAAACTAATCAATGCGTCATTCACCTCAGGCATAATACCCAATAATTTAAAGGAATCATGGGTGCTACCACTCCTTAAAAAACAATCTCTGGACGCCACCATCCCAATTAACTATAGGCCTATTACAACAGTCCCATTTCTACTGAAGATACTGGACAGGGTAGCCTACCTACTGATCCAGGAATACCTGGAGACTAATCACCTCCTAGGGACTCGTCAATCCGGATTTCGACCTCAACATGGGACAGAAACTGTGCTGATTGATCTAAAAGCACAAATAGATGAACTTAAGGACAATGGTAAAACTGCCTTACTTCTACTTTTGGATCTTTCAGCGGCATTTGACCTAGTCGACCACAAAATACTACGTAACCACCTTGAATCAGCAGCTAATTTCTCTCAAAAGGCCATCACCTGGATTCAATCTTTCCTAAATAACAGGACTATGAGAGTCTTCTCTCCATCTGTGATCGGAATAGGCTGAGCCTATTCCGATCACATATGGAATTCCCCAAGGCTCCTGTGTATCACCTACTTTGTACAACATTTTTACGAAGCCCCAATTTGACAAATTGGACTGTCTGGGTGTCACCTACACTAACTATGCAGATGACACCCAGATTCTCCTTCCTCTAACGGGTATCTATGACAATGATGTACTACTGGTGAACAAAATGTATCTAATCATTCAGGCATGGATGGCCACTTATGGCCTCTGCCTGAATGACGATAAAACTGAGTTGTTAATTGTGGGTTCTAAAGCTAACCTGAACAAACTGAACACAGATTACGCCTCCTTTAACATCGATGGGAACAAGATCCCAGTGGCCAAAGAAGTACAAAATTTAGGTTTTTACCTTGACGCCACATTGAACCTACACAAACAAGTGAACACTACGGCTTCCGCTACCGCCTACACGGGTAAACTGATTAGGGCGTACAAACCCTTTGGTTTCCAATGAGAGCTGCATTACACTGGCTAGAGCATTAATATTGTGCAAGTTAGATTATTGTAATGGACATTACCTGGGAGCAAGTAAATATGTCCTTAAACTATAAATCTTGCAAAATAATGCCTTCAGGTCTGCGTTGAATATCTGAAGGAGAGATCATATATCTGAAATTAGAAGACGACACAAATGGCTTTCAATTAAGGATAAGATTCATCTCAAAACTATGTCTCTTACGCATAAATCCTTGAACTATGCGGCTCCACTGTACTTAACAGAAATGTTTAACCTCAGCTCTTCCACCAGAGTCACCAGGTCATCCAACTCTAACGGTTTAATAGTCCCCAGGTACAAACTTCAAAAGTCAGGCGAGACAAGTTTCCCAGTCATGGCTGCGCAGCTATGGAATTCGCTCCCTGTTTCCCTGAAAATGACCAAATCATTTTCTAATTTCAGAAGTAACTTCATCAAATGGCTAACTAAGAAGGTCTAACTGTAAATTAACAATGGCATTCGTCATTATTCCTTCCGTCCAGTTCCTATCAGTTTATGATCTTCTGCCTTGCTCCTTCGAATGTGAACGTCCAACGGTACTTAGGACTGTACACAGCCTGTATTGTAACCGGTTGCTGTTATAGGCTGTACATCACTATCTGATTGTATTCTCTGTAAGTACTGTATTCCATGACAACTGCATACCTGCAACATTTGTAACTTACTCTAATGTGCCCAGATACCTACGGGTTTAGGTGCGCTATAGAAATAAATAAAACAAACAAACAAACCCCTCATAATCATGACGACCCTTCCTTACCACACCGTCATTCCCCCTTTTAGTTAATACTTTAACTAACAAATCATAATCATCTTCTTGGTGAACTACTCTACAACCATCCCCCATACCTGCCCCAATATGGGCATGCTTCTCTGCCAAACATACCCAACTCACCCCGCATCCTTTCCACAATCTACCTGCTGATCCACACCCCCCTATTCACTCACCCCCCTCCATCATTTCCACAATCTACCTGCTGCTCCACACAATCATGCCAATTTGGAGGAGGACACAATACAACTTCATATTGATTGCCCATATGGGATGAAGTGGTAGTGGCCCTAGCCTTGGACAGGGTTGCAGTCATCATGGCAGCAGCTGTTGGTACCTGGGAAGAGCAACATCGTGACAGCAATTGACAGAAATACAAAAGGATAATAAAAAAGACAAAAATAGGCAACAGCATCTTCACAGTGAGGCTCAACCAAGACAGTACCCAAGTAAACAGAGAGTCAAACCACAACTCGTTGGTAATTCTAGCCTCAGACTCCATGATCACTTTGAGTTTATGCAGGACCGTGATGGTTTATGTTAAGGTGCTATTCTCCATGTCATTGGGAGGCACAAATGTGCAGCAGGTAATCCTGATTTTTCCAGCATACTCCGCCCTCCATTGCTGTCAGGAGGTCGAGTATGTACTGGTTCTGCAAAGTCATGAGCCTTTCTGACCGCAACTCATCCATAATTGCACTAAACGCAGACTCGGAAGTGTTCACGAAGAGTAAACGTTTGTGTCTGGTCACCTGGAGCCATTTGGCATTGGCCACTGCTTGGACCCAGGTGCCAGAAGGGAGGCGGAAAAGGTCTTGGTATGGCTGAACAACTGGTGTTGATTTGGAATGTCTGCTAAAGCCTTTGATGATGCTGCTGAAAGGAAATTGGATCACCTTCTATGCTCCAATGGTTCCTGATTTTCGCCGACAAATATAGTCTTTGGTTTGTCCATATAAGATGATGAACGGGATGCAAGGGGCACAGGAGACAATGGGGGCACAGATGTAACTTCGGGCATCGGTTGATCTAAAACTAAATGTTCCTCTGGAATGACGAGAACGGGCACATTGTGAGAAACCTGAGGGCGCTCTCCCGAGTAGGGCCCCGAACCCCTTATTGATGTCGCCAGGACATGGCCATTGCTGTTGTATTCAGTTCCTGGGGGTGGACCAGTGGTGGAGGATCACCTGGATGGGGGAACCCAGGGTTGTGCTCAGGGAATCGCTGCAGGTGGGATGCGGTATTGTACCGGGGAAGAAGGAGAGGAAGACTGTATACCCAAGGCCTTTGTAGGCTATAGTACATTCACCCACCTTCCCCCTGTTCGATCTATCTCACCCAAATCTACCATCCCCTCCGTATGTTACAAATCCCCTCGGATTCCACACCCTGTTGCATTTAAAAACCATCTCTCTCAGAATGCCTGCTCTCCTGTTCCCTATACGAATACTCCCAATCATTATCCTTCCCGTCCCTCTGATTATTATTTCCTGCACTCCCAACTTACCCAGGTAAAATACTACAGTCCCCACAATTCCCTATGTTCTGTTCTCCATCCTGGTTATTCCCGTCCATTTCACAAACCTTCCGTATTCCGTCCCGTAGGATACTTTGATACTCCAATCTCCCCGATGTAGAAAACCACAGTCTTGTACTAAACCTGTTTACCTGACATGTCCCGGCGCAGGGGTCAGGCAAAGTCAGGCAATTAACTTGAATCATGCACACCCGACGGCCTTTCCTTTCCCCCAAAGGGATAAAAGGTAGAGCAGGAGAGTGCACTATGAGCAAGTCGAGAAAGACGCAAAAGGCGTACCCACAGACAGCACGAGGTGACGGCTTCGAAGCAGCAGTTCAAAAGAAGGAGAAAGGCGGTGGGAAGCCAGAGTGTGGCGAGGAGAGAAGTAGCCTTGCCCTTTTTGTCCCAGACCCTCGGAACCTTCGTGGAGGAGAATCTAAGACTGCAGACAATAGCCTCAATGTCAAGCTGCAGATGTCAACGGTAACGGGGCCAGCCTATGTTGATAAGGCGGAGCAAAAGAGGCTCCCGCACCCGTGGTACTGGCCTTGACTCCAAAGAAGCCTAAAGCCAGGCGGTTAAACACAGCCGGTGAGTCGAGGGGAGAATCGATAAAGGCCGGGATGTGTTGAGTGAAAATCGCAGAGTGGCAAGGTTGAACATATTTCATTAAACTGTGATTGAACTGAAAAAGGTGGTTAAGGTGAGACAAGCTGAAGAGGGAAACCGTCACCACTTGGGTGCTAACTCAAGAAGCGCTGGTTACTCCCCAATAGAAAAGAACTACCGAAACCAGAAGGCCGTAGGAAGGCCGCCAAGGGAATTCAAAGTGGTCATATGTGTGGGTCGAGCAAAAGCCCGTACATTCAAAATACTTTGATTCATGAAATGGTATGAAAGTAAGGGAAGTGAAACCTGTATAATAAAAAGTACCGAAAAGAGTCTGAGTGCGGACGAGGGTGATCCGGTGTGAAGCTAAACTCGGTACTGGCAGTCGAGAGAGGTCTGAGCCCGAACGAGGGAGATCCGGAGGTGAACCCGTCACCCAAGGGCTGGCAGTCGAGAGAGGTCCGAGCCTGAACGAGGGAGATCCAGGCAGTTAAGCTAACACCCAGAATTTGCTATTGAAAAAGGGTCAGCCCAGAAGAGGGTGACCCAGGGGTGAAGTCCTCACCTGATTTGAACTGTTGTAAAGGAATATTGTTAAGAAAGGGTCAGCCCAGAAGAGGAGGATCCAGGGAGTGAAAACCATCACCCTGTTGGAACTGTAGCTAAAACCTGAGGAGGGTTTGCACCGTTACAGAGGGGGACCCAGGGATGAACCAATACCACCAGAGAGACTTATCATTTATTAAAGGAACTTTTGTTTTGTTGATTAAGCACATCGGGCCTCGAAGGTAAGAGACTTTCTGAGGAAACGAGACTTGGCCATCGACGGTCCTGAGAACTGCCATTGGAACTGTTGTCTCGTGCTGGAGAAGCCCGAGACCGTACTGTACTCCAAGCTCCCATCTTACCCCGTGTCTAAAACGTGGGGAAGGGAGACCCAAGTTACTGCCACCTGACTTATTATTTGAGATCACTTATTTCTTTCTAGAAACTTATCCCACACTATTTGTATATAGTGTTAGAAATCGGTAATAGGTTTTGTTGGTATAGGCCTTTTTGTTTGACATTATATCACTAGGACTGCCTTATTTTTATTTGATGGTTGACAACTGTCCCCATCTTAGACTAAGGTTTAGATTGGCGTTTTTCCAACCGCACACCATTTTCATTGTTCAATAAACACCCTTGAACTGTGATGACTTGTGTCTGTCTTACTTGTGTCACTATGAGTTCATTACATTGTATTGTATTGTATTGCATTTGGTTATTTATATAGCGCGCTTTCCCCATTTGTATGGCCTCAATGCGCTTTGCAGTTGGAATGCCCTCGGTGACAGTAGTCAATGTGCTGGAGGTTCTAAGAGTTTTAGGTTAGGAGATGCATGTGTGCATTTCCGACGGTCTAGGACTTGGGTGGCTGGCTAGGCTTGACTAAGCCGCCCAAGAAAAGTCGGGCAGGTGGGTGGGCGCTGTTGGTGGTTTGCGATAGAGTGCTATTGTTGAAAAGGTTGATGTGTGGCCAGCTATACCGAATTTCATTTAGTTGGTAGTCGCTGTATGCTAGTGGCAGAGGTGTTGAGGTACGTCGGGTGTTTCAGTGTGGACGGCTATATGCGCTGCTAGTCCGGATGAGCAAAGCCATAACTGCATTATATGGTGCATGGATGTTTGGCCGTGCCTGTGGCCAGTGTCCACAGAGGTGGTATAAGGCAAAGGTACCGTAGGCTTCAATGTTGTTCGGGTGTAGCGATCTATGTCCAGTGCGGATGGCATGGTCTCATTATTCGTGGTCTCTATGGTGCAAGAGTTTCCTTTCTGTCTCTGGTGAAGGGTAGAGAAACTGCACACACCTCTCCAGGCTTGAGGCAACTACCTGTATGTGTTTTGTCCAGAGGCCCGGATGTTGTCTAGGAGAGCAGCCGTACCTCCAGCCAGATCAGTGATGCAAACCGTGCAGCTTCAGTTCCCATTTGTGCCAACGGGCGCCGCGCAATTGCCCTTAAAACACAGAAGAAAATGGGTGAATGTCTGTATCTTAACATGTTTTTCAGGCTCTTTGAGCCACGTCAGATGCTGCAAGTGATTTCTCCACACTGCCCCACATTCTTGATTTATTTTTTCCACCCTTTCTTCTGAGAATCCCCTCATTCCTTCAGCTCTGCAATTCCTCACCCCTTGCTCCCATCAATTTTTAGAAAAAATAGCCCCTTCCAAAGTCAATTGGGCTCTTTGAACACACCTTATATTATTCTGCTCTGTACGATCAGCAACTGAACAGTCTGCATCGATTTGTACAATTGATGCTGTAATTGACTGCCCTTTAAACTGCCCCCGGCCCTGCACAGGGCAAGGTGCACTAGACATAGCGCATCTGCTACCTCTACTTCACTTGGGATAAACACTCTAGGGACGCCAGAAGCATGGGGGATGAGAGAGCAGAGGTAGTAATATCCTACGGATCTCTCTCTCTCCACCTCCCTCAAATGGGTATAGCATACTATCTGCTGCAAAACCATGTGCATTCATATTAGGATCTAGTTCATCATTCCCATTATCAAAAAAATCAATATCAACATTTCTTTTTTCTCTTAACAGTATTTCCTCGTAGTGCATAAAAGTAGATGAACTTTCGTTATTTACACTGGTTATCTTCTTCAGACATGACACAAAGACCAAAAAAGCCATAAAAAACATTCAATTTTACACAATCTACATGTTTGGACATTTCTTCTGTTAACAAAAAAGGTTCACATTTCGGATCTTCATTTGAAACCCCCTTTGCACCGAAACTTACAGCAAATCCTTAGGGTGTACTTCACTTTATACCAGCTCCTGTGCCGGTGGATGGCTGCCGGTATCACCAAGGTGTATCCAATTCTTGTTGTCCCCGATCTTCACAGCAGTCGGAGTTGAGCAGATTACTTGGTTAGGCCAATGGAAACACTGCTCGTTCCAATGACGCACAAAGGTGCGTACGTAGATCCTATCTCTCAGGAGCAGCTGTGTATTGTGTTGAACATCGGTAGTCTCGCTGTTTTCTCCTGCTGTCTGTTGTTGAGAAGACACAACCTGTGAAGATATAATCTTAAAACATTTCGTTAAAGCCCTAAGGTACTCCCTAAACTTCTCTCCTAGGACCGCTGCCGTCTTGTGTGCATTTGATGCCATGCGTTCAGGTGAGAGAGGTGTGTGTACCCTACACCCCTTCACTATTTCATGGGGGCTGACATGGTGGTCCTTTCTGGTTGATTTCTCACATAAAACACCAGCGGAAGGCAATAGTGCCATGATTTCTTTAATTCATTGCATAACTTGGCTAAATGGACCTTAAGGACCCTATTGAGCTTATCCACAATCCTGTTGGCCTGCGGGTGGTAAACCAAGCACAACCTGTGCTTGATCCCTAACAGCGAAGTCATTTCTGAGAACAAAGCATTAAAAAAGTGGGTTCTATTCTCAGATTTTAGGATCCCACAAGTTCCCAAATGCGGAAACACCTCTCACCAGAAATATTGCTGCTGATTTAGCATCGGGATGTATGCAGGGACCAACCACAAGCCACCGGGAGAATGGACAAGCTACCATGATCACATTTCTGAAATTACTGCACCTCGTAATTATGTCCACAAGATAGATGTGGAGCTCCTTGAATGGACCAGAGTGCCTGGGCAAGCCCCCCCCCCCCTCACCAACCTCATGGTTTTTCTGGGATGGAACCCCTTGCACACTACACAATTCCCTACAAATCTACTTACCTGTTCTTGTAGGTTGGGGAAAAACTAGTCCTCCTGGAGCTTTGCTATGCTTTGTCGCAGAGAATAATGCTACAGGTAGTGTAGTTGCTCTGAGCCTAAAGATGCAGCTCTAGGCGTATTTATACCTTCCCCGTCACCAGCTGTCTCCAGAGCAAATCTGTGTGTGAGAGAACACATCCTCTCTTTTTCCAGAGCTCACGTTCTACTGTCGGGGCTTTCTCTTGCATTCATATAATCTGAAGCACCGGGACTGCGGTGCATGGGGCCGGAAATTGTACCTTTTGGGACATAGTTTCCATTCTCTGGGCATCTGTAAAAGGTAATTATGCCTCTTCCTTCGCCACCTTGTCTGCGGCATCATTTCCGGGAGGGTTTGGATTAGTACTGTTAGTATGTGGTGCGCATTTAACTAAACCTATCTCAGCTGGCAAAGTTAACGCTTCAATTACTCAGGATAGCAGTGCAGCATGCTGTACAGGGGTACCACCAGACCTCCTAAACCCTCTTCTCTGTCATCTTGGATGGTGAAGGTGCCGTACGTCGTACGCAGAGTCAGAATAAACAGTGACTTCCTTCCCTTTACTGATTTCTAGTGCCTCTGAGTGCCACTAGTTCTGCCGCTTGCACAGAGAAATGAGAAGGCAACCATCTCTTCAGTCTGACCCGGTATTCCCCATCCACAAGATTCATGACCGCTGCACCCATATGCCTCTCACCCATCTCTGGGTTGATGGTTGAAGACCCATTAACAAAAACCACCTCATCCCCCTGCAGGGTATCCTCTTTCACATTCACCCTCTATTCTTCTTCTCTCTCATGGCACAATCATAAACAGTATCCTCAGTCTGCACCGGCTCGGCTACAAATGTAGCAGGATTGACTAAGTGACACCACACAGGATGAATCAAGTCATTTGACAAGATTACCTTATACCCTGAAACTCTGAGTCGTTAAAGTGGACATAGACTTTTCTAAAATCGCAAAAACTGCATGCTCCAGGTACATTATCACTGGGCAACCCATAGTAATGGTCAGAGAGTTTTAAATCGCAAAAGCGCTGCCGCTAGTGCTTGCTCACAAGTGAACTGTCCCTGCATGACTGGGTCTAGGAGTCCGCTGTAATACGCTAAAGGTTTGTGGCGCATCAATGTTTGATTGGTCAAGACCGCTGTTATCACCTGCCCATTCAAATTGGAAAACAGATAAAATGGCTTTTTTAAATTTGGGGCTGTCATTGCTGATCCTAGCCTTGAGTTCTTGAAAGCAAGTCCCCATTTCCTCAGATCATTCTATCAAACTTTTCACCTTCTGCGTTTCCTTGAATGTTTGCAGTAAGGGCCTCATGTAACTAAAGTAATCAAAGATCCATGATCGACAATAGTCGGAGCCCCAGAAACTGCTGCATCTGTTTCACTGTGACTGGCTGAGGCATATTCTGAACTGCAGTGGCTCTCTACGGCATTACCTTTTTTCCTGTAGGTGATATTACTTGCTTCAAATATACTACCTCTGTCTGGCAGTACTGCAATTTTTATTTGTGCCCTTTGTACCCCTTCTCCGCAAGCAGGGTGAGGAGTGTAATAGAGGAGGCACTGTGGCACCCTGTAAAGGCATCATGAAATAAGACACAGACAGCAGATTCATTTTCTACAAAATGGTTTATTCTTCTTAAATGTCAGGATGGAGTAAGGCCTACTTTGCCCTATGCTAAGGTGGGATTTCCATACCTAACGAAACTAAGAGTAGTCTGTGTCATTAAGTTCAACTCAAAATTCTTTCTATATCCAAAAACTACACTTGCCCTCACAACTAAAGATATACGATGTTTATGGATGACAGCAACAAAAGAAACAGTGTTCCAATATAAAAGTTCCAAGCTTCTTCCAGCTCCTGGCTTGCTTTTCAGCTTCCCTTTCCCCAAGTTCAAAACAATCCCAAAAGGCCTCAGGGTTCCCTTCCCCAAATTCAACACAGTTCAAAGAGTCTTGGGATTTCCTTCCCCAAGAAGGCCGCTCTTCCAGCTTCAATGAGTTCAGATCTCTCAGTTTTCAATATTAATTCCAGATCAACTTTGAAACCATTCCTGTTTTTCAATTGGTTTTTTGAAACACAATTTTATTGTGTTTTACATAACCATGGAAACGTTCTGACATATTCCATCATTGCATAACATTTCACATCAAATTTTGTCAGTCTGCCCACGGGGGGGGATCCGACATCCAAAGTGATATATCTACCTTTGCCAATGCATGGGCAACTTCTCCCCAGAATCTACACATTTCTGTACATGCCCAAAACATGTGTACCAAGTCCGCATTTATTTCCCCACATTTCGGGCATGCTTGTGTCGCAGCCTAGCTAAATTTGGCGATTTCGCTTGGGGTGAAATATGCCTTATGAGTGACATATAATTGGATCTGTTGTAGTCGTGCAATCCTCGATACATTTTTATGATAGCCCATAACTCTGCTCCACCTACTATCCAACAATGGTTCTTGTAAGTCTGCTTCCCACTTCTGCCTGGTCTGTCTTAATTCCCCTCATATCTTAGACATTAATAGTTCATATACCCGCGAGACTTCATGCCCTCCTTCTACCACATCATAAAATGTCTCTATGGTCTTATCTGGTTGTAAGGTCATTGTAGTCTCTGGCCATCTGCGCCTAAGGCTTCTCTGGAAGCGAGTGTACATAAGGTGTTGCCCTCTGTGCACCCCTGTGTCTCTCACCAGTTCCTCAAAATCTCTCGGCACCCCCTCTTGCAGTATATCTCCCATTGTCGCTACTCCCTTTGGTACCCAGAATTTCCTCACATTTAACCCCAATTGTTCGTCCACCTCTTCCAATGCAACAAGCGGGATCTGCGGGGAATACAGTGTTTAGTTCTCTAACAGCAAACAAGCTCTGCGCCACATTGCTCTCCCCAGACGCAACAAGTGTGAGCAAATTACGCTTGTGTAAGTTAGCCATATCACTTAGTTCAAAAAGAACAGAGTACTTTCAGCCTGTAGTAACCTTGACTCCAGTGTTTGGCCATCTGCCAGCCATTCAGCCACAAATTGCTGCTGGCTCGCTACAAAATAAACTTCAAAATTGGGCACTTTTATACCCCCTCGTTCGTATGGATTCTGGAGCTTCGACACTGCCACTCTACACCTTGTATTATGCCATAAGAAGCTCCTGCATATACTGTGCAGTTTCCTGAAAAAGGATATGGTATCGCAATCGGGATATTTGCAAAAAAGTGAAGGAGTCTCGGTAGAAACACCATTTTCAATAATGAAGCGCGTCCCATCATGATCAACAGCAATCTAGGCCAGAAAGACATGCTGTTTTTCCATTTTACTCACTGCTCTCAGTGTGTTCCTTACATTATCTATCTTAGGGTCATGGTAGATGTCTACTCCCAAGTACTTAAATGTGTCTACTTCCCATTTAATTGGTAACCTCGGTAGTTTGCGCATGAGTTTCCCGGAATACCCTCCCAAAGGGAACAGACTAGACTTGTGGGTTAATGGTTATGCCTGACAGTGTAGCATACCGCTCCATCACATCTAAGATATATTGCAAATTCATATCCGGGTACTGCAAGTACAGAAACATATCATCTGCGTACAACAAAATCAAATATGCTCCCGGTGCGCTGATGCCCGCCTCTCCATATTCCTCCCTTAGGTAGACTGCTAGTGGCTCAACGCCAGGATGAAAAGCATCAGGACCACAGACATCCTTGCCTTGTACCCTTACTGAACTGCCACTGTTCTGAGATACATGTGCCTGTCTTGACCCTTGCTATCGGTTCATTAGACAACTACCGCACCCATTTAATGTATGTGGGCCCAATTCCAAACGTTTCTAGTACTGCGAGCAACCACGGCCATCTAACTGAGTGAAATGCCTTTACTTCATCTAGTGATGCCACTGCCACTTCCTGTGTTCTCCCTAGGCTGTAATCTATTATATGGTGCAATCTTTTCAGGTAATTGGTAATATTTCTATGTGACACATATCCTGTCTGATCTGTATGTTTAAGCTTAGCTATAACTGGTTTGAGTCTATGCTGCCATGAGGATCTTCCTATCTTGGTTCAATAATGAGAGGGGCCTGTATGAGCCGCAGTCAGTATCCGGCATATTTGGTTTAAGAAGGGGGACAATCACGGACTCTCTCAAGGACCCAGGCACTTTATCGTGTCTAGCGCTTCGTTTAGCATTTCTAATAGTGGGGTGAGGATTTCTGTCTTATATTCCTTATAAAATTCACTTGGAAGCCCATCTGCCCGTGGGACTTTACCAGTCAGTAGATTGTTTATCACATACTCTAGTTCTTCGATCATGATGGGTATCTCTAGGCTGTGCCTTTCATCCGTGTTTAGTTTGGGGAGACATATCTCGGTCAACGCTTCATGTATCTCTGACATATCATTTGTACGATGTGTACCTGTACAAATGTTGGTAATATTCATAGAAACACTTGTTAACCTCCTCTTGGGTCTCCTTCAACTCCCCATCCTTAACCCTCAATGGTATAATTGCCTCCCGTTTGGTTTCTCTCTTGTACAACCAAGATAGTAAGCGCCTCGGCTTATCTCCTTCTGCATGTTGTCTCTCAACATACTTTCTGTAGTTTAATTTGCCTAACCTGTGCCAGTGTTCCCTACATTCCTGATGCAGGTGGGAGACTTTCTGGGCCCCTTCTATGGACCTGCTGCCTTGCCACGTATGATTTCCATTCTACTTTCCGCTTTTTGCAAATCCTGTATAATCACATCTTGCATTACTTTTGATTTTGTAATAGCCGCCCCTCTCATCACTACTTTGAAGGCCTCCCACAGTATACCTGCCGATTAGACGCTGCCAGTGTTATGCTTAAAATACTCTTTCACCTCTTTCCTCAGATGTTGCCGGAACCCTGTATCTCTTAGTGCTTTTGCCCTGAGTCTCCATGTAGGGATTCTAGCTCGGGGGTGGGAGGGAGGAGGGAGAGGATCTGCCACGTAACAAACAGAGGGGCATGGTCCGAGAGGACCCGTGCTTTATATTCAGCCTGAATGACTTCTCCCAACATTTCTTCCCCCACTGTCATGAGCACTGCTCCCGAGAAGCCAAAAGTCAAGCCCAGCATCCCCGGAAGCAGGCTCACGACCCTCGTCCCCGGCTCCAGCAAACCCCTATTGGGGCCCTTTGGACCATGTCCTGGCCCCTCTGGCGCCAGGCTCATAAGGAACCTCAGTCCCGGCGCCAGGGGCGCCGGGCTCATAATTCTTGCAAAGGTGCTTGGGTGGACCTACCTGTAGCAGACCATGCTGCATACTCACCTTTGCAAATGCTGGCAGGATGAAGTCCCCAGCCTTCTGCTGGGAGGAACTATTCCCTGAACTGGGACTACTTTCTTACCTGGGTGGGGCTGGTGCCACTCCTTAGCTCTGGAACACAGGAACTCTTTTACCTGGGCGAGGCTGAGGAAGAAGACACCCAATCACTCCAACACTATTTAAACCACACCCGATTGGGAAAACGTGCTTCGCGTTATTCTGCATCTGCAGCAGGACGCGCACCGAGTCAGCTCCAGCATTCCACTGACATCTCCAGCTTCAGCTCAGCAACATGTGGAAGAAAGACACAAGAACTATACTTACCATCCAGGAATCCAGACACCGGCAGAACCTGCAAGCAAAAGAAACATAAGGTTAGCAAGTTGCAACACGTTCGCTTACCTGATCCATCTGTGCTTTCACTGATTCTTCGCGGCCTTCTCTTCAGCAGCCTAACGGCACCTGTAAAGACAAAGAACATTGTTAAGTAGGAATCGGGTGAAGGCGGCCGCATTTACTTTTCTTACCTGCTTTTGTGCGCGTATTACGATCTCTTCAACCGCAGCAGCCCGGCACCTGAAAACAAGAAAAGACATTATTTAAGTGCCATTAAAGACTGCAAGAAAGCCTAACACTTACGTGTTTCCCCACGTGCATCCGCGACTGGGAAAACGCCCGCAAGGTCCCGACACCTGCAAATAAGAAAAGAACATTGTTAGAGGTGCGATAATAAGGTCACAGATCATTATACTCACGTACTTCGCACGTGCAACGGAAACGGACGAACAACGCCCGCAACATCTCAAGACCTGAAAACAGAAAACAAGGAACTTTATTGAGTTGTCATTGAAATTCCCATACCTACGTACAACCGCACGTGTCGCGCTCTCAGTGACCACGCCCTCAGCATCCAGGCACCTGAAAAAGACAATGCAAAGACTTCATTAAAGGTGCCCATCTCTTCAAGACTATAAACTCTTTATACCTACTGGCATCCGCTCATGCAGTAACGGCGGCATCACCTTTTGGCATCTCAGCACCTGTGCCACTTCTAAGGCCACAAAAGACTTTAAGGACCTCCAGTGACGTAACTGGAACCCACGCACCCCTGCATAAGTCGCAGGATGGAGAGCCCAGCATTTATACGCCTAAGGTGAGAGCTCACCAGGACATTGGACTTTCGGAGAGTTGGCGATTAGTGAGGAGGAAGTCCAGCCAAACGGTCATTAAGCCTTTTTTCTTCCGCCTGCAGAAACCTTACCCTGCAAGCCAGACGGTCAATAAGAGGAAGCCCAGTCCAGAGAGTCATCCGAGCTCTACGCTTTTCAATTGAAGAGACTATAACAGTTCAGCCGGGACCAGCGCCTCCGTGGGTATCAGGTGAGCGTTACACCCACAAACACATAGTCTAGCCTTGTATATAAATTAGTCGGGAAGTGTAGTGAGAGTATACGGGGTCCTGCGGGTGCAGTGTTCTCCTTACATCAGCTAATTTAAATGTACGCAATAACGTATTCAGAGCTTTAGCTGAGGGGGTTGGATAGGCAAATGTATCATCTGATCTAGCCTGTATCGGGTCCAGCGTCCAATTAAAATCTCACCCCCATATCAGCGCACAATCCCTCTATGGGCTAATCTTGGGATACAGAGATCTAAAGTAGACTGTTGTGTCCTAATTCGGGGCATATACATCAATAATACACATATCTTTGTTTTCTATCATTCCCCGAAGTATTGCCATCCTACCATCCGTGTCTCGGAAGGTTTGAAGGATCTTCAATGGGACCGTAGGCGCCACTCATATTTAGACCCCTCTCGCGTATGCTGAGTATGTGAAGCCCAAGGTCACCCCTCTCCATTTCTGTTCTAGTGTATCTTGTCTATCCTTAGTTAGATGAGTTTCCTGTAGGAGAGCTATGTCTATTCTCTGGCGTCTCAAGTATGCTATAACTCGATTCCTTTTAATATAGCTGTTCAGGCCTCTAACGTTCCAGGTTGCTATTTTGAGGAAACCGATTCTCTCTATTAGTTCCCGCTCTCATTACTTCCTTGTCGCACTGTTAGGCAGAAACCTGTGCTGTTCCCTTAGGGACCACTGCAAAAAGTTTAAGACCACAGGAGTAAGCAGTAAACCCAATTGGTAGCAGTCTGCACCACCCAGATTTACCTGGTAGTTGTGGCTGAGCAGTCAGACTTCTCTCAAGAAGAGTTAGGCAGTATATAGAGTATACACAATAGGGCTAAAAATACAGTAGCACAAGCAAACACTGACCAGAGCTTTGGTATAAAAGTATATAATTATTTATTTAAAAACACACTTGTAAAAATACACTGGCACTAATATGTCAAGCAAGTTCAAACACAGTCACTAAAGTATATACACCTCCCTAGTTAATTATTTGACAAGTCTAGGTTAAGACACCACTTATTTAGCAAAACCGAGGTGAGCGCGTAACCGTAGATGGCACTCCAATAATGTGTTTAAAAAGGGAGAGAAAAGGCAGAATAGCAAAATAACACAGTACCAACACTTTTAAGAAACCACAGCAAGTCAAGAAAGGCAGGGTCTACTGTAGAGCAAAAAGTTCATAGGCCAGGCCCACTCTTGGAGAGAGCAAGGCGGAATGTGCCCAAGATCACACAGTGGAAAGGCACTCAAAGTCTTTGCAGAAAAGTCAAAAGAGGTTGGATCAGTTCAGAAAGGTAAAGTTAGCAGGTCCGAGGTCAACCCAGGATAGAGAGTCAAGGATTTACGGGACACCTTGGACAGTCTGTTGCAAGGGAGACCAGGCGGAACACAGTACCTGAAATGGTGAGAAAGCTCCAGCGGGGGCAGTTGTTCCCGGCAGCGGTTGCAAGTCGGAGCTTCGTCCAAGGGAAGAGATGATCTCGACGTGGAGGAAAGCTGGGGGTCGTTGCACTGCCAGGGAAGAAACCAGCAGCAGAGTTTCCCGGTTAAAAGGTACTACCCTTTTATTCGCTGTAGTGGTGAAGCATGGCTATACGGCCGCCGGGGTGCTTGGCACGGGCGATTCGACCACGAGACGATCCAGGAAGGTGAAAAAGGTGAACTTTTGGTCCCACCAGCTCAACGGGAAGAAGACTCTCCTGGAAGAAGATCTCCTCTGTCGTTGGGAAAGTGGTGAGTTTCGTACAGCAGGGCTCCACCGGTGGTGTCGTCATTGTAGATGGCTCAGCTTCTCCCCTCTTCGGATTCTTTAGGTCCTGTGGTGAAGTTCCAGTCCCCAAAGCCCTGCTTTTATGGCCTGCTTTTATGCAGCAAAACCCCCATTCATCAGCCTAAGCTGTCACTCAAACATGCTAAGTGGTGAGCTGGGCGGCTCACCACTGGGCCAATCACACAAGAGTGCGACTTGAGTTGCCAGGGCAACTCAGTCCAGGGTGCCTAATCTCCTTCCCGCACATCCTGTTGACCCCAGACAGAGTGGCACCATTAGGAGGGCTTCTGTGGAGAAGCCCGCCAAAAAGTGGAACAAAGGGCTCGACTTGGGTTAGAGTTTCAGAGGCGAACAGAAACGCCATTTTAAAACCGAGTCCTGGCAAAAAGACCCAACCGGGGAATAAATATTAAATAAATAACCCAGCGGTATCTTTAACATTGCACCAAAAAGTGGTGTGTTTAAAATGAATGGGAAAATCCCGTAGGAAATATTCTGGTGGAATATTTTGCGTGGTATCCACTGCCACCATCCAGGAACTCGACAAGGGGGGACTGGACAGTGCCCCCTTGGAAAACAGACCCTGGGGCAATCGAATTACCCCTACCAGTACTTCCACAATATGTTGGTTTGTACTGGTTCTGTTCACAATTTGAGACTAGTAAAGCCAATGGTGACTTTACATGCCCTGGGAGACAGTAGTCAGTCCCAGGGTATGGAGTCTATGTTTGTGGGTCACTATGACGCCCCTGTGTAACACACATACCAAAAACACATGAAGTCCTATGGAGTAAAAGACCCCATAGCCCATAAAACACATTACATAGTCAAAGGACATTCTCAAATCATGCCTAAGAGTGGGAGAAAAAGAGTCTCACTCTTAGCAGGAGAAAAAAATAAACCCCAAAAATCCAGCAAAGCTGCTGGGGGACTCACTAGGTTTGGGAAATTAGCCTTAGAGAGAATTCTCCCTAACACGCACACACCCTTCTTCACTAGTGCATGCCTGATTTCTCCCTCGACCTCTCCTCCCTCTTCTCCTTGTACGTATCTGTAGGCCAACTTCCCCTTAACTACCCCAACTCCCTCCCCCCCCTCCACAATCGTCCCCAACATTTGCTCAGCTCCAAATCAGAATCTCAGGCATCCCCGTATCTCGCTCCTTTCCCGGCCCAATGCTGGTAGTCAGAGTGCAGCAGGAAGATACCAAACTAGTAGTATACCAACTAATGTAAACTAATGTGGGTGACAGTGTGATTCATAGCGTTGCCTAAAAGTAAGCCGGGCCTGTGCCTCCTGCATTTAGCTAACAGTAAGAAACGCAAACGCTTTTCAGCTTAAATGTCCGTGCCGGACCATTATATGCTGGCTCCCATGAACCTCAAGAGTACATTATGCACACAATGCAGATTCACTTATCACTTCCGGCTCCCGCCTGGTCTTGTTTCTCCATCGGCATAATCATCGTGTCCATCCACTTGCTCACATCTTCAGGGGTCTTGAAAAAAAGAGCCCATTCTTTGTAAAGGACCTTCATCTTTGCTGGGTATAGCAACATGTATTTAAGATTGGTGGACGTAACCTCCTCTTAACAGCCCCGTAGTTCATCCTTTGTTTTTGCACCACAAAAGTATAATCCGGGTATGCTGTAATGGACGCCGATGCTCGGTTGATCGTACCTCCTTTCTGGAAATCTTCTAGAATTTTCTCTCTGTCCTTATAATTCAGCATCTTGGCAATTATCGGCCAGGGCGGGGCTCTGGGCGGCGGCTTCCTGGTCAGGGCTCTATGCGCCCTTTCCACTGTGAACCCTTGGGTGAGTGAACCCACTCCTATTTCTTGCAATAACATGTCTTTGATGTCATTTGCCGGGTTTGTGCCTTCTTCGCCCTCCGGGAGTCCAACTATCCGTACATTTTTCCTCTGTGCCCACCCCATCCTTTTCTTGGGCTCTGTTTTCCATATTCCGCACCTGCTGTTTCAGTACGGAGACATCCTGGGAGTTTTCGTTGCAACTGCTTGTATTAGTCTTCACCTCCTTCTCTAGCACCCCTGTGTGTTCTGTTAATGCTCTGACATCCTGTCTCAAGAGGTTCACATCAATGCTAATTGCGTCGATCTTGAATTCCAGTGTCGACTTCAGCTCTGCTATGGCCTCCAGTATTTGCTGGTCCATTAGCCCCAGTGTTTCTCCTTTGCGTGCTTCTTGCGCTGTTGCTTTCGTGCTGTCTGTCATTTACGCAGGCTTGGCAAACGTGTCGATTGACGATTGTTTCCCTTTGTCCTTATTCAATTTAGATGCCGTAATTGCACCTCTTGTTCTGTAGCGCTCTCTTCAGGCCAGATTCACGTGGTGCAGTCCCTTGTCTATCGCAGTGTTATGTTGGGGAGGTATTGTGCTGTCGGTTCAGAAGTACGTTCTATATGCGCTCTTCTCAGGGTCCTGGACCTGCCCCCGCGCCTCTCTTTTACTCTGGTGTTTTTCCCTTACTTCTTTTTGGCTGGGGTCCTTTTTAGTGCCCTGTATTTCACGAGGCTCAACCCCTCCTCCTTTGGTCCATTTGCTCCTTGTTGGGTGTCACTAGATCTGATGATGGGGTTACGCTCTCTGCCATCCCCCACAGTGTTACTGGTCTTAGCACTACCACTATGCACTCTTCCGTTCTGCTTGTGCAATTACAGTGCGTTCCCCAGTGCCCATGCGGGTACTCTCCATCCGTAATCAATCGTCCTTGCATACAGTTGGCACCCTGTGTCTAGGTGCTGACTTGCTCATGTTCCTACCAATTCTGGGCTGGTCTACTCCTTTGGCGAGGGGGCAGTGTTGCACAATCCGCTCCATCCAGGTTCATACATCCTCCCTGTAGGTATGCTCCTCCTCTTCAGGGTCTTCTTAACATCAAACGCTCCGAGGAGTCGTCAGCCCACAGTATCACTTCCACCTTTTAATCTGGTCTCTGCGAGTATCCTAAGCAACTGGGGGAATTATAGGTTTGGCTGGCCTGTGCTGCCGCGCACTTGCAGGATTCCGTACCTCCGAGCCTATTCAGTGACAACTGTAATTGTGATGGGACCAGATGCAGCCTTTGGTTGTTTCAGGACTCTAGTGCCCTTCAAGTTTCCCCTCGATGCAACTTTGTCCACCCGTGCTGGTTCTTGTCGGCCAAATTCTCTTTCGCCCTCGTATCTTGCTTTGGGTCGGGCCACACTGCTCTTTCAATTGTGCAGCTGCAGTGATCAATAGTTGCAGCACTTTATTCCGCATCGCCCGGTGCTGGAATTGTGATATTAGCCCTTCTTACGTTGTAGGTGCCCCCACCATGCCCATACAGGTGTCTCCAGTCAGGCAGCTGTTTCTTCTATTACACAAACCTTGCTTTTTTGTCTCATGGGAACCTCTTCCTCCAGAACCGTTTCTACCAGTGCCATGCATTTCCGTGCCTATGGTGTGGATGAAAATCCTCCACGTGCGTTGTTTGGTCAGTTTCACTGGGCCAGTCTTACACGGCTCACTCGCTTGCAACAGTACCTTGTAACAAAGAATCCAGCCCTGCTAATCCGCCTTTCTTTGTCGGGCCCCGCCGCTCAGCTTCTGTGGTCACTGACATCAGGCAGGCTTATTACAATTGCGGTCCTCCTTCTCTGCACACATTCCAATGTTAATCGTATCCCCAAGATGTGCCGACTGCTATACCTTTCATTTTACATGTGTCCAGTGCACGCTGCTGTCGCAGGGCTCCCAGTGTCACTCCTTCATGCTGCTCATCATTATGGCACATCAATGTTGGTAGTTTCGGTGTAAAGCCACACTTCTTCAGACTTTTGATGATTAGCACCCACCTCCGTTACGATCCGTCCGTCTGTGCACCATCCGCCTCTAGGGATCTCATGACAACCGTCACTTTGCCGTTCTACCGGCCTGTCCCTCACCACCCTCTGATCCAGTCTCACAAATCAGCCGCAAACACTTCTTCTGTGCCAAGGTTATTCCTCTCACTTGTTGTGGCTCCTTGGTTCAGCTCTTTGTTCTAATCGGGCCTTCATCTTTGCTTTGTGCTGGCGGGATGTTTCCCCACTTCTTAGGTGCACTATGCCCGGGCTGAGTGTAGGATTGTTGCAGAAACATGATATCCGTGTTCCATGGCAGTTAGCACGCCTGCTTGTTTATTCTCGCTCGTTATAGGTTCCAATAATCCTAGTTATTCATCAGAATTATCACGGATCGGCAGGAGAACCTGAAATCATGACCTGTTAAATGGCCCTGTAGCCATGCCCCCCCCCCCCCCGGCTTTTTTTTAATAGTGCACATATTGTTCCTTTCTTCAATCATTTCAGCACTTTATATACAAAACAGCTTCTGTATTTTGACTTTCCTTTGTACTTTCCAAGTAGGGGTTACTCAGTCTAGGTGCAGTTGTCAGACCACGCGGTCCTCTCATTTCAGGTCACGCAACCAAAAACACTTGGCAGTTTTGTATGCTCTTGGCTTTCCTTGGTTCTTTTCCAGAAGAGGGTCACTTGGTCTAGGCGCAGTTGTCGGAACACACAGTCCACCCATTACAGGTCATGCAACCGATAACCCTTGCCATTTTGTGACCTACTTATGTTTTCTCTCAACAAACCTGTATCATTAGTCAGCACTCAATTATGTATCTCTTTAACAGTCTCTTAGCTTTGACACAACTTGCCTTTCATACTTTTTTTCTGGACACAGTTATTTCAAAGACCATCTCTCCTGTATCTTCAGTGTCTTCAAACAATTGCTGCTCCTCAGGCATATCCCTCAGTGATGTGGTCGAATTGATGCACAGACTTTGTAATCTAAGAGAATCGTAACAATGGTGCCTGGTGTTACTTCCTGTGGCACATTAGGCCGAAATAAGAACTCCATTGGTACCCGCTAAGTCTGATTTCTGATCCCGGGACCCAACTCGACAAAACCATCACCCCATAAAGAAACAATGCTGAATGTACAGGAACCCCTCTAATCTCGCTGTTGCTGCAATAGGCCTGAAAACGCACTGCTTCACTTACTGGAAACAACCCTGGGGTCGATCAACCTATACCTTCCTCTGTAAAAGCAATCAATATCTGTAGCTTACTTAGGAGGTCCCTTTCCAAAAGATTCACCGGAGTGTCCATACAATACAACAAAGGGGCCGATACATTTTGAGTACCTACCTTAATACAGAGATCTTCAGTACAGGATAGCAGATAATCCCACTGTGTCCATCATTTTACCTGACAAGGGGAACTCACCTTCCTTAATGCAAGATTGTGTACCCCCTGTGTCGATCATAAATGAGAACGTTTGTCACCTATCTGCACACCTATCTGGGGTTCCTATTCCAGATTGATGTGTCCAGTCCTGTCTGTTACCAACAGAGACCCCTGTGGGCTTTCCTACTCTTGATACATATTAGCACTGGGTAGTGAAAAAGAACTCCCTCCATAAACACTTGCTCCAGTGTAGTGATTACCTGTTGGGGTAAAGGATTGTTCTC
This sequence comes from Ambystoma mexicanum, assembly GCF_040938575.1. Lineage (NCBI taxonomy): Eukaryota > Metazoa > Chordata > Amphibia > Caudata > Ambystomatidae > Ambystoma > Ambystoma mexicanum. Next base: position 968,755,713 of record NC_090937.1, read on the forward strand.
CCATGTCTGCATCGCTGCTTGTGCTGGCTTGGTCGGTGGTATCCCAAAGATCTGTGCAGCCCCAGTCGCTTGGTTCTGTTCAACCTGTGCCTACTGCAATTGCACCGAGCCCCCGGGGCTTATGGCAGGGTCGGGATTGCCTCTGCTGAGGTCCCATGTTAAACTACTGTGGCCTTTCATGATAATCTCGTCCCAACCTTCCACATGACCAACACTGAATCCCATAGACCCCTCCATAAATATTTCCCATTGACCCATTAAACCGGCGACCCATTCCTCCGAACCCGCCGATTACCCACTTCCCTTTGAAAATCTTCCCCTTCCCCTCAGAAACCCTCTCATTTGCATTGGACCGGGAGCATACCGGTCCATCCACCTCTGTGTCATACCCGATTCACCCTGTCCCTGTTGTCTCATTTCCCCCTGCTGTTACTCCGTAGAGTTAGTAATTCTGAGCAAGCTTAGCCCCTACTTTTTGCGCCTGTTCTATACTCTCCTTTTATTTTTCTTGCCTCCTTTTACTAAAGGGCACAGTGTGTGCTTGAATTTAGGGCCAACTCTTGACCTCCATTCCTACCACTTTATCTAGACCGTGCTGGACTTCCTTGGGAAAACCCATCTTTAGCATGTGGTAAAAAAATCACCACATTCTTGTCCCACGCTTCTCTAAATTGTGCCCTCCATATCTCCTGAATTAACTGGATGTGTCCAGCAGGATCATAATCCAATTTCATAATTTTAGCTAGAATCCAATTTATATCAGGTGTATCATGAAACATAATCTGCAGGGCCCCCATACTTGCACCATGCAATTATTAAAAGTTGATCCATCGTGAGCATTTGTATCCAACTGTGCTCCGAGATACAAAGATCTCCTCCAAAACTCATCTGACCACTTTAGCATTAGGGGCGTGAATAAGCTCTTCGTTTCCCCTATGGCCAACATGACACCGGCAGTATGTTTTTCTAATGCATAAATCCACTTCCCCAACCCTTGCAGGGAGTGACGTCATCTAGTTATTCCAGTCCACGTGTGACCACAGGCGATAATACGCCTTTCCTAGACCCTTCTGGAGCCACGAAACCTGAGTTACAGCCATTTTTACTGGGGCTTCCCCATCTCTACCCTACTACTTGCTTCAGCCATGCAAGTACCCTGGCGCATCCTATGGCTCCATGGTGTACTATCTATTGCGGCTACTGGAGCAGGTGGCAGGGCGACTAAACCCTGCTCTCCCTGCATGCCATCCACTTCCCATCCCTCTTCATCCCCTACTCCGGTTACCACATTCCCTGACCTTTCTACAGGCACGGAAGCATAATCGGCACTACCATAGGGTGCCATCTCCCATCCTCCCTGCTCAGCCCCTGCGCCTGTGGAAGCATCCCATTTCTTCATATCCACCTCAACCGCTCCGATAACCAATTTGTCCAAACTAACAAGAATCTGCCCATGCCTCCACCTTCCTTCTTTTACATCCCTAACCTGTCTTCTCACTTCCTCCTGCTTTTCATCTCTTTGCCGCCGTAGCAGGACTACCTCTTCCTCTGCTAGCCTTAGCGGTTCTTTCATTTTCTGTCTCTACCACTTCCCACAACCTATCCTCTATCCTAACAGGAAAAGGCCTAACCTCCTCCTTCTCCCTTGTTCTCAATCCTTCACCTGTGCTTCTAGCTGCCGGCCTTACTCTCTCTCATTCCTCCACCCTTAATCTATCTGCTAACCTAGCAGTTGGGGGAGTTATCCCCTTCCTTCTCTCTGTTTCCCCCCTCTCTGCGGCCCTAACCATTGAAGGATTTACCCTTCCACTTTCCTCAGGATCCTAGTTCTTAGCGATCGTAACTGATGGAGGCGTTGCCTGTCTCTGACTTACAATCAGTGGAGTAGCTGCTGGGGAAAATGGTGGTACGAACTCAGGGTCGGTGTATCCCTCTGCGGGTGATAAGTATAGCACACATATGGGGGCAGTGCAGAAGGAATTCCTGCACCCTCCTTTTTTGACCCTCCCTCCACAATTTCAACATTATGGCCATTCCTGCCTTTTTCATGCATCCTCCATAGCGCTAGGATATTTTAACTGTTTCTCTAGTTTTGGCCCTTGTGCTTAGTAGTCAAAAAGGTATGCAGGTTCTCCAATATCCCTGTATCATAGGTTCCCTTGACAGGCCAAGAATGGATAATTTCCCCTTACATTCCCGATGGTACTTAAAAATGTTCACCTTATAGCCGGGCAACACCTGGCACAAATGATTCAATGGAGTTTCCATACTCCAACCCAAGTTATCAAAAATTATTTCGCAGAAAATTTCACAGAAAAAATGTCAACCCGAACCCACGGCACTGAAATAAATATCAACCAAAGAACCCCCTTTTCACCCCTACCCAGTTTGACGTTCCCCACAATCACTCACAGTACTTGTTTTATGTCACAGTTACCTCACTCAGCACTTGCTTTAATTCTACTTCTCACTCTTGCACACAAGACAGCATCTTATCAAAAACACTCACCGGACAATATTTGAGAATATCCCCACCACTCGAGCATTGGAGGGGCGCAATGCTTTCCACTTCAGCACTGCTGCTCTCGCTCACTCTTCTTTTACTAGTACGCCTTCTCTACTCCAAAACCGTCTTTTCAGTGTCCCCTTCACTACTTTGACCAACCAAGAAAATGGAATTGAGGGCTCTGTCTGCACAGCTAATACAAAAGAATATCAAGTGCCTATTTCAGAAATGTGTCTACAGTTGAACTTAGCATAAGATGCCACCCCACCTTCAGGTGAGGGCTCCAGCCAACCAGACTAGCAAACTAAAGGGTGCCAGGACAAGCCTCACACAGGGGGTGTGCAGGGCAGGATACAACCTCATACCTCTAAAAGAATAAACTAGGTAAAAAATATATACTCAGGACTTGCAACACAGAACAGTTCAACCACTCTGTCAAAACATCCACTTTTCCAATCCCTGTAACCTCTGCTCATTCCGAACCCCTGTATTCCAATTCTACCCTTACAAAATGCCTTAAATCAAAAGAACCCTCTTTCCTTCTTTGCTTTACCTCCAAATGTACACTTGCGTGACCCGATGCACTCTGTCAAGTCGCCCTGCACAGCTGGACCACGGCACCACGTCTCTGTGGAGCAGACGCACCTTTAACTAATACGGTGTCTGCCAACCTCTCCTTTTCACTGTGCATGGAAAACTGGTCCCCGCAGTGAGGTGCCGCAGCCGGGGGGTGCGGACAGAAGACCCCCAAGGTCTCAGAAAGGCTGGGGTCCCTTCGTGGTCGCCAAATTTGTGGGGGCAGACCCCCAATTACCTCGGCCCAAACCCGGGTCTGCCACCTGAGAAACAAGTGCACCTTTTGTACGTTAAGAAACTTTATTGTACAAAAATCCAGGGAGCATTTGGCTGGTTCTGTAGGACCAAACGAACCCAAGTCTCAACAAACATCATCAATTGATACATTTTTATACAATTTAGCAACAGTTAAAACACTCAAAATATTTTATTACAACCCACCCCTCAAACATGATTGGACAAAATATTTACCAAGAATTTCCATCTTTTCCCAATGTATTCTTTTTCATTGGTCATTGACAATCTTACTTTTCTTCTTATCATGTTCGAAGTCCCTGTTTGCTGGGTATTGGTCTGTGGTAGGTCGTGGCATCAATGCACAATAAAACATTCACATACAAAATGTTTCATTACTTAGTAACCACTGGCCTAGAGCGCTTTAACCGTAAGTGTGATTGCACATGGTCCGCTCTGATATATTAGCAATATGAGGAAGTACTGGAAAAAACAGGTTCTCTCTGAACTACCGATTGCGATCTCATCCGTCACTGCCTCCTTGCTCCTCTTAAGACATTTAAATTCATGCAACCACCACTCCAGCACGTACAGCCTCTAGTTTCATCCTGAAAAAATCATTAAACACTGGACACCCTGGCTCGGGCCTCATCTTTATTGCCTATTCAAACAAATGACCAAACACCTCCGCGTGAATTGAATACAGTGGGCAAGATTACATCTGTTCCTTGGGGAACTGTTAAACCATAAACCACTGTGTCCTGCTCGATGGCTGACCTTCTACTGGGTGACTCATTCTTTCTCCATCAACGCCCAAGCCCACTAAACCAGAATCTCCCAGCTGGCTAAAATTCATCATGCAACTGCTAACTGTAAAGTCTGAATAAATTCACAAAACCCCACTACATGCAGATGCATATAAACTCCTTTATTAAAATTCCTTTTATATGTTCCTCCGTGTGTTTATCTTGTAAATATTATTCCTTCTTTACCACAGGATTTCAGGACAGGCCCCCCTCTGCATGCACTTTGAAATCCTCTCCGTCTCTGTTTCCATGTACTGCAGAGCACCCTGTGTGTAGATTGTGCTCATGCTACTTTTGCGGCTTTAACATTGTATATTTTTATGTGCGTGCAAATTTAATTAAGTACTCTCGATACATTGCAACATCGCACCCAGTTCGCCGCCACCTCCAGTCATCAATATGGTGCACACAACATAAACCCCTCGTAATCATGGGGACCATTCCTGACCACCACAACACGAACACTCAGGGGCCAAACCAGGAAGACCGAGTGCTTGCAGCAATAGTGGCCCTGTGCACATCACTTGAATATAAAATAGACAAAGTGAAAATTGATGTTAATCTATTACAGCAGGATGTGTGCTGAATGGGGGCTACCACTGAGGTACAACTGTCGGAGAATGTATCTGAAATGGAGCACTTAACAGCGATGGTGGAGATCCTAAAGGCCAGGAAGACGCGGAAGGGATATCCAGACACAATAACATCAGTGTTATGGGTCTTTCAGAAGGAGAGGAAGGGAATTATATGACAACATATATCGAGAACATGCTCCTGCAGGAAATTGGCCTGGGCAAATTATCACAGAGATTTACAATTGAAAGAGCACACCGATCCTTGGTCCGGCGACCACCGCTGGGGGCTCCACCAAGGTCTATCATAGCGAGAGTACTGAATTTTAGGGACAGAGAGGTGATACTTCAGTTTTCTAGGGAGGGCGGCACCATAGGACGAGGATCCTCGAAGCTAGCAATTTATCCAGACTATACACCATTGGTCCAAAAGAAAAGGAATATGTTTATCCCAACCAAAGAAAGGCTTTGACATCTGGGCATTAAGTATATGCTGGTATATCCAGCAAAGCTGAAGGTGCTTTATAAAGGGAAGGCTCTATTCTTTGAAGGTCCAGAAGATGCAAACAAATGGATGGACAGCAATGGACTGGTGGCCCGACCATCGGAAGATCAGCAAGACAAACAGAGAGGTTGAGCCGAATCCCCCTTGCATGCGTAATGTGTGATGGGAACTATCGACTGAATTGGCGGGTCTTTCATATGTGAACATACACTGGTTGATATTCTGTAAATACTATTAGTAGCGCTATGCTGACTCTTGCAGCTAAGTGGCGTGGCTGGCACCCCAGAGGTTGTGGTATTTTGGGAGGGAGAGCTATGTTAACGGCAGCCCACCGCATGCTGACCTTCCGGATTAAATTGGATCTGGAGACGCAGGTTGGCTCAAATGGTCTGGAGCTTTTGAGCCGTTTTATTACCTTTTATAGTTCTGGTTTGTTTTTCTTGTTTACTAGGTTTGTTTCAGGACAGTGGAGTTGTGCATAAAAGGAAGGGGAGAAGCTTGGAATAGCTTATGGGGGTTGATGGGGTGGAGAGGTGATTGGAGGCTAATGGGTCCCCTAAGAGGATCACCATAAATCTTGAGATAACAAGAATAGACCGCTTGAGGATAGAAGGTGATGGATTGGCTTATGCCTGTGTGAAATGGCAAATCTTAAGTTTATCACGTGGAACATCAGAGGAATTAATACATATTTACTGCGTAACAGGATTGGTTCATATTTGCGCAGGATGAAGATAGAAATAGCCCTCCTACAAGAAACGGATCTTTTGGAAGCTGTGAGTTATGACTCAACTTACTTGGCGTATGCAAGAGGAGTATTGGTGTGGATTGCTGGGTCAGCCCCCTTCAAATTGATTAAGATTGAATCAGATGACGAGGGAGGACTGGTAGTTGTTCATGGCTATACTGAACAGAGAGAAATATGCATTGTCCACTCATATTCCCCCAATCATGCAGCATATGACTTCTAGTCTTCCCTATATGGTAGGCTAACTCATTTAAGGGGGACATTTTTTGGGCTCTGATGGGGATTTTAATTGTACATTAGACACCATGAGGGACAGATTAGATTTGAAACAATAGGAACCATCTGCAGCATCTAAAACCCTTATCATCCTTAGCGAGCTATCTCTTGAGGGCTGTTAATGGGGATACAAGGTGCTACTCATGCTGCACAGCCCCACATAGAGTGTATACTCAGATTGATTCGTTGTTTCCCGGGAAGAACACTTAGATGAGTTTACAGAGGCAACATACACAGGGAGGTCAATCTCTGATCAGATGCCTTGTTGGATGATAACTTCAGAGACTACCTGGAAGATCAAATAGTTTTTCGAGATGAATGTGGGACGTGTGGATGGATGAGAAAACCATATGGGAAACATTCAAGGTGGTGGTCATAGGTCAGACAATTGCGAATGCTGCAGGTGTTAGGGGGTCTGTGGCGACTGCATTAGGCAAGCTGGAAAATAATATTTTGAAATTGCAAGAAAATGGGCTCATGGATGATGAGAGATAATTAGTATTGTTAAACCTAAGAGGGCAGTGCACTGTGTTGTGGGTGTGGCTGAGGGAGTTTGATTATGGTGTATGTGTCCAAAATGCATGGCGAGGGGGACAAATCAGGCAGGATGTTGGCATGGCTTTGCAAAAATTAGCAACCCAGACATGTGATTATGATAATTGTTGATGAATGTGGGGCAAGCTGCCGATCCCAGTCTGAAATAAACAAAACCTTCAGTACATACTACAAAGCACTATACAGCACTGGTGGTGATGTGGATATGGATGAGGTGGGCTTCACACTTTATCAGATTGGTTTACTGCAGCTGGCGAAAGAACCCCTTATGGAAATGGAGGTAACAAGTGGTGATCTTGTTTTTAAAGACCAGGAGGACCCGGGAGGAGATGGACTCACATCAGAATTGTATAAGGAATATGGAGACGTAGTGGTACCTAATATGTATAAGGTTTTTTGAGGAGGCATATGAAAACGGTCGCCTAGTGCCCTTTATGTGCGTATCGGTGCTCAAGCATGGGAAGCGACAATCTCTTTGCGAATCATACAGCCCATTATCCATGCTGAACCAGGATATGAAAATTGTGACAGCATTACTAGCGGGTCGACTTAAACGAGTGATAAGCTCCCTAATCCATCGAGATCAGACAGGATTTGTACCCAGTAGGAACACTTCTCTGAATTTGTGAAGACTCCAATATGTCATTGAGAAGATTCAGTCACACAAAGTGAGGTATGCAGTAGCTTCCCTTGATGCAATCAAGGTCTTCTACTTGGTTTACTGGGACTGGATATATGCAGTACTGGGCAGATTTGGGATTGGGAAGGGATTTCTTAGATTGGTACGGCTGATCTATTGAAAACCCACTGCCTGACTGTGAACGGGCAAATACATATCCCTGCCATGGACTATACAGAGGGGCATCAGGCAGGGATGTTCGTTATCGCCAATGCTATACATACTAGTGCTGGAACCGCTAGCTGCATATCTACGAAGGGAGCGTTCAATGAGGCTGGGATATTATTTGACGGATCAGGTCACCTCATCACTCTCTATGCGGACAACGTCCTGCTGTATTTGCAAGAACCGGAGCATAACTACCGTTGGCACTAGAGGTATTAGATAATTTTGCTAAGCTCTCGGGCATCACTTTTAGCAGAGAGAAGTCCTGTCTTTTTCCTTTGGCAGCAATGCGCCCACATCTACTGGAGGATTTGCCGATACTGGATCTCTGCTGGGAGATCCTCATTTCAGACTTGGGGATAAATGTTTGGAATGAGACAGAGCACATGCACGCACTGATTACTGTTAATGCACTAGACAGAATAGTAAAGTCCATGAGCTTTTGGAGTAAACAGCAATTGTTGCTAATGGGACAGATGGCGCTAGTTCAACGGTATATTGCTATATTACTTTACTAATATTTCGTTCTATATTCCTGTTACTTTTTTCAAAACCTGTGTTTCTATTCTAGGCTCAGAGTATTTCTCTGCGGTCAGGGGAGGCGTAAATTGCATTGGCAATGTTTCTTTTTAAATTATTTTGATTGTTTTTCGTAACCAACACAACACATCAATGTCACACATACATCAATTTAACAGTTGCATTTAACTCTCCCTCCAACTTCCCAACTCCCTGTATACCCTGTCTCCTCATCCTATATTGTACTCCTGTCTATGGTACCAGCATCTCTTGCCCGCTTATGTGGTTGCATTCTCCGTTTCCGGGCTGAAAAATGACACGGTCAGGGCTATCCACTGCTGAATGTCTGTTCTCATGTCCAATTTTTGTGTACATAGGGCATTTTCCCACACTTCCGTTTCAGCTGCCACCCATTTCTTCAGATCCTCCCACCAACTGATAACACTCGGTCCCTTAGTATCTTTCCACTTCATGGCTAAGCATCGCTTAGCCGGTATATACATTAGATCTTTGAGTTTATTTAGTGGGGTTTTTTCGAACTCCTCTTATACCTGCCTAGTATGCATGCCTCCGGGATTTGCACTTCCAAATTCACTCCGCCTAGGGTGGCCTTGCAGGCAAGCTGCTCCCAGAACCCTTGTATCACTCGGCATCCCCAAAACATGTGGGTCATCCCAGCCCCAGCTTTCCTACATTTGGGACATTCTTGTATGCTTGCACCTTTGAATTTAGAAATTACCTGTGGCATGAGGTATGCTCTGTTGGTGACATAAAGTTGTATCAATTGTAATTGGGCGTTCCTGGAGAACTTCTTGTGATATAGTGATATGGCCCCCCCACACTTTATCTTCAAACACCTTACCCTGCATTTTAGCTCGTCCCTCAAGGAGTTTCCAATTAATACTTTGTAAATTCTAGAGACTTAATGTCCACCTTCCTCAACGCTAAGAAGATCTCTACATCTTCACACCCCATTTCCTCGCCAGTGACACAGGGCCACCACTTAGAAATCACTCCCAACACCGCGCCATGCAGTAGAAATGGCCCCACGCATATAGCCGAAACCTCCTGTAGTTCAGCAAATGTCAGTAATCCTTTTTCACTCTGTAGGTCCCCCAGTGTGGCCACCCTACTTGGTACCATCGTGCTGCTCCACCTTTCGCCCACCATAGTAGCCTTTAGCCGCAATGGGGATCTGTGGAGAAACCGGGTTCTCCAATCCCATGATCCTACAAGTCCTCTTCCAGATTTCAACCCCCAACCTCAACAAATATGGGTGATCCTTCATTTCCTTACCAGGAGTCCAGAGCAGAATCTGAGGTACATATGTTTGACGGACGGCTGAAGGAGTGTTGTTTCTGTCGTGATCTCATCAGCCATCCATCGTACCACATGCCGCAATTGGCATGCCAGGAAATACAATTAAAAGTTCGATATTTTCAATCCCCCGTTTTCATAGGGCCTCTGCAGCACATCCAGGCCAACCCTGTGTCACCCTCCCTGCCACACGAACCGCCTGCACAGTTTTTCGCGGTCTCGAAAGAAATGCCTCAGGATATTGTACTGGACGTTGTTGAAACTGTGCATAAGCCTGGGTAGTGATACCATTTTGAGGAGCGCTGCTCTCCCCACCACGGACAACGGCAGCTTCCCCCAAAAATCTATCGACTTTTCCAACCGCTCCCTAGCTCGCACCATGTTTAGTTCATGTTCTGTCTTGGGGTAACAATGAATATTCACCCCCAGGTATTTAAAGGAATCCACGCACCACGGCAAGGGCAGAACTGGCAAATTCTTCCTTGCAACAGCCACCGTCACTGCCGAAGGGAAGAGGCATGACTTGCTTTTGTTGATTAGGATCCCTGTGTACGCACTAAACCCGTCAAGTACCTCCAGCACATATGGCAGGATGGTATCTGTGTCCTTCAGAAATAACAGCATATTGTCTGCATACATCGACACCATGTGTGGTACTCCGTCTATTTCAATGCCTGAGTCCCCATATTCCTGTCTAAAGTAAGCGGCCACTGGTTCCGCAGCAATGATATATAGCATTGGAGACAGAGGACAACCCTGCCTTGTCCCCCTGTATAGCTGCCACTTGTCTGAGTAAATTTCCCCAGTACGGACCCTAGCCATCGGAGCGGTATATATAAATTTAACCCACCTCATGTAGGCTGGTCCAATCCCCATCCTTTCCATGGTGGCATACATCCAGTTCCAACGTACAGAGTGAAAAGCCTTAGTGGCGTCTAACGACGCCACCGCGCAGTGCGCTTCTTCCCTGGTGCTGTGGATAACATGGTGCAATCTACGCAGGTTTTCATTGATGTTTCTACCTAGCACGTATCACGTCTGATCCCGATGCATCAATGAGGGGTTCACCCTCCTAAGTCTGTTCGCCAATAACGCGTGAGGATTTTACTGTCTTGGTTTAGCATGGACAGTGGCCTATATCATCCACAGTCCGTGGCGTGTTTATCTGGTTTCAAGAGTGGGATTATCACGGCCTCTCTCATAGTGTCCGGGAGTATCCCATTTTCACAAATTGTGTTAAACTCCTTTGCAAGGAGCGGCACCAGTGCATCCTCATATGTTATATAAAACTCCCCTGTCAACCCATCGGACCCCAGTACCTTCCTGTTCTGGGGTCACAGCCCCCTCAAGTAGTTCCAACTGTTGCGCTTCTAGTCTGGATAGTTTTATCATATCTAGAACATCCTCTATGTCACTTTCTGCCGCCTACAAGGTGTCGGCGTACAGTGTTTGATAGTATCTGGAGAAGACTGCATTTATGCCCGCTTGCGTATTTACCACAGTGTGGTCCGTTTTCAAGGATAGAAAATATGGGGGTCCTGGGAACTTCCCGTTTATAAAGCCATGCAAGCATCCTACCAGGTTTATCCCCTTGCGCATGGCTCCTCTCTAAGTACCGTGCTTAGTTGAGCTTCCCCAGCCTACCCCACTGTACTAAACATGCCTGTCTTAGTTCAATCTCTCTCTTTAAGGCTTCCGGGTCAGTCTGCGCTTCCGTTTCCAGGACATGCAATTCCTCCTCTATGCCTTTAAGGGTGTTCACAATAGACTTCTGCGCCCCTCCCAAGGCCGCAAACATTTCCCCCCGAATGACTACTTTGTACGCCTCCCACACCGTGCCAATTTTCTTCACACTCCACTCATTGGTCTCAATAAAATCCAATGTACCTTTATTTATTTGTTCGCGAAATGCTACATCTAGTAGTGCCTGTGCTTCTCAGTCTCCATGTGAGTATCGATGGTCTGATAGCGTACACCACCCAGGTAACTGAGTGGGGCGTGGTCGGACAGGACCCTTGGTAAGTATGTCGCATCTGAAAACATCCACTCATGCTCTACCCCCACAAACATATAGTCAATACTAGTGTGAACTCTGTGCGGGGCTGAGTAATAAGAATATTCCCTGCCATCTGCGTTTTGCTCCCTCCACAAATCTTTCAGCTGGAAGTGCCGCTCCAATGAGGAGAGCACATTGGCAGGTGGGGACGGCCTTCTGTGTTTCTCATCCGACCGGTCCTTGGTGGGGTCAATAGTGCAGTTGAAATCCCCCCCTCCACCCCCCACAGCATTGGGCTATCTATATAAGGGCTCAGTCTAGTGTACAGTGATCGGAAAAATATTATGGCATCATGGTTTTGCGCATAAGTTTGTACTATGCAAACCTTGCGATGTTCTAGCATACCGCATATCAGCACCATCCTACCCATCAGTTTAGTTGTTAGGACTCTAAAGGGAATAGTCGGTCTTATCCAAATTAAAACCCCTCTAGCATAGGTGGAGTAAGTGTAGCCTACAAGTATCCCTCACATGCTTTTGCCAGGTTCTGTTGTTTTTGTGCGTCCAAGTGGGTTTCTTGCAGTAGGGCTATCCCTTATTTATTCCTTTCTAATATACAAGCTTATCCAGCAGCGTTTAACATAACTGTTTAGCCCCCTGACATTCCATGTTATAATCTTAACCGTACCCACCATTGCACCTGAAACCCAATGTATCATGTGGGCAGTGAAACTGGCAATGTCCCCGTACGATGCTGCATCTAACATAGCCCAGGGTATAGCGTATCTCCCTCCCCTTTACCCCTCTTTCCCCAATACACCCACATCTCTTTTCCTGTCCCCAACTGCAAACCAACCACACACATAACTTGTCCAGCAGGGCAACTCCTACTAGGACTTCCCCGTTTTGGCTCCATTTGACCCAGTCCTTTGACTAGTCTCCTGGTGCCCTACGGGCGGGCAAATTATAGTGCCCAAAACTACTTCTCTAGGGGGTAGTGTGCCGCTGACAGGGCCCCATTTCTAGGAATCTGTGTCCTCCCTGTATAGCTCCTGTATTCCTTTCTGGATCCTACAGCCGCTATGTTATTAATACAGCCTTTCATTATAAGCAGTGCTAGCATGACTCTGCCCCGCAATACCCTTGTCCCAGCATCAAGTTTTTTGTAGTAGACTCAGCAGTGGTCTCGGCATTCCTCAGGCCTTCCGACTCTGCTCCCCCGAGTCCAATATCTGTGCAGTGGCCATTCATTCCTGTGCCTAGGCTGCCGCCTCGAAGAAGAGGGTTTTGTTATTATAATACACTTTCAGTTTTGGCTGGTATATCAGCATTTACTTCAATCCTGCTTTCTTTAATCTTGCCTTTGTCGCGATGAATTGTGCCTGCCTCTTTTGTACTTGAAAGGTGTAATCCGGATAAATAGCGATCTTCAGAGTCTCTTTGGATCATTCCTCCAGCCCTGGAAAAGGCCAGGATTTTTTCTGTCTTAATAATTTAACACCTTTGCTATCACTGGTCTGGGCGGAGCCCAAGGCGGGGGCCGCCTGACCAGGGAACGATGAGCTTTCTCAATAGTGAACCCTTGTGTGAGGTCCTGTGCTCCAACTTCCAGAATCAGAAGATTCTCCACATAATTAGTGAGGTCCGCTCCTTCAATTCCCTCTGGCAGGCCCACAATTTGTATGTTATTTCTATGTGCCTGACCTTCCGCTTCCTCAGCTCTATCTTCGAGTAGCTTCACTTTTGAAGGGATTGTGTCCTCCGACGTATTCCTCATCTTAGATATCTCCTTCCAGCTCTGCTGGCCTCGGAAAATGTTTTCTCTAGAGGGCGCTGCGCGTCGACGTCCTCCGAGTCGATGTCCCTCGACAGCCGCCGTATCGACGTCGATGTCATCCTGCCTATAAAGGCCGCGTGCAGCGTCCGTTGCTCAGTTCCGTTTTTCCGCGCTTACTCAGTGCCTCGGAATATCGTTGCTCAGTTTTGTCAGGTTAAACCTATTTACCTCGAGTTATTCGTTCCGTACTCGATGGCTTCTTCGTCGGAACTGACAACTCCTCGATCCGGCTTCAAAAAATGCCGAGATTGTGGGAAAAAGATGTCGCTGACTGACCCTCACAGAGTTTGTCTGTGGTGTTTGGGAGCTGAACACCATTGTTCGGAGTGTGAGGACTGTATGTCCATGACAGCTAAGGCCCTGAAGGAGCGTAGGGGGAAGCTGGAGAAAGGTAAGACTTTTAAAGCTTCTTCTTCGTCGACGAAGTCGAGACATTCGTCTCCTCGTCACCATTCGCGCTCCAGGTCTCGGAGTGGGTCCCATCACTCCTCGAGATCGAAGCACTCGAAGAGGAGACGTCGAAGATCCCCTTCTCCGTCTTCCTCTGTTTCGCAAAAGAGAATCCCTTGCCCCATGAAACATAGTTCCCGGGCTGAATGGGAGGAATTCCGCAAAAATATGATGAGCGTCTTCGAGAAAGCGGCCTCGACCCCCTCGAAGACTGCCGAGAGCGATGCTCTGGTCGAAAGACCCGAGGTCAAAAACGCCGCGAGTCGCAGTACCCGGCGAAGGAAACCTCTCGAGCGCGTCTCGAACCCTCGAGTAGGACTATGACCTCCAAACCTTCCTCGAAGGTTTCGTCGACGCCGTCGACGAAGGTTCCGTCGACGCCGAGATCGGTGTCTTCGACGCCGTTGTCGAAGGGACCTTCGACACACGGGTCTGTCGACTCGACGCCAGCTTCGACACCGGCGTCGACGCCAAGAAAAGTCACATTTACGACACACCCATTGACTATCCCCAGGTCCTCGATGACGATGGCTTCGAGATTGTCGAGCAGAATCCCAATTCTGTCGAGGTCATCGAGGCCTCCGCCTTTGTTTTCGACGCCACGCTCGAAGCCTTCGGCGTCGACGACATCGACGTTTTCGAGGCCGATTATGACAAGTTCGGCACCCTCTGCCTTGGAAATGGGGTTTACACCCTTTATGTGTTCAGAACAATTGAGAACTTTGTCCTCAATTATGGAAGAGGGTGAATTGTCTGAACAGGAAGACACATTTGAGTTGCAGGGACCTGTAACCCCATTTAGAGAGGAATTTTCCTCCTCTGAAGAACACAGGTGAAAGGATCTTCATGATTCCTTACATGAGGCAAGTGGGTTAGACACTTCCCCTGAGGTGGAGTTTGCTAGGCCAGACCCGGGGGAACATGCTAAAACCCCCTATAGAGCCTTAATGGCCAGGATCACAGAGTTTATGGGGTGGTCTGCACCTTCACAATCTTTCCAACAAGATGACCTCACGGATATTCTTGTCAAAGGCCCACAGGAGGATCCTGTGGTGCCTTTTCATAAAGCTCTTCAGAGGAAGATTATGACGAACTGGGAAACCCCAGATTTCATCCCGGCAGTAAATAAAAAACTGTCTACAAAATACAGGGTATCCTCTACAGACCCGGAGTTTTTGTCAAAACACCCATCCCCAAAAAGTCTGGTGGTACAGGCAGCATCTTCTACCGATGTCAAGACGTCTTATCCTACCGTCCCACAGGACAGGGACGATAAAAAATATGATGCTATGGC
Organism: Ambystoma mexicanum; assembly: GCF_040938575.1. Taxonomy (NCBI): domain Eukaryota; kingdom Metazoa; phylum Chordata; class Amphibia; order Caudata; family Ambystomatidae; genus Ambystoma; species Ambystoma mexicanum. The sequence goes on from NC_090937.1 coordinate 968,770,747, forward strand.
AAAGAAAGTTTTTTCGGCATGTAGCATGGCGTTAAAATCTGTTAATGCTACTTGCACCCTTGCTAGATTCAGCCATACACTTTGGGAGTCTGCTTCTACAGCGGCTGTCTGCATCCTGGAGGGAGAAGAAAGGGAGGCGTTCCTGAATATCATACAGGACGGTAAAGCCGCTATGTGCGAATTCCTCCAGACGGGCATTGATTCGGCTGACAGTATCAGCAGAGCAATGGCGGCAAGTACAACAACCAGGAGATTTGCTTGGTTGAGAAAGTCTGGTTTTGCCCCAGATGTGCAAGCCAGGCTCTTGAACATGCCATTCGATGGCTCTTCTTTGTTCGGGAAAAAGGCGGATGACAGTTTAGAGAAACTGCAAACTTCAAAAGCAGCAGCAAAATCCCTAGGCGCTGCAATCCGTCAGACACCTTTTCGTCCCACAGGAACCTCTGCGAGGGGCAAGTCCTTTCGCTTCTACTCCGCATTCGGAAGAGGTAGAGGACGACCGGCTCAAAGGGGACAAAGAAGAACTACCCGAGGTGGACGGGGTAGATATTCAAAAGCCGCAGCAACAGCAGGTGCCTCTTTACCATCAGCATCTGCATCAGCCGCCCCAAAACCACTCTGAGGACTTCCCTCACAGGACACCTGTAGGAGGCAGGTTGACTCAACATCTGGCGGTATGGCAGGCTATCACGTCAGATGCTTGGGCATTGGAAACAGTTGCCCAAGGTTACTGCCTGCCTTTCCTAGGCATACCTCAGAGTCATCCACCGGGGATCAGCTCTCAGAAAGCTCCAGATCCGCTCCTCTTGCAGGAAATTTTGGACCTGCTAGAGAAAGGTGCCATAGAACCGGTACCTGTAGCGGAGAGGAACAAGGGCTGGTACTCCCCTTACTTTCTCATTCCAAAGAAAGACGGAGGACTGAGACCCATCTTGGACTTGCGAGAATTGAACAAATTCCTCAGGAAAGACAAATTCAAGATGGTCACTCTTTCTCAGATCCTCCAGGCCCTTCAGTTCCAGGACTGGTTGGTATCTCTGGACCTTCAGGACGCTTATTTCCATGTGCCTATCCATCTCAAACACAGGAAATACCTGAGGTTCACAATTGGCAACTCTCACTATCAATTTCGAGTGCTGCCATTTGGGCTGACCTCCGCCCCGAGGGTCTTCACCAAGTTAATGTCGGTAGTGGCGGCAAGTCTAAGGAGGGAAGGGATTCACGTCTACCCCTACCTGGACGATTGGTTGATCAGGGCTGTTTCTTCGGAACAAGCTCAGATCCAGCTAAATCACATGTGCCACTCCCTTCACAAACTGGGCTTCTCCCTCAATTTAAAGAAGTCACAAATGATACCATCGCAGAGACTCCAGTTCATAGGAGCGATCCTGGACACTTCCCTGGGAAAAGCCTCGCCACCAGAGGTGAGGGCTCAAGATATTCTACAGATGGTTACCAAGTTCCAAGATGCCCAACGTCTCCCAGCCTTCGACTTTTTGAGGTTGCTAGGCCTCATGGCATCCTGCATTTTCCTAGTGCCAGAGGCTCGCCTGAGAATGAGATCCCTCCAGTGGGCACTGAGGACTCAGTGGTCACAATTCTCAGGGAGAATGACAGATCTTCTTCAGGTTCCCGACAGGGTGGCTCGAGACCTTCAGTGGTGGGCCTGTCAGGAGAACATTCTGAAAGGAGAACATTTTTGGCAACCCTGGCCAGAGATAACAGTAGTCACGGATGCCTCACTCACGGGGTGGGGAGCCCACGCCAACGACTTGACCATCAGCGGTCGTTGGTCTCCATCGGAGTCCAGACTACATATCAACCTGTTAGAGCTGAGAGCCATCAGACTTGCGCTGAAGGCGTTTCTGCCAGCTGTACAAGGGAAAAACGTCCTGATAATGACGGACAACACGGTGGCCATGCATTACCTCAACAAAAGAGGAGGCGTAGGATCACTACCCCTGTGCAGAGAGGCGATGCAGCTCTGGTTTTGGGCAATCCAAGAAGGAATCTCTCTATCGGCAGTTCACCTAGCCGGAGAGAAGAACTTGACAGCGGATGCTCTGAGCAGGCAGAGCACAGTCTCCCACGAGTGGGAGCTAGCTCAGGAAGTCCTTCAAGAGATCTTCGCCCTTTGGGGAACCCCTCAGGTGGATCTGTTCACCACCAGCCTCAACAGGAAATGCGATCTGTTCTGCTCAAGGGAATTTCCCCCGAGAGGAGCTCTGGGAGACGCGTTCATAGTGGACTGGGAGTTTCCGCTTCTGTACACGTTCCCACCGGTCCCTGTCATTCCTCAAATGATCAGGAGGTTGAGAAGATTCCGGAGAACCATGATCCTAATTGCCCCGGATTGGGCCAGGAGAACGTGGTACCCAGACCTTCTAGACTTGTCCATCTGCCCTCCAATTCGACTTCCACTCAGAGAGAACCTACTCTCACAGAAGGGAGGTCAGGTTCTCCATCCAGACATCAAAACCCTCAACCTTCACGCTTGGCCTCTGAAAGGCAGAGGTACAAGGATTGGGACCTCCCTGATGAAGTTATGGAGGTGTTGCTTTCGCCAAGGAGGCCAGCAACTAAGTCTTTATACCGCTGCCGTTGGAACAGATTTTGCAGTTTGTGTAGAGAACAGAATATCGACCCTTTTTCATGTGGTACACCAATGGTTTTGTCCTTCCTTCTATATTTGGCGAATTCAGGCCTTCAAGTTGGCACCATTAAGGGCTATCTCGCAGCGCTATCCATCTTTAAGCGCACTGCGGAAGAACCATCCTATTTCAAGTTACCCTTGGTAATACAGTTTCTAAAGGGGTTAACCAATGTTTATCCCCCAAGACCATTCCAAGTTCCCCTATGGGATTTAAACTTAGTCCTAACTTTCCTGATGGGCACACCTTTCGAACCACTCCATTCTTGTTCGTTAAGATTCCTTACCCTTAAAACTGTTTTATTAATAGCACTTACATCTGCTAGAAGGGTGAGCGAATTACAAGCTCTTTCTTGTAAACCCCCTCACACAATCTTTCACAAAGACAAAGTTGTCCTGCAGGTGAAGCCTAATTTCCTCCCAAAGGTGGTTTCTGAATTCCATATCACTCAGAAGATTACCCTACCATCTTTCTATCCTCCTCCTCATCCGGGGAAAGAGGAAGAGAGGTTACACAGGCTAGACCCTAGAAGGGCTTTAAGTTTTTACATCAGTAGACTAGCCAGGATAAGACAGGCAGACCAGCTGTTTGTAGGTTACACAGGTCACAAGCTGGGGTTACCAATAACTAAGCAGACCATTTCCAGATGGATCATTCTAGCCATTCTGGAATGTTATAAACTAGCAGGGAAAGAGCCCCCTCAAAACCTTAGGGCTCATTCGACCAGAGGTATTGCAGCTTCATCGGCCCTCTAAAGAGGTGTGCCGGTTAAAGACATCTGTGCGGCCGCTACATGGTCGTCTGTCCATACCTTTACACGATTTTACAACTTGGATTCCTCCTCCAGTCAAGAGACTAGGTTTGGAAGGGCTGTACTGCATTCTATTCATCAATAGAAGACGGCATGAAGTCAGTACTCCCTCCTCCAATAATAGAATACTGCTATGGGAGCCTATCTAAGATGAGGAATACGTCGGAGGACACAATCCCTTCGAAGAACAAGTTACTTCTTACCTTGTAACGTTCTTTCGACGGGATGTTCCTCCGACGTATTCCTCATCGACCCTCCCATCCATCCCCGCAGTTCTACTTCCCTTGTTGTTGCAGCTTACGCTCCTCCAGGGTGATTAGTCTAGTCCAGAAAAGAATTATTGTGGGCTACAAAACGGAACTGAGCAACGGACGCTGCGCGCAGCCTTTATAGGCAGGATGACGTCGACGTCGATACGGCGGCTGTCGAGGGACATCGACTCGGAGGACGTCGACACGCAGCGCCCTCTAGAGAAAAGTTTTTCCGAGGCCAACAGAGCTGGAAGGAGATATCTAAGATGAGGAATACGTCGGAGGAACATCCCGTCGAAAGAACGTTACAAGGTAAGAAGTAACTGGTTCTTCTGTATGAGGATGTCCACATCTTTCGTTGTCTGCACCCTCACTTCTGTGTTTTCCGGACCTGTGCCTCTAATGTGTCTGTTCTTTCCGCTCGTGATCTGACATCCTGACGCAATAGTCCCAGGTCATCGATAGCCACCGCACTGCGTCTATCTTGTTTTCCACTGCAACTATTTTATTCTCCAGGGTTGCTTGGAGCGACCCTATAGCTTCCAGGATCTGTTTGTTCCCAGGTTCCGCCCCACTTCCGGGCATCGAGGTCTGTGTGCTGTGCCCGATGTGAAGGCCTCCAGTGTGATCTGCTCGACCTTAGTCTTGCCACCTTTAGAAGACATCTCGCCCACCGCTACCTCCAGGTCACCAAGTGATTATGTCCTTGCGAAGTAATTTGTGGCCTGTGCGTTACGAGATGTATGGTCTCCACGTGTTCCGGCAAGCTATATGCAGCGTTGTTGTACGGATCTCCCACCCTTCCGGCCCACTGCAGTGTCGTATTCTTCACACTGGGGGTGCCCATCTTCTCCTCACCCAGCCCAAGGGCTTAGTTGTGCACACCAGAGTGTTATGGCCGGGGTTTCCAGACCTCAGCAGTTTATTGACCTCCTATTGCCCCTACCCTGCGTGGCGGCTGTCAACGCGTGGGGTTGATTATGTTCCGGTGGAGCAAGTGCTTATGCACATACTCTGGAGTGTGATCCTTCTCCTTGAGCGAGTGGGTGCACTTCCTCAGGCTGCTATGACTGCCTGGGGCCGATAGCCCGATGCCTCTCTTCCCCGCTATTTCCTACCACCTCCACTATGTCTCAGTGTTCTGAGGATGTTTCTTCACCAGAGCAACAAACGCCTGGTCCTTGATCCTATATGGCATTGCTGGGGTTCAAGTGGGCCTGTCCTTTTCCCGGTAACCGTCACCCTATGGTCTCCCACAGTGTCCGCAGGGCATGTGCGTCTCCCAATGAACGCCTCCTCTGCAGGACCTGCACGCTGCAGTTCAAGCGTCACCGCTGCTGTTCTCTGCCTGTCAGCGCTCTCTTCTTCCCTGGGCTCATCTATTGTCTGGGTAGGCCACCCCAGTGCCCGATTGTTGGTCTCCCAGCTCAGAGGGCACCTGGATGTTGCTGGCATGCTGCTGCGGTGTGTATGTCCCAGTTTGCGCTCCTACTGGCTGTGGCGGTCTGGTGGCCTTTAATCTGGTGTCATCACATAGGGGGCAGACGCTGCCTTTCTGGGGGAGCGGCTGTAATTATGAGCACTCGGGTTCCTCGTAGTCCGATGACTACCATGGCCTTCCAGCAGGATGCTATGAGCGGGGGGCGCTACTATACATTGGGTGTTTCAGTCTTTTGGGCTTGCCCTTCCCCCTCAGCTCCTTACCGCAGTCTCTCAGCTCAGCTTGCACCCTCTCACCCTCAGACCAGCCCGCGCTGGTGTCTCCTTTGCAGGCCCCCTGGTGCTCCACGTCTAATGGTCTTCCCGGTCGCTCAGTGGGGCACTGCGGTCAGAGGGAGGGCACTGTTATATTTAGTGATGTGTGTCTTCCCGGACCCCCACCACCCCTCAGCTCCTTGTCTCTTGCACTGGGCACGACCCGCTCCTCTTCCTCCTCGTTTCAGTGCCGCGCCAGCTGCCCTTCTGCTGACGCCCGCCGTCAGTGGTGCTACACGTGTGTGTACACGTACTGCAGCTCCGCTGCCATTGCTCCGGACCGTCTCTCTCCCATCGGTGCTTAGTTCCTGCAGGTCCGTGCTCTTGCTTGCAGCAGACCGGGATCTATGTCCCCTGGAGGAGTTGCGCAATGCGGCCTCGCAGTCCTCCGCTACAGCCAAGGCCACCAGCGTGTCTTTGTTCATGCAAGCCACCCCTATTTCCGGCGACCTGCAGGCTAATCTATCTTCTGCTCTCCAGTCTCTATTCAGTTGTAAACGGTCCTCTAGTGCCGGATGTCACTATCCGCCATGGACCTGGCCGTGATTACTCCCTTACACGGGCACACAGTTTGTCCTTTCACTGTAGCTCTGCCCTCAGAGGTCTGGCCGCCATTTTGATTCCTTCCGCAGATACAGCTGTCCTTAGGATCTCGCACAGAGATTGGTCGCCCCGGGGCATTTTTGTTGGATACAGCGCTGCTCAGTATCTTCCCCCTGCTACACACCGCTTCCAGGTACTTTGTAGTGGTCCAGTCAGCTGTATGTGTCGGATCATTGCGCGGATCTTCAGGAGCTCCTGAAGAACACGTCCTCCTTACATGACCTCTAGCCACGCCCCCTTGCATTGGCAAAGTTATGTATGAGATACGAGGGTGGCGAGTTCACCTCTCATGGTTTGAGTTATATTATCTGGCAGCACAAGAGCAGTATCTTGCGTAGTGACTGGTGGATAATCAAACATTGGACACCGGGTTGATGCAGTGAGTCATATGACCAGTGGTGCTCAAGGAGGCCTTTTGGATCTCGCAAAATTGTATTTGCGATCATTGGGGAGGCAGATATGGAATAGAACAGTGAAGCTCCTTAAATTACAAATAAAGTCTACTCTCCACATATCCCCCTGCATGAGTAACGACCTACTAATCATGAGGGCTGGTAGGAATTGGGAATTGCCTTCTGGGGTGATGTCTACAAGGAGGGGCTCTTTAGGGGATTCTCAGATGTGGTGGATGATTACAGGCTGCAAGTAGGGCAGTTCATGAGATACATGAGACTCACAAAAATTGCTAAGAAGAAATGGCCAGACTGGCCTGAGGAGCCCAAACAGGATGATTTGTTGTCTCTGCTGTATGAGCTGGAGGATCGTTGGAGGCTGTGTCGAGGATGTATGGGAGGTTGCCGACTGTGATGAGGGCAAGAGTGTTGCAGATTAAACTGGCAGGTGAAACAGTCTTGGGGTACATACTGGAGGACAGACAGTGGGATGGAGTGCTGATTTTTGTGAAACAAGTCTCGAGAAATGCACGGCATAGACTGGTGCAGCTAAATGTTCTTTATAGGGCATCTATGACACCATACATGCTCATGAAGTTTAACAGTTGTCACAGGCTCACATTGTAGTCCACTTAATGATGAATAGTATGCCAGAAAATCAAGACCACAAACAATCCCAACAGCTATACTCTTAAACAACCATTTAGTAACATCCAGGGTGCTAGTAAATTCTTTTTGTAATGTACTCGCCAGTGATAAAATAATTCAGAAGAACATGAATCATTCTTTCAAAGTTAAGCCGAGGATACACTCTAATAACATATGGGACATTACTTCCTCTGCAATAAGGAATCAGATAAGCTGCTGAGGATCATAACAGACAAATGGTGTATGTGCCACAGTAGTGCCATCATTACCATCCAGGGTCATACAATCTGTCCAGGGACGTCATTTCACCAAAATGCTTAGGGTAGCGGAAGTGACATCACACGGCCATTGACCTCTGATTACATCACAGGAAGTGATGTCATTTGACCCATCCCGAAGTCACATCATCGGAAGCGATGGACCACGACCTTTCACCCCCTTGACAAAACACAAGTGACATCACATAGCATTTTTCCCCAAGTACACTACAACATATACATTTCATACAAGAATGGATCAACATATGTATGGTTAATATCAGTGTGTATAGGCCCATATTACCAAATTACTGTGAATGCAAACAGGCGTCTAAGGCCAAATGATAATGATGTGTTATAATGTAGCACTTGCACCTAAGTGCTTTATAGAGAACAAATATACATACAATATCGCCCAACCTGTGTTGGTACTCATTTATCAACCTCAGAAGGATGAAAGGCTGAGTTGGCCTTGCCAGGATTCGAGTCTGCAGATCACACACACATTGCAGCAGTTCAACTCACTGAGCTATCTTACCGGCTATAGTCAAATTAGCAATTACATCAGAAAGCAAATTACGCTATGTAGTGGATACCATTAAACTGGTAACTGAGATGTAACAGCAGGCCAGTTCATCTGCAGGTCTGGTGCAAAGCTGGCCACCTGTCAAGCCTGCATAGATATACTTTTCAGGCTTCAGAGGCTGGCATAATGCATACCATTGGGAGGGTTTATAACTGTGTATTAAAGAATTTAGAGTAACGCAGGGAAAGCAGCATACTCACACGGCATCAGAGATGTTTTTATAGGAGGGCAAAAGGGCCCCCACCTTGGAGGCCGCCCCACAAGGCTAGCTGATCAAAGGAATAAGATTCCTTTGTTCACCAGACTTGAATAGCACACCTCAGGCTATTGTATTGCGTGGTGCTGAGGCTCCAAACCTATTGCCTGTCTGGCAAGTACATTCTGCCTCGATCAATTCATCATGTAATGCTTTCTGTGTTCACTGTGGTATATATAGTGTGTGTGTTCCTTGCAGCACAACTCCTGTAGCATTCTTTCCTTCCTGTGGGAATTATGTTAATCATGTCCAATAGCCAAATTTGAAATGCATAATGGCAAAATGAGTGCCACAATGGTTCAGAAGTTAACTCAGTGTTTTAAGCACTCATTGCAGATATATGTGCACCTATGGAAGATTAGAATAGCACATTTATGTAAGGCTGGCTGAGCCTTTCCTATGTCTGAAGTTTATAAACCTGCCTGCATATGTACTTGGTCTTGCAGCTCAACCGGTGCTATTATCAGCAATATGCCTGCACCAGATAGGGGCTGCGAATAAAAACGAACATGTCATCCTTATGGTGAAGGTCTAGAAATTAGTTTGTTCAGATGGGGTGTTTCAAAACCTAGGCAATCACCTCCAACGGTGAGCATAAACTGGTAGTCCAAGAGATGAAAAAGTATCCACATTTGGAACCAAAACATTCATGCGTGTATCCTGGCTTTGCCAGCAGACAATACAGTGATCTTGGGCAATCATCTAATATCTCGTACATTAATGTACTGTCTTCTGGGATGTTTGCCCCCTCGCATGCTGGTGGCATCGTTAAGACCATTACTTGATCTTTCTTCTTATGTAGGCCATTTGAGTGGAAGGAGTGGTAGACAGAAGGGAGCGGGACAGATGGCGAAGGATTCATGCAAGCATATTTTAAAGTCTGCCCGTTTGACACAAAAAACTTTGCATTTTTGTAAAAGTCAAAGGTTTTTCTGCACATTTATAAATGACAGTTTCTCAAGCCAGTTTTTTGGAAGTATGTAAAGCTTTAAAATACAAAAAGACCAACCCAGATTAAATCTGTTAAATGACACTAATTGGTATGCTGGTACTTATATAGTTCTCTTGATGATGGCGAGAATGAAGCTAGAATCATTCTGTGTTACACCCTTCTATAATATTTTGTTTTTCTAAATGGTCTAATTTGGGAATGTGATTGGTGTACTTGCCAAGTCAGTTTTATAAAATGAGATTATTTCAGTTCATGGTAAGAACTGGTAATGAAAGTGCTCAAATGCAGAAATTGCAGAGTTGGCACAAATCGCAGATTCACCCCTTAACCAGTTTGTTATCCTGGGCATCTAATTTAATCTTGTATTGCCTAGCCTCTCGAAATTGGCAGTCCCTAAACCTTTCAAAATTGTCATCCCTTCAGAGAGATTTCCTTCTATGATATGATATTCAAAACAGCCTCCCTCATGGTTGCACTAGCTATAGTGTTGCTTTCACTATAACAGTGAGCATTGATATATTGCACACCACAGGCACTTGTTCCTTTGATCTCCAGTGGCAACACTATTTGAAAACCATGTCCCACTTCTATTCTCAGTCTGTCTGGATACAGACACCATCCTGGTAGCTTCCAATCTGCATCCACTGTCCATGCTATGGTATGTGTCGCTTTCTCCTTCCTACCAATTGGCCTCCTCTATCCATGCTTGAGCACTTTTGCATTCTGTGAGGCAGAAAATGTGAGTTCTCGATCTGTTCTGGGTTACATGTACCTTTTGTATACAGACCTGAATTAATACTACAGGCTGCATACCTTCCTGGATTCTATTGATAAAAAGTCTCCTGTATTTATGCTTGAACAGACATAACCTCTTTGTAGACTGATAATGTTGGCCTTCAAATGTTACTTCTTTATCATTCTGATTAGAGCAAGAATTAAGAGGGCAAGGGGACTTAAAGGGAGTGACATCCTTATTTTGAAAGCTGTGAGGCAGAATATCAACCTATGGGTTGTGATTGCGCCGGGGGGGGGGGGGGGAGGAGGCGATGCAGATATTCTTGATCACTTAATTCGTTTGGTTTGGTGGAGGGGGGCCTCAAACATGTCCGTGCTCAGGGCCCCAAAAGTGCTTAAAATGGCCCTGCACGGCATGCCGTACTCTGGGCACCCCTTGCCTCATACATGCATACAAACATCCTGAACAGCATGCCATGGAGATAGGAAAGATAGACACATTACAGCAAAGCATTAATTGTGGTGCAATGAAATCAATGGCCACTTTATGTGCTAGGGTCAAACATTTCTACACTGTGCACAAGCTTTTAGGCACAAGGATGTTGTCAAGCATCCGAGGACACAGAGATGGAATGTCTTGTGATAATCATAACGGAGACAACAGCAGAAAAACACACGCTATAACTGTAACTTGCGAAAAACAAATACATAATCCGAAATGGATGCTTATTCTACTGTAAAGCTTTTTGGAAGTTTTTATCTGCATTGTGAATTTGAGGTGTTTGAGAACAGACTAAATCAGTGACTCACCTCCTGAAGTGTGCATGAAATAGACCTTTAATGAGTCTTAGCAATTATTGTATAGAATTCCAGGAATGCGAATTATTTGTTATTCCTATTCTTTCTTATTTAGGGTTACTGCTCAAAGTGTTACACGTGTGGAACACCTTGTTTTTTTTAAAGATGCCTGAACAAGAAAGGCAGCCACTTCCGAAACAAAGAGCCACATGGTGCCGGCGTAACGTCACGTTTTGCTATGTGTCATCGGTAGGATTTTCTGACAGGTAGCAAAAAATGACATTACAATACTTGTCAGATTTTCCTACCGATAGGATTTTCTGACAGATAGCAAAAAGTGACGTTACACCGGCCACAGCCCAGGAGCTTCCGTTTAAAAAACAAAACCAAAAAAAAGGGAGATCACAGGGTAGCGAGGGAGACCTCCGGTCCGACCCCTGGCTACTCCCAAATTACGTCCCTGGCTTTGAATATGAACTTGTTTAGACAGGTGGTTAATGGGAATTAAAATGATACCACCTCAAAACACAGTTACAAGAATGGGAAAAAAACTCGTAATGCTTCCTTTCATGGAAGTCGCTTAAAGCATAGTTCTTTGTGAAAAATGTGCCCATTTTAACTTTGAAATAGCACATTCGGAATTGAGATTTCACGTCACAAGTTCTGCAACACGGCTAAAAAATAAATATTGGTTCTCTTTTGAGAATTTCCATTGGCTTCAAAAGCTGCCTGCAGCAATGGGAACTATGTGCTCTGCACTGCGGTCAGAGGCAGTAGAGCGCATAAGCGGCTAGAACAACCAGCCAAACGAGCTTGAACCGAAACCTGCCTGGTCAACGTTCGTGACGCCATCCTCTGAAATGCTCCCCAAGGCTAAAACATTATTAAAATGACGGGCAGGAGACAGCAAAGGTTAATTTCGCTCTGCGTGCAACGCATGTGATTGTAACTTAATTAAATACAAGATACTGGGTAGTATTTGCAACACATTGTTGCGTGCCCTCCCTTTTTAGTGTGTCACTTGGCAGTTCACAAATCCTTGGATGACGCACAGGTTATTCACAGGCCAAAGGGTATTGTGGCCACTCACTAGCCTAACCAAGCTCAGTTGCTGCCTGAAGAATAGTGAAGCGATGTTCGGGTCACAGCTCTTCCGATCAACGCACCCCATGGCCAAACATTCGGAGAGAGCACGCGTTTCCCCGAACAATACTTTTGTGCAAGGTTTCCTGTACAAAAACTCAACAATGTATACATAGAGGATGTGGGCCTCAGAATCGGTTTCTCACCAAGAGAAAGAAACGCACGGTTTAGCAATTCTCCACTTCCCGGGCCTCAAAAATAAAAGTAAATCTCTTTATCACATCACACATGTGAAGTGCTTTTGTCAGGAGGGCTCTACGACAATTCACAAACAGCATAATGCCAGAAATCAAATTGTAATAAAACACTTGAAGAGGGGTAGGGAAGCCTACCACCTCTTCCCCCTCCTACCAAATTCATGACAAGGAAGAAGGCCAGAGAACACCGCAATCACCCATTCAATTTCAGACAAATTGATTTACGAGTATGTCGAGAGGTATCGCCTCAGCCAGCCATACCGATCAAGGGCCATACAGATCCATCCATGCGTGGATGAAGAGCCACAGGCTATGATTAAGGACACCCGTAGGAACAGCTTGGACTAAAACACCAAGAAGTCATGTTGCTGACGTTGTTAGCGACACCATGACATAGCAGCGTTAGATATGAAGCACACAGGCTAGCCGCACTTCGGAACACAAACACGCACTCAAGTACATGAAGAACACGAGCATACAGTTCTATAGTTAGTGGACAGATACATATACATAGGTCATTGCTTTTATTATTTTGCCATTAGCCAAACGCAGCAACGCACAAACTGCAAGACAAGAGATCCTGAGCAAGGCTTGCAGCTGCTTACATGTGAATAACTCTATGGAACTACAGGAGCACTTATGGAACTTGACAGAGCCAAGTATGACTAACCTATGGAAATGTAGTATAGCATGGACACTGTTGAAACTGCATTATAAGGTTTAGGAAAATTACAGCAGGCATCTGAGCAAGAGACGAGCTGAGCTGATTCAGACTGGACAGAAAGCAAGACGTGTGAGAAAGAACCCGCAGCCTAGGTCAAGAGATACAGATGACATTCCAATCTCCAGACGACAAAGGGACCAGCTGCAGAAAATACGAATTCAGAGCTGCTCACCTAAACTTTGTGGTCTCTGAACACATGATGCGACCAACACAGACAATGGACAGCAATCAGCGATGGGAAAGGAGAGCTGGTCCCAGGCCGCCAGACACAGACAGCGACAAGTAGGCAACAGTATGCAACAAGTGTTGGGCCGGTCAGGAGAGCACTCTTATAAGCTAAGGTGGTGCACACATGTTACAATCCAAACACATCATTACGACTAAAGCACTGTGATTTCAATAATTATTCAAATGAAGAGGCATTAGGCTCTCAAATCATCGCAGGATGCAAGTGTGCCACATCAGAAAAAGGCTACTTCAGAAACCACGCTCTTTGGATGAAATCCTACGTTTAGCATGCTCAGATGTGGCATTAGCCTTACAGGTAGAAGCCATGGGCAACGTGATTATATCCACAGGACAGTATGTCATCATCAACAAGGTGGAGACCACAAAGGCAACAGAGACCCTTTCTGCTATTGATGCGGATACACATTTCCCCATGATGGCACATGCCCGGCCATAAGTCAACAATGTTCAGCATGTGGAGGAGACAACCATTTCAAGGTTGTTTGCCATATGTACCGCAGTCAGGCATTAGGAGAAGGAAGGAAGTGGTGGTGCAGTGACTGGCATGAAAGAAAAATCTTGGGGCTTCCCACTGGGATCCCTCAATATCATGAAACACACCCACAACGATACCAAGAGTGAAAGGAAAAAGGGAGAACTCCTGAAAGAATGTCACATGAAAGTCGGGCAAGCCATACACCCACATCAAGAACTAAGAGGACACCCAAATGATATGTCAGATACCTAGTAGAGCAGTCGCCAATGGAGAGTGGATCCAGTTAATCATCGGCGGAAGTAACAAGAAAGAAGGTACATGTATACGAGGAACCTAAAAAGAGAGTATATCTCTAGACACTAGGGAATCCCACAGCGAATGACAAGAGCCCTATACTGCTGCTCCAAGTGAATTTCTAGTCGACACAGGAGCAACTGTGAATGCCATTAGAGAGGAGGTTTACAGAGAACGGCCGCATGCACCAAAATTAAGGCCATGTCACGCCGCGCGCTCGCTCGCGGGCGTCGGCGCCACTTACCTGGGTTCCTGGTCCACGGCCGCAGCAGTCTCCTCCTTCATGGAGGCTGTACCCGCGGTGGCGACTCTCTTCACGCCGACCCGCGGTTCGGATGGGCGCCGTGGACGCCGCCATCTTGCGAGGATCTGCGCATGCGCGGATCGTCAGTATTCGACGTCCCGCGCATGCGCAGCATCGGAACATGCGTTCCAAGCCTCGTTTTGACCCCGGACCATAAATAGGCATCGCATGCACAGGGACAACGCGTCTCAACGCGGTTGTTACTGTGTATGCGCTGCTGGAGCCTGGTGCTAGGTTTTCAGCCCTCCAGTTTCCAGGTCTGCCTTTCCTGCTCAGTCCTGCCTTTTCTCCTTACTCCTTACTCCTTCTTATTTCTGGTCCTCCTACCCTTTCTTCCCCTATCTCCGTTACTAGCCAGCCCCTGGTTCAGGGTGGAGGAGGTTTCGTCTGGGTTCCTAGTAGTAGTGGGGACCCCTGTCAGTACTGCTTCTTCTTGCAGTTTGCTTTCCTTTGCCTGTCTTGTGCCCTGCCGGTACCTGTGCCTTACTGCCTTGGAAGTTCCTGAGTTCCTCTCCGTTTTCATCGGTGATTTCATCAAGCCTTCTCAGCCAGTGGAAACACTGTCCCGACGTCACGCTAATCCTGAGAAGTGCCACCCGTGGCGTTGGGAGTTGGTTCAGTGCCATCCTGTCATATACCGTCAGGAGGGGATTGGGCTAATTCCTCGCGTTACTCTTTCATCGGCTATCAAGACTTCGACAGACTGGCAACCTCAACTCCACGGTCTACAGGAAAAAGAGGTAAACCACGATCCCGTGAAGATACGTTTAACAGGCCAGCAGAAGTGAACATATACCCATATGGGTCTAAGACCCCTTTGCCATGCAAGAGATACCTGACGGCACACTGTCAATACAAAACCCAATCAAAAACAACACCTATGCACGTATTAGAAACCGCCACAGACAGCGGTTGCATACTAAATTTCAAGGCTGCTTTAGACCTGGCGCTGATACATGGACTTTATCGCCTCATGGCCTACAAGTACATCGACCCGTCAGCAAAGATAGAACAACTGTGCCTGACGCTCTTCAAAGGTCTGGGCAAGCTAAAGAACAGACAGATCACCCCTCATTTAAATCATGAATTACGACCCGTGGCTCAGCACTACCGAGGCATCCCTGTAAACATACAGCAGCAGGTAGATGATGAACTACACAAACTCCACGGGTCTCACCCATAGTCCTGGTCCCCAAGAAAGACTTGCAAGATATCAGAATATGTGTAGATATGCAACGCCCCAATGAGGCCATCCTGAAAGAAGATCACAAATTCCCCCTCCCCACCCCCCCCAGATTATGGATATGGTTCATCTACTAAATGGGGGCCACAGTATTTTCCAAACTGGATCTAAATAAGGGCTACCACCAACTAGAACTGAGTGAAGAGTCTCGATACATTACATTTGGCACTCATTTGGGCCTCTATCAGTATAAATGTCTCAGCTTTGGGATATCGCCTGCGGGCAAAATATTTCAAGCTGAAATACACAACATCATCAAGCACATCCACAAATGCTTAAATCACAGCAAGGATATACTAGTATTTGGTAAGGACCAAGAGCAACATGACAACACACTAATGAGTGTATGCATGGCACTTGAAGTGGCCCACCTCACAGTGAATAGAGAAAAATTTGAATTTTAGAACGGCACCCTTTCATTTTTTTGGACACATTTGTTTGGCCGTTGGCATGACCCCGGATCCGGAGAAGGTAACGGCTCTAATCTCCAACCAATGTGTCGTACCTGCGATCATTCTTATGACTTGCCAGGTACTGCACTCGGTACATCTGGGATTTTGCATCATTAAGTGAACCACTGAGCGCTCTCACAAAACAACAAACACAGTTCATATGATCCGAACCCCGCCAACAGGCTTTTGAGACAATTAGTCAGTGCATCACATTTGCTGAGAATATGGCCTATTTCAACACTTCGAAGGAGACCAAACTTGTAGTTGAGGCCAGCCCTGTAGGACTGGATGCGATACTGACGCAAGTCGACCCCGCCAAGGACGGAAAGCTCCATGTTATTTCCTATGCTAGTAGGAGTCTCTCGAGAGCTGATCAGGCCTATTCGGATCGGCCTGCGCTGTCGCCAAAGAGTCCACCTCTCGCGGTGCGGAGCCTGAGGGGAGGTGTCTGACGGGCGGCAGGTGGTGCCGGGCTGGTGCCGCCTGGCTGAGGGTGCCCGGGCCCGGGGGCCGCGCCGAAGCGGGGCGCGGAGGCCAGCAGTCGGAGCGCTGAGTGCGCGGGAGGCGCTGTGGTTCTGGGCGGGCGCCCGCTGCGACAGGCAGAATAAGGAGGGAGAAGGAGAGCCGGCCGGGTCCCCACCCGCGAGACGGGCTAAGTAGCCGAGCGCCGGGAGGAAGAGTGCCACGTCCCTGAGGCATCACGGTGAGTCGGGGATCTCGCGGGGAGGCCCGAGGTGGAGCGGGCGGGTCCCCGGCCACCTGAGAGAGAACTGCGGCTGGAGTGTGTGGCGGGAGCTGCCCCAGCCGCTCCCGCAGTATTGGGGGTACGGGCAGGGGTGGCAATAAAGGCGGCAGAGTAGCCCAAGCTGACCCCGTATTGGATCTTTCACAGGAGGAGGCAGCTGCATTTGAGAAGCCTGTTGTGCCCCCTCACCCCAAGGCTTTAACTATAGGGGCCAATTGATATTTCATCCAGTGCTAAGGCTGGTGATTGTGGATCACTCCAGGCTGTGTGGTCCCCCGTATTGTTTACATAGCTGGAACTTGAGACTATAATTGACAACCCCTACAGCATCTAACTCCCCCCCCCCCAATTGTAGCTCTTCAGCGGTGTCATACTAGCGGTCCACTGAAGTGAGGGCTACCAGGGCACAGCAGCCGCCGCAAACGTACTTAAAGGCCCTAGTGGGGGAAGGACTCGGGGGTTGGGGGGTTATCGACACGTCACTGGCCTGCGCTAGGAGGCGCGTGGGCAGGCGGACCCCTGTGAAGATACTAGGGGGAGGGGCGGCCGCATTAGAAGGGGAAGGATTGAAGGGGAAGCAAGTGCCGGATCCCACTCTGTTTGCTAGAAATTGATGCGATGGCAGCACGAAACAAAGGGAAAAGCGGCAAGTCATCACAGGACCCACGGGACCCGCAAGGTACCCTCCGCTCTTTGTGGTCAGTGCAGGATAGAGGGGATGGCTCGGAGGGCAGTATCGAAGGGTCTGATGGGACGGATCCTGCAGGGGAGACGAGGGACTTATCCCCGGTCAACAGGCAGGACTTTGTGGGTGAGATCCAGGCCCTCCACTCCAGCTTGGCTAAGACTTTCCAGGAGCAGTTCCAGTTTATGCGGACAGACTTAAATGAAGCGCTGGGGGAAATCAATCGAGATTTAAGGCAGCTAGGGGAAAGGACTGATCTTTTGGAAAGGGGACTCCAGGAAGTGGAAAAGGATTCTGCTGCTAACAGCAAAGCCATAGACCGCCTTGATATGGCAACCCACAACCTGGAGGTACAGATGGAGG